>NC_084832.1:7620341-8245341 GCF_033115175.1 Lepus europaeus | reverse complement strand
GTTTGTAACTTATAGCATATAAACACAAAGTATTAACATGTAGCCATTAAAATAGTGAATATGAAAGTTGTTGATTATATGACAAAAATGTTAAATATAATAGTAAAGAAATTATAGTTAGAAATATTATAAATAATAGGATATATAAATGTCAAATGTAAAAATATTTGGAATACAATAAATAAAATATTATTTCTGGATGAAGATCAATGTGCAAAGTTTTTCTTTCTTGTTCATTCATTTTTGCCCTTTACCTAAATTCCCTCTAGCAGAATGCATTATTGTAGAGTGGCATCGTATAATTTGCATTCTCTTGTAGTTAAAGGAAGGTAGTGTTTCCTGACAAGTGTTTACTAAACACCATGTGCTAGACATGGTGAAACAACACTGAACACAGGTTTCCGTCCTCATGAATTTTATAGAGCTGTGTAGAAGTCAAAGATTCATCAAATAATCATGCTGGAAAGGCAGTAACTTCCAGAAAACTGTGTTAATGTCTTGAACTTGCTCAGGAGTAGAAAGTTTTATGGGGATAAACTCAGGACAAGGGTAAAAGCTGGGGAAAAGGCAGCAGGGAAAGTTGGCATCTGTGAAGCTGGGCGGAAGCAAGACCAGGCCAGACAGTGACTTGAAGGTCCCTACTCAAGAGCCGAAGGAAGGAACTGTATACAGAGTCTGAATACAGCAACAATGCAGAGTTTGCAAAAGGGGTAGACTAGGGGTATCAAAGGAAGGCCAGGTAGGAAGTTGACACTGCCATCAGTGAAGTGTGCCAGTTTGAACTAGTTCTGTAAAGAGCAGCACACCCAAGACTTTCAGATTTAGAGTCATCCCGGCCAGCTGTGGGACTGGGGGAACAAGAAGCAAAGCTAACCCCATCACTCTTGTATGACATGGAGATGATGACGGGCCTGTTGGATAAGGTTATTGTAAGAAGTACATAGTACTATATCTATAGTCATTAGTACAGAACTTGGCATCTTGTAAGCTCCCAAGGAGCATTATTTTTACTAACTAGGTATTACTAGTGGAAATGTAAAGAAATACATGTATATAAGCAATTTTTACCAGATTAAGTCATAGTGATGATTTGCAAGGTATAGGAGATGAGGGGAGTTACCTAAAAATGCATAGAGCTTGTAGGGATACCAAAATCATGATAACATCCCCTGAGAAAGGAGACATGGTATGAGGACTAGTTTGGAAAGCAAAACCTTGAGCTGGAATTTTGAATATGCTGAACATAAGATGGCTCTTTGATATCCATATAGAGGTTTTGGGAGAATGGTTGCATAGACAGAAATGGATTAGCAACATAAGTCAAGGAGATACCATGTCTAGTTTGAGGTGTCCAGTAGCCTCAGCTGAATCCAATGGAAGAAAAATGTGGGAATCTAGAACCTTAGCACAAAGAGTGCAGTAGGTCAGGTCACAGTGAGAGCAGAATACAAGCTGCAGGACAGTGCCCTTGGTGACTTTGCTTGCTGGTTGAGAGCGATTTAGATGTCCTGATGGAGATGAAAGCTCAGTAGACACAGTGCAGGATAAGTTGGAAAAACAGGAAAGGGAGATGTGCAGTGATTGACAGCTGGAAGACATTTGTGAATGGACAGAGGAAGGCAGGGTAGAGGAGAGAGAGAAATCTCGGGAAGTAAGATTGACATTCTCTGTTGTTTGGACAAAATCCTTAGAGCTAGATGTGTTTTTTTTTTTCTTTTTCTTTTCTTTTTTGGAGAGGCAGAGTGGACAGTGAGAGACAGAGACAGAGAGAAAGGTCTTCCTTTGCCGTTGGTTCACCCCACAATGGCCACTGCAGCCAGTGTGCTGCAGCCAGCACACCATGCTGATCCGAAGCCAGGAGCCAGGTGCTTCTCCTGGTATCCCATGCAGGTGCAGGACCCAAGCACTTGGGCCATCCTCCACTGTACCCCCGGGCCACAGCAGAGAGCTGGACAGGAAGAGGAGCAACCGGGACAGAATCCGGTGCCCCGAATGGGACTAGAACCTGGTGTGCTGGCGCCACAGGCGGAGGATTAATCTATTGAGCCGCGGCGCCAGCCTATGTGCTAATCTTAACAGGATTCCACACTACTGACCTCTGCATCTTTCCATGGGTAATTAGAGCATTCACATAAAAACCTGTGAAAATGTAATTCACTTAGTTTGTAGAAGTCCTCACACACAATTCCACTTGTCCCCTAAGAGTACATAAATGTTCTCTAAGATGGCTCATCTTGAAGCAGAGATGGAGACCAGAGACTTCTCTTTCCGCCTCTATGCCCTCCAGCTCCCATCTTCACCCTTTCAGATGTGTTTCCTCCTTTGAAACCCGTTCTTTACACCTTACCTGTCTCCACATCATGTGGGTATCTGCCCAAACGTGACCTCTTCACAGACATGTGAGATCAGTATAGTCAAAACCATGCCTGGATCCTATGCATGCATTTTCTTGTTCTCTCTCAGCTTGAAGCTACCACAGAGTATGATGGGATTATAGCATATTACATTACTTGTTTGGAGATAGAATGAAACACAGAGCTTCCCCAGGCAAGATGAAAGGAATTAAGGTTCATTTCTATAAGAAAAGAAAAAACATAACAACTTCAGCTGAAATTAAGGGAACTTATAAAAACATGCATATGAAAAAGTGTCCAACCGCTATTCTATTTCAGTAAGACAAATATGTCTTGGGAACTCTTATCTGAATTCTATGATACGTATCTTGTTATAATTTGCTCTGACAGATTTCCAACATCTTATCCTAATTTTTCACAAATCCTTGGGAACATATGTTTTTATAACCACTTTTAGGTACAATTTAATGGCTGGCCCCAAACCTTTTTTCTTACTCCCATAGCAATTCTCATTACGGAGATCTGAAGTAGACTATGAATGCTATCCCTATTCATAGCTTTTGTTTTCTATAAAAAAAAAGTCTTCAAAAAGGGCAGAACCATGCCCAAAATTGTATTGTAGGAAAGGAGATTGTATTTACAGAGCACGTGAAGGATGGAGGGCACATGCCTCGTTCAGGCAAAAGGGAATTTAAATCATGCAGCCAAGCTGGGAGAAGTGTAATTGTACAACTCAGCATGGTGGGCATCTCTCTCTCCCCCCTGCTACCTGAGATCATTTCTAAAGAAAGTACTACCCCGGATCTTCATTTCAAGCTCTGCTTTCTGGGAAATCCAAAGGAATAGGAACATAACACCGATGCCAGTATTGTGCAGTTACTTTTAGTCGTTCACTTTCTGAATGTTCTCACCGCCCACATTTCTCTGTGAGCTCCTTTGGCCTCTGGATCTTCCTACCCATCTCTCTTCCTCATCCTTCTCCTCAAATCCCTAACTTTTTCACTTGATGGCCAACCTCAGATTGACCTCAGAACCTCAGTACTCAGAACATAAGGTCAGTACTACATTCTCTATCCAGCATTGGAGCTTCCAAAGAGATTCCAAAAAATCACTGATGTGCTGATGACACCCAAGGCACATCAGGTGTTAGTCTTAAATTCAGAAGAAGAGAAGCTAGATAGAGACTAAGTAACTTCATTAGCTCTTTATTGTTCCTCTTGTTGTTCCCAAGGGAGAAAAGATGCCATGGTATTTTATTTTCTAGTCTACATGCAGCATATTGCTCTCTTAAAAAGTACAAGCTAATGTCTACTTTGGTTCCATGCAATACTAATCTTCTTTCTTACACAAACTGTATAGCTGGAGACAAAGAAATGTATGTGAAAATAACAAAACAAAAATGAATATTAAGGAACACTTTTTAGTTTTACTTATAATAGCAGTATATTAAGAAGGAAGTACTAACATATCTCAATGTCCCAACAACAGCAGGAACCAGGTTAAGGCTGTTAGTTCTATGAATTATGAGGAATAATAGCAGAGCATGTAAAGGCAGCCTGAACGAACACAGAAACAAAAGACTTGAAGAGAGTCAGGCATGGTTGAGTCAGGGAATTTAGAAAAACAGTATGTCAAAATGACTTAGTGTTGGCTGGTGCCATGGCTCACTAGGCTAATCCTCTGCCTGCGATGCTGGCACCCCAGGTTCTAGTCCTGGTCGGGGCATGTCAGAGGCCACCCGACAAACCACACGGAGACGCAGCATCAGTCAATTCATCACCACATTTATTGTCTCATCGTGTTTCAGGCCAAGGTAGGGAGCTCGGCGATGAGGGACTGGAGGCCGTCTCCCTGGGGAAACTCTTCAACCTCCAGCCCAGAGCACACAGAAAGACAAGGATATACACCCCAGGCCCCATACAGAGAACATTCATTGTGTGCAATCATGCATAGCACAGGAACAAAACAAATTTACAAGGTAGCAAAGATGAGGGTACAAGCTCTGCTGATAGAGCAAAGAACATCATAAACCTTCATCAGAAGTCACATACTTTCTGCAGGAATGTGGGACAAAGAGTCTTGTGCCTTCAGAACAACAAGCACAGGAGACAGGATTAGATAAGGGACAGCCTTAGCCTGCTGTATCTCATGTCGGGCCAGGGCCACTAGCCCTGACAGGGGCACTGGATCCTGTCCCGGTTGCTCCTCTTCCAGGCCTGCTCTCTGCTGTGGCCCGGGAAGGCAGTGGAGGATGGCCCAGGTGCTTGGGCCCTACACCTGCATGGGAGACCAAGAGGAGGCACCTGGCTCCTGGCTTCGGATCAGCGCAACGTGCTGGCCGTGGCACACTGGCTGTGGTGGCCATTTGAGGGGTGAGCCAACAGAAAAGGAAGCCCTTTCTCTCTGTCTCTCTCCCTCACTGTCTAACTCTGCCTGTCAAAAAAAAAAAAAAAAAAAAAAAGAATTAGTGTTGCTGCTGGATGAGTACAACTTCCAAACTCCCAAAGCAGGTACTGACATGATGATTTAGCAGCTAGAACACATCAATTAGGAAAAGAAATAAGGAAAAAGATTCATCATCCTTAGTAATGATATTAGAGATGTGCATGCAACTCTTTAACAACCCATACTTAGCAGCTAAGTCAGAATGAGGCCAAGTCGGCAAGTCCGACCTTGGTGCTTGCGAAGATGTCAGTGCAGAAGGTATGAGATTGGAGATCAGATCAGAATAAATTTTAAGGAAGAGTAATTATAACACTGTGTTGTTTGGTCTAATTGGGCAGCATCAAATGCCCAAAACATTGTTGTGTGTTTTATATGGGCAGAGCATACATTCAGATATGCTCGAATCTACCACACCAGCAAAGGAAAACACTGAGTGTGGCATGGAAGAGCCCTTGTGGGGAGATTACACGTTGAGTCACAAGTGTTTGTGTTCACATTTATTTATTTACTTGGGAACTTGACCTTACTCGCTAATTAATACCTAATGGCAATTTCAATTGGGGCCATGTACAGATAATTTGAAGAAGTAATTTTAAAGGGATTAATTAAGCTCTAAAGAGAGATTCTAAAAAATGCACATGGATAATTTTTTTTTAATTCTCTGTATGTGTTTGGCCACCTGCCTTCTTGTTTCATTGCCTGTTTTCACAGCTCTGACATATAGAGTGCATATATTAACATAAAAGTGTGTGTCTGTAACTCTGACATACTGTGTATTTTTCCCCTTTAAAGTATTTTTTATTTTAGTTCAAATGATGTCTACTTTTCAAAACAGCATTTTTTTTAAAGCGTAAGGTTTATTTTCACACTTCTGATTGCCAGAGGAAGAGGAAAGAGAGTGTCACACACCAGACATTCAAATCCAGACATTATGCAATCACAATGACAAGGATTAATAAAGATTAATTTGGTTCACACTTAAAAAGTCCTAGTACTTCAGCAATACCATTGCTGGGCTTGTGAGAACAAGAATAATTATCATCTGCTTTTGAAATGTGCTTTTTTGTGTTGGATAGCACATTGCTGTCCATGTTGGCAGCTTTTTTTTTTTTATCAAAGTGTTCTCTAGTTCCTGTTTTCCAAGAAGCTACAGCTGTGTAATGGGATTTATGAGGCAAAGTTTTGCATGATTTGGTATAAAACACCATTCCTATTCAAATGGCCACTTGCTGGATTGGCTTTATTTATTTAATTATTTTTGGTGTTATTACTTGTCTTTTAAAATCTTCAATTTATCTTGAAGAAGGCCTCTTGCTACCATTGCATATACTGTTTTTCAGAAATGATTTTATCATGTAAGTCAAGTTTTCACAGAACTACATGATCAGATGTTTTCTTTTATCAAATGGTCACTGATAGAGCAATCTATCTAATAAAATACCTAACCCAATTCCAAAAGCAGCCATTTGAATTAATTGTCTGACTATTCCATTTGATTGTCTCAACCTAGATAGAGATCTCGTGAATTTGCTAGAGCAAAAGAAGTTGTTAATATTATCAACAAACAAGTAATTATAAGAGTGCCAACAAATATTGTTGTTTTTTGCATCATCCATAAGCAATTATTTCAATTCAGCATATATTAGTTGATGTTCTATGACTCACTCTTGGCCTGTGAACCAGAGAATCACTCACCAATGTTTCCAAACAACACCAAAGAGCATCAATAATTTCCAAATGGTGTGTATATTCACTTCCAGTAAACTGCCTGGAAAGGAATCAAGAGAATAATTGTAGTTATAATAAAATTTACAATACTAAAATTTACTGTAAATCTTTAAATATTCTTATTAATAAAATTAATCAATCAGGCAAAAATTTGTACACCAAAATTGAAAAGCACTGATGAAAGAAAAGAAAGCAGATATAAATAAATATAAAGATATCCTATATTTATGGATTGGATGCATTAACATTGTTACAATATCCACACTACTCAAGTCAATCTGCCAACTCAATGCAAATAACATGAAACAATTCTGAAACTCAGATAGAACCACAAAAAAGCTCAAATGACCAAAGATGTCTTAATTAAAAATACTAGAGCAGGGAGTATCACATTACCTAAATAAAAAATACACTACAGAGTGATACTAATCATTATAGTATGGTACTATCAGCAGTGTGTGTGTGAGAGAGAGAGAGACAGAGAGAGACAGAGAGAGAGGGAGGGAGAATATGTATAAAAAGAGCAGCATAGAGATACAGAAATAAATTAATAACTTTTTGAATTGACTGTGAATTTACTTGACAAACTTAGCAAGATTGGACAATGAGGAAAGGATAATCTCTCCAAGAAACTGTACTTGGGAAACTGGATATCCAAATGCAGAAAAATGAATTTAGATCCTTATCTTACCTCTGTAACTGTTATCAATTAAAACTAATTAAAGACTCAAACTTTAGATAGCAAATATAAAACTATTAGAAGAAAACATTGAAAAATATTCTTGATGTTGATCTGTACAATGATTATTTGCATATTTTGCCAAAAACATGATAAATTCAGCCTTTAAAAAGATGGAAATCCTGTCATTTGTGCAACGTGGATGAACATGACAGAGTCTATGGTAGCTGAGACAAATACTATATGACCTCACTGACATGGGTAGTCTAAAATAGTTGCATTCACAAAAGCAGATTAGTATGGTTGTTAGCAGGTATGACTGGGAGGGAAAGTGGATGGAAGTGAGGAAATGTTGGCCAAAAGGCACAAGGTTTCAGCAAAACAGCCTGCATCAGTTTCAGAGGCCTATTGTATAGCACTGTGGCTATCACTAACAATAATGCATCGGGTATTTCAAAATGCTAAGAGAGAAGTCGTAAAGGTCCTCACTACAACAGCAAAAATCTGTATATGAAATGATAGATATAAAAATTATCAATATGTAGTAATTTCACAGTGCATATATATGTGTATATATATATATATATATATATATATATATATAAAAGCATGGCATTGTACATCATTAATGTATATAATTTTTGCTTGTAAATTTTCCTTAATGGCAAATAACTTCACTAAATAAGAAAAAAGAATACCTAACATCAAAACTACTAATAGAGTGTATCTTCTATATCTTCTTTTTTTTCTCCTTTTACTGACTCCATTAATTTTTCTAAAATTATTTAACCTTGATATGGAGAAACATCAGAATTTGAGGATTATCAATTTTAAAGGGCATTTGCATTCTTATCCTATCATCCTTTTATATTATCAAGATAAGAAAATATTATGTTTATCTGACTCATTCAACAAATTGGCATTGAGTATTGCCTGTGTGTGAGAAACTGGGGACACCATTCTGAGCAAGGTAGGCACAGGATTATCCTGTAGGTGGGTAGTAGAGTAAGGCCATTTGTGCCCCCAAAGGTCAGACTACTAAGATTCAAAATCCACCCCTGCCTGTTACAAGTTGCATACTTGAGCAAGTCACTCAACTTTTTTTTTTTTTTTTTTTTGGACAGGTAGAGACATAGACAATGAGAGAGAGAGACAGAAAGAAAGGTCTCCTTTCCGCTGGTTCAATCTCCAAGCCGACTATGGCTGGTGTTGTGCCAATATAAAGCCAGGATCCAGGTGCTTCTTCCTGGTCTCCCATGTGGGTGCAGGGGCCCAAGCACTTGGGCCATCCTTCACTGCCCTCCTGGGCCACAGTAGAGAGCTGGAGTGAAAGAGGAGCAACTGGGACTAGAACCCGGCGCCCATAAGGGATGCCAGCACTGCAGGCGGAGGATTAACCAAGTGAGCCATGGCGCTGGCCCTCAACTTAACTTTTATATTGCTAAATGTTGAGTGATGACATTGTTCATGAGAATACTTTCTCCCAAAGAGGATTGTTGTCACGATTAAATGTCGTAATATAACAAAGCTATTAGAGGAGCTCAGCAAAAACTAGCCTTTACAATTTTTGAAATGGCAGGATGAGTTCCATTAACCAGGGTAGCTTCTTCATTGTGTTTTTTGTTGTGTTATTTTCCAGTATGGATCCTGGACCTTTTATAGTATAAAGCCAAGTGCCTGGAAAGGAATGAAGAGGTCATGGGGCCGGCACAGTGGCTTACTTGGTTAACCCTCCACCTGCAGCGCTGGCATCCTCTATGAGTGATGGTTCAAGTCCTGGTTGCTCCGTTTCCAGTCCAGCTCTCTGCTGTGGCCCTGGAGGGCAGTGGAGGATGGCCCAACTGCTTGGGTACCTGCACCCACATGGGAGACCAGGAGGGGGCACCTGGCTCCTGGCTTCGGATCTGCGTAGCTCCAGCCATAGTGGCCATTTGGGGAGTGAACCAGCGGAAGGAAGACCTTTCTCTCTGTCTCTCTCTCTCTCACTGTCTATAGCTCTACCTGTCAAACAAATTTAAAAAAAAAGAAGAAATGAGGAATGAATAAGACATACAATTGCAAAAATAAGTTGAGATCCATGCCAATGAACTTGGAAGAAAAATAAATAGAATAGGAAGATAATAGAAGAGAGGGTAACAAAGAGAGAAATATATACTGGGATTCAGAATTTCAGAAAAAGGTAAGTGACAAAGGAAAAGTTTTGGAGCAGTTGTAAGGCAAAAAACAGTTGTATTAGAAAGTGGTTATGCTATGATTTGGACAATGATTTTGAGTGTCCCTACAAGGTCCAGGCATTAGTATCTTGATCTTCAGAGTCTCCAGTGAATGAATTAAGGATGAACTTAGTTAAATTACGGTGCCTACAGGTGAGACTTTGGAAAGTGACTAGATTGGGTTAAGTGTTAGATGGAGTCCCTGTGATGAAATCTTTGTAGCTATGCAAAGAAAGACACAGGATGTAAAGGAAGAGTTTGTTTCCTGGGTTGCTGTCCCCACTGGTTCATGATGCCATTTCACCAAATGCCTAAACCAGTGGAGCTGCCTGATATTGAACCATTGCCCTCTCAAATCTAAGGTAAAGTAAACCTTCTTCCTTCCTAGGTAGTTTTTCTTGGGTGTTTCAGTTAAGGGAACAAAGTATGACTAATACAGGGTGCTATGAATGTTCACTATGGAAAGCCAACATTGTGGAAGAACAGGTTAAGCTGCCACCTCTGAGAATAGTATTCCATATCTAAGTCCTATTTGGAGTCCCTGTTGCTCCATTTCCAACCTGGCTTCCTGCTAAAACATCTAGCAAAACAGTGGAAGATGACCCAAGTACTTGGGATTGTGTGACCCAAGTAGGAGACCTTTATGGAGTTTCAGGCTGCTGGCTTCATCCAGGATGAGTCCTGGCCATGATACCATATGGGGAATAAACCACTAGATGGAAGTGCTCATTTCATATCTCTCTCTCTCTCTCCCTCTCTCTCTCTCTCTCTCTCTCCTTCTCTGTCAGTCTACCCTTCAGATAAAGAAATCATTAAACATAAAACAAAAGAAACAAAGCTGTAAATAAATGAGCTAAGCTATGAACAAATGGCCAAGAGATACATGAAAAGATGCTTAGGACCACTAGCAATCAAAGAAATGAAAATAAAAGCCATAGTGAGGTTTTACCTCACCTCTTATAATGACTATCATAGAGAAATAAAAAAGTAAAAAATACTGGTGAGAATATGAGAAAAAAGCACCCTAATACACTGTTACTGAGAATGCAAACTAATACATCCATTACAGAATACAGTACAGATTCCTCAGAAATCTGAAACTAGATCTACTGTATAGCCCAAACATTCTACATGTGGGAATTTGCCCAGAGAAAATGAAAGACTTACCTGTACCCCCCTGCTTACTGCAACTCACAATGGTCTAGGAATCGCTCTAGATCCTGACTAAGTGATGACTGGAGATATATCTATATATCTATATATACATGTATCTAAATATCTATATCTATCCATCTATCTATCTATCTATCTATCTATCTATCTATCTACTGTCAGGTATTTTATCTGTAGTGATGAAAAGTTGACTAACACAGCAACCCATTTAATTCCTTTGGTCTCTAAAAAGCAGAGAACATTCTTGGATGATATCTATCTATCTATCTATCTATCTATCTATCTATATCTATACCTATCTATATCTATCTATCTATATCTATGTCTATATCTATACCTATCTATCTATAGATAGATATCTATCTATAGATAGATAGGTATAGATAGGTATAGATATAGATAGATAGATAGATATAGATAGATTGATATCTATAGATAGATATATGGATAGATATAGATAGATAGATTGATATCTATAGATAGATATATGGATAGATATAGATAGATAGATTGATATCTATAGATAGATATAGATAGATAGGTCTATAGATAGATATAGATAGATTGATATCTATAGATAGATATATGGATATATGATGAAATACTACTCAACTGAAAAAAAAAAGAATGAAATCCTGTCTTTTGCAACAAAATAGCTGCAACTGGAGACCATTATTGTCAGTGAAATAAGCCAGTCACAAAAAGATAAGTATCATGTGTTTTCCCTAATTTGTGGTAACTAGCATAGGGAGTATAAAAATGCAGTATATATGAGAGAAATTGATATTTTGAGACTAGATTATGTTTTATTATTTATTATTATTTATAGTCTTTGGCTATACCCTTGAGAATCATTTTTTTTCACTTACTATTTGTAGAATTCTTTATTTAGTGGAGTTTTAAGCTTGTGATTATAAACAAAATTGAAAGTATGTCATTGTAAAAAAAATTTTAAAAATAAGAAAAGGAGGGATGGTGGCAGTGATAGGGCAAGGGAGAGTATGGAGGGAAGTATCATTATGCCCTTATAACTGTACGTATGAAATACATGAAATCTGTTCTCTTTGCATAAATAAAAACATTTTTAAATTTAAAACACACATACCCAAATAAAATTGCCTATGGGATATGTTCTCCTGAATTCTCTACAGACCGTACTTTGATATGTAAATGAAGATATCTCTGTTCTGTTTAAATTTCTTTTTTCTTGGACACTGGTTGATGTTGGTGGTTCTATTTCTTTTTATACATTAAATGTTAATGAGTGGAGGGTGAACCAACGGCAAAAGGAAGACCTTTCTCTCTGTCTCTCTCTCACTGTCCACTCTGCCTGTCAAAAAAAAAAAAATGTTCATGAGAAAACTGGGGTTTTTATGAGATACCATGTTGTGATTCCTATAGCATCTGCAAGGCAACTTAAGATTTTGTAACTGAATATTGGGAAGCTAAAGGCCTTCTATTTGTTGAAAAACCTAGCCAAGAATGTTCTCTGCCTATTAGAGACCAAACGAATTAAATGGGTTGCTGTGTTAGTCAGCTTTTCATCACTACAGATAAAATACCTGACAGAAACAACTTATGAAGGAAGTAGGTTTATTTCCACCCTTGATTTTGGAGACTTACAGTGCAAGATCAGGTGATGCCACTGTATCATCAGCTGATGATCAAGGAATATTGGAACGTGTGGAGAGGGAGGACTCCATAGTGATCCAGGGAACAGAGACACAAGCAGCATCTTCAGCCTCTGTTCTCATGCAGTCTCTCTCTCTGAAAACCTGTAATTTAATGATTCGAATTAATGATTCGATCTTGTAATTTAATACAATAATCATCCCCATAGGCTCACCTTCAGATGCTACAATCAGATTAAATCTATACTCTTAATCCATCAGTAGCATTAATCCATTAGCTATTAATATAAGACTCTAACACATGCACATTGGAGGGGAACATGCATACTTGTATCTAAACTAGAAGAGTTGGAAAAGCTGAGATCCCTTAAAAATGAGGCAGTGGGGGCCGGCGCTGTGGCATAGCTAGTAAAGTTGCTGCCTGCAGTGCTGGCATCCCATATGGGTGCCAGTTCCAGTCCCAGCTGCCCCACTTCTGATCCAGCTCTTGCTATGGCCTGGGATAGCAATAGAAGATGGCCCAAGTCCTTGGGCCCCTGCACCCACGTGGGAGACCTGGAAGAAGCTCCTGGCTCTTGGCTTTGGATCTGTCCAGCTCAGGACATTGTGGCCATTTAGGTTGTGAACCAGTGAACAGAAAATCTCTCTCTCTCTCTCTCTCTCTCTCTCTCTCTCTCTCTCTCTTTCTTTCTTTTCCCCTCCCTCTCTCTACCTCTCTGTAACTCTGCCTTTCAAATAAATAAATAAATCTTTTTAAAAAAATGAGGCATTGAAACCTGCTTAATCTGGAAGAAACAAATAATGGTGATGATGCCACTGAAAATAACTGAATCACTATATGTTTTTGCCAACCTGAAAATTCCCAAAGGAACTTGTCTCCATGATTTTGGAGAAAGCTATTCCTTTAGGCATAATCAGAAACTTCGAAGTGTTTTTTGTTCCTGTTCCTTACTGTCAGAGATAACATCTTTTTCTGTTATCTAAACATCACCTAGATATGAGATATTCATCATCGTAATAAAAAGGAATTAAATGAAAAAGTAGTTACATAGATATTATCAATGATACTGAGTAGTTATTTAACCCTGGCACAATATACTGTTATGGCCAAAGATACTTTTACAGGGGCTTTTGTCGCAATGATGTTGTCATATCAAAGCAACAGGAAATAGTGTGCCTCTCACCACTCAAAAAACTTACCTTGATTTCTTTCTGTTACCTGGAAGTGACATCATAGCAAATAGGGCTGAGGTGGTGTTTTCCTCATGGACCTTATATTTGGGGGAGATTACATTGCAGGTGGCAAAATGAGGTTGCTTCTATTCCAGCTATTATTTTTTTAGAAATCTAACAACAATGTGAAAGTTTTCTCAAAGATAAAAAGATGTTGACTAAAGAGAGCTTATGAATGGCTCCTGAAAACCATACCTGCCCACTGCCATCTCTACTCCTCTCTGTCTTCAAAAGTGTGATCCTATCTGGCTCACAATGACCCACTGTTTTGTTTACGAATCTTCTGTCCTTCTCCTCCTAACTTCTTTGTTTGGCTGTCTACTTATTTTTCACCCAACATTTTTAAGGAAAAGGACTTAACAATGCTAATAAAATGAATTTATATACTATTCATGGAAAAATTGTTAGTTTTTCAAAAGGTAATTTAATTAAACAACAAAAAAGAAAATACACACAAGTATTAAGTATATTCCACACTTAGAACTAACTGGGTCTCTACTCAACAAATGCTGATATTTGTGGTCTGTCCTTGGGAAAGTTCACACTAAGTCATCCATTACTTCATGTGTACATGGTTTGAGCTCAGAAATTTCATTCATTTCTGTAACTCTATGATTTCAAGCAACTCTTTGGATTGATGAACACAAATTGATCTAGCCAAAGAAGGACTATGTTTCATGAATTTCTTTCTTTCTTCCTTTCTTTCTTTCTTCCTTCCTTCCTTCCTTCCTTCCTTCCTTCCTTCCTTCCTTTCTTTTTTATTTGACAGGTGAGTTACAGACAGTATGAGAGAGAGAGAGAGAGAGATAAAGGGCTTCCTTCCACTGGTTCACCCCTCAAATGGCCGCTAAGTCCAGAGCTGTGCTGATCCAAAGCCAGGATCCAGGTACTTCCTCCTGGTTTTCCATGCAGGTGCAGGGGCCGAAGCACTTGGGCCACCCTCCACTGCCCTCCCGGGCCACAGCAGAGAGTTGGACTGGAAGAGGAGCAACTGGGACTAGAACCCAGCACCCATATGGGATGCCGGCGCTGCAGGCGGAGGATTAACCAAGTGAGCCACGGCACTAACCCCATGGTTTTTTCTTTTTAAAGACTTATTTTATGTCTTTGAAAGAGAGTGTTACAGAGAGAGGTAGAGACAGAGAAAGAGGTCTTCCATCTGCTGGTTCACTCCCCAGATAGCCGCAACAGCCTTTGCTGTGCTGATTTGGAGCCAAGAGCCAGGAGCTTCTTCCAGGTCTCCCACGTGGGTGCAGGGGCCCAAGAACTTGGGTCATTTTCTGTTGCTATCCCAGGCCATAGCAGGGAGCTGAATTGGAAGAGGAGCAGCCAGGACTAGAACTGGCGCCCATATGGGATGCTGAGACTTCAGGCCGGGGCTTTCACCCACTGCGCCACAGTGCCAGCCCCTCATGATTTTCTAAGTTCTCATATCTTCCACGACTTCAAACGTCTTGATACTTACTTTAAAAAAATTGTTTTTTTTTTATTTGAAATCAGAGTTACAGAGAGAGAGAGAAAGAGAGAAAGAGAGAGACAGAGTGATCTTGTGTCTGCTGTTTCATTCCCTAGATGACCACAATGGACAGGGCTGAATCAAGCCAAAACCAGAAGCCAGGAGTTTCATTTGGGTCCACTACATGGGTAGTAGGGGACAAAATAATTGGGCCAACTTCTGCTGCTTTTCCCAAGCCATTAGCAGGGAGCTGGATTGAATGTGGAGTAGCTGCTACTCCAACCAGCACCAGCCCCAGTATTTCATTTTCCTCGAGATGGTTATATGTCTAGTCATGATTTTCTGTTAAAGTAGCAGCTACTTATGCATCATTATGCATTGCATTTCATGTAAACCTTACTTTTACCCTTTCTTAGACTTCCAAAGATATAGTAAGGCTTTCAGAACAAAGATGAATGCTAATTGGTATGTCCAGCATAAAAAGCACTGTAACTATATAGGTGGTATAAAGTTGTGTGGATGTAGTACTGACAATGTCCCTGTGTTAACAAATTGATAGACAAGGTAAGGTTCAGATTTTCAAAAAGCTTTGAATTTAGCAGTCACTGCCTTATGTGGATTGTGCTCTATTGATAAGCAAGTTTCTAAGTTGTGTCCAAAACAACTATATGTTACACAGCCCAATATAAAAATATTTTTTCATACTCTAATGTGTTTATGGAAATACGCAATTCATAGTCTCTTATAGATATGCATATTTTGAGGACAGTTTGGTATGACAACCTAGAATTTTAAATTGAAAAAATTCCTTTTATTTACTATAGCTGTGATGATATGTATCTATTTGAAGGATTCGTGCTAAGTGAATTGGTTTCCATGAGACACTTAAGAATAGTCTAAAATCTAGGAGTAATCAAGATAACACCTTGGTTAAGATTTGATCTTTGGAGTCAGAAAATCTTGCTTGGAAAATAAACTCTTACAATTTACTTGCATTGTGACATTGGAGAAGTAACAGTTTCTTTGTGCCTTGGCCTCCTGCTTTGCAAAAGGTATATAACAGAACTTGTCCAATTAAAAAGTTAAATATGTTCATCCCTTAGAAATGTATTTGACAACATAAAAACTAAACATTTACTTCTTTGACTCTTCCCTCTCTTCCTCTTTATTATTATCACAATTATATTTCAACCAAAATGATTATAGCTCTACATTATAGAGGCTTTAGGAACTATAGGCTTGGGGATTCTGGGTATCATGGAACACAGTGTAACTACATTTTTAAAAAAGTCCACATGGGTATGCTTATTTGAAATTTTCACTTGCTCATATTAGTTCCTGGTCATGAACTTGAATATGATGATGGAAGTTACCATTTTTTTTTTGCAAATGTCCTGTCCATTTACCCTGAAGACAAGACCTCTTAAATTTGCTCATTACAAGCCTCTCCTAATGTAATGAATTCTTGTTGAAGTTTTAACCATATTTTCCTTCTTAACTGTCCCTTTCTGCAGATGGAGTATGTGACAGTCAAAGAAAATGATCTCACAGCCTTCCAGTTATGGGGGACATGGATTTTCAGTGGCCTAAGCTACTGGGCTTTGAAGTCTGTCACTTCCTTTATGCTGAGGCCATAGCTCCTGCGAGCTGTTGCTGTGTGGTGACTGAGTACTTCAAGAATTCTACAGTCAAGACATCTTGGGAGATAATGGGCTCCTATGCCAGTTGACATTGGTTCACGCACCTCATGTTGGCCTTGCTGAAACTTCCACCTTGCCCTGTCTCACCTGCACTCAGGACATACCAAACTGTATTAAGTCAGCATTTCTCAGCCCCTCTCCCAGTTTACTCTCTCATAGACATTTCTCCTAATTAAATCTTTAGTCCTGGCTTGGCATCTGCTTCTTTGGGGACAGAGTTGTTGTGTATTTGAGTGACAGGAGCTGGATACACTTCCCCAGGCTTTTAAAGCCAGCCTCCACAGTCTTGTTGCTTCTAGTGTTTGGTTCCTGTAGAGCAGCAGTAATTATCATCATTCAGGGCTTCTCTGTCATCAATTACTTCTCAGTGTGTCTCCCACGTGGGAACTCAACTTTACAGCGTCCGCAAAAGAGGGTAACTGTGGATTACTTAAGTGCTCTGTAAAGCGCTTTAAAGAACAAATAAACAAACAACAGCAACAATAAACACTTGCTTAGACCTATCTATTAAATAACACAGCGGGGCACATGAGTATATATTTTAGTTTATTTCTTGTTGTAAAGCTTCTTTTCAAAGTTCTTTTCATTTAGTCATGGAGTGAGTGATTATTTTGCATTCAATTTAGTTACTAATAAAACTAACATTGCTATGAACCTAAGTGATATTGCTATTTTTTGAGGATGAATCTAAAATAGGAATAAATAAACCTCCTATAGTTGCACTTGGACATATAGCAAACATAACAAAGCAATAAGTTCAAAAATGAATTCTTGCTTTTTCTCCGCAAACCGTCTTGTTCCATACTTTTCTTCTCATTAGACTCAGAATGATTCATATAATAAACCTTACACTTTGATTTCATGTTTGCCCTCTCTCTGTTGCTCATCTTTCACATGCAATCCATCACAAGTACCGTGTATCCAACATATGCACCATCTGCCCTCCCCTTGTCACTTGTCCACGCCAGGCTGGTCAAGTTCACTAAAATTTCTCTCCACGGTTCTAGCTATGATGATTGCATTCAGGCCTCCTCCA
The DNA here is from genome assembly GCF_033115175.1 of Lepus europaeus. Taxonomy (NCBI): domain Eukaryota; kingdom Metazoa; phylum Chordata; class Mammalia; order Lagomorpha; family Leporidae; genus Lepus; species Lepus europaeus. Next base: position 8,227,693 of record NC_084832.1, on the reverse strand, counting down.
ACATTGTGTTCCCTACATAGCAGCCAGAATGACTGAAAAATTTTGTCCTCATCACTCCTTCCTACCGCTGCTGGTTTCCTGCTTAGCTTAGAGTAAATCTTCCTCCCTCTAGTATACTCTGGACTTGGTATGACATGGATCCCCTCTGGGTCCCCTCTGTTTTTATTTTCCACCTTCCTCTTCTCACAGTCACACCTGCTTCTGTCTCAATCACCGGAATTGGCTTCCACTTCATTCTGGAATATTGTTGCCCACATATCGGCATGATCTATCTTTCCCACCTCTTTCAGGTTCCTTCTCAAATATTGCTTTATCAGTTGTGTTGTTTGGACTAACATATCCAGAAGTGAATTTTGTTTGAGGCATAATCCCGCGGTAGCCATTGGAGGGTGAACCAACGGCAAAGGAAGACCTTTCTCTCTGTCTCTCTCTCTCACTGTCCACTCTGCCTGTCAAAAATTAAAAAAAAAAAAAAAAGAAAGAACTTGAGACAAAGAATCCTAAGGAAATAGAAAGGCTTATGTGGTAGATGTGCCAGTAGGTTTATGGACTCTGAACCTAACAGGAAGTAATGCTGACTTGATCTCTCATTCCTGCCTGGGTGGATTCTCCAGATTCCTATGGTTCTAGACCTAAGTTGTCATGCAACTCCATTTCTGGCCTTATCCCTGTGTATTCAACACAAATATACTGTTAACTTCTTCCTCTGATCCCTTTCTTCTCCAGATGGCCCCATGGACAGAAAAATAGCCCTATGCCAGTTCTGTTCTATGGGGTGCCCTCTTCTCACCTGGAGGAAACAGTGTATCCTCCCTCATGACCAGGTCCAGGGTTCAGTCCAAATTCAGCAGCAGTAGGGCTTTAATTCCTCTATCACAGCAACTGTTCTGATGACTGTTCACCCTCTTTATTGCTTTGGTGGGAATTAAGCCCTTCTCCAGATATCCTGATCATGTTTAAACTCTCCTAGTAGCATTACTCATTAAATACTTTCCTTTTAATAAACATTGGGACTCACCACAAAAAAATTAAAACTATATGCCTCTCCTCTATCTGTATTTTGATCCACTTTTATATCCCTTTTCAGACAGAGTAGTTCAAAAATTGTGCAACAGATTCATTGATATTTCCCTTGTGAATTCACATTTGGTCTAAAGTGCAGCAGTCATTATTGCTATTTTGTCTTTATGAGAATTTCACTTTTAAATTAATTTATATTTTATTTTTGGTTTATTATTGTTAGTGATTGCACTCTTTGGGGTGAGCATTCGGTGCACTGGTTAAGAAACCATTTGGGACACACACATTACATATTGGAATGCCTAGGTTTAAAATGTGGCTCGGCATTCAATTCAAGGATCTCACTCTTGTGTGCCCTGGGAAGCATGAATCAGAGACTTAAGTGGTTGGGTCCTTGCTACCTGTGTGGGAGACTCAGACTGAATTTTGTGCTCCAGCTATGGTGGGTATTTGAAGTTTGAACCAGTGAATGGGAAATCACTGCTTGTCTCTCTCTTTCTATCTTTCTGTTATTCAAATAAGTATACAAAAATGTTTAAAATAATGACTTTTTTTAAAAGATTTTGTTTATTTATTTGAGAGGTAGAGCCACATACAGTGAGAGGGAGAGACAGAGAGAAAGGTCTTCCTTCCATTAGTTCACTCCCTAGATGGCTGCAACGGCTGGAGCTGTGCAGATCCAAAGCCAGGAACCAGGTGCTTCTTCCCGATCTCCCAAGCGGGTGCAGAGACCCAAGCACTTGGGTCATCTTTTACTGCTTTCCCAGGCCATAGTAGAGAGCTGGATTGGAAGAGGGGCAGCCGGGACTAGAACCGGCACTCATATGGGATGCCAACGCCACAGGCAGAGGATTAACCTACTGTGCTATGGACCCAGCCCCAATGACTTATTTTAAAAGTAGACTTTTGCCCTAAATGGATGAAGGTGCACTACTAGTATCCAAGCAGGCTGTTACTTCCTTGTTGCCAGTTCTGTTTAGCTAGATAATATTTGCAATAGGAATTTAAAGGGAGCATATTGGAACTATAATTACTATGATATATATTATTCATAAATTATATAACACATTAAAGCACATATAAAAACCACATACAATATTTTAATAAAAACTGTGTTTACTCTGTTCCCTACATCTCTTTTTTTAGTTCACCAAGTGAATTTTATACTTAGAAAACATTCCAGATAAAACTTATTTGATGCAGTTATGAAAAAAGTTAAAGCACTCACATAATTACATTCCTGTTCAAACTGAAATTTTCATATCATACTCTACACAGTCAGTTGGTTGGTATGCATTTTCTCCATTTTCTTCCACTTATTTAATTTATCCAATTGCCACATTAATAACCAATATGCTTATGAATTTGATAACATGATGCAAACTTCCTTGATACCTCATCGTCACAGCATATGCAGTTAACTTCAATAGAATTCCACCATCCCCCTTTTTAAGATTCAGGGACTGACTGGAGAAGTGTTATTCACCTCTGAAGTCTAAGGTCATCTGGAACTACCCACTATTTGCTTCATTTTAAAAATTATGCTAAGGCATCCTGATTTTAAGTAAGCAGATGTCCAGAATCTGGAGACTGGATACATAAATTAAGGTATACACTATGGAATACTACACAGTGGTCAAAAAGGAAATTCTGTCCTTTGCAACTCAATGGATACAACTGGAAACCATTATACTAAGCAAAATAATCCAGTCTTAAAAAACAGATGCCATATGCTCTCTCTCTGATCTGTGATAACCAATAGAGTACCTAAATGGTAATCTATAGGGGTGAAATTGACACTTCGAGATACAATGATTTTAATATCCTTTGTCTCGACTGTTGAGGAACAGAGTTTTATTTTTTCTTCATACTATTTGTTGAACTCTTTACTTAGTGTAGGGTTAATCTGATGAGTATAAAGTAAACTGAAAATAGATCTTTGTTAAAGATAAGAATGGGAATAGGAGAAAAAGGAGGAAGAAGGGTGGGAGCATGAGCAGTAGGAAGGGTAGGCTGGAAAGTATCACTATGCTCCTGAATCTGTATTTATGAAATATATCAAATTTGCATGTCTTAGATACAGTTTAAAGAAAAAGAATTTATGACTTTCTTCTCCCATCCCCATTGTCAGCACTCTTGGGATATTTTCATGGGTTTTTTGAGTAATTAATTGCAAACCCACATTCCCATCTCTCATTGTTCAAATGCTTCCTTTATCCCACGACTTTAATTTTCTGAAAACTTCCTGGATGTCACTCAAACCTCATAAAACACACAAAGTTTCATATCCCAACGTTCCACAGTATCTACACTCTATACTCAGGGAGGTTCCCATCATCCTTCTTGGGGCTGTGAAAACAAAAGGAGTTGAGAAGCTTTGGAGCTCTGATCATCACACTGCTACTTCCGACAATTAGCTGTGATTTTGTTTGTTCCATGTGTTAGACTTCCAAGGATCGTTTTAGATGAAGTCCAAATACTAGTTCATTATTTTACACTCTAGAGTTGACCTTTCCCTCCCAGTTACACTTCTTCTGAGAGTGTTCCTGTCCTAAACAAATGAACAGATTAATGAAATTGCATTTGTAACTCCATTATGACCCTACAAATATCTTCAAACTTCTTTATTTGTTGAATCTCATTATAATAGCGATATTTAAATTTTTATCTTCTTTCCTGACTACTCAAGCTACTCCTAAATTGAATTCATGCAATTTTTATTGTTGCTATGGTTTAAGTATCATTTAACATTATTGCTAATGCATATGGCAATGCAACCTATCATATGATAGAAAATTAAAATTTTAAATTAATTTGCCGATCTCATTGATGTGATATGATATTGTGATTCCTGTTGCTTGTCCTATCACTCTGAACAGTGTGAGAAATAGGTTGTTTTGTCCATAACAATGATATGAAGAGGAGACAATAAATTTCAATAAATGCATCTTTACTGATTTTAACCAGAGAGTTTTTTTCCAAAAAAATTAAGTTAACTGAACTCCAAGCTCAAAATAAGAATTAGTTACTGTAATTTAATCCCATGATAAGCCCATCAAAATCATTGTGCTTTCAAATTATTTGTAAGTATTACTGTCCCTAGGAAACTTCTCCAGAGTCCTGTTGAATGGAGTGCAACGTGCTTTCATGGTACCCTGTGTATAAGTAAGTCACAAAAATGTAACATTATACTATAAAATTTACTATCTCCTACTTGAGAAATGAAATCTGATATCTGACCTAATGGGTCCCAGCAGCTAAGACAATGTTGACAGAGTTCAGAGTATAAGCATGTGTTAAATGAATGAATTAATAGTAATTAAGCAGGAGTTTCGAAACAGCATTTTTTAAAGATTTATTTGTTTTATTTGAAAGGCAGAGTTACAGAGTGAGAGGGAGAGGCAGGGAGAGAGAGACATCTTCCATCCATTGGTTCTACTCCCCAATTGGCTGCAATGTCTGGAGCTGGGCTAGACTATAGCCAGGAGACGGGGATTCTTCTGGATTATTCACACTGGTGCAGGGGCCCAAACATTTGTGCCATCCACCACTGCCCTCCCAGGCGCATCAGCAGGGAGCCGGATCAGAAGTGTAGCAGCTAGGATTTGAACCAGCACCCAAATGGGATGCTGACACTGCAGGCTGAGGCTTAACCTGCTACCTCACAGCACTGTCCTTGAAATAGAACTTTGGTGTCAACATTATACAAACTATAAAGTTTCATTTCCAAAGAAACTGAAATCCTTAAAATGACAACACAACTTTTTTTTTTATTATATTACCCAATTATTATGTTTTTTCAACTCCATACATGATATATAAGCTAGGTAGTAATTAAGAATCATATGTATTATTTTGAATCACTGTAATATGATTTCATTTTTTTCATTTCCTATAACATCTATGCATATATAATAGCACATATTACATATATAATATATAAAACATATAATATTGAATGTAAACCAAACTGCTATGTTTTTCCTCCATTGTATTTCTGTATTTTAAAGATTTATTTATTTTATTTGAAAGTCAGAGTTACAGATACAGTGGGAAAGACAGAAAGAGAGAGATTGCGATCTTCCATCTTCTGTTTTATTCCCAGATGGCCACAAAAATCAGGGTGCTGTGCCACAATATCGGCCCCTCCATTGTTTTTCTAAGAATGTTTGAAAATTCACTATTATTGGACAATTAAGTTAAATCAGACTATATTACGGTTCAGTGAATAGCTCTGTTTGGTAAATGATTTGTCATCTTTTAGATGTTTTACATAAAATATTTGATATAGGATTAGATACATGATCTATTAATTAGAATAGTGGCTTAGAAAAGTATTAAACTACCTCTATTATCAATAATTATGAAGATACATATATATATATATTTTAGTCAAATTGAATATGTGAATTTTTAACTATTAATTTTGCTATTTTCAAAACATTTTTTCTTTTTTTTGGATTTTTTTTAAACTTTTATTTAATGAATATAAATTTCCAGTGTACAGCTTATGGATTACAATGGCTTCCCCCTCCCATAATTTCCCTCCCACCCGCAACCCTTCCCTCTCCCACTCCCTCTCGCCTTCCATTCACATCAAGATTCATTTTCAATTCTCTTTATATACAGAAGATCAATTTAGTATAAAGATTTCAACAATTTGCACCCACATAGAAACACAAAGTGAAACATACTGTTTGAGTACTAGTTATAGCATTAAATCACAATGTACAGCACATTAAGGACAGAGATCCCACATGAGGAGCAAGTGCACAGTGGCTCCTGTTGTTGATCCAACAAATTGACACTCTAGTTTATGGCGCCAGTAACCACCCTAGGCTGTCGTCATGACATTTTTTCAAGCAAATGTATCTAGAATGAGTTGTATGATGGCAAAGATAGGTCTTGTACCAGTTTAGTTCCTTTTTCCTTATTAAAAGAGAGCAACAAATAGCTATCAAAATCACAATAATTGAATTATAAAGAGTAGCAAAAAGCCTCCAAAGTAGATGAATGAAATTGACATCTTGTGATTTGATTGTTGTTTGTAAACCATGTCAATATTCCTGTATATTTCCATTTAAAAGAAAAAAAACCTACTGAAACTATTGAGAACAGAACAAGTGTAGCTGTATACGAACAGGAAATGTAATTGTATTTATTTTTTTATCTTCACGCTTTTTAAATTAATATAAAGATAAAAGACATCATGCATTCCATAAGTACAGTTCCAAGAAGACAACCACAATTCCCTTCCTCATCTCCTCACCACTTTCTTTCTCTTCTGTCTTCATCAGTTTTTGCAAAGCTATAATTCTAATACACTCTATATTCACAGGCTTAATTCATCACTAACCATAATATTCAACAAGTAAGAAAATAGGAAGACCACAATTCCACAAAAGTATTAAAAAGTTCTAAAAACAACAACCCTATCATAAAATGTCCATTCTATTCCTAAACATTTTTTGCATACTACATATCACAGAAAACATACTATATTTGCTTTTTGAGGTGGGCTTAAATTTTAAATTTTACATGTCATTCCATAATCTTCGTCAATATCGCAAATAAAAACATAAAAGTTTAATAATGCGTTAACAAGAAAATCTAGAGTTTAGCTTGGCAAAGTAATTGTGCTCTCTGTGATGAGATGTCCCCTTACTTACAATTGGTATGTCTGTGCTTTTTTGTGGGAAATGGGTTGCATATCTCTGGTTGCATCTTGTCAACGAAATGTCTAATAATTTTCTCTACCTGGTAATGAGAACCCTGTTCCACTTTTGGAAATAAAGAAACAGATATATCTCTAGGGAAAAAAATGATGACATCTTCTTACTTTTCTCTTACATGAAAGATCTCTGTGAGTGAGATCCCAGTGGAAAGAACGGGGCCATCAAAGAAGGAGGTACCTTTCTCTGAAGGGAGGAGAGAACTTCCACTTTGAGTAGGACCTTGTCTAAATAAGATCAGAGTCGGCGAATTCAAAAGGCTTCCATAGCCTTGGCAACTCATGACAAGAGCCTAGGGTTATTACTGACACCATCAACAAGAGTGTCAATTTGTTAAGTCAACAACAGGTGTCACTGTGCACTTATTCCTCATGTAGGATCTCTATCCTTAATGTGTTGTTCAATGTGAATTAATGCTACAACTAGTACTCAAACAGTATTTTTCACTTTGTGTTTCTATGTAGGTGCAAACTGTTGAAATCTTTACTTACTATACACTAAATTGACCTCCTGTATATAAAGAGAATTGAAAATGAATCTTGATGTGAACGGAATGGGAGAGGGAGCAGGAGATGGGAGGGGTGCGGGTGAGAGGGAAGCTATGGCGGGGGGAGCCATTGTAATCCATAAGCTGTACTTTGGAAATTTATATTTATTAAATAAAAGTGAAAAAGTATCATTACTTTTGTGATGTAACTTTATAATAAATATAAGTAAAGGAAGAATATGTCTCTGCTTTCTTGTGTTAAATAAATATTAAGGTTGGCCAGAAAAATCCATGTCATTTTCAAAGCAAGTTGAGAATTAGGCAGTGCAGTTGAGGAACCAAAAGCTTTGGGGCTTTTGTATGTCATACTCTGTTTTCAGATTTGTCTTGGCATGAAAATACTTCACATCAATATTGTTGGCAGTTACCTCCTGCAATGGACAACAGCACTGAAACGATCAGCACTTTGCCGTGATACCTGGTCAAGGGACAGCTCTGTGATATGATTTCCTGGGGAGAGAAGAAGGCTCTCAAAAATTTCCTATGAGCAGCTTAGTTTATTCTTTGCTGTTATCTCAGGAGTGCGATTCTGTGTGTCTGCATGAGGAACACCACTTCCTGGAAGCACCACTGTCACCCCTAGAGAAGAGACATCCTGTTCCCTCTCATACAGTTTATCAAGGTCACTCCGTATTCTGTAAATACGGAACATGTCAGACTCATTTACTGAAACCTTAAATTAAATCACATAAACTATAGAACTCTAAACCTAATCAAATTGAAAAGAAATAAAAATTAAAATAGTATGAATAGATACATCTAATATATTAAGTCAAGGGGCTGGTGCTGTGGTGTAGTGGGTAAGGCTGCTGCCTGCAGTGCCAGCATCCCATATGGGCACCGGTTCTAGTCCTGGCTGCTTCACTTCCGATCATCTCCCGGCTATGACCTGGGAAAGCAGTAGAAGATGGCCCAAATTCTTGGTCATCTGCAACCACATGGGAGACCCAGAAGAAGCTCCTGGCTCCTGGCTTCGGCAGCCACTGTGGCCATTTGGGGAGAGAACCAGCAGATGGAAGACCTCTCTTTCTATCTCTGCTTCTCTCTCTCTCTTTCTGTGTAACTCTACCTTTCAAATAAATATATAAATAAATGTCTTTAAAAATAAATAAAGTCAAACAATGGTTAAATCAATCATTTGCAATATCCTCTCTTCAATAGATATATCAGAATGTCATAATTTCCATCTTTCCAAAACATAATTTTCTTACATGATATGAATGATTTTAATTAGGAATTCCATTTTGCCATGAATATTGATCATGTATTTCAACTTTAATCTTTCCATATCATTTCATCTTTGCAGTAACAAAATTAAGCTGATGTATAAATAAGAGCATTTGTGCTTTAGGACCATATATGGGAGAAAACTGAGAATGGCTTGATAGTTTCTGCTTTAAGAAAATTGTACTCTTGGGGCTGGTGCCTTGGCTCACTTGGTTAATCCTCCACCTGCAGTGCCAGCATCCCATATGGGCACTGGGTTCTAGTCACAGTTGCTCCTCTTCCAGTCCAGCTCTCTACTGTAGCCTGGGCGGAGCGCCTGGCTCCTGGCTTCGGATCAGCAGAGTTCCTGCCATAGTGGCCATTTCGGGGGTGAACCAACAGAAGGAAGACCTTTCTCTCTGTCTCTCTCTCACTGTCTAACTCTGCCTGTCAAATAAAAAGAAAGAAAGAAAGAAAGAAAGAAAGAAAGAAAATTGTATTCTTCCACATCTCTCTTTTTGTATGTAGTATGACTGAATTACTGCAGTGAGAAATGATAGCTATGTATTACAAACTAAAACCTTAATACAAAATTTGGTAAACTCCATAAAGTTGCCCATTATTCAAATAGACCCTTCCTTACCAGAAATCTCAGAGGTTAGTTTTCTTCACTCTGCTGCACAAATGGATCAGAGGGCCTTTTCTGAAATTTGTATTTGTAGATAGATAAACTAATACTGCCACATAATAATCCCATTTTCAATGGCCTTCCTGCTACTTGGATTGAACATATGTAAGGTTCTGTACTAGATTCCTGGGACTGCTGTGACAAAGTGCTATAAACAAGTGACATGAACAAAAAGAATGTGCTTTCATATTTCTGTGTGGTCCTGGAGACTAGTCCAAGAGCAGGGTGCCAGAAGATCCGGCTCCATCTCCTGGCCCTCTCCAGCTCTGGATGGTCATCCGTGTACCTTGTTCCTTGACATCTGTCGCATCACCCCTTTCTCCAGCCTCAACTTCACTTGGTGCCCTGTCATGTATACAACTATGTCAAATTATTTCATTCCCAAAGATGTCAATCACATTGCATTAGTAGACCCACTCCAATATGACCTCATCTTAACTAATTAAATCCCAAAAGACCCTATTTCCAAAGTCAGGTCACATTCTGTGGTACCAGGATTAAGATATCAACATGTAAATCGAAGGAGACACAGGCAACCCATAACAGCCCCACTTTCTTTAATTCATAGACTAGTCAGCATATCAAAGCTAAAAGAGTTAAGTCACTCATCCAAGTTTTCGAATTTAAAGCAGGCATTTGCTTATATTAGAACCCTTGGCAGCTATCATTCCAATACAGCAGGTGACTTCCACAAATAAAAAATGGCACAGCAACCATCTGCCTCTTCACTAAAGCAGACTTGTGATGAGTGTCTAAATAAAGTTAAAATTTGTTTACTTGCCATCTTTCAAATGCAGATTAGTAGATAATACTGGGAATTTTTTCTTCAGTATTCTGAGATAGACTGTGTCTTGAAAGGCATTAAAAGCTGCTGGTATAAATACAATCGAAAATCTAATATGTTCACTTCAGATATTCCTTTCAACTGTTTTAGTAAAACCATCCCCCTACCTTTCCTCCTTTCCTCCCATCCTTCTTTCCTTCCCTCTTCCCTACCACTCTCACTTCCTTCTTCCCTCCCGCCTTGCCTTCCTCCCTCCATCCCTTTTTAATTCTGTTACAGATACCTCTCATAAGTCTCCTCGTTAACAACAATCCCTCCTCCTCAAGGTACTTTTATTCCTTAGTTTCTTTATATTGTGTCCAAAATGCTTAGAGAAAAAGATGGTGCAATGGATGGTAGAATTATACTCGTGCCAAAATGTGGGCGTGACATTGGTACTTTCATGGAGTCACTAAATTTAAATTATTTCTTGTCTAACTTTCTGAAATTATTTCATGCCAATCACAAACATCCCTTATTTCTTGAGTGACTATTATGTTGCACAAATAGAATATGTATAAATCAAATTTGATTTTTCCCAATTATTCCTGAATAACTCAGGGTTACTGGGTCATCTTATAATAATATACTTCATATTGATAATTTATACTTTCAAGGCCAACTTAATCTAATTAATATCTACATAATGCTTATTCACTAAATGAAAATGAATGTCCTGTACTCTATGAATGTCTGAAAGAATTATTTTACTGAAACTGAATATATAAGCTCTTGCATGAAATAACATATAGATGAGAATTGATTATGCTTATATAGCATTGAGTCAATTCATTGTTAATTTTGCCTTCAACATGATTTTAGAGAGTACTTATATTCTTGGAAAATCTTCAAGATAAGAACTAGCAATATATCAAAAAATTTTAAAAGTGTAATGATGTGTACTTAAAACACATGTATGTGTATTGAATCTATTTAAGAAAAATTATAGCAGCCAATAATTACAGCTGCAATTGGATAATTGTGAAGGCAATTGAGCAATTCCGTTTGCAATTGGACACTTTCCACTTATCTCTGAGTTGTAATTAACCAATTTTAGGCATAATTATTTATACCTGGGCTTTTAGGCTCCTAAATTATTCTCCCTCATGTTTCAACAACATGTTGCTATGTTTATTATTTCTTATTTGGGCTTCTGCTGATGTTTCTGAATATAAGGCAATGCTACCAAAGAGAGTTGCATTAATGCTAGTTACTTCAAACAGGAAATGGATTTCTCAGCAGACTAAAGTTGTTGGTATAGGCAGAAAATTGCTTTAAAAGCATTGAATAAATTGAAAAATTAACTTCATCAAACAACAAGCCAGCTCAGTCAAAACAATTTCTTGATGGAATTGACTCCTTGACCAATTATTCAGCTGAATTGGTAATTTGCTTTACTTAATTTCTCTGTCAATTTACTCAGCACGCTAACAGCCTCAGTAGTTGCTGCCAAAATCAGGCTTGTAGGTAAATAAAACAAATTATGAGGATATAGTACAGCACTTGGCAATGTAAAATGCAGAAATGACATAACAGAACTTCTACCTATGGTAACATATATAGAATAGAATTTTGAGTTGCCATCTTTTTCACAGTAAGAGTTTCCATAGATAATTGAATTTCTGAGCCACATATCTACATCAAGATTACAGGGGTCAATACTTTGACTATATTTATATCCCTACAGTCCATGTAATTTTCTAGAACAATCAATCCTGTTATTTACCCAATTTTCTAGATGTCTCATGGACTTCCAGCATATAGTACGTGCTTAATAAATGTTGATCACTACAGTACAAAACAGGGTAAATAATGCTACTTTAAATCATCCTTATTTTAAAAATGCATTTCTGTTTGTGATGCTTTTAACTACAGCTATGACTTAAAAAGATCTGTGATTCATAGCAGGGCAGATATAATACAATGTTAATCAGTCTTCATGGTCTAAATTCCTATTGAAAGATATATTGTATGTTGTACCAGGCAACATTTAAAATGATTGGCAGAGATTTTCTTTTCCTGCTATTTACATCCTTGTGTAATCTTGGTTTAAAGTGGAATGGAATTAGTAATTAGCTTCTAATAAGTAGAATGCAGGCTTTAGACATTACTGAAAAATTCAGTCTTGGGTGCTCTCTCCTACTCTCTTCCTGTTTTTTTTTTTTTTTTTTTTTTTTTTTTGCCAAAGGAAATCAGATACTGCTTTGTGAGTTGCACTAGGGAGAGACATACATATTCTGAAACTATGGGATGTTTCTTGCCTGCTGGCTGACAGAGAGGAACAGAGAGGAACTGAGGCCCTCATTCAACAGGCCAGAAGGAGCTGGTTTCTACCAGTAACTGGGTCTGGGTGATTGAAGGAGGAGCATCCTCAGGGGTGACTGCTTGAGCATACAGCCAGATGGTCTAGCTGCAGCCATATGCAAGCCCATACAGGAGTGTGGACTGCTGTGCCATATTCATTATGTTATTCCTTCTTGTATTAAGTTTTTCACATGTATGTCTCTATGAAGATAGTTCAAAAAAGTTGCAGAATAATGGAATTCTAAGATAAGGTTAGGGTCCAGCATTGGGGCATAATAAGTACAGCCACCACCTGCAACACGGGTCTCCCATATGGGCACCGGTTCATGTCTCGGCTGCACCACTTCCAATCCAGCTCCCACAATGGCCTGAGAAAACAGCAGGAGATGGCCCAAATGCTCTTGGGCACCTGCCACCCACATGAGAGACCTGGGAGAAGCTCCTGGCTTCTCGCTTCATCCTGGCACAGCCTTGGCCATAACAGCCATCTTGGGAGTGAACTGGCAGATGGGAAGATGTCTCTCTATATATAGACCAAGAGGAGAGATTACTAGGTCACATGGCAGTTCTACTTTTAATTTTTTGAGGACATTCTACAATATTGTCCACAATGTTTGTACTCATTACATTCTCATCAGTAGTGTGACAGGGTTCTGTGTCCTCCACCGTATCATGAGCACTTAGCTTTCCTCTTTCTAGTAACACCTGTCAGAATGGACATTAGGTGATATCTCATTGTACTTTAGGTTGTACTTCTCTGATAATCAATGATATGGAGTATTTTTTCAAATACCCATTGGCCATTTTTGTGTCTTCTATCCAGGTCTTTTGCACATTTTTAATGTGTTATTGAGCATTTAATTACTAAAACGATTGACTCCTTATCAGATATATAGTTTGCTAATATTCTTACTGCATAGTGTGTGTTTTTACTCTGTTGCTATGTGGAAGCTTTTCAGTTTGGTGATATCCCATTCATCTATTTCTGTTTTTATTGCTCATATTTACGCATTCAGAGCCAAAATGTAATAATATTGCCAGATTGATGTAATGGATCATTCCACCTATGTTATGGATCTCTCCACCTATGTAATGGATCTTCCCACCTTTGTTATGGATCTCTCCACCTATGTAATGGATCTCTCCACCTATGTAATGGATCTTTCCACCTATGTAATGGATCTTTCCACCTATGTTTTCTAGCAGTGAATTTTTAGTTTCAGGTATACATTCATGACTTTAGTCAATTTTACCATTTTTTTTTTAGATTTAGGGTGAGATGAGAGTCTCATTTCTTTGGTTTTAATTTAGAAATGGATGGACAAACATATAGAAATAGAAACAGAGAGACAGACAGACATCCTATCTGATGGTTTACTCCCCCAATTCTGACAATGACAGGGACTGAACCAGGCCAGAGACAGAAGCGAGAAACTAAGTCAATATCTGCAGATGGGTGACAGGGAGACATGTACTTGGGTCATGGGGTTTGCATTAAGAGGAAATAGGATTCAAGAGTTGCAGCCAGTAATGGAACCCAGATGCTCTGATGAAGGCACCTTAACTTCTGCTCCAAATGCTCATATCTTTCTTCTGTATGTGCATATCCAGTTTTTCCAAAATCATTACTCGTTTTTTTTAGAAATTTTTAAACTTTTATTTAGTAAATATAAATTTCCAAAGTATAGTTTATGGATTACAATGGCTTCCCCCCTCATAACTTCCCTCCCACTCGCAACCCTCCCATCTCCCGCTCCCTCTCCCATTCCATTCACATCAAGATTCATTTTCAATTATCTTTATATACAGAAGATCGATTCAGTATATACTAAGTAAAGATTTCATCAGTTTATATTAGTATATATAGTTTATATTAGTATATATTAAGTAAAGATTTCAACAGTATGCACCCACACAGAAACACGACGTGAAAAATACTGTTTGAGTACTAGTTATAGCATTACTTCACATTGGACAACACATTAAGGACAGAGATCCTACATGAGGAGTAAGTACACAGTGACTCCTGTTGTTGACTTAACAATTTGACACTCTTGTTTATGGCGTCAGTAATCTCCCTAGGCTCTAGTCATGAGTTGCCAAAACCATTTATTGAAGAGAATATCCTTCTGTGTTGTGTTTTAGTATTTTTGTTGTCATTGTTGAGATAATGTGAAAGAAACATCCAAGTACTAGAATGATCCATGAACTTAAAGTAAGATAGACCCCACAGCTCTGGGTATGTCAGAGTACTCTCAAGGGAATCATGAAAGATGTATCTGAGATTATCTTTCTGGAAAAACACATTTTAGAGTATTGATATTGAAATGATTACATTGAATAAAACTTTATAGTAGATGGGAAAGTGAAAACTAGGAATATAATGAAAATATAGATATTAAGATTTCATTTAACAATAAACACAAATTCAATTAGTGTTTCTAAATTTTATGATGCTAAGAATGTAAGTAAATATTTTATGTATTTTATATTACTTCTTTGCCATGGTTCACTTGGCTAATCTTCTACCTGTGGTGCTGACATGCCATATGGGTGCCGGTTCTAGTCCCGTTTGCGCCTCTTCCGGTCCAGCTCTCTGCTGTGGCCCGGGAAGGCAGTGAAGGATGGCCCAGGTGCTTGGACCACTGCACCCACATGGGAGACCAGGAAGAAACACATGGCTCCAGGATTTGGATTGGCGCAGCGCCGGTCATGATCCTCATTTGGGGAGTGAACCAATGGAAGGAAGACCTTTCTCTCTGTCTCTCTCTCTCTCACTGTCTATAACTCCTCCTGTCAAATAAATAAAAAAAAAATATATAATATTATTTTGTATTTCTTGAATAGAAAAGAATCAACTTCAAATTTCAGGAAAATTTGAAAATAATTTCTTTAAACCTTTATTGATAGAAGTTAAACAGAATGCGTATTATATTTTATAATCTTATTCATTATAGAAAACATAATGATAAAGGCCTAAGTATTATAAATACATTTTTATGATTCTTGGAAACTTTTATTTATTAAACTATTAAATTACGCACAGATATTCTATAAATTATACACAGATATTCTATATTTTGGTCACTATTTATTCTTTCAGTGTTTACCTAATAATGATTTAGAAAGTTTTTGTTACATGATTGCATTCCAGTTCCTGGAGTGCACATCGAGAAAGACAAGCAAGAAAATGTTGCTAGTTCTTGCAGAACTTCAGAAGAAATAGTAAACAAGTCAAAAAGTGCATCCAAATGTTAGTGACTCGTTAATGTTAATTACAATGAAGGACTGATTTCAAGTCTGTGATAGCAAGAAATGTGAAGGCAATTGTAATGTAGCAAAGAAGATGTATCTTCTTTGAAGGGGATTTTAAAGTCAAGACCTAAATGAGGAGAAGGCATTATGAGAAAATGCAAAGGAAGCAAAATATTGGTAAAAGAAGAGGAGATGTAAATGCTGGGAGAGGGGAATAGACTGTATTTGAAGGAAAGAAATACCTCCTCGTCAAGAAGGGAGAGTGGCATGTTTTTTGTTTGTTTGTTTGTTTGTTTTTGTTTGTTTTTGTTTTTGTTTTGTTTTTTTGAGAATTTTGCAACTGCCTATTTGCTTTGGTGTGGAATTTGATTAATTTTTCCCTAACTGTAATATATTATATTAAACAAAGAATTTATTACTAAAGAACTGATTTTGTCTGATTTTCATAAAAAAAAGTGTTTGTCCATTATATATCTCTCTGTCTTTCCTGTAATGGAGCTCCAGGCTTTTGGATATTCATTTAAGACTCTGTATTCTAGCCTTCTTCCTATATTAGAATCCCCTAAACTCATTGCAAATACAATGAGTTGTGTTTTTAAAGAAAAGAGTATTCCCAGTCTCTCCATTTCTCCTTTACTATTGTTTGAATTGTTTACATGTTTTTGCTTCATTATAGAGCATGGTAATAAGACTGTGCTAGGGATGAGAATAGGATTTTGGATCCAATGCTTTCTTTGTAATCTTGGACCTAGATTGCTACTTGAGAAAAATAAAATGCTAACTGACAAAGTCACTTGCCATTTGAGTCTTTGTAAACCTCAGTTTAATATATGTACAAATTGAAAGGAAAGTCTTTTGATACAATGAGGATAATATTGACATAGTCAGAATTAAAGAAGAGAAAAATGCTATTCCAAGGGTTCAGACACGCAATAGTGTTTGTATAGACTTCACTTTTAGGGATGTGGAGCAAAACAGGTGGACTTATGACAAAAACTTAAAACAATTAAGCTTTGTTAAGAATTGGACAGTTGTATGTGAACAAAAGAGAGAAACCATGGATATCTCCCAGTGTTCTGGCTGGAGGAAAGACATGGGTGATAATTTTCACTGAGATATCCAATACTGGGAAGGGAGGTCCGAGTGATGTTAGTGTGGGAAGTACTATGGCTGCTTGGCAGGTGTCAAAGGATTAGATAGTTTTATAAAAGTCAGAAAAATATTTTTGAAAGGCAGCGTAGTTGAAAAAAATACACCTTTTTTGCTGGTTTAAGATAATGGAGACAAAAATAGAGTAGTCATATAATTTAATGTGCCATCCAATGCATGGTTACATCAGGATAAGCATTAGCCAGAACACATTTAGGGAAATTGGATTGATCATCCTAGGTACCAAGTTGATAGAAACATACTGAATCTTAATGGGCTTTAGTGACAAAATGGCCTACAGAATTCTCCCATGTTTTAAGTGAACAAATTAACAGGATCAATGGCATAGATGAATAATCACAAACATGTTGCACAGAAGTCATGGCATGGTCATAGAAATTATCTCATGAGAAAATGTAATGATCAATGGGTCAAGTGAGGTTGTGAAAAAAAATAAGACAAAGAGAGACTAAATCTCAACAAATCTGTGTCAATAACATGTAACTTTGTGTAGCCTTTCCAATAAATTAAAATAAATTTATTAGTTTTGAATATTTATTATCACATCATTCCTCTTCCCAATCTTTCAGCTTTTGATATTGTGATTTTAATTTTCAAAGTCAACTGGAAATTTAGGTAATATGTACATTAACTATCTCCCCTGAGGTGAAAAAAATCCACTTAATTTAATTTGAATGAGGGCGCCTTACCTTTCATTTATTTATTTACTTTTCTTTGTAGAAATAAAATATCCTTAAAATATAGTTGCTTGCCAAATCAGTACTTAGAGCTCTTTGCCCTCATTAAAATGCACTCCTCTCTCCAGAACATTTTATTTTTCAACTTGGATATTTATCTATGGCAGAGTCTTTCTCTTGCAGTGCTGTCATTAAGGGAAGTTGTCTCTCTTACCCATTTGCAGAAACACAGTAATAATATGTTCCTGCAGCTCAAATATATGACTTTCACATAAGGAGGTAAATCAGTAAATATTTGTGGATTTGTAATTTCCTGTGGAAAATATGAATCCATTGAATATAAAGCCTTTTAATATTCTGATTCTGCAATTTTTCTTTTGTACAAATTTGCCTATCTAAATTATAAACTTGTAAGATTTTTACCTATTTAAATTCAGGTCAGAAGTTTACTATTCCAGGAGATTATTGATAGAATAATATCCCCTACCCTGTCATGTGTATAAATCTCATTTCTCAGATGCCATGAATATGTGAGCTTTTATGGCAAACAGACTGTAATACATCCAACTAAGAAAAGGGTTCTGAATTGAAGAGATTGTCTGGGTTAATTCTGGGGGTTCCAAGGTAATCACCAGGGACATTATAGGAGATGGAAAGAGGCAGTAGAGTCAGAGAAGTGAGAAGAGAAGCAGAGGTTCAGCTGATGCAGGGCCATGAGCCAAGGAGGGGCAGCCTGTGAGAGCTGGGGAAACAGAAGATGGCTGGAGCTTCTAAAGTAGCTCAGCACTGCCAATCCACAAAGACTTTTGACTTCTAGACTTGAGAGATGCATTTTTCATGGATTCGTGCACCAGCAAAATTTTGGGTAATTTGTTAAAGCAATAATAAGAAACTAATGCCTGGTCATGCTAGCTAGTACTGCAGGGGAAGGTTACTGGAAGAAGTACATGGGCACTGGGGTCAACTTAGGATCTGCTACTTCCTGGGTGTCTGGACTTGATGTAACGAAACCTCTATTTGACTTCAATATTTGTCATTTGTAAAATGGGAGTGTTTAAATCAAAAGCCTATCATTAAATACTAAAAGTATGTGCAAACAGATTAGAAGGCAAGTTTGCGTTGGTGTAAAACAATTTGGAAAAGCTTGAATAGATTGTTTTCATAGTATAAGTGTGTTTGTTTTGTTGTTGTAGAGTTTCTTGATCTCTTTGTAGAGCCTGGTTATTAATCCTTTATCAGTTGCCTAATTTGCAAATATTTTTCCCATTCTGTCAGTTGCCTCTTCACTTTCCTGACTATATATCTTTTGCAGTACAGAAACTTCTCAATTTGATGAAATCTCAATTGTTAATTCTGGTTTTGACTGCCTGTGCCTCTGGGGTCTTTTTCCAAGAAATCTTTGCCTGTGTCTGTATCTTGCAGGGTTTATCCAATGTTCTCTAATAATTTGGTGTCGGGTCATAGATTTACATCTTTAATCCATATTGAGTGGATTTTTGTGTAAGGTGAAAGGTAGAGGTCTTCCTTCATGCTTCTTCACATGGAAATCCAGTTTTCCCAGCACCATTTGTTGAATAGACTGTCCTTGGTTCAGGAATTGGTTTTAGATCCTTGATCAAAAATAAGTTGGCTGTAGATGTTTGGGTTCATTTCTGGTGTTTCTATTCTGTTCCATTGGTCTATCCATCTGTTTCTGTACCAGTACCATGCTGTTTTGATTATAACTGCCCTGTAGTATATCCTGAAATCTGGTATTATGATGCCTCTGGCTTTGTTTTTGTTGTACAAGATTGCTTTAGCTATTTGAGGTCTCATGTGTCTCCATATGAATTTCAGCATCCTTTTTTTCCAGATCTGAGAAGAATGTCTTTGGTATCTTGATTGGTATCACATTGAATGTATAAATTGCTTTTGGGAGAATGGACATTTTGATGATGTTGATTCTTCCAATCCATGAGCATGGAAGATTTTGAGATTTTTTGGTATCCTCTTCTATTTCTTTCTTTAAGGTTTTATAATTTTCATCATAGAGATCTTTAACATCTTTGGTTAAGTTTATTAAAAGGTATTTGATTGTTTTTGTAGCTATTGTGAATGGGATTGATCTTAGAAGTTCTTTCTCAGCTGTGGCATTTCCTGTGTATACAAAGGCTGTTGATTTTGTGCATTGATTTCATATCCTTCTACTTTGCCAAACTCTTCCATGAGTTCCAATAGTCTCTTAGTAAAGTTCTTTGGATCCCATAAATACAAAATCGTATCATCTGCAAAGAGGGATAGTTTGACTCCTTCCTTCCCAATTTGTATCCATTTAATTTCTTTTTTCTTGCCTAATGGCTCTGGCTAAAACTTCCAGTACTATATTGAATAGCATAGGTGAGAGTGGGCATCCCTGTCTGGTACCAGATCTCAGTGGAAATGTTTCCAATTTTTCCCAATTCAATATGACGCTGGCCATGAGTTTTTCATAAATTGCCTTGAGTGTGTTGAGGAATTTTCCTTCTATACCCAATTTTCTTGGAGTTTTCATCATGAAAGGTGTTGTATTTTATCAAATGCTTTTTCTGCATATATTGATATATCATATGGTTTTTCTTCTGCAGTTTGTTAATGTGGTGTATCACATTGATTTGTGAACATTGAACCATTCCCGCATACCAGGAATAAATCCCCCTTGGACTGAGTGGATGATATTTCTGATTTCCATGAACTTTTAGAAGTTGTTTACATACAAGAATTTTAAATGTAATGCTTAGTTTTCTAGATCAAAGGAGATCAGGCATTATCAGGGGTCTAGCCGTAGACTCTACCAGTCTCATTCTAAAACTATTACTAAAGCTGGTAAGAAGGAGGAGGAAGAAGAAAATGAAGAGGAGGAATGGACCAAAAATAGAAATTATGCCTAACAATTAATTTTATTTATTCCCCTTCCTAGAGGGTAATGATTACTTATACACATTGCTACTTACTATGGTAGCAATTATTTGTGCACATAGGATTTAATTGTTTTGATATATATGGATATTCCATTTTTTTAATTAATTAACAAACACTGTAAATTCAAAGCTTATAATGTGATGATTTTAGATGAGCATACACTGTGTACTGATTATCACAATCAAATTAATATAACCATCACTGCTCATGGTGTTATTTAGATCCCCAATGTAAATTAGTCTTAAAATTCAAAGTTTGTTCACTTGGGTCAATAGCTCCCAACTGTACCACCCTTTAGTCTGTGGCAATCACCATCCTAGTTTTTTTGTTTTGTTTTGTTTTTGCTAATTCAGCTTTTTTAGATTTCATCTATAAGTGAGATTACTCAGTATTTGTGTTTCTGTGACTTAAAATATTGTCCAGGTGTACACATGTTGTCAAAAACAACCAGACTTCCTTCTTTTTATGGCTAAATAATGTTCTATTGCATATGTGAGTGTACATCACACTTACTTTACCCATTTATCAACTGAAGGATCCTTAGATTGTCTTCTCTTAGCTATTTTGTATAATGGTGCAATACATATGGACTAGAGGTCTCTCTTCAAGGGACTGATTTCATTAGATAGATAGATAGATAGATAGATAGATAGATAGATAGACAGACACACATACATACACACACACACACACACACCTAAGAGCAAACTCCTGGAATATATGGTAATTCTATTTTAATTTTTTTTCTGGGAGGGAGGGAACATATGTTTCAGTTATTTTTAAGTCCGAAGTGAGGATTCCAGTTGTTTGACTTGATTTTTGTCTCTATTTTAGCAAAAATCTTACTGCAACGTTTCTGATGTTTTATAACACAAAATTTTTGTAGAACCAGTGAAGACTAATATTTGTGCTGATGTTGATTGTCATACTACTAAAGTGATAGATTTCCCACTATGAGCTTGAAGCCAAAGCCAAATAATTAGATGTCAGACCAACCAATTCATTGCCCTACAGTAATGTGGCACAGGGAAACAGTGACAAGTCACATAAATGGTACAAGTCTAATTTTTCTCATTACTTTGTATTGGCAAAGAAATATAGTTAAATATACTAACCACAGAGGGGAATGCATTTGGCCTAGTAGTTAAGATGCTCTATTGGACATCTGCGTTCTATGTAAGAGCAGGCTTGATTTATCTTTCTGTCTTTTGACTACAACTTCCTGCTAATGCAGATGGCTAGGAGGTAGTGA
This sequence comes from Lepus europaeus, assembly GCF_033115175.1. Lineage (NCBI taxonomy): Eukaryota > Metazoa > Chordata > Mammalia > Lagomorpha > Leporidae > Lepus > Lepus europaeus. The sequence goes on along the minus strand of NC_084832.1, from coordinate 8,206,082 downwards.
GTCATAGCTTAAGTAGTTGGGTTTCTACCGCCAGTGTGAAGATCTGGATTGAGTCCTTGGCTTCTGCCCTTGATCCAGCCCAACCTTTGCCATTGCAGGGAGTTGGGGAGTAAAATAGCAGATGAGAGCACTTTCTCTTTATCTCTAAAAATATGTAATAAAAATGCAGAAAAATCATTTCCAAATTGATTTTCTGTATCATAAAAAATGCAATGTTTCTAAAATTCTTCTTATACCACCAGAAGTTCAGAGTCAGTTCTTTCAAAATGCCATGTGACATCACATTTTATACTATCATATCCAATTTTTCTGAAAACAGACTTACATGTTGCTAAATCAATTATTGTGACACAATATTCTACCACATTTTCATGAACTCTAAATCTTAAAAGATAAACACTTTGACATTCAATGAAGATATGTTATTCTTTTCCTGTATGAGTATGAAAATAATCATATATTTTGGGTTGATTTAAAGCTCAAAGATACATTTCTTACTGACAAGGATAAGGTTACCTGTCAAAAAATTGTATTTCCTGTCTGAAAATTGATACATAACCAGTGAAAAATAGAACTATTTAAAACTTTAGATGTGTGATAGAAATATTGACCTTTTATTCTACTTGGTTACATTTTGTTTTCTTTCAAATTGTCAATAATGTTTTAAAATATAAAATCTATCATTATGACAACTTTTATTATTTTTATTCACTTTCTATAATTAATGCATTTTAAGTTTCATTTATGATACTTGATAATGCTAGGTAAATTTCCTGAAAGTAAATAAACTTTCATCTGAAAAATAGTCTTGGAAAGAAAATATATATTCAGTTGTAAAGCAAGGGTAAGTATAAATGTTTCTAATCACCAAACGTTAAATACCCATACTATAGTAAAGCTTGTAAAAATACAGGTAATGAAATAAAAGTAATCATGTAAGCTAAGAACTGAATGTACAACAAAAATTCATTATAGTGTTTTTATAATAGAAAATCAAAATATTATAAGAATGTGTTTTATTTATATATTTCTAGATAATACTAATGACATTTAGGATATGTTGGGATAGGATTTCTATAATTATTATCTGTGATATGTGATATTATGTTATTGTTTTAAAGTTCATTTTATAATGTCTTAAACTTTCTATAGTAAATGCATTTAAAATTACAAAATAGTATACCAGCACAAATTTCATATGAGTTACTTTTAAAATTATGAAGTAACCTGGTTGATTTTTAATGATTTTTTCAAGATCTATACTTCAATTGTCTTTCAATTTTTCCATCTCCTTGAGATCTGTATGTGATAATGTTAAGATAATTGAACTGAGAGTTTAAAATTCCCAGCTGATGTCTCATGTCAGTTATAGTTTGTATGCCCTTAGATGCCATTCAGCTTTTAGAGAATGAATTTAAAGACAAGAGATCTCTTGCAGAAATCTCAATGTTTGTAGTTTTTCCTCAATACATGAAAGGAAATATTAAATACTGCTATTTCCTTCTAAGGGAGGATGCAAGTTATCAGATGCAACTTCCAGATAACCCAAAGTAAGATGTTCAATACAAGAGTCAGTTGTGGGCCTCATGTATGAAATTCTGGTATCCACAAGCTGATGGCGCATGGCATTGCCAGTGCTCTTGCTCAGCTTCCAGGGGTCTCTCACTTCCACCCAGGGTTATGTGTGGACCTCACCTCAGGTTTATCCCCTTCACAATAGCAAAAGTGCGGGAGCATTGCCACATGAGGCTTCCTGAACAAGAGACCACACCTTCAGCCTTGGAAAAGCAGAATGGTAGTCAGCATGAGCTGCTGGAGTGGAGAGGTGGATAGGGGGAATGTCCAGGGTCCAATCAATGAGAAGAACAGGTTCTAGAGTTCTACTAACCAGGGGACTGTGACATTCAACCACCCCATTATGTTGTTTACCAGTGACTCTTGAAACTCAACACCTTCTTGTCATGCTTGCTTATTTTTTTCCTGAAAGGCCCCCAAACTTATGTTTTAACAACTGGATCTGATAGTATTTCTTACATTTGTGCATTTTATGGCATGACCATGCACACACAGAGAGTTCTCAGAGCAGAGAACTACACAACACACAACCCAGGCAGAGGCAGAAGAAGGAAGCTCCCCAGTGCAACCAACGAATGATTGTCCTTTCCGAAGGTATCTGTTGAACACAGAAATCCAGAATTAAAATCTGTCTGACTATCCTAACCTGAGTCCACACAACTCTGAGCAGAATTTGTCTCTCGTGGCATTTCTCATATCAGCTTTGTCCTAGAAATCCATGAAGCTCTCCCAGTTCTCCACTCCAAGAGTCAGATCTCAATCAATTCTCCTTCCTCACTACCTATAATGCCTCTTTTCTTCTGAAAAGAACAGCATTGCAGAGTGTAATTCATAGCAATGGGCAGCAAACTTACCCCATTCTGGAACAACTATAGGTAATATAGTATTTATTTGAAAATTCCTATGAGAGTGTATTTTAAAATACATTTATGTATTTATTTAAGAAATAATCGACTTCCAGCCAGTGCTGTGGCTTAACAGGCTAATCCTCTGCCTTGCGGCGCCAGCACACTGGGTTCTAGTCCTGGTTTGGGTGCCGTATTCTATCCCGGTTGCCCCTCTTCCAGGCCAGCTCTCTGCTATGGTCCGGGAAGGCAGTGGAGGATGGCCCAAGTTCCTGGGTCCTGCACCTGCATGGGAGACCAGGAGAAACACCTGGCTCCTGGCTTCGGATCAGCGAGATGTGCTGGCCGCAGCGGCCATTGGAGGGTGAACCAATGGCAAGAAGAAAGACCTTTCTCTCTCTCTCTCTTTCTCTCACTATCCACTCTGCCTGTCAAAAAAAAAAGGTTAAAAAAAAAAAGAAATAATCAACTTCCCAAATACCCACAACTGCTGAGACTGGGCTAAGCAGAAGTCAAAACCCAGGAACTAACTCAAATCTCCCATGTGGGGCTGAAGACCCAAATACTTAAGCCATCACCTGCTGTCTCCCAAAGTATACACTAACAGGAATGTAGAATGGGGAGTGGAGCCAGAACTAGAACCCAAATACTCTGATATAAGAAGTGAGAATCCTTCTCAGTGACGTTAATAACAGCACTAAATCCACACCCAGTGAGTAGATTCTAAGGGTTTTCACCACCTACCAACAAAATGATAAGAATGTGAGGTAATGCATATGCTAATTGTTCTGACCTAGCCATTCCCAGATGTTTACATATTTTTTTGACAGGCAGAGTGGACAGTGAGAGAGAGAGAGAGACAGAGAGAAAGGTCTTCCTTTGCCGTTGGTTCACCCTCCAATGGCCGCCGCAGCCAGCGCACTGCAGCCGGTGCACCGCGCTGATCTGAAGCCAGGAGCCAGGTGCTTCTCCTGGTCTCCCATGCGGGTGCAGGGCCAAAGCACTTGGGCCATCATCCACTGCACTCCCTGGCCATAACAGAGAGCTGACCTGGAAGAGGGGCAACCAGGACAGAATCCAGAGCCCCGACCAGGAATAGAACCCGGTGTGCCAGCGCCGCAAGGTGGAGGATTAGCCTATTGAGCCACGGCTCCAGCCAGATGTTTACATATTTCAAAAGATATACTGCCTTTGTGTATACTCTTGAGAAACCGTGGTTTCTCCACTTAGAACTTTTTGAATTCTTTATTTAGTGAATGGTTAAGCTTGTGATTTTAAAATAAACTGAAAGTATGTCATTGTAAAAATTAAAAGAAAAAATAAGAAAGGAGGGAGGAGGGAGAACAGGAGCATCAGTGGGAGGGTAGAGGGTTGAATAGGAAGTATTACTGTGCTCTAAATCTGTATATATGAAGCACATGAAATTTGTTCACCTTATATACATAAAATTTTAAAAAGATGTCTAGAAGAAGCTTTCAAAAAGTTCATGGAAAATGCGTATACAAAAATACATGGGGATCTCATTTTTGCACCAAAATAAATATACTTTTAAAATATTTATTCATGTATTTGAAAAGCAGATTTTACATATTCAGACACACAGAGAAAGAGAGAGAAGTCTTCCATCAACTCATCAACTGATTCACTCCACAATGGCCACAATGGCTGGAGTGTGTTGGTCCGAAATCAGGAGCCAGGGGCTTCTTCTGAGTTTCCTTTGTGGGTATAGGGGCCCAAGGACTCTCTTCTGATTGCTCAGGCACATTAGCAGGGAGCAGCATTGAAAGTAGAGCAGCCAAGACTTGAACCCATGTCAATATGAGATGCCAGAGATGCCAGAATCAGAGGTAGAGGCTCTAACCATTACACCACACTACTGGCCACAAAATAAACATTTTTAAGTTCCATTTCATTGAGGTTTGGGAATTATTCACCTGTAATAGATATATACATTTTATTTGGCAATTAATAGTAACTCAAAAAAATTCAAGTTCCACGTTGAGAATGCAGAGACCCCACATTCACACAGTGAACTATCAGGATTTAGGAATGAAGCTGTCTCCCTAAATATGAGCTGATTATTTTTCCAAGGAGTTCCTCACCCAGCAGGATAGCTCTGTAAACCATTAAATGACTTCGTTGTTGTTGACAGATTCATCAAAATGCTCCCTTTCCAGTTCAATATTCTATTTGTTTTTGCAAACACCTTTGTACTCAGGACAGTCTGATCACTTAACTGAGAAAACTCTTCACTTTCCAAGACATTGTTTATCATCAAGACTTGTTCAAGTACATCATTGTCCCCTATGTGATAATTCTACATGACTATATCATGAATCTTGCCCAGTCTCAGACTCTTACCATGAAAAGCCTGAACAGAACCAAGATAAGCAAAGACTCTTTTGAACTCTTGATTTTAAGATGCTACAAATGTTCCATTAACTTGTGCTCTCCTTAATACTATAGGAGTAAACTCCTTGTTTATGATCATGAGACAGGCTTGAGGTCTCTGGGAAGGTCATCAGCTATCAGCTTGGATAAAACTGGGGCACAAGGTTGGAGTCATAGATGGCTCAGACCTTCTATCCAAATCAAAACATCATCTGGCAGAGTAGGGGGTCACCCACAACAGTTACATCATGTAAATTTTTGAATTCTCAATTACATAGTTTTTCCTCCAATCATGCAATGAAATCAGATGAAGATGGAAAACAAAACATCATTCCTCCCAATCAGTGGGAAAAGTGGATTTTTCTTTCTGGTAAAGTCCCTCAGTTGCATGTGGGAAGAGCCACCACAGCCTTTATTGCTGTCAAGAGGGTGACTAATCCCTGCTGGTTGCTGGACACCCTTATGGGGGCATGGGGAGAAGGAAACATGCTTTTCCTTCACTAGATTAGGTGTATACCCTTCCCCCAACAAGGGCAAAACAAACCTGAGGCCATCACAATAGCAGACTTTAAGTTATACTACAGAGCAGTGGCAATCAAAACAACTTGATTGGCATAAAAATAGGCATGCAGACTAAAGGAAAAGAATTGAAGCCCCATAAATTAATCCATGCATCTATGAGTAACTATTCTTTGATAATGGAGATAAAATCAACCCTTCGAGAAAGGACAGTCACTTCATCAAGTGGTGCTGGGAAAACTGCATCTAAACATGCAGAAATATGAGACAAGACTGCTACCTCACAATTTATACAAAAATATACTCCAAATGGATCAAGAATCTAAATCTATGACCTGATAACATCAGGTTAATGGTGGAAGCCTTTGGGAAAGCTCGCAAGACACTGGCATGTGCAAAGACTTCTTGGAAAAAAAACCCAGAAGCAAAATACACAAATGGGAGTACATCAAAGTAAGAAGCATCTGCACTGCAAAGGAAACACTCAAATAAGTGAAGAGGCAACAGACTGATAGAAATCATTTGCAAGCTACGCAACTGATGAAGAACAAATATCCAGAATCTATAAAGAGTCCTCAAGAAATTCAACAACAAGAAAACAAACAATCCAGTTAAGAACTTGACAAAGAACTTGAATGTCATTTTTCAAAAGATGAAATTCAAATGGCCAAGAGACACATGAAAAAGTGCTCAGGATCACTAGCCATCAGAGGAATGCAAATTCAAACCACAATGAAGTTTTACTTCAACCTACTTCAAATAGCACTGAATCAAAAATAAGAAAAAATATTGTTGAAAATGAGTGTAAATAGGTACCCTAATCCACTGTTGGTGGAAACACAGACTAGTACAGCCATTGTGGAAAACAATATGGAAATTCTGCAGAAATATGGAAGTAGATGTGCCATATGACCCAGCCACCCCATTCCTGAGAATTACCCAAATGAGAGAAAATCAAAATATGAAAGGATTTTTTTGTATCCCCATGTTTATTGCAGTTCAATTCACAATAGCTAAGTTATGGAATCAAACCAGATCACCATCAGCCTATGACTGAATCAATAAAATGTTGTATAAACACACTATGGAATAATACTCAACCATAAAAAAACCAAAATTCTGTCTTTTGCAACAAATTGATTCAACTAGAAACAATAATACTTGGGGAAATAAATCAGCCTCAAATAAGATAAATACCATATGCTTTCCTTGATCAGTGGCTACTAATAGAGTACAAAATAATGTAATATATATGAGTGAAATTGACATTTTGAGAATTGATTATTGTTTTCAGCCTTTGTCTTTACTGTTGAGGAACAATCTTTTTTTTGTTGTTGTTCTTTTTAGTACTGAATTGTTTACTTAGTGGACAGCTAATCTTACGATTATGAAATAAATTGAAAATATGTTTTTATAAAAATTAAAAGGCAGCATAAGAATGAAAGTGGAAAGAGTGGCAGGACTGCAGGCGGGAGCGAGGGTAAGTTGGTATGTAACACTGTACTCCTAAATCTGTATATATGAAGTACATGAATATTGTCCCCATATTAATAAAAGCATGAGTGATGATCACATGAGGTTAGTTAGCATGTGCATCTCTTGAAACATCTAAAAAATCTATTAATGCTTAATAATTATATATATGGGGTAATCAATGAGATTATAATAAAAAATAAAATTTCTAAAGCAAAAATAGAGAAACCATCTGTGTGCAAGTTAGCAGAATATTTTTAGAATTCATATGAAGAAAAAAAAACCTAAATGTACTTTATTGAAATGCTTTATTCATTCATTTAGAACATATTTCAGTGCATTTCCATCACACACTATATTGGTTGATTAATTTATACTCACTCATTAAATGTTATTTTGAAATGTAAAAGGTGCTACAAAATTTTTCTAATTCTCATTTCCTTCAAACAGAGAACTCACATATTTGCCAAAAAATAAATTGCATTCCACCCTTGAAAGCATTGAATCTGTTTGACATATAAAATGCATTAGTATTGAGTAGAGGCCAAACATAGCAGTGTTTTCACTCATCCTTGATGTTAAGCTGATGAATATGTGACCCAATAAAAAATACACGGTGTAGAATTACCATGAAATGTGTTATAAAACACCAAATAGACCTGAACATCTGTACACGCAAATTTTAAATTCTTTTTAATATATTTGGATTTTTTTCTAAATGCTATATTATATTTTATTACAAGAATTATAAAATTATTTTTTTTCAGAAATGTAAGGAACTTTAAAATGGCAAAACCATTCTCCATTGTTTCTGACCTTCTGTTTTCTTGACTATATCTCAAGAATGCGTCTATCTCTTCCTGTACTCACAAAGAAAATCATGGACTTATGATATTCCAGGCTTCGCTTGTCCCTTCTACATGTGAGGGAAAATGTGCAGTTGCTGAAACTACTAAAATATCACTCACTTTAGAAGTAGACATTTATCTATCATCCACCATCTTCTGTGGATAATTTTGTATGGTTTCAGAAGGCCACAACCCCTCTCAATAAACACATAATTTAGACTAGAAACAAAATGCTCAACATGTTTTAAAGTGAAACAAGTATTAAACAAAAATATAGGTTGCCTTGGGAAGACATAAAAAATTTAATCTAGAATTAAAGATAAAATATTAAAATATGGGAGCAATAACAAATTTTAGACATTTTCCTACACAGCTCCTGAAATTTCATGGCGAGTTGGAGAAGATAGAGATGGGAGAGATCTGCCTGACATGATAGAATTAGTTCATATCAGATTTGAAGTGATGACAAAAATAAAGGATTCATTATTCCTGGTCTGTGACTTTTCTACTGAATGTCAACCTCTAGTGAACCTGTTAGGTTAAGCTTTTACCAGTCTTTGGCTTCACGCTTTCTACTTGTCCTCTACAGTTTGTGAAGATGTCATGAACAGTTCCTTAGTTAGATTCATTCACATCTTGCCCAAGAACAAGTACTAGGAAAACAAGATCCATAAGATCTTAAAAATTCTTATCTGCCACTATAGAATTGAATACTTTATTCTCTATATGAAAGGGAGAAGAGGACATTGTTTATATGAGAGCAAGTTTATTATAATTTACATCACTTGTTTTTAATGCCTCTTTCTTTCCCTTCAGGAGCAAAAATATCTAAAAAGTGCAATCTGAGAGGATACACATAACACTTAATCATTGCTGTATCTTTTAATATCTAGTGTAAAATATCATCAGTTATAAATACACTATTGTGATTATGTCAAAAAGAATGCTTATCTGAAATTGCATACAACTTTATGTATGTATGAATGTGTATATTCATCAAATAAATGTTATACACAATTGCAAATGAAGATTGAAAATGTTAAATAATTCTAGACATGGCAAAAATTTTAAAATCACACCAAGAATATGTATTCACAATCTCCCTAAAAATATCAGTTTCAAAAATTCGTGCAATTTCATTAAAGTATGCAAATTGAAAGTTAAAGAAAAATATAAATTTACAAATGATCACAATGATAAATAATTTTAACCGGATGAATTTATAAACCGGAATTGTAATTTGTATATTTAATAATAATAATTATTTACAAATACCATATAAACTTAAATAACTTACATATTTATAATATCTACTATCTATGAATACGAACAACATGTATTGATGTGTCAGTGAATATACTAGTGCACACAAAAACAAATATTCAAGCGTATATAGGAGGTATATATTTTCTTCATATAAGTTCATAGCAAATCTACAAACTATGGAATCCAATAGGTTTGGTTCGTATACAAATGTAATAGCAGAATTAGTAACTTATTCACATTGCAACAAAAAATTGAACAAAACTCAACTGTTAATTATATATTAGTTTTACTTTGATAAATTTTCCTGGATTTCATTATTTAGTTAAAACACCTCTTCTCAATCACAAAAATAATACGAAAAATAGCTGTGATACATAAATAACCTGATAAGAATCACATAATTAGAAATTAATTGGATGCATAATATTCATGACTCTTGACTGTATATTTAGCAATAATTTATTGTGTCCTCTCCGTGTGCAAGATACTGAAAGTATCTTGGTTGATTAAAGTAGTATTTTGGGGTCAGCACTGTAGTGTAGCAGGTAAAGCTGTCACTTGCAGTGCCAGCATCCCACATGGGTGCTAGGTTGAGCCCTAGCTGCTCTACTTCCGATCCAGCTCTCTGCTATGGCCTGGGTAATCAGTAGAAGTTGGCCTGAGTCTTTGGGTCCCTGCACCCACATGAGAGACCCTGAAGAAACTCCAGGCTCCTGGCTTCGGATCAGCATATATCCGGCTGTGGGATGGAAGACCTCTCTCTCTGCCTCTGCCTCTCTGTACCTTTGCCTTTCAAGTAAACAATAATAAATGAATCTTTTTTTAAAAAAGTAGCATTTTGCCTACAATGTTCTGATATTATTAAATAAATGGCTCTCTTAAATTGTTGTGGGGAAAATGTTGAACAGCAGTACTTTAAAATGTATATGAGAAACTTGAATTAAATTTTGTTGGAAAAATTTTTGAAACCCATGCATGGTTTTTCATAACACTCATTCTCCACTAACTTGTTAAAGACTCCTCATAGATAGGCACTTATTTCAGCAAGTATAGGATAGAAAACTTACAGCTTGCCATGTGGCTCTGATTTGATTACCTGAAAAAACTATGGTATATGGGACTCCAAATCTCATTTAGTTGGCAGGTACCAATGCCATCTTACTAGTTAAAGTGATCAGTTTAAGCTTATAACTGATTATAAAGATTAGGATTAAGTGGCAAAGGGATCACATAGATAAGACCAGTGTCTGCTAATAATAATCGATAGAATTAAAAAGGAGAGAACTATCCAACATGGGAAGCAGACCACACAACAGACCCATAGAATGGCAAATGCCCTAAACAACACTCTGGCCTCAGAATTAGACGTAAGAGCATTTGGAACCAGCTAAAAAGCCCATGAGAGCTTTTCAGGCATGGAAAGCCAAAGCATTGTGGCAAAAAATGAACTACATGAAAGATCTCTGTGAGTGAGATCCTGATGGAAAGAAGGGGCCATCAAAGGAGGAGGTACCTTTCTCTGAAGGGAGGAGAGAACTTCCCCTTTGACTATGGCCTTGTGTAAATAAGGTTGGAGTTTGTGGACTCAAGAGGCTTCCATAGCCTTGGCAGCTCATGACAAGAGCCTTGGGAGATCACTGACATCATAAATAAAAGTTTAAATTGTGAAATCAACAGGAGTCACTGTGCACTTGCTCCCTATGTAGCACCTCTGTCCTTAATGTGTTGTACCATAAGAATTAAAGGTAAAATTAGTCTTCAAACAGTATTTTATACTTTGTGTTTCCGTGCGGGTTCAAACTGTTGAAATCTTAGTATAGAGTTATCTTCTGTATATAAAGATAATTAAAAATGAATCTTAATGAAGAATGGGATGGAAGAGGGAGTAGGAAGTGGGATGGTTTGGCAGGGGGAAGGCAGGTATGGGGGGAAGAACCTCTATAATCCAGAAGTTGTACTTACAAAATTTTTATTTATTAAATAAAAGCTTTTCATAAAAAAGTAGTAAAGTGAAGTAGAAATAGTGTATGTGAGGCTAGAGCCTGCTTTGTTTGCTAATTGTCCATCATTGTTCTGGGAGTGACCTTGGAATGGAAGAGCATAATAGTTGAAGTAAGAATTGTTCACTGAGAGGTGAAAGGAAGGGAAACATAATATCAACTTCAGCCAGGCCAGCTCCAGCCACTGTGTCCATGTGAGGAGAGAACCAGTGGATGAAAGATTTCTCTCTGTCTCCTGCTCTGTAACTCTGCCTTTCTAATATGTAAAAGAATCTTTTATTTTAGTAAAATGACTGTACTAACTAAACTAAATTTATACCCTAGAATTTTGCATGATATCACTGTGGGGAGAATCTGGTGAAATTTATCTAGGATTGTTCAGCATTTTATCTTACAACAGTATGCGACTCTAAACTGATCTTAAAATAAGGAAATAACTAAAATAAATGAGTAAATGTGCATATAAGGAGTCTGCCACATAGTACGATCATTAGAAAAAAGTGTACTTTTTTCTCTCTCGTTTAATGAATTCTATGGGATAGCATTGCCTGTTTGGGGTCAAATTTGTGGACACCTTGCCCACTCCCTGTTTTCACCTCTGTGCCCTTACCTTATGGTTGCCTGGGTAGTTCAGTTAACGAGAAACACTTTTGAAAAACTGGAGCAAGGAAAGCTAAGGAACCAAGGACTCTGCCTTTCTCTACCAATTTGGGTGTCATCTCACCAGTGCGACGTCAGGATCATTGTAATTGGCCCTTTCATCTTCTACTCGGTAGCTGTACCTTCTGGCTTTCAATCACACCAACTACTCTTAGTTTAGTAGCAGCATATGGGAGTTACTGAACTTTATATTGCTTCATGCTATTGTCTGAATGTGTCCCTGAAAATTCACATGTTCAAACGTAATGTTCAAGGTGATAGCAATAACACTTGGGCACTTTAAGAGATAATTAATCTTAAGAATGGAGTCCACTTGGAAAGAATTTGTGTCATTCTCAAAGGTCTTAAGGGAGTGGATTTTTCTCTTCTATTCTTCTACAACGTGAGAACAAAATGTCTGCCTTCCCTGTCGGAAGCAGCTTTCCAACTGCTATCTTGGAATCAGAGACACCAAACCTGGTATCACCTTGATCCTGAACTTCTCAGCCTCAGGACGTGTGAGAAACAGATTTCTATTCTTCAGAAATTAGCCAGTCAAGGGTAGCTTGTTACAGCAGTGTGAATGGGCTAAGATCCCTCAGGTAGCCACAACTGCTCCTACAATTTCTGATTCCTTGGCACAATCTTGACTGAATGAGCAATACAATAACTACTACCTTAGCTGAATGAAAGGAAACCCACAAGGAGGAGAGATCTTTGAAAAGTGTGTTTCTGAATGCGCACAAAATCAATGATGTCAGTTTTTCAAAGTGAGTTTTTCCTGTTGCTGTATTCCCATAGTGTTCTACAAACAGCTACTGCACTCTGTCTTGTTTTGTTATGTTGCCTTTTCCCAAGTCTAGCTCTGAAATATATCAAAGAGTAGATAGAAGGAAACTGCTCAATACAGTTTTTAAATAAATCTGTATATTTTTAATTTCTAGTAATTGAAATATTCTAATAACAACATAGAGTAATAAAAATTTAGTAAGATAAATTATTTAAATGCATTGTGAGTCTTCTATTTATAATCTGTATAAAATTTAATACTAGGTCCATAAATTAAATTTATGTAACACACACATATATATATATAAAAATGTAACAAAATATATGAGTGGTAAACAGCATTTTTACATAAAAGTTTATATTCTACTTTTAAATTCATGCAGTTTGATTATTCAGCATTACCTTAAATAGTAGAGAATATAACTCAGATGCATGTAATCAAAATTTTAGAACAGCTTTTTTTTTTTTCAAAAAAAAATGTTGTTTAGTTTGTTCCTTCTATATGAGTTTATCAATGACCTAATTGTCTTTACTCAAATCATTTGACATTTGTGGAGAATTCCACAGGAATCTCAAAAAGAGTCACAGATCACTGCTTACCTGGAAAGGAGATGAACTGTGGAAACACAGTCAAACATTGAGTTAAGAAGTACCACTAGCCATGAAATAAAAGTAAAGTGGAGTTATAAGTCAGGAGCTGAGGCAATGCCTATCGGCTGTTAGGGAGATGCTTCTAATCATACCAAGCAGACATCCCTGGTCAGTCAGATAACAGTGTGCTATGGACAGTACCCTCCTACCCACGCTGACTGGACAGTTCAAACATAAGCAAGGAGGAATCGGCATTGATTGGACAAGTTGGAGGATGGCAAGCTAGAAAACTGCCAAAAATGAGGATAAAAAAGGAGCCCTTGCACCACTCTCCATCCTCTCGGGGATCATGGCCCGGTGTGTGTGAACCTCGGGATCTCCACACAACTGGAGCTGAAAGGGCAGCCCGCTACTTTGCATGGAGCAGACAGCGGCACAAGCCGACAACGGACAAAGGGCCCGGTGTGTGTGAACCTCTGGATCTCCACACATCTGGAGCTGAAGTGGCAGCCCGCTACTCTGCACGGAGCAGGTAGCAGCACAAGCCGACCTGCAGAGCTGTCCCTGAGCTGTAACTCCATTGTCTGTGTGTGTGTGTGTGTGTGTGTGGCCCAGTGCGAGCGAACCGCTGGATCTCCTCGCATCTGGAGTCGAAGAGCGAGCCTGCAAGATTTTGCTACTCAGCACAAGGTGACGACGGGATCAAGAGGCCAGCAGAGCTGACCAGCCAAGATGCCATCTCACCGCCTTGCTTGGAGTCCTTATCAGCCTGCTGCCAGACCTGACCCCGAAGCCGAACCAGGCCTCTCAGCAGGGGACCTCTCCAACTTCTCGCCTGGCCGTCCTCCTGGGAACTTTGAGCCTACTGCCCAGAGTGACAGCCTTCCCACAACTTCCTGCCTGTAAGTGACTGATCCGAGATCCGTCTCTGCTGAGACATGGAGCTCTGGACCTTGAACACTGACACTCTTTCTCGTGACCTTGAAAACACAGCTTTTACAAACAGTGTTAGTCATGTGTAATATAATATAACGATATATCTGTATCTGTCAATAATGGAGGTAATAAGGTATCTGTAAATAATACTGGAGGCCATGACGTACATATACTGTTATAATTAGATAGCCCTCAAAATTACTTTAACACTGTATATTGTGATCTATGGATTAATGAATAAGTTCAAGTAGTATTATTGATATTGAGTCCTCTAGTCACTAAGGAAATAGTGTTACTCTGATAGTTAAGTATTATAGTAAGTAAGTTAAGTAGATGATAAGTAGTTATGTTAAGCTAAGTGATTCAGTAAATGTGTTAAAATAGCTATAAGTTATGTTAAGTGATATTATTGACTTTATTGATAGTGATATTAGTGATATTGATAAGTGTGTTAAGTAATTATGTTAAGTTACGTGATTAAGCTAAGTAGTTAAGCTAAGTAGTTTCGTTAAGCTAGGTAGCTAAGTTAAGTAGTTAAGTCATGATTAAGTAGTGATGTTAAGTTTATTGATAAGTGTATTGGTACTGATAAGTGTATTGACCTCAATGAGCATGCTGATGAGTAGTATGATAAAAAACCCCTGGTGTGTAAGCAATAAAATCTCTCATTGGAAAGACAGTATTGTGTCCTGGTGTTCCTTTCTTCCCCGTGACTGTGACTGACAAATCGTACGTCGCACTTGCTACTATCGAGCTGCGTGACAGTAGGCGCTCGCGACAACATTGTCAGAAAATACCATAACTATTTTTTTTAAGATTTATTTATTTATTTGAAAGGCAGACTTACAGAGAGGCAGAGGCAGAAAGAGAGAGAGAGGTCTTCCTTGCACTGGTACACTCCCCAGATGGCCACAACAGTAGAAACAGCGCTGTTCCAAAACCAGGAGCCAAGAGCTTCCTCCAGATCTCCCATGCAGGTGCAAGAACCCAAGGACTTGGGCCATCATCTACTGCTTTCCCAGGCCATAGCAGAGAGCTGGATCAGAAGTGGACAGCTCATTTGGCATGACAGCACTGCAAGCGGTGGCTTTACCAGCTACGCCACAGCGCCGGCCCCACGCCACAACTACTTCTATATCTTATTTCCTTTCCTACCAATAGCAGATAAATAAATCTTTTAGTCAAGAAAAAAAATGTCCTTTATTTATCACATGGATTTTTTGACAAATGTGTTTAAAATCTTTCTGAGTAAAGGGAAATCATATATGAGATAATCTTAAATAATATCCTTGGCATACAAAGTTTGTATATAAATTTTGTATACAAATAATTTTGTATTTGTAGAAAACAGTGTGCTGGTCCTGTCCTGCTGAGATTCCTTGCATTTACTGTACTTGTTATCAACTGGCTAAATGCTGTTAAATAATGTGAACAAGTCATTGAACATGTCTGAGACAGGGCTTTGATACTGGTATATTATATCAAATCAGTGAGTCAGAAGAGTATTCATTCATTCATTCAGATTTATCAGTAAGATCCCAAGACATTAACATTTAACATTTTACACTTTTGCATTCAATCACATACTAGAAACATGAAATGGGCAATGGTTGTAACATTTTGGCTCTCTTGGTCTTCCAAATTGGCTTTACTATGATTCTTAGTAATGAGACTTAAAAATTAATGAAAGATACAGAAATACATGCCAGTATTTGTTTTACTAAGTTGAGATATAATTCTTTTATTTAAAAAGGCATCCAAATTTTTATTTTAAGAAGAACTTTTATAATTGGCACATGTTAATGATTTTTGAATTAAATATGACAAAGAAAGCAGAGAGGAACATTCTCATGGAAAAAGAATTTTGTATGGATTCTTCATCAAGGGTATAATTAGAAAGAAAAGCCAGTTGGAACAATGATTAAAAGCAGGATTTCTTGGTAGAAGGATTTACAAGACAGTTGGAAATTTTCTTGAAAAGGCGTAAGGTTAAAAAAGAACCCAAATTTAAAAAAAGGAGATAGAAGGAAATA
Organism: Lepus europaeus; assembly: GCF_033115175.1. Lineage (NCBI taxonomy): Eukaryota > Metazoa > Chordata > Mammalia > Lagomorpha > Leporidae > Lepus > Lepus europaeus. The sequence continues at coordinate 8,190,177 of NC_084832.1, read as the reverse complement.
TTTCATAATTTACAATCATATTGAGAATATGGGCATGCTTTGCTATTGGCACAAATATTTAGACACAGTTTTAGCTGTCTGCCTGTTGAATGCTTGGCCTTTCCTAAAGCAATCCATTATATGTTATATGTAGGTAGTGGCAAATCATTAACTATCATTACCAGGTGGTTATTTGCATTGCAAATTCTAAAACCTAACTAATCTGGTTGGCTTTGGCAGTATACAAACAGCTGGGTTTTGAACCCTAAACTCATCAGACAACCAACACTATAATTCCACAAGAATTATCTAAACACAATAATGTCTTTTCATTGTGTTGCATTTGTGTTGCAAGACAAGATTTCATTCCTTTTATGGCTGAGTAGTGTTCCATAGTGTGTCTGTGTGTGTGTGTATAAACCATAATATCTTACTCCAGTCGTCAGTTTAAGGACATGTGGTTTGATGATTTTCAAAGAAACAATTGCACAAAAAAATTTGAGGTAGTGTATTAAGTAAATTTACTAATTAAAATTTTATTTGCCATGTAAATATGCCTCCACTAGTTTGGGTCTGGCATATGGCCTCATCATTCTACTGAAATTACCCTCAAACATTACCAATGATCCATCAAACCAAACACTGTTTTGATTATCCTGTCATTCACAATTAGTCTTCATCCTCTGGATCAATTTGTATATATTTCTGGTGAAACGCTTATATACAAATATGCATGCATGTGCATATTTTTGTTTTCAAAATGAAGTGCATTTATATATTTCCCCTTAGTAGACTAGAATCTTATTAAAACTGAGTTCATATTATAATATTTATATTTTTTTTTGACAGGCAGAGTGGACAGTGAGAGAGAGAGACAGAGAAAGGTCTTCCTTTGCCGTTGGTTCACCCTCCAATGGCCGCCGTGGCTGGCGCACTGCGGCCGATGGCAGGAGCCAGGGGTTTATCCTGGTCTCCCATGGGGTGCAGGGCCCAAGCACTTGGGCCATCCTCCACTGCACTCCCTGGCCACAGCAGAGAGCTGGCCTGGAAGAGGGGCAACCGGGACAGAATCCGGCGCCCCGACCGGGACTAGAACCCGGTGTGCTGGCGCCGCAAGGCGGAAGATTAGCCTAGTGAGCCACGGCGCCGGCCTAATATTTATATATTTTATATGTTTTGTACATATGGAAAGAAAAAGACACTGGCAAGCTACAAGTTGGAGATGTGAGAGTAAAATAATTAAGATGGAAAGAAAATGACAAAATAGATAGAAATGTAGGAAAGCAATGTATAGGGTTTTTATTAGTTCTATTTTCTTAATTTCCGAAAGTTTTATGTATTTGAGAGGTAAACAGAGAAATGAGCCAGATAGAGAGAGCTTTCATCTGCTACTTTATTCCCCAATTGTCTGCAACAGTCAAGGGGATGAAGCCAGGAGCTCGGAACTCAGTTCAGGTTTTTACGTGAATGGCATAAATGGCAGCCATCAACGCTGCCTCCCAAGGTCTGCATTAGCATCAGACTGGAGTCAGCGGCAGGTCTGCAGATGGAAACCTGATTTCTGACTTTTGCCACAGACATCCCAACCAGTGGGCCAAATGCTTGCCACTGTTAAGTTCTTATGGGCCTAGGGAAGTCTGCCAGCCTGAGTCAAGAGTTCTGCACAGCATGGTGTTGCCAGCGATGGATTCTTAGGGTCAGTAAGTTAATCACACAACACATCCTAAGCTCATGACTTGCTTGGAAACAACAATGTGATTAGGACGTCTGCTGCTTCAGTTTAGAGATGATCTCAGAAGCTTTGACTGTAAGCCATTCACTGTACCATGATGGTTAAGTCGAGTATTCAGTGTTACTAAAAGACAAAAACTCTAGCATCACTGTTTGATTCTTTGTCCCTTTGAGAAGTTACTTACTTCTTAATTTCAATACCACTGTATGATAAGTAGGAAGAATTATAATATATTCCTGAGTGGTTTTTGCTTGTTGATTTGGAAATAAAGCAATCACACTCTTTAGAACAAGTATAGCATAAATACGATGCTGTGGACTAAATTGTCAAGAGACTAGCTCTCTGCCAGCTAACACTGAACAAAGCAAACCATTCCTGTTCTCAATTAAGCAATGCATTGTGCCTTACTGGAGTCGCTCATGTAAACTCACTTTTTGGCACTGCACTGAGCTGTTATTCACTGGAAGTTGAGTTTTGGGTTCCCTCAGGCATCTTCAGCATTCAACAGAGGTCCTGACAAATAGCTGGTAGTAAAAGTTCAACCAAGAATTGTCCCATAAGTAGAATAAGCAACTAAGATGCATAAAATAATATAAATATATATTTATACTTTAGACAATACTATAGGCAATAGACATATCAACAATCAAATGTAAATGTATAAAATATAATAATGATAAATGTTTAAAATAACTATATCACTGTTTTCTCAAAAATTTCTATTAATGTTCTAGAAAAAATTAAATAGATGGATCATGACACATGATAATCCAATTTTCTAGATTGTGTTTATAAATTTAGTGCCAAGAATTACTTAGCCAGTATGTTAATTTGTAGAGCATTTCCAAGTTCTATTTTTTAAAAAAGCCACATTAATTTTTCAACTATTTCACTTATATTCCAATCAGCATGTTTTGTTCAGACAAACCATTAAGAAGTTTCTGAATTTACTAATTAATATTCAGTATTCAAATCAGTTATTGTAGATCAACTTTCTGTTGGATAAACTATAAAAATGGGAGAGACATAAAATGAAAAGCATATTCAACATGATAAAATAAACTAATGTATAAAAATAATCTTCAGAGCCATTGATTCTTGTATAGTATGTCACCTTCGACATTGAGTTGTGAGGATAATAGTTATGGAGCTCTGAAGTGAGTATTATAAAGAAATTTCCTTTAATACTTCCAGTCCCTTAATACGTTTGTAGGTGTTAAAGCATTCTTAGGTTGTTTTGCATGCCTTGTTTTTGTTTTTAAAGCTATCACCTCACGTGCAGTTTAAAACAGGCTCGTTACTTGAATATTTGTGAAGTCCTTAATGCACATAATTTATGGATAGAAAAATCCTTTATCACAGAATTATGAAACCATAATGTATGGATGTTCACATATAATTCCTATTACATGTACATAACCTATTTTAGACTAATTATAATGACACATTTAGGAAATAGTGAAATATTATCAATAATTAGCCAATTTAAGGTGGGATATTGAAAAATCATCTTAAATAAATTGCGGAATAATGTCAGTAGATATATTTTCATTGGTACATATTTACTATCACTTAAAAATAAGTCCATGAGGTCAATGCTGTGGCCCACTGAGTAAAGCTGCTGTCTGCAGTACCAGCATTCCATGTGGGCCCCGGTTCAAGCTCCAGATGTTCCACTTCCTATCCAGCTCTCTGATATAGCCTGGGAAAGCAATAGAAGATGACCCAAGTCCTTGTGCCCCTGCACCCACTTGGGAGACCTGGATGATGATCCTGGCTCCTGGCTTCAGATCAGCTCAGCCCCAGCTGTTGGCTGTTGTGGCCATCTGGGGAGAAATCAGCAGATGGAAGATTCACTCTCTATCTCACTCTTCCTTCTCTGCCTTGGCCTCTCTGGAACTCTGCCTTTAAATAAATAAATAAATCTTTTTTTAAAAAAAACTCTACCCTTCTTATGGAAACCTCTGTGTTTGAATATCTAATAGTATTCTGTTATGCTAAGACAATATAATTCCCTTGCAAATAACATTCTAATGTTGATCATGCCTGCTTTTCTTCTTTTTCTGTCCCATTTTATGTGTGCTTTTTAATGAAAAGATTTAATTTGTTCAATGTATATTATTAAAAAAATCGACAACTTTTATACAAGAAAGATCTTAAAATATTTGTGATTTTATTAAAAATATTAAACATCACCTTCAAAATCTGTCTGTCATGCTGCATGCTGTCAATAGGAATTCATAAAGTTTCTCCTCATTTTTTTTAATTAGTTATTCTAAAAACACAATATTTGAGGTTGCTTCATCACACCCTAAGCTCACTTGCCAAAAAGACAATTGTCATTTCCTCATGGAGATATGCAGTTTTAATTCTCTTTTTCAAATGCTACCTGAATGTCAGCCAATGGAAGGTGTGAAAAAGGAATATTGCAAAATTGTAGTAGCACTGATGGTGTTAACAAACTTGAAGAAAAAAGACCTTTTTAACTCTGAACCTAACTCTATTTATTAATAATTTATCATTTGTGCAAAATTTCATTGAAGCTATTTATTATAAAATATCTGTAAATTTAGTCATATTGCCCCATTACTTTTGTAAGAGGTCTAACACTTTTAATTTTTATATTTGATTTAAAATAAAAGTATATAACGGTCATCAGAATTTCCATAAAATGATTCTTAGGACTATGTCCTTTAAATAAAGATAACATTTGAAACATCAATTCTTAACATTTTTTTTTGACAGGCAGAGTTAGTGAGAGAGAGAGAGACAGAGAGAAAAGTCTTCCTTTTCCGTTTGTTCACCCCCCAAAATGGCCGCTACGGCCAGTGCGCTACGCCTATCTGAAGCCAGGAGCCAGGTGCTTCCTCCTGGTCTCCCATGTGGGTGCAGGGCCCAAGCCCTTGGGACATCCTCCACTGCCTTCCCTGGGCCACGGCAGAGAGCTGGCCTGGAAGAGGGGCAACCGGGACAGAATCCAGCTCCCCAACTTGGACTAGGACCCGGGGTGCCAGTGCCGCAGACAGAAGATTAGCCATGTGAGCCACAGCACCAGCCAATTCCTAATAATTATCCCAACTTCATTCCAATGAAAAAATGAACATCACTTATTCTAAATAAATAATTATTGCATTTCCTAATGTCATTTTGCTGATATCATCTTTACTTTCACACAAGCATTACATGCACACAAATGCACACTCACACATAGACACACAAATATAACATTTAAAAATCCAGCTGTAACATCAGAAAGAAGTAGAAACAAGGTTGTGTTCATCCTGACAAAATGCTAAATTTCCTGAATGCCATGGATTTTTTTTCATTTAAGAAAGATACAAAATCTCAAGCCAGGTATATAGGCAAAATGATTCTCAGATGTTGACAATTGCACATTCTTTTTTAAAATTTTGTTAACTTTTATTTAATAAATATAAATTTCCAAAGTACAGCTTATGGATTACAGTGTCCTTTTTACCCCACAACCTGCCTCCCACCCGTATCCATCCCATCTCCCGCTCCCATCCCATTCATATCAAGATTCATTTCCAATTATCTTTATATACAGAAGATCAATTTAGTATATATTAAGCAAAGATTTCAACAGTTTGCACCCACACAGAAACACAAAGTACTCTTTGAGTACTAGTTATACCATTCATTCACATAGTACAAAACATTAAAGACAGAAATCCTACACAGGGAGAAAGTGTACAGTGACTCGTGTTGTTGATTTAACAACTGACACTCTTATTGATGGCATCAATAATCACCCAAGGCTCTTGTCATGAGTTGCCAAGGCTATGGAAGCCTTTTGAGCTCGCCAACTCCGATTTTATTTAAACTAGGCCATAGTCAAAGTGGAAGTTCTCTCCTCCCTTCAGAGAAAGGTATCTCCTTCCTCGATGGCCCTTTCTTTCCTCTGGGTTCTCACTCGAAGAGATCTTTTATTTGGGGCTTTTTTTTTTTTTTTTTAATTTTGCCAGAGTAACTTGGCTTTCCATGCCTGAAATACTCTTATGGGCTTTTTAGCCAGAACTGAATGCCTTAAGGGCTGATTCTGAGGCCTGAGTGCTGTTTAGGACATCTGCCATTCTATGAGTGCTGTGTCTCCCACTTCCCATGTTGGATCGTTCTCTCCCTTTTTAATTCTATCAGTTAGTATTAGCAGACACTAGTCTTATTTATGTGATCCCTTTGACTCTTAACCCTATCATTATGATCTATTATGAACTGAAACTGATCACTTTGACTAGTGAGATGGCCTTGGTACATGCCACCTTGATGGGATTGAATTGGAATCCCCTGGCACGTTTCTAACTCTACCATTTGGGGCAAGTCCGATTGAGCATGACAATTGCACATTCTTAAATGAATATAAATCTCAGCAAATAAATGTCAGAACTCTAAATGCATAGAGTCTGAAATTTGTAACTGTGGAGAAGGAAGTGATATGAGATGATGATTTACACTACAAGATATGGAATACTTTGGTGCAAAAAGTCAGGTGCATTCAGTGGAAAACAGAAGTTATTTAGATCACTGTTGCCAGGGAATATCAAGAAAACATTCTTCTTTTTGCTATTTTTTTATACCATCCATCTTTAATCTGCTGATCTAGTCTCTGAAGGTCATGATAGGATCACTAACACTACATTGCTTGTTAATAAAACCTACAACACAGAATTTCCCAACAGCAATGGCAACTTGTTAATTATATTTTGATCTCATGCATGTAAAATTCCTATATCAGAAGTGCTATACCAGAAAAGGAAAATAGCTATTTATTAATTGTGTGGACATGTATTTATTCTGTGGTTATTTTAATTAGTATTCTGTTTTTTCAAGTAATGCTTTTCTACATTCCATGTGTCTCCTAGCAGTAGCATGTCTAATTAATTTTTTTTTTTGCTTTCTTCTTCTATATTTCAAAGCAGTAGCAGAGGAGGGAAAAGTATTATCATTTTGTGCTTAGAGAAATACTAAAAATTTTTAGGCATACTCAATTTGTTATGTGATGTTATTATAGATGATTTCGTTAGTTTCATGATTTCAGACCATACATAAACATATACATACATATTAACTCATATACATGCACTTATACATAATCGTGGACACACGTATACTCACACACACATCCACATAATAAATTATTACCTAGATGAGGTCTGAGTCGTGCATCACTACCCTATTTTAAAAGATTTATTTATTTATTTGAAAGGCAGAGTTACAGAGGAGAAGGAGAGGGAGAGACACAAAGAGAGAGAGGAGACCTTCCATCTGCTGGTTCACTCCCCACATGGCTGAAATGACAGGGCTAGGCCAGGCTGAAACCAGGAGCTAGGAGCTTCTTCCAGGTCTCCCATGTAGGTGCAGGGGTCCAAGAACTTGGAATATCCTTGGCTGCTTTCTCAGATGCATTAGCAGGGATCTGGAGCAGAAGTGGAACAGCCAGGAGTCAAATCCGTGCCCAAATGCTATGCCAGTGCTGCAGGCCACAGCTTAACCTGTTGTGCCACAGTGTCGACCCCAACACTACTCTAAAATTAAATTAAATTAAATTAAATTTAAGACCTCAAAACAAATCCTGTTTTATACAGATTTTAAATACACTATGAGATGAATTATTTTTTCTGAGTCTGACATATCTTCCATTGATTCAAATGGAAACTAATGTAGAAGAAAAGCAATTTCTCATACTAGGTGGGATGTGTTTAGGAGATTATTTGTCTTCCCATCACAGGGAACCTGATATTGAGTCTTGTGTTACTAGCAAGGTGCTAAAATGTACGAAAATATACCAGAAAGTAATTCAAGTGATTACATTGTTAAATATTCTACCATTGTTACTACATATTTAATAAAGATTCTTAGGAGTAACCACTGACTCAAAGGTCCTATTGAGTCAAATGAAGTTTGTTGCATCTTGACAAAAATGCAAAAACATGCACAGAATCAAGTAGACACCAGGATGATTGCAGCTCTCTGGGATGTACCAAATCCTTCATGGTATGGAAAGGCAAGATAGCAAGGAGAAAATACTGTTCCTTTCTCTATACTTTTTATTTATCAAGTACCCTACCTCTCTCTTTCTTTGAAATAATCATCAGATTGAATGGTTGTATTACCAAAAATTGAGTACACTATCTGATATTTCCCACCCAAGGTAAAAAGAAGAAAAGGCATTGGCATAGGTTGATGTAAATTATCATCTGACACCAGTAACTACTGTTTCATTGCTCAGACATTAAAAATAACCTCCAGCTTCATGCCCTAGCAAAGCAATAACTGTATAATAAAGTTCTCTCTGACGCCCTGTTCATTGCTGTTAACACCACTGTATTCTTATGACTGATGAAACTAGGGGCATCAAGCTCTAATGAAGTTATTCGCAACATGGGATAATTTTGTTCCCCTAGCAGACAAAAACCTAAATAATCAAACAGATCCTTGTGATGCATGGAACCTATTTCAGCATTTTACATGGAGGAAATAATTGTATTCTATGTCAAGCACATAAAATATAAAAGAGCCATCCTAGGGAAACCCTATGCAATCTGGCAGCAAAGCAAAACCCTCTGCAAGGGAGGATGGTGATGTAGTCTACTTTACTTTTTTATGATAGATTTTACTAAGCTTTAGCACAGTTTCATGATTTTAGTTTGTTTCTTAATTTGATACCAGCTTCAATTTAGGGTAAAAGAAAATCTATACTTTGGGCAAATTGCCTCTTGTGGACAGCAAATCTGATTACCTCTGGTTGTTTATCTCATTTGGTTACAGCAAGCTTTCTGTGAAACTCAGACTGTAGATTCATCCCTCATAGAATCACTTAACCTCCTTATTGCCCTTCCATGGATTAATTACCAATTGTTTAACTAGTCATTTCATAAGCAAAAGTAGACCAGACTGTCATTGAAAATTATCAAAAAGGATTCATTTTAAAGATTTATAAATTACTTTTTTTTAAACTTTTATTTAATGAATATAAATTTCCAGTGTACAGCTTATGGATTACAATGGCTTCCCCCTCCCATAACTTCCCTCCCACCCGCAACTCTCCCCTCTCCCGCTCCTTCTCCCCTTCCATTTGCATCAAGATTCATTTTCAATTCTCTTTATATACAGAAGATCAATTTAGTATAAAGATTTCAACAGTTTGCACCCACATAGAAACACAAAGTGAAACATACTGTTTGACTACTAGTTATAGCATTAAATCAAAATGTACAGCACATTAAGGACAGAGATCCCACATGAGGAGCAAGTGCACAGTGGCTCCTGTTGTTGACCCAACAAATTGACAGTCTAGTTTATGGCGCCAGTAACCACCCTAGGCTGTTGTCATGAGTTGCCAAGGCTATGGAGGCCTTCCAAGTTTGCCGACTCTGATCACATTTAGACAAGGTCATAAAAGACAGAGTGAGGATAGTAACCAATGATCCTAAGAGTGGCATTTACCAGGTTTGAACAATTATACAGCATTAAGTGGGGAAGAGGACCATCAGAACACACAGGTTGGGAGTAGAGCCATTGGTGGTAGAGTAGAGGTTATGATTACAAAGGAATGAGGCCCAAGTACGCTAGACAGGGTCTAGAACAAAGGACAGAGTCATTATTAGAGGAGCTAAGAAAGGTGCTGTCTAAGCTACAATTAAGTTTTCTGATTGAGAGGCAAATAGAACCTGATAGAAGGGGCTTGATAATAATCTGGTGGGCTTTAGGCCTTGTAAGTGAAGAGGCCCAGACCTATCTATCTCTTCACATGGGGTATATCCTAAGGGAGGTGTGAACCTCCTAGGGGAAGGCACTCTGTTGACTTTCATTACTTGGCTGGCCTGGGAGGAGAGCTGGCCAGGTAAAGGCAGGGGGCATCTCTAACAAGAAATTTACAGTTCTGCCTGCAATGTTGCTGACCCTACTTGACCATCCCCTCAGCTACAGTGGTCACTTTGGAAGTTGGGCTGAGTGAAGGGCTTTTCAGCTTAGAGGCAGTAAGATCTGTGGCTCTGACCTGGGCACCCTTCGACTCCAGGGCAGGTCCATTTCCAGTGATCCAACTCTTGGCAGAGCTGCCAGGGCTCTTCACAAGCTGACTTCTGCTGAAGCCCAGGCTTACCACATTGAAAGCCACTGCAGTGGACTGGCCTGTTGGGTCTCCTTGAGGGCAGATCACTGTACAGATCAGCCATTAATAGGCCTGCCACCCATTGCTTCTGATGCCTAGCTTTGTTTTCCTCCTGGTTTGTGTTAAAGCAGACCAGAAGATGCAAGTCAAGGGAGTGCCCGTGTCCCATCTCTAATCTTCGGTGGCCTGAACTACAAGTCTATAGTCACAGGCATGTTCTGTAGTAGTTTTTCTAAGGTAGACAATGCCCATGATATTTATAAATTACTTTTTACTTCAGTAAATCACCCACAATAGTAACATAGAAAACAGCAACGCAACAACCCTGTAATAAAACAAATAGTTGGGAACTAGATGGTACACAAATAAAATTTAATGCATAAATTGAAATCATGGCTGACTATGCTTTCTCAGCGAATGTTCCACGACTTAATACCAGTGATGCCTTATCGCCTTATTAAGCACCACGTCACAGTAGCTTCAGGCGTGAAGCTTCTCCCTGGAACTGCACACATCCACAGGCATATGCCTGTAGCGCTGAAAAGTATGCGTATGTATTATGTGTCACATCAACCCCCAATCATCAGAACATGAGTTGGAAATGTACAATCAGCTTGCCAAAATCGGCAAATTACTTGCTTTGTAAATATATATCACTGGACACAACCATACCTGTTGATTTCTGTATCATGTTTCATTAGTCCTGAAGTGGAAAAGGTGAGGAGGAGCAGAAAGATCGTAGGGTCTGTAAGGTGATGATACATTCTTCACACTCCTTCGAAGTGAAAGTTGGCCAACCCTGGCAGAGATTTAAGTCACAGGGGAGAGTCTTCTTCCCTCCCCAAGCACAGAGGCTCCTTTCTTTACTTCTCTCCAAGGCCATCAAACAGAAACACAAACCGTTCCTTTTGTTCTCAATAAAACTAAAGGCTGACATTAGGGAAGTGAAAATAGGAAGAAATCCATAAAAATAGTTGTTACAGTTTTCATGATGATAGGAAGGAGTAGTTTGTAGCAGGTCCATGTTCCAACTGAGAATAACAACAAAATATATAACTTGCAAAAATTGCACCCCCTCCTCATTCTGTTCTACCTTTTCAGAATGTTCTCTTATATTTCTCTATTAAAGGAAATTCTAGAGTTGATATTTTATGGATGCCAATGGGTCCTCTATTTGGTCTAGAGGAAAGTCATTCTAAAATATAGACAAGAGGATATCTATTATTGTAAGTAGATTTTTGGACTCAATGAAACTGTACTTACTGTCTGGACAATCATAAGCTTTAAACAGGATCAAAAAGCTTAAATGTGGAAAGTTCATACTTTAAATTGTACTGAAATAATTTGTTTTTTAATGGTTTATGCCACAGGTGAATGAGAAAGTGCTCTAGACAATTATGTCGTTTACAACAGCGACATCATGAAAGGAACGTTTCAGAGAAATGGAATTGAGTCTGGAGATACATAAAGGTAATTAAACAAAGGAGTCATTCACACACTAAGGAAGTTCTGAAGAATGTGTAGACTTTTATCTGAGTCATTGAGAACGGGCAGAGGCAGATCTTGGACTATTCAAGGGCACTATGAAATTTTGAGCTTACTAATTCCTGGTGGTATAAAAATGGCAGGGAGATTTCTCAACCTTTGCTACTTTTCTAGACTCAGATTAAGTTCAACATAATGTTTCAGGTAATATTATTTAGAGAATAGGACCAATTAATGAATAATGAATTCCTAAATAAATCTATCAGTTATTCTTCACCTTAAGTCATATAATATAAATGGCCCAAACCTTAATCATATACTTTTATAAATTACTTTTGACAATGACAGTTATGAATGGAAAAGAAATCATTGCTGAAGTCCATGTCCATTTCCCTTTTTCATAGTGACAGCTAGTGTTCAGAGGAGTTACAGGAAGATGAACTATGAATATAGAAATAACTCTTGGGGCTGGCACTGTGGCTTAGTAGGTTAAGCCTCCTCCTGAGGCACCAGCAACCCATACGGGCACTGTTTGGAGTCCCTGCTGCTCCAGTTCTGATCTAGCTCCCTGCTGAAGGCCTGGGAAAGCAGTAGAAGATGGCCCATATGGGCCCCTGAAAGCAAATGGGAGACCTGGAAGAAGCTGCCGGGTCCTGGCTCCTGGATTCAAATTGGCCTAGCTCCTGCCATTGCAACCATTTGGAATATGAACCAGTGGATGGGCGATCTCTCTGTCTTCTCTCTCTCTCTCTCTCTCTCTCTCTCTCTCTCTCTCTCTCTCTCTGTGTGTGTGTCTCCCTCTGTCTGTAACTCTGCCTCTCAGGTAAAAATACTGGGTAAGCATGTAAAATACTGAGAAGATCCAGTAAGTATCATTCAGTATTGAGTATTGTTATAGGGACAATAATAGGAAGATGTTGTCTCTTAGTATATGAGGAAATTCAAGACTCTGCTGTCTTGGAAGACAGCTACAGTTGTTTCCAAACACTTCTTCAGTGGGATTTTGCTTCTCCTTTCATGAGAAATAGAATATCATTCTTTTCTACCTGAATCAGGCCTGGACAAGTAACTTTCCCACCAGAGAAGACAACGAGACTGGCCTCCTGAATGATGAGAAGTGCCTGGTCTTTATCTTTGCCGACCACCAGATAGTGTAAGAAGGGCCCTGTGGACCTCCAACTCCACTACCTGGAACTGCATGAGAAAGGCCAGCTCAAAGCCGCCTAGAAACATCCCACAACTCCCTTAAATTATTTTGATTTTAATCTTTTATAAATTGCAATATATATTTATACAGCAAGGGCTAAGGTTTTGGTAATCCTGATTTGATTGAAATAATCTATGAAGTTATTAAATATTGTACATTGATATTTTGATAGTAGATACAAATTTTCACTCTCAAAAACATATATGTATTATTCATTACTTAGACATCTTCCTTGGGAAAATTATATGTGTGTTATGCACATGTGTGTTTATATTTATATATATGTATATATATATATATATATGTTACAGATCATTTGATAATCGTATAAAGGAAAAGTAGCCTTTTGGCTTGTTTCTATATTTTTAAAGTAAGAAAATATAATAATACATAAAGCTTGCTTTTTGCTAGACCTTTCCTGAAGCCAATGATGGCTTCTTCCCTCCCTGAAACAGAGAATGTGTCTTTTGTGTTGGGCACTAAGCATTACAACCAAAGGGCTATCATCAGATACATGTGAGCAGCTCCTATTGCTTTCATCTAAGGACATAAGATAGCCAAAGGCCTTTTTGTAGATTATTAAATTAACTTGTTGACGATCTCAGTGTCAAAGAGCCAAAGTGCTAGATAATTGCCAAGTCATCCTGAGAAACATCAGTCTTCAGAATAAATCCAGGAAAGGAGAAATGTGTGGTTAAAGCAGCTAATCATTCTTAGTTCAGTCAGGATGAAAGGCGACCGAAAAGGATTTTAGTCATAGGGAACATAGCTGAAATATTGTATATAGTATTGTAGATATGATATGTACTGTAGATATGGTATGATATGTACTGTAGATATGGTATGTACTGTAGATATGATATGTACTGTAGATATGATATGTACTGTAGATGTGATATATGTACTGTAGATATGATATGTACTGTAGATGTGATATGATATCTACTGTAGATATGATATGATATGTACTGTAGATATGATATGTACTGTAGATGTGATATGATATGTACTGTAGATATAATATGTACTGTAGATGTGATATGTACTGTAGATGTGATATATGTACTGTAGATATGATATGTACTGTAGATATGGTATGATATGTACTGTAGATGTGATATGATATGTACTATAGATATGCTATGTACTGTAGATATGATGTATACTGTAGATATGATATGTACTGTAGATATGATATGATATGTACTATAGATATGATATGATATGTAGATATAATATTTTTATCATTTAGGATATTGTACTCTCACTTAGAATACTTTCAAGAACCAGAAGAAAAATACAACTGGTTTTCTGCCAATGGAGGACCTTCATGAAATCTAAAAACCCTGGTTATGTAGATGTTCCCAGGTGGCCTGGGTGCTGGTGGAAAGGTTTGTCATTATTTTATGATTACTTGGTTGATACTGAAATTAGAAACAAGATTCCTTTAAAAAGAAGCAAACTGGAGCCCTAGGTTTCTTCATAAGACACTATTTCTTTTTCAGTGCCTGCCGTGTATCTATCTTCATGGAATTTTGGCAAATGGTTGTATTTTTGGAAGTTGACCCAACTTAAACATCAAGTTATAATTTTCCATAACAACTTGATGTAATTTATGTACTGTAAAAGTATATATATTAACCCCTTGTTGCACGTGAATTGTCCTATGGATGACAGCACCACAAAAGTTGTCAAATGTGTTCATCATTTAGAGTTTGATTACTAATAATGGAGGTATTTCTTGAAGATGGTCATAAATTTCTTTTTAAAATAAAGTTTATACAATAAATATAGATTAATTAGAATGTTTTTCCATAATTAAAATAAATATTAAGATGGTTATGGATTTCATCAAGTTTTTGATTTAATTTTAGTCTGACTCGGTTTTTAAATTTTTCCTGTTGAAGTGACTATTGTATTGTTGAAAAAAATAGACTTCATATCTAAGAACTCTGTTTAGGGACACATCCAGAATATTTGATGAATTTGGTATATTATTGATCTGTGCTTCCCATTTATCTAATATGAATGGTTTCGCTGAATCAAGTGAGACCACAAACTACGAATAAAAGCACAATGAGAATATTTCTAGAGTATTTTAAGTTTTGCATGTTGAAAATGCATTTTACTTAAATTGAGCAGTACATGTTATTATTGGAAGAAAATTAGAATGAGAATTTTTTCCCCAGAAACAGAATGTAGGAGAGATTTTCTCTTATAATTAGATGGCACCATTTTAGTTGTTGGGACATAGCCAGACTATAAGCTTGAGTTTTTTGAGCTATAAAATTATTTTATCTTCTAGCTCCACAACAAAGTTTCAATTAAAAACTAAATTAAATTCAACTTAATTGAATTCAATTCAATTTAGTCCAAAAGATATGTACTGAATGTACAGACTTCCACAAGAAGCTCCCAGAATACATCACAATAATGCCTTGGTTTTTGAAACTCGTACAGATGAGAAAATGAAGAAATAGTAGCACACTGTTTGTGAAACATATGTTTCCCAGTTAGTATATCTTTTTTGAAAATATATACCTAGAAGCAACTATTTTATAAATCCAAAATTTCAATAATATCAATTTGTAAAGAGGGACAAAAAGTACAAAAGTATATCCTTAAATATGATTACAGTTTGTAAGTAAATGCTTTAAAAGATTGATGAATACTGGCTCATCTTTCTTCATGAAATTTTACTTTGATTAAACTTCTTTAACTTACATTAAATTTATTACATCCATCAAGCTTGGGAAATGATCATAGAATTACCTATATAATAAAATAAATAAAAATATGTTCAATGTTCTTCTTTTACCTTAAATATCACCTAAAATTTTGATAGCAATTGCTTGAAACTTTTTTTAACTATTTGGACTGACTACCATCGTGTAAAAAGAAACAGTTGTAGAAAATATATATTTTTTTCTGTATTTCCAATAATTAACGTCATTTTATCACTGAGTGATCGAGCCAATATTTTTCAGCATGTTTTCTGGTTATCATTGTAGAATGATGTAAAATGCTATACAATTTTGAAATATAAAATTATGATGTAGGCACATACCCAATATTGTTCAAATAGCATATATAAACAACAGATGATTTTAACAGTTTGATGAACAAATGAAAGTAAAAGACAAATTATTTTGGTTTAAACTTTTTTGAAATCCAAGCCTAGTCTTTTCATAGTATACATTCCATGAATATTTTGAATATTCCTCTTTCAAATAAAGTATAAATCTATGTTCTTCAATTATATCTATATTAGGAGGGCAGTGTTGTGGTGTAGGGGGTTAAGCTGTCTCTTGTGGCACTGATGTTCTATATGGGCACTCATTGGTGTCAGCAGAGGATGGCCCCTGCACCCATGTTGAAGACCTAGATGAAGCTCTTACCTCCTGTACTCAGTCTGGCCCATCTGTGGTCTTTGCAGCCATTTGGGGATTGAACCAGCTGTCTGTCTCTTTAAATAAATATAAATATCTCTCTCTCACACACACACACACACACACATATATCCTTATATTTATGTAAGGAAGAAGGTCTTCAAAAAGTCCATGGATAACACGCCTCACAGAAAAACTATGAATAAATTTCAAATTATTTTGCAAGAAATAAACTTATCTTTTAATTTGATTTCCTATGAACTTTTTGAAGATTCCTTGTATATCTAAATCTATAGCTTTTAAAATTACTTCACACAGCCAATGTAACTCTAAAAAACTTGGGATATTTTGGGAAAACAAAAAACTGGTTTGAATGATCATATATTCTGAAAAGCTACACAATGGTTTCAATTCTGTGAACTTTTCCTCAAGATTCATTGCTACATCTCTCAGTTTTCTGACTTACTCTTTTATTTCATGCTACATGAACATTTCTGTTCAGTTTTGTGGAATCTATCTCTTTCTACTTGGAGTGTTTCATTAAGGATATTTATCAGTTTCCTAGCACTGATGCTTCTTACATTTATCCAGCTACCAAGGAAAAAGCTCAAAGGCTTGATATCTAATTACTTAAACCTCAATACTGAGAATAGGGTTTTAAACACAAGGTATGTGAAACAGTTTTTGTTTCATACTTTGCATGTTCTACCTCATTTAATCCCTGCAAAATCCATATGATATAGGTTCTACCATTATATTCATGATGAGGGAATTAAAACATCAAGAAATGCTGTGCCTTTAACTTAGGGTGTAAGGAGCTTGGTTTGAATACATAAAGTCACTAATCAATCAATATTATTTCTAAAAAATTATAAATGAAGAACTTAACTGGAAGACTTAAACTGCTTGAATAAATTGCAAATGATATGTGTTTAAAACAACATATAATCTATCATTTGTAGGCTATATGAGTTTATTGATTTTCTTACCAATCCAAATTGATATGGGTTATCTCACCTCAGTGTCAATCTTTTAATCTGAAACTTAATCATGCTAATTCTGAGAATTCAGATCAAAGACATATTCCTAAACCGCAATGTTTTCTACTCTATTTTTACTCTACCATATTTTAAGGAAATTATGATTAATTATCAAGAATAACAACACTTTATCCCTTTTAGTATTTTTTTTGTTCTACTTAATACTATTGGTTGAACTCTTTAATTAACACACAATTATTCTTAGGTGTTTAAATTTAACTGAAAAGTGATCCTTGTTAAATTTGAGAGTGGGAATAAGAGAGGGAGGAGATGTACAGTTTGGCACATGCTCAATCAGACTTGCCCAAACACTAGAGTTAGAAACTTGCCAGGGGATTCTAAGTCAATCAAATCAAGGTGGCATATACCAATCCCATCTCACTAGTCAAAGTGATCAATTTCAGTTCACAATGGATCATAATTATAGGTCTATGAGTAAAAGGGATCACATAAACAAGGCTAGTGTCTGCTAATACTAACTGATAGAATTAAAAAGGGAGAGAAAGATCCAACATGGGAAGCAGGATACACAGGAGACTCATAGAATGGCAGATGTCCTAAACAGCACTCTGGCCTCAGAATCAGCCCTTGAGGCATTGGGATCTGGCTGAAGAGCCCATGAGAGTATTTCAGGCATGGAAAGCCAAGATACTCTGGCAAAAAAAAAAAAAAAAAAAAAAAAAAAAAAACACACCTACATGAAAGATCTCTGCGAGTGAGATCCCAGCAGAAAGAACAGACCATCAAGGAAGGTCCTCTGAAGGGAGGAGTGAACTTCCATTTTGACTATGACCTTGTCGAAAGAAGATCGAAGTCGATGAACTCAAAAGGCTTCCATAGCCTTGGCAACTCATGACTAGAGCCTCGGGCCATTACTGATGCCATCAACAAGAGTGTCAATTGTTAAATCAACAACAGGCGTCACTGTGCACTTACTCCCCATGTAGGATCTCTGTCTTTAATGTGTTGTACTATGTGAATTGATGGTATAACTAGTACTCAAACAGTAGTTTATAATTTGTGTTTCTGTGTGGGTGCATACTGTTGAAATCTTTACTTAATATATACTAAATTGATCTTCTGTATATAAAGATAATTGAAATTGAATCTTGATGTGAATGGGATGGGAGAGGGAGTGGGAGATGGGAGGGTTGCAGGTGGGTTGGAAGTTATAGGGGTGAAAAGGCCACTGTAATCCAAAAGCTGTACTTTGGAAATCTATATTTATTAAATAAAAGTTAAAAAAGTAAAAAAAAAAAGCATATTTCATTATTTTGTAGGGGAACCATTTCAATCTGAAAATTAAAAAAAATCGAAAAAAAAGTTCATTTTGCACACTGTGGACAAATACTCAGTCTCAAATCAGTAATTTTGGTGACAAACATTGACAGAAATTAGCTCGTTCAAACTGTCAGTAACATTCAAACAGTTCCCACTTGCATTATTATCACATAGGATCAAAGCAGATGGATTCTAGAAAGCTACAATTTTCACAATGGAATGGCTATAACAAATTGTCAAACTATTCCCAGTTGCAACACCTTTTGTTAGTGTTCTGCTTCTAGCTAATATGTTCATTGGAGATAGTTCTCTTCCTGCAGCTGAAGTAAAAGCAGGACAAGATCAATGATTTGGCAGCATAACTAATTGCCATGTGATAGCTGGGCAGAAGTGGCCACTCACAGAACATGCTGAGTCAAGACTGCCCAATGCTCCACTTTCCAGTCTCTTTCTTCCCAGCTCACTTTCTATACACAGAGATATATTGAGTTGTTCCTGGTGAAATTAAGTCCCAGAGCAGTACAGAGCCCAGCAATGCTCCCCAACACTTGTTTCTCCTCCCTTGCATCCATCCATCACACATCCCTGCTCCTTGGATCGACTTTCCAGTAAAGCAATCTGAACATAAATCCTGGTTTCAGGTCATTTGAGTAGGGACGAATCAAGTGACATCAGGGAACTTGAGACACCGTTTAGTTCACCATCATAATACTTATCAGGTGTAACCTTATAGGATTTGGGAAAGACACAGGAGCCTTTTACAAACCATTTTTGTTCTGACTGGTTACTGCCCGTGCCCTAAAGAAATTTCAACATCATACTCCGTAATGGGTAAGAAAAGATTCAAAGCAGGAGATGCTGAAGCAAGTCGCTGGTGAGGGCAGCTGAACAGAGGACACCCTTGATAAACTTGGGCTCCTAACATGCAAAATGAAACGAAGCCACAAAACAAATGAAGCAACAGCAACCACAACGATAATTGCGAAGGATGGGACAGCACTGTGGTGTAGCGGGTAAAGACGCCAGCTTCAATGCCAGCATCCCATATGGGTGATGGTTTGTGTCCCAGCTGCTCCACTTGCCATCCGGCTCTCTGCTGTGGCCTGGGAAAGCAGTAGAAGATGGCCCCAAGTCCTTGGGCCCCTGTACCCATGTGGGAGACCCAGAAGAAGCTCCTGGCTCCTGGCTTTGGATTAGCGCAGCTCTGGCTGTTGCGGCCAATTTAGGAGTGAACCAGCGGATGGAAGACATCTCTATCTTTCTCCCTCTGCCTCTCCTTCTCTCTGTAACTTTGACTTTTCATTTAAAAAAAAATGTGAAGGTGCTTGCCAAGAATCAAAATCAAAATTATTACACAGGGGGCTTGTGCCGTGGCTCACTTGGGTAATCCTCCCGCCTGCAGTGCTGGCATCCCATGAGGGCTCCAGGTTCTAGTCCTGGTTGCTCCTCTCCAGTCCAGCTCTCTGCTGTTGCCTGGGAAGGCAGTGGAGGATGGCCCAAGTGTTTGGGCCCTGCACCTGCATGGGAGACCAGGAGGAAGCACCTGGCTCCTGGCTTTGGATCGGTGCAGCGCCGGCCGTGGTGGCCATTTGGGGGGTGAACCAATGGAAGGAAGACCTTTCTCTCTGTCTCTCTCTCTCACTGTCTATAAGTCTCTCTCTGTGTCTCTCTCACTGTCTAACTCTGCCTGGCCAAAAAAAAAAAAAAAAAAAAAAAAAAGAATATAATACTATTCACTTCTTTTTTTCCCTCCCTTCCTCTCTTCCTTCCTTCCCCTCTCTCTCCTCTCCCTCATTCATTTTTGAGATAACATATTTTGAACTTACATTATAGTCAAGGGCTTAATGCTCCATTAAATAGAATTCAAAAAAATAAAAGAGATACCTCTGAAATCTGAATGTTGATCTAACATATGACCCAGCCATCCCACTCCTGGGAATTTACCCAGATGAAATGAAATCATCATATGAAAGTGATCTGTACCCTCCCCCACCTGTTTATTGCTGCTCAATTCACAATAGCTAATATATGAAATCAATCAAGATGTCCTTCAGCTGAAGACTGGATAAAGAAATTATGGTATATATGTGCTACGGATTGCTACTCAGTGATTAAAAAAAAATGAAATTCTGCTTTTTACAACAAAATGGAAGCAACTGGAAACCACTGCACTTAGTGAAATAAGTCAGTCCCCAAAAGACAAATACCACATGTTTTCCCTGATCTGTGGTAACCAATATATTACCTAAAAGTAATGTATAGGAGTGAAATTGACATTTTGAGATCAATGATTATTTACAGCACTTGTCTCCACTGTTGATAAAGTGTTTTTTTTTTCTTCTTGTTAATCTTATGAGTATAAAGTAGACTGAAAATAGCTCATTGTAAAATAAAGAGTGGGGATAGAAGAAAGAGGAGAAGGAAGGTTGGGAGAGTAGACGGGAGAAAGGGTAGCGTGGGAAGTATCATTATGCTCCTGAATCTGTATATAGGAAACACATGAAATTTGTATACCTTAAATAAAATTTTAAAAAAGAATTTAAAAAGTTTAAAAAAACCACACACATATACAAAATCCTAGTTCAGTGGGACTATAGACAAGGGCTATAAACAATAATCAAATAAAAAGATATCTATTTCACCTATATACAGTAAAATTTAAAATACTCACAGATCATTTTTTAAGACTTAATTAAATCTAAATATCACTCTGATGTCTGTCAATGATTTGGCCAACATTTACAAACTTCCAATCCAAACAAAATCCATAATATTTAATCTCAATTAAAACATAATAATTTTAATATTAAGTACCAGTGCTTTCAAATACAAGCATAGTCATGGTTTTCTATTTTAACTCAGTAAAATCAAATAATGGGTTTTGGGGCTATATCAAAGATTATTAGCTTCTTTCTGATATGGAAGTCTTCCAATGGCACAACTAATTCATTAGACCCATAAGATGGATTTAGGATGGAAAGGGCAGATGTTCTTTTGGGAGAAGTTATTGGTTAATCAAATTTAATGTTGGTCGGGTCAACTTAGTCTTAATTGTATGCTGCATTATACATCCCTCAGGGTTCATGGTTCCTTTCCAAATAATGTTGTGTATGTCTGATTATTCAAATTAGCAGCCAAGAGTGTGCTTTCATTCCTGTTAAGATATGCAAATTACTTAAAACTCACTTCTGAAAACCTCTTGTGTGCATCCTAATTCTTTTTGTCTTTCCAGACATTCATAAAGGATAGCCAAAGTGTGTTCTCAGTTGCAGGAGAACTGTTGCCAAGTTTTTCAACTATAAAAATATTTTTCTACTTCTGTTGTTTTTCCTGGCAATGCTATTAAAAATTATCCTAGTTCTTGAAGCACATGCCTCATAAAGCAAGTGGACCTAATTAGTCAGTTGGAGGTTGGAATATTGGGTGGGTGGCCTTGGAAGGCATATTTTAAACAAAATTTTCAGCCCAATTTCCTTTGCTCCCCTTTCAAAATAAATCTAAATTTTAAAATGAGAAATATGACAACTTTTATTTACAGTGATGAATTTTATGGTAACTGTTCTTTGTACTTTTTTCCCTCTGCCATATGCCCTTGCAAAAAGATATATTGTCTTCTTTAAAATATTTGTATATATAAATATTTCCTAGTCCATGGCTTCATATACAGCTCTTTCAGTGTTTCAATTTAGAACAAGATCGTTTGCATTTTTCCTATAATAATTTAGCAATGGGCTAGATATTGCCATGTGGGAAAAATCAAGACATAAAATTTGTATCTTGGGGTTGGCACTGCAACAAAGCAAGTAAAGCTACCGCTTTCAGTACTGGTGGCCATATGGTTGCCAGTTAGAGTTCCAGCTGCTCCATTTCCCATCCAGCTCCCTGCTACTACACCTGGAAAAGCAGCAGAAGATGGCCCACGTGCTTGGGCCAATACACCTATGTGGGAGACGGGATGAAGCTCCTAGCTCCTGGCTTTGCTCTGGTCCAGCCCTGGCCATTTGGGAAATGAACCAGCAAATGGAAAATTGACATCTCTCTCTCTCACTCTCTCTCTCTCTTTCTCACCCTCTCTGCCTTTACCTCTCCCTCTTTGTAACTCTGCCTTTCAAATAAGGAAATGAAACTTTAAAAAATGCATCTTGCATTTAGGAAATTCAGATAATTGAGCACAGCCAGGGAAACAGCACTTAATGTATATTTTGGGGATACAAAGGACAGCCATATGTGGTCATTGGAAGACGTTTTAATGAAGAAAGAAGAATAAATAAGACACATATAGTCACAGAGATGGAAATGCACAGGTTATGGTATATTATTATTATTTGTGAAGCAAAGATAGGAGAGAGAGAGCACTCCCATCTACTGCTGATTCGTTCTGCAATTGCTGAGTGGGGCTGGGACAGAAGCCTGGGACCAGGAAGTCTATCTAGGTCTCCCATGTGGGTGGCAAGAACCCAATCGCTTGAGCCAACACTACTGCCTGCCAGGGTTTGCATTCACAGTAAGCTGGAGTCAGGAATCAGAGAAAGGCATTAAACCCATGTACTCTGAGGTAAGCTGCCTGTGTCTTAACTGATATCTTATTTACATTGTTATAAAAGAAACTGTAAGTAGTTACATGTAAAATATCTTATTTAGCCAGAGTTAGTGGAGTTAGGTACAATCATTACAATTTCACAAATTCCAACATTTAGACTATTATGTATTAATTCAGCTGCTTCATGTCACAAAACAGGGAAATGTGGCCAAGAATCAACCCAAGAAACTGTAGGTTTTGAATGATTGTTATTTGGGTGAGGCTGTAGTGCCTGCAACCACTTTGTCAGAAGCTTTGTTGGGACAAAACAAAGGCACTTCTTGAACATCAGGAAAATCATTCTCTACATCTTTCACAGCCACTGAATTTCAGGGTAGATTACAGGTACAGTTGAAATGAATCTATCACCTCTGTAATGTTTTTATATCATCTAAGTTTGTAACACAGAGTTCTTGCCAACCCAAACACATCACTTAGCATTTTGATCTTTCTTAATACCTCAAACATTCAGCTACCTCTTAAAGTATTCCCTGATGAACCCCCAAAACAGTTAATTATTAATCCCAGGTAACTCATACTAATGTGTGTATGATTCTATATTAGATTCTTATCCCACAAATCAATGATTCTCAACTGTAAACTGCACATTAGAAACATATCCAGAGATTTAAAAAATATTAAATATTTATGTGTCTCAACAATATTTGTTTTAAATTGATATTGATCAAGGCCAGCACTGTGGTATAGTAGATTAAGACTCCACCTACGTCACCGGCTTCCCATATGAGAACCAGTTCGTATCCTGACTGCTTGTCTTCTGGTCCAGCTCTCCGCTAAATGACCTGGGTAGGCAGTAGAAGGTGGCCCAAGTGCTTGAGTTCCTGCATCCACATGGGAACCCCTGAAGAACCTCCTGGGTCCTGCCACTGGATAGGCCCAGCTCTGGCCAATGTAGCCATGTTGTGGGTGAACCAGAGAATGGAAGACTTCTCTCTGTCTCTCCCTCTGCCTGTAATTCTGCCTTTCTAATAAATAAATAAGTCTTTAACAAAATCGATATTGTAGAGGTCCAATAATTGGCGACTTTAAAGTTACCCAGTTGGTTTTAGCATAAAGCAGAGTTAATAATTACTACCCCATAATAGAGTGGTTACATTTATTTTCAACTCACCTTAGACTTACAATTTTAAGAGAAGGCATTGATGATGTATAAGACATAAACTGTCATGCAACCATGGTAAGAAAAATGTAATAGTGGAAAAGAAGGAAAAGTTAGACAGGGATACTTCTATCTAGAGAAAATAAGAAAGATGGGGAAGAGAAATTTTTAGGAAATATCCGTAAATGTACGAAATATCAAAGATGATGTCTAAAATAAATTTGCATATCATGTTATTAATGATTACTGCTAATAAAATTCAGCATCAGAGCAGTGACATGAAGAGTTAGCCTAATGGTTAAGATGCCCACATTGCATATTATAGTACTTAGGTTTAATTCCCGACTCTGGCACCTGACTCTCACTTCCTGCTAATGCAGACTCTGGAAAGCAAAGGTGATGGCTCAAGTAGTTGGGTTCCTGCTCCCCACTTATGAGCTTGGATTGAGTTCCCAGCTGATGCCTTCAGCCCCAGTCCAGTCCTGGCTATTTTAGGCATTTTGGTAGTAAATCAGCAGTTGGTAGTTTCATTGGTCTGTCTCTGTCTCTTAGACTTAAAAACATAGTTAAGTTTTTAAAAAGCACACAAAATTAAAATGGTGGTGTTAGAAACTAGCTTGAACAGGTTTAAAGAACAAATGATATGAGGCCAGCACTGTGGCTTACTGGGCTAAGCCTCCACCTGTGGTGCTGGCATCCCATATAGGTGCTGTTATGTATCCTGGTCACTCCTCTTCTGATACAGCTCTCAGCTATGACCTGGGAAAGCAGTAGAGGATGGCCTAAGTACTTGGGCCCCTGAACCCATGTGGGAGACCTGGAAGAAGACCCTGGCTTCTGGCATCAGATAGGCCCACCTCAGGCCATGGGTCCATTTGGGGAATAAACCAAGGGATGGAAGATCTCTCTATCTCTCCCGCTTTCTGTCCGTAACTCTACCTGTCAAGTGAACGAATAAACCTTTAAGAAAAAAGAATGAATAATAGATGTCAAACTGGGGAAATGTGTAGACATGAAATTATCATCACTATTCATATTAGTATTATTATATTTATTATTTGGTACAGTACATATTTGGTACAGCAAGTAATTGCTGTATCAGAGTAGTTTATGCATTTGTCTGCAACCATATCTTATGCATTTCCAGAAGACAATTTTACTTATGCTTTGTTATTTGCATTTCATCCTCTATATGTTCTACATGTTAATTGATTAATAGTTTTCAAAATAATATATCTTTTTAATTGCTTATGTCAAAGAAAGAAAACTTCAAGTAACCTTCAAGTTTAAATCAACCTAATTTGGATAAATTCTCAATATTCATCTCTGGACAAATAACCTGTTCAGTCTTTTCCTGGAGTTCTATTTCCTGGAGTTTCAGCACTGACTCAGGAACATATTTTTCTCATGGTTCCATTTGTAGATTCACATTATTTTTATCATAAGACAGAATTTTCCTTTGTGAGCTGGCAGCATCTTAGCATGGTCTTAGACTGTGACGAACATATATATAAAAAGAGTGGTGATGCTTTTAGGGTATTCTTTTTTTATTTATTTTTTTAAATTAAACTTTTATTTAATGAATATAAATTTCCAAAGTACAGCTTATGGGTTACAATGGCTTCCCCCTCCCAAAACTTCCCTCCCACCCACAACCCTCCCCTTTACCGCTCCCTCTCCCTTTCCAATCACATCATGATTGATTTTCAATTCTCTTTATATACAGAAGATCAGTTTAGTATATATTAGGTAACGATTTCAACAGTTTGCCCCCATATAGCAACACAAAGTGAAAAAAAAATACTGTTGGAGTACTAGTTATAGCATTAAATAAGAGTGTACAGCACATTAAAGACAGAGATCCTACATAATATTTTTTTTAAATTAATTAATTTTCTATTCTATTTCCAATTAAACACCAGGTTTTTTTTTTCAATTCCAATTATCTTTATATACAGAAGATCGATTCAGTATATAATTAGTATAGATCACATCAGTTTGTACCCACGCAGAAACACAAAGTGTAGATATACTGTTTCAGTACTAGTTATAGCATCACTGCACATTAGACAACACATTAAGGACAGATCCCACATGGGATGTAAGTACACAGTGACTCCTGTTGCTGACTTAACAATTTGACACTCCTGTTCATGGCGTCAGTAATCTCCCTAGGCTCTAGTCATGAGTTGCCAGGGCTATGGAAGCCTTTAGAGTTCGCTGACTTTGATCTTATTCCGATAGGGTCATAGTCAAAGTGGAAGTTCTCTCCTCCCTTCAGAGAAAGGTACCTCCTTCTTTGATGGCCCCGTTCTTTCCACTGGGATCTTACTCACAGAGATCTTTCATTTAGGTCTTCTTCTTCTTTTTTTTTTTTTTCTTTTCCATGGTATCTTGGCTTTGCATGCCTACAATACTCTCATGGGCTCTTCAGCCAGATCCGAATGCCTTAAGGGCTGATTCTGAGGCCAGATTGTTGTTTAGGACGTCTGCCATTCTATGAGTCTGCTGTGTCTCCCACTTCCCATGTTGGATTGTTCTTTCCCTTTTTGATTCTATCAGTTAGTATTAGCAGACACTTGTCTTGTTTGTGTGATCCCTTTGATTCTTAGACCTATCAGAGCCATCGGTTGTGAACTGAGTGAATTAAGCCAGTCCCAAAGAGACAAATTTCATTTGTTTTCCCTGATTGGCGACAACTGAGCACCAAAGGGGAAACCTGTTGAAGTGAAATGGACACTATAAGAAACAATGACCTGATCAGCTCTTGTCCTGACTCTAGATGTGCAATGTAATACTTTATCCTTTTTAGTATTTGTTGTTGTTGTTGTTGTTGTTGTTGTTGTTCTAGTACTAGTGGTTGAACTCTGTAATTAACACATAATTATTCTTAAGTGTTTAAATTTTAACTGTAAAGTGATCCCTGTTAAATTTAAGAGTAGAAAAAGAGAGGGAGGAGATGTACAATTTGGGACATGCACAATCAGACTTGCCCCAAATGATGGAGTTAGAAATGTGCCAGGGGATTCCAATACAATCCCATCAAGGTGGCATGTACCAATGCCATCTCACTAGTCCAAGTGATCAATTTCAGTTCACAACCGATGGCTTTTAGGGTATTCTTTTACCTGCAAGTAAATCTGCTTTGTTACATACCTCTCAGCACAACTTCAAATGATATGTAAAATTTGATCCTTATAAATTATAAGGCTCATAGAATACCTTGATGATTTTAATAACTACTGCAATAATTATGTCTACTCGGCTACTATAAAAAAAATCACAGTTCTCCAGAGTCTTAATAGATATTAAAAAGAACGGCAACCACAAGTGGAAAAGAGCTTAGTAGCATGTAAAATACAATTTAAATCTTTCAAAGGAACCTGTTGCTTACTTTTAGCAAAGTGTTACTTCTTAACAAGAAGAGAGCACTTGGAACTGAAAAATAAGTCTTTTAAATGAGTATCTTGATGGTTAAAGTAAAAATGGAAGAAGCTGGGATTAAATTTTCAATTACAGTACATACAGTTTCTGCAATTACTGGCAAGTGCTTTGGCAAAGGATTTTAGAGTTGGATGTGTTCTATATGTCTGAAAAGAATAGACTGTATTTTACAAATCCAAAACTCAGTACATTTGGCCAAAATTATGACGGGGTTATCATTTGTTCACTGCCAATAGCTTACGTAAGTAGATAATTATATCAGTGTGGCAAGGCAAGCTATGTGATCAAGTCAATGGCAGGATGATTGCAAATAGAAGATGAATCTAGTCAGTCTTTGGTCCCTGTCACAGTTAAAATTCCATTGTTGTTCAATTTTTTGCTAGGGAGGGTTATGTGTGCCTTTAATACATTTTTTTCCTTTCCTCTGTGTTCACTATACATGATTTTTTTAATAAGGCTACTTTTTGCTCACTTATTTTTAAGAGACCCTAAGGCTCCATTAACATGAAAATATGCATATTGCTTTTATCATTGCAATTGTCATTGACCCAATTCCCAAATGTCCTATTAAGAACAGCCTTCCTTTCTCAAACTCAATGTTATTTAAAAATGAAATACAGCTTCCTTTAGAAAGATCATATATTAATTGCCACATCATTTTCTTCAGATCTGAGAAAAATGTCTTTGGTATTTTGATTGGTATCGCATTGAGTCTATAAATTGCTTTTGGGAGAAAGAAAGTTTGGGGGCTGGAGCTGTGGTATAGCAGGTAAAGCCAACATCTGCGATCGTGGCATACATATGGGTGCCAGCTGGAGACCCAGCTGCTCTACTTAGGATCCAGCTCCCTGCTAATGCACTTGGGAATGCAGCTGAAGATGGCTCAAGTACTCAGGTCCCTGAACTCATCTAAGTGACTTGAAATAAGCCTCTGGCTCATGGCTTTGAATCAGCTCAGCTCCAGCTGTTGAGGCCATTTTTGGGGGAAACTAATGGGTGGAAGACTCTCTCACTTTCTCTGAACAGCAACAACAAAAAGCTTTAAACAATTAATACTTTTTAAAAAATATTTGAAAGGATGTATATTGTCTTTGCAAAATGCATTTGTTTCTTATTCAAGTAACATAAAAATTGCTACTTTTACTTTCCAAGAAAACATCATGGCATTTTTGAGAATGTGAACTTTTTGTTCACATCAAAGTAAGTTACCTGAATGTATGAATCTTAATGTAGAAAAAAGTTCAATAACAAAAAATAAAACAAAAGACATCAGGACACCATTTTAAGCTAACACAATGACATTTCCATTCATTTCTTTGATTTTCGTTTTGAATGGAAACAAGATTGATCAAATTTCTAACAGACAATTCATTAAAATTAAGAAACTATCAAGAAGCTCTAACAGAGGCATGGCATTCACTTTTTAAATTTGTCCTCAGTTGAACAATAGCTATTTGGATAACTTTTTAGTCTCTTCGTGGGCTCAGCTGGAAGAAATTTTGCCACAAAGGAAGCCTGATTTTATGCATGTTTGACTTAATTCAGAGGGATTTATGAATACCACAGTAGCCTGTTTGGTTTGGCTGTGAATAATGCGAGGCAGATAGCTTTCATTTCTTTTCATGCTGAAATATCTGATGCTTTCTTGGTAACTCTTTTTAGTAAATCAGACATTTAAAAAATACTAACACCCAAGCATCAAACATCCCTATTTGTTCATTTTTCACATGCTTTATAAATACGTGAGAAAGTATGACTTTTGCAAATGCAAGAGCTCAAAAAATATGGAATATATGTGGCTTTGTAACTCAAAAATAAGGTGCCAACCAGACTTAATATTTAATTTCATAGAATAACTAAAAGGAAACAGTTGTGGAAATAAACTATGTCAGAGTAAAACATACACACATGCACAATTGGCATGAGGATATATGATTTCAATTAAAACATGGCTGGCATGTGGCTTTTGAAGCAAAGGTTAACTTGATTGATATAATCTGGTAGGTATTTATTGGCTCAAATCATGAAGATATAGATATATATTAGTAATTATAGCTCTTTTCAAATTTTGTACTTAGATCAGTTGGAGGTGATAGTATTATTTTACATGAGGCTACTGTGTTAAGTCTGGTTAGAACAAATGAATTCACATAAAATTGTTATTGCCACATTTTTTAGACTTGGAATTTGTGGGTTGGAATGGAGCAACACCTCTTCTCTAAAACATATTTGTATTAATGTTCTAGGTGTATTGGAAAGATGTCAGTATTAATCTACTTGGCCAATATGAAACACAACTGGGTTAATCCACTAGGTGGATCTGAAATACATCTGTATTAATCTACTCGAATAATCTGAAATACATCTTAATCAATCTGCTTGGTAGATGTGAAAATACATCTAGATTAGTCTACTTGGTGTATCTTAAATACATCATTGTTAACGTGCTTGTTAGATCTGAAACATAACTAGATTTATCCACTGGCTGGGTCTCATGCACATCCAGATTTATCCAGTGGGTGGATCTGAATCACAGTCTTATTAATGTACTGGTGGATCTGAAACACATCTGGATTAATCCACTTGGTGGATCTGAAAAATCTGTGGGTGGGTTCATCACTGGGAGATGATTTTGGAGTGCAGACCTTATGTCCAATTCTGCTTGAAGAGTGTGAGGGATTTGTGAGGATTATGGAGACAGTGTAGCCAAATCCATCCCTAGAAGGAACCCAAATGCTGGGACTGTGGAATACCTTTCACAGGGACAAAATTCTCACATATCATCTCTAACAAGAAAGAAACATGTAGATTTGAGCTTCAGGTAGCAAATGATCTTCCATGATAACTCTTCTGGAATTCAATCCTTGATAAAATGTTTTCACACTTCCCTTATTTTTATTACTATCACTCATATAACATGAAGGGTAAGAAATTTATTATGACATTGATTACCTTAATCTGCATAAATTGCAATCTGTGCATCTGAATTATTCCTTTAAAAGACAGTACTATGATCCAATATTAATATATGAGCCATGTTTTTGTCAGGTTTTAGGCCTGATTCCAAATTGTTTTACTATCTTGGGACAAAATATTTAACTACTTGGTATTATGACTTTTAAAAGCAATGAAATTTATTATTAACTTCTTAAATTATTCAGTTATTTGTTGGGGAGTGGTTGGTGTGCCAAAATTTTTGTTGTGATAGAATGACTGTTTGCCACTGCAACTTTATCTTTGGATTCTTTTGGTGATGACTGCACTTGTTTTTGGAACTCATGAATAATCTGTTAATGAGAACTTACCACACCTTGCTGCTTCTGATGAAAATCTATAATTTGCCAGTATCTTCTTCAATTTAACTCCCTTGCCAAACACTGACATTATCCTCAACTTGTCCTAATATAAGTGAATTTGATCTCTTGTAAAATGAGAAAAACATTTTAATAAAGCACGTGGTACACAGGCAAAAATCATAATTGGGGATTGCCGAAGACATGGAAAACAACACCTGAACATTTCCACAGTTGAAGCACAAGTGTGAAAGCGTCTCTGAAGATTTCTCTTTATGCTATATAAGCAGAAAAGCAGTAAATAAACCTGCAGGTGACACATACTCTTTGTAAGTCTTCCCATTTTGAAAAATATTCTTCCCCAGATGAATATGTGAGTTATGATATTAAGAGGTAATTTTATGGTTTACTTTTTAGAGACTCAAATTTAATTTCTGGTAAATGAAAACTATACTTTTGCAAGCAGCACTGAAGCAACTTGTATTTTAAAATAAAAATTAAGTTAATTTGCTTTGTGTGCACAGTGTGAGTGTTTACATGTGCCTGTGATACTACTGAAACACACTGTTTCTTGGTATATTTTCTGAAGACTTAATAAAATGTGAAACTTTCATCTACTATTGAAAACTTAATAAAACTGGGATTCATAGTGGGAAAAATGTCTACAGTTAATATCTCACCTTCTGTACGTGACATTCATAGGATGATTATAATTTGTTCTGTGGGTAGTCTAAAAGTTAATTTTCTGCTTCTTTATTTATTAGATTTTTTCTTCTTCTTACTGGTTAGATAAGGTTTTTTCTTCTGGGCTCTTTCACTTGTACAGGAAAAATATTGAGTTTGAAAAATTCAAAACCATTGGCTAGTATTGTCTCTTAGTGTTTATTTATTCCATTTTCAAAATGTACAGTCTACATTCTAAGATGAGATAAGCACTAATATGATGCTTCCTACCTTCAGGGTTATAATACACAATAGTTTTCAAAGAGTTTCAGGGAAGAATTATGATGCAAATTTATCTTTTGATAAAATGTTTTTATTGCCATAATTACTAACTCTTTCAATTTGAAGGAAAACTCTAAACCATACCTTATTCCATTGACATAGTTAGCCATCTACTTATGTGTCCATCAGACTTTGAACTGAGTAACCAATGGCAATAGTGAGGCCTTGACCACTCCCTAAGTGAGCACTCACTGCAGACTCAATGCCAGCACATCTTAAAGGTAAGTCCCTCAGTCAGCTGTTACTCTAAAGAGCTTCATTCAGCAAAGGGGTTATCATCTCTCTCTCATACAAGCCAAAGTTGCTTTTCCTTTATTGTAGATGATAATCCCTCAGTTTCATCTCTTTAAAATGGCAAGAATTCTACCTATTCCACAGAATTAGTGTGAGGAATTTCTGGACATTGCCTAGTGATATCAACAGGCTACTTCTATTCATTGAACAATACCAATAGGTTAGTATTGATGAGTTTTAATTCCTTCTCATCCTCATTTGCATTTATTTATTATGATCAAGTATTCTAATCATTTTAAAAAATATTTATTTTATTTATTTGAAAGGCAGAGTTACAGAGAGAAAGGGAGAGGCAGAGGGACCTTCCATCCACTGGTTCACTTCCAAACAGCCACAACAGCTGAGGCTGAGCCAGCAGCAGCCAGGAACCAGGACACTCTTCAGGGTCTCCCACAAGGGTGGCAGGAGCTCAAGATCTCGGACCCAGGTGCATTAGCAGGGACCTGGATCAGAAATGGAGTAGCTGATACCAGTTTTGTAGGCAGTGGCTTAACCCATTACACCAGAATGCCAGCCCCATGGTATTTTAATTCTTTTGAATCTCAGTTCAAATATTTTTTGGCATACAATAGAAATAATGAAATTCTGGAGGAAATTCCAAAAGGAAGTGAAGACAAGAGCCATTAAAGATTATGGATAGAGTTCCTGAATTGTCAATAAAAATAAGGAATTCTACCCTGCTGCTACCTCATTTCACACACTCTTGTACCTCCTAGAGTTGTACTAGAGTACTGTTCTCATAAGTGTGTTTTAATTATTTTCTTTTCTTTTTTTAAAATTTTTTTTGACAGTAACAGTTAGACAGTGAGAGAGACAGAGTGAAAGGTCTACCTTCCGTTGGTTTACTCCCCAAATGGCCACTATGGCCAGCGAGCTGCGCTGATCCAAATCAGGAGCCAGGTGCTTCCTCCTGGTTTCCCATGCAGGTACAGGGCCCAAGAACTTGGGCCATCCTCCACTGCCTTCCCTGGCCACAGCAGAGAGCAGGACAGGAAGAGGATCAACTGGGACAGAATATGGCGCCCCAACCAGGACTAGAACCCAGGGAGCCAGCACTGCAGGCAGAGGATTAGCCTAGTGAGCCAGGGTGCAGGCCTAATTGTTTTCTTAACTCTATCTGGGTAGGGACATGAGGCATAGTCAGACAGAAATTATTAATAATATCATTAAATATTATCTGCTCTTGTTCTGACAATTTAAACAAAATTTAAAAAAAAATAATTGAGCTTTGGGAAAGGCATTTGTCCCAGCAGTTAAGCTGTTTGCTGGGACACTCATGCTCCACATGAGAGTACCTTGGTTCAGTACCCAGCTCTAACTGCTCAATGCAGATTCCTGGTAATCAGGATTCTGTGAGACAATAGTGATGGTTCAAGCAATTGGGGTCCTGTCATGCATGTAGGAGAGCTAAGTTGAGCTCCCAGTTCCTGATTTCATCCCAGCCCAGTCCTGCCCATCAGGGGATGTTTGGGGAGTGAGCCAGCGAATGAATACTCTCTCTTTCTCTCTGTCTCTCTCTCCTTGCCTCTCAAATTAAAAAAAAAAAAGAAAGAAAATGAGGCTAAATATATAAAATAGTAAGGGCAGATTGTATTCCATTGGAGTTACATTTGTTCATATAATATAAGGATTCATCAGGTGCATGGAAAAATCAAATTAAAAGAAAAGAAAAAGTTTTTTTTTGGTACAAAAAAGATAAGCTTATTTTTAAAATTCATGCATCATTTTTTATAAAACACATTTCCAAAAAGCTTTTGAAATGCGTTCATGTATATTTGTATATTATGTTTACATATGTCTTATTTTCTAGATATAAATCATGATAAAACAGTTATACCTGTAGTAAAATCAGTTGCAAGGGCAAATACAAGAAAAAATGGATATTCTATCCTTTTGAAAAATATTTAAAAGCTTATTCTAGCGTATGTTCTCTAAAACTTGTTTAGAATTTTTATTTCTTGGTTAGTGAAAGAAAAAGAACATTCTTACAACACAAAGTTTATTATTTATAGTTCCATCTATTCAGCATCTGCTCTATATACTAAGCTCTGTTCTGGGAGCTGAGGCAACACAATGATGAAAGCAGCAATACCCTTCCATTCCTGAAGCTTATACTCCAGTCAGGAAGACAGAAACCACAAAAGTGACTTCGGAGGGTCATGAGTGCTAGGAAGCAATTAAACCAGCATGCATTGAAGAGACTGAAGAGCTGGGTGCTGATCCGACATGGTTCTGACGGACGAAAGGAACTCCTAGGAGCCAATGAAGGATTGCTAATGGCTGACAGTAGACACAAGGAGCAAAGATCTTTGGTAGGAACAGTCCCTGGGCTATTGAAGAACAAAACAGAGTTCAGAATAATGTGTGTTAAGCAGTATAGTGAAGATATACTAGGGGGAGACAAGGCTTGGGAATGACATAACCAGTTTATATAGAGCCACATAAAGGCAAGGCAAGGGAGCCAGCAGAGAGCTACAATCAAGATTGGCAATAACATGATGCGATCTTTGCTTTGATATGAACACAAGGAAGATGATTCTTGCACAGCTACATTTACACACACGATAAGTAGGAGTTTTAAACATGAAGACCAGAGTGTGTATAAGATGCAATTATTATAGTATTGCATAACAATTTGGGGTTATTTTTACTGCCACGAGTAATAAAAAGAGATTAGCTGAGGTCGTTGGGCAAATCAAGCCTAATTGAATGATAACAATGTAATCCAATCATGCCATGTAAAAATTTTGTGAATAACTACCAAAAGGCACTATCTAAAAACTTCCTTCAATTTCAATTTAATATATGATTACATTTTAAGTAGTTCCAAGTAATTTTAAACATTAAATCTGCTATATGTTTTTATTATTAACATGAAGATGGCTCTAGGATTTTTCACTGAAATCTCCCTTATGAAAAGTAAACAATATAATTGAGTTAATGTACATTGATATATGGTTTATCATACCTTTTACATGAAAGACGCCTTGTTCTTTCCATGAAAGACACTCTAACATTTGTAGGGAGACTATGATTTCTGAATTTGGAAAACCATTGAAATAATAATGTATGTTTCAAAGATTCAAAATTGTTTCTCAAATTCCTTTCACAAATAAGCCATATGTCCAGTTTTAGATGTTATAGAAAGAAACACTTTGCATTTGTATCAGTACTTTGAATTCTAATTATTATGATTTAAGATTACTGCCAGAAGAATATTGTTACAGATTTATTAATAAAATTAGAAATTACCTTTTCATGCTTTTAGAATGTTAGCCAGTAAATGTAGCCTTGAGTTCTCTGCTCTACTGAATTATTTGGTCACATGAATTTTATGGTTATAGTTTTATACACCTTGGTAGACAGAAAAAAGTGATCACCCTAAAGATGTTCATGCTTTACTATCGAGATCCTGTGGATATTTCTTATATGGTAAAAGTGTTTTAGATTTAAGAGAATCGTGATTTGCAAACACAAAATCCCCTGGAGCCACTGAAAGGAGTGTCTGCTGTATCTTGATTTTAGACCCATCTGTAAAGCTCATTTCAGACTTCTACCCTTCAGAAGTAAAAAAGAATGCATTTACTTTTTTTTTTTTATTTGACAGGTAAAGTTATAGACAATGAGAGACAGAGACAGAGAGAAAGGTCTTCCTTTCATGGGTTCACCCCCAAAATGGCTGCTATGGCCAGAGCTACACCTATCCGAAGCCGGGAGCCAGGTTTATCTTCCTGGTGTCCCACGTGGGTGCAGGGGCCCAAGCACCTGGGCCATCCTCCACTGCCTTCCTGGGCCACAGCAGAGAGCTGGACTGGAAGAGGAGCAACCGGGACTAGAACTCAGCACCCAAATGGGATGCTGGCGCTGCAGGCAGAGGATTAACCAAGTGAGCCACAGCGCCGGCCTCCATTTACGTTTTTTTTAAACCATTAAGTTTGGAGATTTCGTTACAGCATAAAGTGGTAATTAATATGCGTTCTAATCGATAGTGATATGATGCAGAGATAGTGTGAATTCTACAACTTTGAAAACATAAGAATACTATATAATCCTAATTCTCCACTAAGGAGTTTGCAAAAAAGAATTAGGCATTCCTTGAAGACTTCAACATGCAACTCTGTAAACAACTTTATCAGAGTTTTTATGGGATGAAATTGAAAGCAAAGTTAAGAGCTCCCATTAAAAGAACAACCAACTGAAAATAACCTTTGAAGATGTTAAATGATGTTAATGTTATACTACTACATATATATTAATCATTTCCTTACCCCACTTTTATCTTTCAGGAGTACAAAGCAGGTAATAAGAGTTGGGATGAGGGGGCTAGAAAGTCTGACCATGGTCAGATCTATGCTATTTTACGCTTTCTATCCTGAGTGGAGCAGTGTTTGTAAAACAACATACCACAGTCTGATACAGCACAATCCCACCCTAAGTCGATCATGTTTATGCACACTGCTTTCCCTCAAATCACTGCTTTAAAGCATTATAAAACTTTAACCATAATAATAAGGCTTCTTTTGGCTTGAGGAACATTACTTTCTGTGGTTGTAAAAACCACAAGTTCAAATTGAAGGCAGCTTTTCTTTTATGTGCAATGTTCACTTTTTGCTTTGAGTTCCAGCTGTGAGTGGAATTAACTTTCAAAATAAAGAAAACGGCCTGTGCAGCGGGGGCAGAGAATGTGGGGCCTCTTGAATCAGACACAGTTGGTAGAGGAAGAAACTCCCATGAAGATCCTTGCACTACGTTTTTGCCACTGCGGGGGGTGTGGTGGTGGGGGGGGGGTGTGGTGTAGGGAAAATCTAAGCAGGAATCTGCTTTCCCATCCTCTGACTAAATGGACAGACAAGAGGCAGGGCTCATGGAAAGCTACTCTTTGAAGAGTGCTGTCTCGAATCACATTTTACTGTTTAGAGGAGAGGAGTCTCTAACTGAAATGCAATCCGTTGGAAAAAGCAGATTTAAGCATCGCTGCAATCCCCTCTCTTGGAATTCAATGCCTGAGCAACAGAATGATGTGTAATACATTTTCTGGTGATTCACTGAACTTCCACCTCTAGAATGGGATTATTTTAAAAATTCTTTTTATGACACTTAGATATGTGTACCATATACTCACTAATTAAACCTGCATTAAAATTTAATTGGTACTATACTTAAAAGTAATATTATAGTGTTTGTGACATATCCAGTGTAATAAATTATGTTCTTGAATTACCTTTAAAAAGTAAATCATGGATCTATTTGCTCTTCTCACAACTTAAAATAAGAAAAACACAGAAGCACAGTTCACTTTTCTAGGGGAGTCAATTTTTGTTCTTACATTCATTATGGAGTACCTGCTAGAGATGAGGTATCATTCTAGGCACTGGAAATGGAGGTGGAACAAAACAGATGCTATTCCTGTGCGCCTAGTGATAGGAGACTACTGGAGGAGATAGAATTAGGCTGGGGAGCTGGAGGCCACACCCTTCCGCCCCTGTGTGATCTCTCCTGTATCCACCCACCTGTCAATCAGACTACATAACCACGCCCTTTTTGGAAGTGGATAAGAGGCGGGAGCTTGTGGAGCCTGGTCCCCGCCCTGGATTTTGCCATTTCTGGTGTCTGTTCTGCTCTTCACTTCTGGCCCTCTGGCCACTCTGCTGCCTTCCCCCCCGTCTCACAGTCTCACAGCCTCTGGCCCGCTCCCTGGAAAGCCCTGGTGAGGATCTCCTCCTTTACTCTTTCTGACCACGTTTTCCCTAATAAAGCCTCAGGTTCCTGTGCATTTCTCCCACTTTCCAAATAAATCCTGAACTTTACCATATTGTCTGACTCGTCCGGCCAGTGCATAAAGCTCTTGGGAAGTAAACGGCAAGAACCTGAGACATTCGACTTTGGCTTAGGGTAAACCATGACAATAGTACTTCCATTTTTGTGGGAGAGTGTGGGACAGGAACTGAAAAACTGATACTGAGATTATTTCAGATAGTTGTAAGCATTCCAAGGAGCCTGAAGCAAGGCGATGTATTAAAGAGCGATGGTGGCGTGAGGAATGGGATTGGTCAGAAAAGATTCCTTTGTGGAGACAGAGCTGGCCAGAACTTCCCAGGCCAAGAGAGCAGCACGCACAGCCCTTGAGGCTTTAGTGTTTGGACATCATGATGGATAGGAGGTAGGCAAGAATAGAGATAGTCTGCTGAGGATTTGTGTTGCTTTTTTTAAATTTTTTTTTATTTTTTTTTATTTTGCCAGGCAGAGTTAGTGAGAAAGAGAGACAGAGAGAGAGAGAGTTATAGACAGTGAGAGAGAGACAGAGAGAAAGGTCTTCCTTCCGTTGGTTCACTCCCCTAATGGCTGCCACAGCCAGTGCTGTGCCGATCCGAAGTCAGGAGCCAGGTACTTCCTCCCGGTCTCAATCCTCAGGAACCCAAGCACTTGGGCCATCCTCCACTGCACTCCTGGGCCATGGCAGAGAGCTGGACTGGAAGAGGAGCAACTGGGACTGGTACCTGGTGCCCCAACTGGGACTAGAACCCGGGGTGCCAGCGCCACAGGCAGAGGATTAGCCTAGTGAGCAGTGGTGCCATCCTGGGCTTTTTATTTTAAAAATGATTTATTTTATTTATTTGATAGGCAAAGTGACAATGTGGGAACATGGAGGTAGAGAGAGAGGAGGGAAAGAAACAGAGAGAGAGGGAGAGAGAGATCTTCAAACTGTGTATTCACTCCCCAAATGGCCACAAGAACAGGGGCTATACCAGGCCAAGGCCAGGAGCCCAGATCTCGATTCAGCTCTCCCACTTGAGTGGCAGGAACACAAGTACTCGAGCCATCTCTGCTGCCTTCCCAGGCACATTAGCAGAGACCTGGATTGAAATCAGAACAGCTAGGACTTGAATCAGGGCTCTGATATGGATCACTGGCAGTGTTTTAACCTGCTGTGCCACAATGGCAAACCCTCACTGGACTTTCTTATCACAAGTAATATTCAAGGCATTTCTGTCCTTCATGACATATTTCTAGCCAACATGTGGGTTAAAGTTATTATAATTGTTTTTCTTTCTTCCTGAAGATATCTCTGAACTTACCAGCCAATACTAGCATAGAAAAGAATTTCTCTATATTATATACCATGACACCAGGTTAAAAAGAGGGAGTCTGTTATTTTCACTGTGAGTTCAAGAAAATCAGCTTTTATCAGAGCTACAGAAAGATGCTTTCATACCCATTGTGCTGTGATTCTGCAGTATTCTTTCCTGATCGTCTGACGCATATGCTGAGTACCATAGCGGAGACAAGGAAGAGCTTCAGTCAGTTTTCCATATTCCCCTCCTTCTTTTTCATCTTGCTGAGCTTTCTCCCATTCACCTGCTACTTGCAACACATCTTGCTGTTAAATCTCCGGCCCTTAACATGATTCCCCAGGGCATGAGTCCACTTACCCCATTCTGGGATGCATAAGATAAATCACAATTGTCAACATCAAGTTGTATTAAATCTTGTTTGTGCTGTTTTGATGAAATCATCTATTTTATCTCATCACTGCAGGTAAGAACAATTTCCCATATGTTATGCACTCTTATCATGACTTCTAAGATGTCGTCATGGTTACATACTATCTCGTTTACAATTACAAATCAGGATGTCAACTTACCAGGAAATAATTCTAAAGAGAAATTGAGCTATTCGTCAACACTGCTCAGCTGGTACTGAATGAATAATCCTGTGAGTAAGGCCTGGGCACTGTGCAGGCAGTCACAGAATCTGCTGTTTTCATGGAACTTGATAAATTAATTGGCTCATTTAGTGGTAATATGACTCTGTTAGAAAGAACAAAGTATTTCTGGGATAGCTTCGAAAAAATAAAAATGATCTGCTTTTCCTTTTTCCATTTTTGTAAAATAAGTCTGGCCTGAAATTAAATATCTTGAATAATGCATAAAGTAAAATCTCTATCAGTTAAGCTGAAATGTCAAAAACAACATTGTATGTCCAAAACTGTGAAATGAAACTACATCAGTGATAACTTTATAATGTGTGCCAATAACATAACTGCCAATTGATTTTTTCACTTTACACTTGTAACAGTATATTCATCGCCTAATATAGTTGTATGACAATGTGGGAACAAACCATTTTGAAAATATAGAAGCATAAATTTATGAACACATTTGGAATATGTAGTGTAACATCAGTTTAATGAACATTTATAACTTGATGCATATATGTTGCTGCATGTATTTATATGGAAGATAAGTTATTTTAGAGATTTTATTCTTTCTCAGATGATTTTGATATTTGTCCAAGAAACATTGATATTTCAATATTTCTATCACATTATCAGAAGTGTACCACTTCCAGCAATATTTATCAGGCTCTAACTCTTTACCATCCATAAATACAGCTCTAGGATTCAGCTTTTATGGAAATAGGAAGTATCATTTTAAAACAAGTGACAACAATGTCAAAGAAGTTAAATGCCATATTTAATAATAGAAATTTGGTTTTATTTTCCTATTTAGTATTATAAACATCACAAGACAATTAAAAGGGAATGGATTTACAGCAGCACAGAAACACAAGAATAATGGAAGATATAAGGAGAAAATGTCAAAATATGATGGTATTTCAGATTGGCAGCAATCATTAAATTATTTTGTAGAACCTAGACTTAGCACTCATTCCAAGGAAATGGAACTGTTTTCAAATCTTAATCTGATAAAATTACAAAAAATATTAGACAAGATATGGAAATTTCATCTTAATATGTAGGTACATGTCAAAGTGAGTTTGCAATGTGCTTCGTAAGTATCAGCGTTAATGTGCTACTTACATGTAATATAGAGCACAGATCATCAAATTTCTCAAAACATCATTGATTATTTTTCATACAAAACATCAATTTTGTGAGGGTATATTTTTATTGTAAATTTTCAAAACTGATTGTAATTATGTGGTAGATGAGTTCTAACATTTAACTCTTATGTTGATCTCAAGGTATTGGTATGAATAGCTGATAAAATATATTACCATAAAATATTTTTTTTAAATCTCAATTTGACATTTTTAGCTTTTCCTCAAATCTCTGTAAAATCATCCAACCAGGCTTCCAAAGAAAATCTCAACCAAAGATTCTGATGTGATCTGACTAGCCTGCAAACCCAGTGGCATGCATGACATCCACTAGTTTGTGAATAGTGTGGGTCTCACATTTCATTTCAAAGTACATTCTGGCATTTGTAGTTGATATTATTAGTGAGAAAGTATGCCATTGGAATTCACAGTAGAGGGAAAGGCATTGTGGCACAGTGGGAAAACTACCACCTGCGAAGCCAGCATCTTATAGGGCCGGTGGTTCATGTCCCATCTGCTCCACTTCCAATACAGCTCTCTGCTAATCTGCCTGGTAGAGAGGCAGAACACTGGAAGACAGGCCAAGTGTTTTGGATGCTTCCACCCACATGGAAGACCAGATGAAGCTTCTGTCTCCTGACTATGGCCAGGCCCAGTGCAGGTCATTGTGGCCATCCAGGATCTCTCTCTGTCTCTCCCTCTCTTTCTTTAACTACGACTTTATAAATAAATTAGCAATTTTTTTAAAAAAAGATTTTGCATTAGAATTGACTGGAAGCATTTGAAGGCTAAACTCTTCAAAGAGTAGCTACTATATGTATATAGTGTATACAACTATACTGTACACAACTGCCGTTTTCTCCAAATGAGAGGATGAGGTCCATCCTAAGGAGTGGCAAGGTCCAGAAATGTTACCAAAGCAGAGATTGAAAACAGATATTTACCTCTATGAAAGCAAATGCTCCCCAGCCCTAGAACCACTCTAGGAATCTAGTCGGGATTCAACCACAGACAGATTGGCTACCTACTAAGGTGTCACAAAAATCACAGCAATTGGTATGTTAGTATGTGTAATTATGTAGGGAAATGTTCCAGACTTAAGATTCTTGGATTTTAAGTTTGGTTATATTAGTATTGTTTTTCACAAAATTAAAACACCTTTTAATCGATTAAAAATAGCTTAAACTTTTGCTGTTATAATGATTGTAAGAAAAATTAAGAAAAATTGATATTAAAATATACAACAAATACCATCAGTCATAAAAATGTCATCAGATGGGGGGAGAAAGCCATTGTAATCCATAAACTGTACTTTGGAAAATTATATTTACTGAATAAAAGTTTAAAAAAAAGAAATAGAGGTAAAAACAAAGAAATTAAATCATTAAGAACAAGGCTATCCCATGACAAAGTGGCAAAAAACAATCTAAATGAAAGACCCTGGTGAACAAGACCCCAGCAGAAGGAACAGGCCATCAAGGAGAGAGGCGCCTTTCTCTGAAGGGAGGAAGGAACCTCCACTGTGATACGGCCTTGACTAAACAAGTTCAGAGTCGGTGAACTCAAGGGACTTCCATAGCCTAGACAGCTCATAGCAAGAGTCTTGGGTTATTGCTGACGTCACAAATAAGAGTGCCAATTGTTAAATCAACAACAGGAGTCACTGGGTACATGCTCCCCACGTAGGATCTCTGTCCTTAATGTGTTTTACTATGAAACTTAAAAATACTACTAGTCGAACAATACCCTACACCTTGTGCGGTTGTGTGAGTGCAGCCTGTTGAAATCCTTGCTTAGTATATACTAAGTTGATCTTCAGTATATGAAGGTAATTGAAAATGAAACTCGATAAAGGGCGGGATGGGAGAGGGAGAGGGGAGGGCCAAGGGAGGGAGGGAGGTTGGGGGGGGAAGCCACAACAATACAAAAGTTGCACTTTGTAAATTCACATTTATGAAATAAAAAAATAAATAAATAAAGATATTGAATTATTTAAAAAAAAAAAAGAAGAACAAGGCTATCTTCAAAAGTTAGAAGAGTAAGACAGACAGCATGGACAGCACGAATAGACAGCATGGGACAGGGATAAAGTTGTTCACAAATATACCCACATAAATACAAACTACAAGGTTTAATGTCAGTTTTTAAGAATAACACATTTATTGCTCTATCTAGGTGAATCTTACCTATAGCTTTTAATTTTTAAAATTTTCTCTCATAATTAAAAATACCCATAATTTGTTAAGTCCAATAAATATCCAATTAAACCCCCCAAAAAAGGTCATCAGATAGGCAAGACTTCAGAAAGCCAATATTATGAAGTTCTATAGGAGTAAACTGAATGAACTAATTTAAGAATAAAATAAGCTTCTCCCACAGTGTATTAAAATACCTAAAAAATCTTAATGATATTTATCCTAGCAATAATTTGTTTGGATTTGATATTAAAAGCACAGGCAGCAAAAAATACAGATGAACAGGGCTATAAAAAATAAAATAAAAAGTTTCTGCGTGGCAGAGGAAATAGTGAGCAGAATGAAAGGTGATCTATGGAAATGGGAAAAAAATATTTCCAAATCATCTGTGTGGTAAGGGAGAAATATCCAAAATATATAAAAATGGCTTACAACTCAATAGT
Source organism: Lepus europaeus (assembly GCF_033115175.1). Taxonomy (NCBI): domain Eukaryota; kingdom Metazoa; phylum Chordata; class Mammalia; order Lagomorpha; family Leporidae; genus Lepus; species Lepus europaeus. The sequence goes on along the minus strand of NC_084832.1, from coordinate 8,146,719 downwards.
CAAATAAAATTAATCTAATTAAATGAATAATGGATTTGAGTAGAAATTTCAAAAAAAAATGGCATACACGTACAATAGACAGATTTAGGAGGGTACATTCTAAAAAAATGAACCCAACTATTTACAACATAGATGTAACTAAAGGACTTAATTCTAAGCAAAATAAGCTAATCCTAGGGAAAAAAAAATGCTACAGAACTCCACTTTTGTACAGCACCTAATCCAGCCATACTTGTGGAAACAGAGGATACATCAGGGGCTGGCACTGTGTCATAGTAGGTTAAGCCTTTGGATGCCAGTTCAAGTCCTGGCTGCTCCACTTCCAATCCAGCGTTCCGCTAATGAACTTGGGAAAGCAAAAGAAGATGGCCCAAGTATTTGGACCTCTGTACCCACATGGGAGACCCAGAAGAAGCTCCAGGCTCCTGGCTTCAGCCTGGTCTGGTGCTGTACATTGAGGCCATTGGGGAGCAACCAGCAGATGGAAGATCTTTCTCTTTCTCCCTCTCTGTCTCTCTGCTTCTGCCTCTCTGTAACTTTGCCTTTCAAATAAAAAGAAGGAGGAAGAGGGGATATAGAGGATACATCAGTGGTTTCCAAGGAACTGGAAGGAGAAAAAAATGTGGAAGCTTTGCTCAAGGGGTGAAAATTCCAGATATGCAAGACAAATGAGTTATTGAAGTCAGTTGCAGGATGCAGTGTCTATAGTATAGTGTTAAAATATCTTAGTGTTTAACTTCAGGTTTTAGTATGTTTACCAAAAAAAAAAACAAAACAAAACAAACAATGCAAGGGAATTTGTGGGGCAGATGATGGATGTTTAATATCTTTATTGTTATGATATTATCATGGATACATACATATATCCAAAAGTTTCAAACTGTGTAGATTGTGGACATTTCTTGATATGCCAACTTACCACAACAAAGCTTTAGAACGTTGTGTAGGAATTAGTAGACACAAAGAAATACAGATAAGTACAAGTAAAACTAGGGAAAGCTAATGACATTGAAAAATTGCATCAATATCAATATTTATTTGTGATACCACAGTACATATTTATAAGTCTTATCATCAGGAGTAAACTGAAAAATATATAAAGCATTGCTTACTTTTGTCTTAGACCTTTACGCAAATCTAAGTGTACCAAAAGAAAATGTTTTTAATGTTTCAGAGAATTCAATCGGTGGGTAGTGGAAGGATCCTGAAACACTTCACGCTTTGTAACTGCACATAAGTGGTGAGGTTTTGGTGGGCCCAATCATTAGAAACTTGTCATTAATTGGCTTATTTGAAGTAACTTTGTGTTTTGGTCTCAGGATACTGGCTTGATACGTTCTTCAGTGACATTTTCCTCCTTGTTAAATTTCATTATTGTTCACTGTGTATGATGGTCCCTTTTAAATGACATTAAGTGAAGTACACACTTGTAAGCAAATTCCATGAAGTTAAAATTCATAGGATTAGTTCCCTTTTGTCGTTTTTTAATCTACCTTAAACCATCACGATTTAGTCATAGCATTTTAACAGGTATTCAGAGCAGTTTAATCCTGCAGTCCATTCTTGGCTCAAACACCTTAGAAGAGATAGAATAAAGTATTTTATTATATTCATTTCAACTTCATTTGCTTTAATTAAATTTAACTGAAAAATTCTTATTCTATTTCTGCAAAGCAAAATGGCACATTTCCTTGTAATATGTCTTGATTGTGTAATATATGCTTGCACTATTTAAAGCCTCATACTGTACCAGGATATGGATAGAGGCTATCTAAACATGTCCTAGGAAGACACTCTGTTCTTGCTTAAATGTAGACAATATTAATTTAACTAATCCATTTATTGTTTATGTTCAAAATGCTTATTTGAAAGTAAGTTAGAGAGAGAGAGAGAGAGAGAGAGAGACAAAGAAAGAGAGAGAGAGAGAGAATGAGAATCTTCAATCCATTGGTTCACTTCCCATATGCCTTCAACAGATGGGACTTGCCATCCCAAAGACAGCAGCAAGGAGCTTCTTCTGGATCTCTCACATGGGTGGCAGGAGTCCAAACTCTTGGGCTAAACGTTTTTACTAGGCACATTAGCAGGGAGGTGCATTGGAAGTGGAGCAGCCGGAGCATGAATTGGTGTCTGTATGAGATGACAGTGTACTAGGTAGCAGCTTAACCTGGTATACTACAATGCTGGCCCCTATGTTAATCAATCTCTAACAAATAATCTAGTCAATTAAAGTATTTACCAACCTGCAAATACAGAATAAAGACTTGGGATATGTGACCAAATGTTTCACCTCTTTGTATAATTGTGTTTATTTGAAAGGTAGAGAGATGAAGAGACAGACAGAGATAGAAGCCCACTTGCTGATTCATTTCCTTAATGACCACAGTGGCTGGGACTGGCCCAGGACTGAAGCCAGGATTTGGGCATTCAATCCGCATCTCTTATGTGGCTAGTAGGACCCCAACTACCTGAGCCATTGCTGCTGCTTCCCAAGGTCTGCATTAGCAGGAAGCTGGAGTCAGGAGTCAAAGCCAGGCATTGAATCCAGGTACTCAGATACTGGATGGAGCATTATAACCACTAGCCTAATTGTCCACCTCATTTCCTCCCTTAGGCGTTGTATACACATGGAGAACATATGCTCTTGTCCTACATATTTAGGACACAGCCAAAACTATCATGAAAATGTGTATTTAAAAAAATCTATATATTCGGCTACATTGAAATTGGTAAGTCCAACACACAATTAGCAGTGTAAGTATGATTTTGTTGGCAGAATTGGGGTGGGGAATGCTGGTTATATCTGAGCAACTTTTTAAATTTGGGGCATACATTAAGAGAGCATCTTCATTAATAATTCTTAGAGTGTTTCTTTACATAGATGCCAAATCAATTTTATAGCAGGTTTTCCATCTCTTGCTCTGTTAAGGAAAACTATATAATTTAAAACTAAAATACCTTTTAGGGAAATGAAAAATCACTCAAAGAGCTTTATGGTCTTAGAGAATTAATTAATTTCCAAAAAAATTACAGATGTCCCATCTGATTAAAAAAATCATCTATAATAAATATAAACAGGAGAACAAGAGAGCGGTGTTGTGCCATAGTAGGTTATGCTGTTGCCTGCAATGCCAATATCCCACATTGCAGGTGAGTTCAAGTTCCAGCAACTCTTCTTCCTATCCAGCCCCCTGCTAATTTGCCTGGTAAAGCAGAGGAAGATGTCCCATCCTTCTACCTACATGAGAGACAAGATGGAGTCCCAGGCTTCTGGATTTAGCACATTTCTCTCTCCCCGACCACCCAGCAGCAGTGTCCTGTAAACAGCTGAGAGAGGTCGGGCGCCATTTTGCACATACACAACAGCTGTGCCAGATAGAGTCCCATATCTAGCAACCAGCCAAGAGAAGATGCCTCAGTCTGACAGGAAAATTGAAAGGGAGCTGGGCACTTGTGACTGTGGGAGCCTTGTGTGCCTGAGCTGTGAAAACACTGTGGCTGCATGGAAGGTGCAGAGTGTGGCTGGGACTTTGGGCAGTCGTTGTGGGCAGCTCCACATGCTCTGGGCTCTCTGATTCTCTGATGAGAATCATTGCTGCAAGATCCGTGTTCACACTGAGGACTTCATGGATCCTTTATGTGGTTCTTGTGGCAGCATGGATGATAATTGTGCCCACTAAGATTAGCGCCCAAGCATTTGTCTCATTTGAGGAGAAGAGCTGAGCATAAGAATATGCCAACATAGCTTAACAAAGCCCCCTCTGTTTAAAAAAAAAATAAGAGATTTACCATGACCAACTAACTTTGGTGTCACCTTAGACACTGCCCTCAACATGCAGCATTGAACAAAACTCCCTGACCATGCCCAGAACACACCTCTGGGTATTCAATGAAACAGAGGCACAGACAGCTCAAAGATAAAAGCCATCACAGGGAAAAAAAATCTCAACAACTATCACCACAAATGCCTAATAAAAAATGCAGCAGTTCAAGAAACAAGAATAAGGAAGACAAAAACATATCCCCAAAGGGAAAAAAAAATGCTTCAATACTAGAATGTGAAAATGAAGAGATTGACAAAATGCCAGAAACAGAATTCAAAAAATTGATCATAGTATTACTTAGAAGTAATCAGAAGCAAATTAATGAACTAAAGAAATATGTACACAACATGAATGAACATATTTCCAATCAAATTGAGATATGAAACAGAAATAAAGACAAAATATTGGAAATGAAGAATTCAATAGAACAAATAAAAAATATTGTGAAAAGGCTTAACAACAGACTCAGTGAGTCAGAAGAAAGAATATCTGAGTTAGAATACAAATCTTTGGAAATATTATGGTCAGACAAAAAAAAAAACTAACAACAACAATAAAAATTTAAAAAGCAGTGTTGGCGATTTATGAGATACTATAAAATGACCCAACATATGGATCTTAGGAGTTCCTTAAGCCGTGGAAAAAGAGAATGGATTAGAAAACCTTTTTAGTGAAATAATTATAGAAAAATTCCCTATTTGGAAAAGGAAAGGGACATCCAAGTACAAGGAGCTCACAGAACTTCTAATAGACATGACCAGAAAAGATCTTCACTACAACACATTGTAGTCAAACTCTCCACAGTAAAACATAAACAAAAGATTCTCAAATGTGCATGCAAGAAATACCCGATTACTTTGAGAGGATCTCCAATTAGAGTCACAGCTGACTTCTCATCAGAATTCCTACAGGCTATGAGAGAAGAATGGTGATATATATTGCAAGTTTTAAGAGAAAAAAAAAAAACTGCCAACCCAGAATACTGTACCCTGCAAATCTTTCATTTATGAATGAAGGTGAAATGAAGACCTTCCATAACATACAGAAATTGAAAGAATTTGTCACCACTTGTCCAACCTTACAAAAGATGCTTAAGGATGTGTTCTACACAGAAACATGGACATCACTATGAAAGGTGAAATCAGAAAATCTACCAGTAAAAGTACAAAGTAAACAATAGGAATATTTATGGGAAAGAGCAGGGCCAACTTGTTACTCATCAGTAGTTACCTTGAATGCAAATGGCCTCAACTCTCCAATTAAAAGACACAGACAGGTTGAATGGATTAAAAAACAAAACCTATCTAATTGCTGCTTACAAGAAACACATCTTACCAAGAAAGATACATGCAGACTGCAAATAAAAGGATGGAAAAAGATATTTAATGAAAACAGAAATCAAAAAAAGAGCTGGTGTGCCAACCTAATATCAGACAAAATAGATTTTAACAAAGAAATTGTTAAAAGAGACAAAGAAGGGCATTATATAATGGTCAAAGGATCAATTCAACAGGAAGAAGTGACTATTATAAATGTATATGTACCTAATTATGGGAAACCTGTCTATTTAAAATAAATGTTAAGGGATCTAGACATAAACTCTATTACAATAATAATGAGGGACTTCAATACTCCACTTTCATCAATGGACAGATCAACCAGACAGAAAATCAGCAAGGAAACAATAGAGTTAATCTACACTATAGATCAAATGGATCTAGTGAATATCTACAGAGCTTTTCATCCCACAGATACAGAATACACATTCTTCTCATCAGTGCATGGAACTTTCTCTAGGATTGACCACGTGTTAGACCATAAAGCAGGTCTCAGCAAATTCAAAAAAATCAAAATGATGCCATGCTGCTTCTGTGACCACAACAGAACAAAGCTGGAAATCAACAATTCAAGAATCTCTAAAACATATCTCAACACATAGAGACTGAACAAAATGATCCTGAATGAACAATGGATCATTGAAGAAATCAAAAAAGAAATAAAAAAAAATTCTAGAAACAAAGGAAGACAATAATACAACACACCAAACTTGTGCAACAGAGCAAAAACAGTGTTAAGAGAAAAATTTATAGCAATCGGTGCCTTCATCAAGAAATTGAACAAATAAATGAGCTATCAATTCATTTCAAGGACCTAGATAAACAATGGCAAACCAAACCCAAAAGTAGTAGGAGAAAGGAAACAATTAAAATTAGAGAAGAAATAAACAAAATTGAAGCTAAAATATACAAAAGATCAGTGAAGTGAAAAGCTGTTTTTTTGAAAAAATAAATAAAATTGACACACCATTTGTACAACTAACAACAAAAAAAAAGGATGGAGAAGACCCAAATCAATAAAATTAGAGATGAAAAAGGAAATGTAACAACAGAAATCACAGAAATAGAAAAAAATCATCAGCTATTGTTACAAATCATTGTATTCCGAAAAATCAGGAAACCTAGAAGAAATCGATAGATTCCTGGAAACAAATAACCTATCTAAATTGAGTCAATAAGTCAGAAAACCTAAAGAGACCAATAACCAAGATGGAAATTGAATCAGTAATAAATACCCTCCCACCAAAGAAAAGCCCAGGACCAGATGACTTCACTACAGAATTCTAACAGACATCGAAAGAAGAACTAAACCAATTCTTCTCAAGCTATTCAGAAAAATTGAAATAGATGAAATCCCCCCAAACTCCTTCTATGTAGCAAGGATCACCTAAATTCCTAAATCTGAAAAAGATATAACAAAGAAAGAGAACTACAGACCAATTTTTCCTGATGAACATAGGCATGAAAAATCCTCAACAAATTACTAGCCTATTGAATCCAACAACTCATTGGAAAGATGATTCACCCAGACCAAGTGGGACCTATCCCTGGTATGCAGGGATGCTTCAACATTTGCATATCAATCAATGTGATTCAGAACATTAACAAATTGAAGAACAAAAACCAAATGATTATGGCAATAGATGCAGAAAAAGCATTTGATAAAATACAACACCTTTCATGATGAAAATTTTAAGCAAATTGGATATAGAAGGATTACTCAACTCAATCAAGGCAATCTATGACAAACCCACAGTGTACTGTTGAATGGGGAAAAATTGGAAGCATTCTCACTGTGATCCAGAACCAGACAAGGATGCCCACCCTCACCATTGCTATTCAATATAGTCCTGGAGCCAATAGACAAAAAGAGGAAATCAAGGGGATACAAATTGGGAAGGAGGAAGTCAAACTCTCCATATTTGCAGTTGACATGATTCTATTTATAGGGGATCCAAAAGACTCCACTAAAAGACTATTGGAACTCAAAGAAGAGTTTGGCAAAGTGGCAGGATATTAAATCAACACACAAATATAGCCTTTATACACCTAGACAATTTCATGGCTGAGAAATAACTTCTAAGACAAATCCTGTTCACAGTAGCCCCCCCCCCCCCAAAATCAAATGCTTTGGAATAAATTTAACCAAGGAAGTCAAAGATCTCTATGATGAGAATTACAAAACATTAAAGTAAGAAATACAAGAAGACAAAAAAATGGAGAAATCTTCCATTTTCATGAATTGAAAGAATCAATATCATCAAAATATCCATGCCCTCAAAAGTAATTTAAAGATTCCACACAATACCAATCAAAATACCAATGACATTCTTCTCAGAATGCTGACATTCTTCTCAGAATGCTGAAATTCATATGGAAACAGAGACCCTGAATAACTAAAGAAATCTTATACAACAAAAACAAAGCCAAAGGCATCACAATACCAGACTTTAAGACATACTACAGAGAAATTATAATCAAAATATCCTGGTACTGGTACAAAAACAGAGGGAAAGACCAATGGAACAAATTAGAAATGCCAGAAATCTTAAAAAAAAAAAAAGAAATGCCAGAAATCAGCCCAAGCATCTACAACCAACTTATTTTTGACAAAGGAGCTAAAATCAATCCCTGGAGCAAGGACAATCTCTTCAACACATGTTGCTGGGAAGTCTGGATCTCCACATGCACAACTATACAGCAAGACTCCTACCTTATACCTTACATAAAAATCCACTCAAAATTGATTAAATTCCTAAATCATTGAGATAGGGGAAGAGTTCTTGAAAAAGACCCCAGAGGCACAAAGAATCAAAACTAAATTGACAAATGGGATTGCATCAAATTGAGAAACTTTTGCAAAGTAAAAGAAACACTCAATAAAATGAAGAGGCAACCAACAGAATGGGACTAATCATTTGCAAACTATGCAACTGATAAAGGATTAATTTCCAGAATCTATAAAGAGATAAAGAAAATCAACAACAACAAAACAAACAACTCAGTTAAGAAATGGGCAAATGACTGAAACAAGCATTTTTCAAAAGAGGAAATTCAAGTGGCCAATAAACACATGAAAATATGCTCGGACTCACTAGCCATAAGGGAAATGCAATCTAAGTCACAATTAGGCTGCACCATAAAATCCCCTTTAGAATGGCTTTCACATAGAAATCAACAAACAAGAAATTATTGTGAAGATATGGGGAAAAATGTACCCTAAACCACTGTTGGTGGGAATGTTAACAGTCCATCCACAGTGGAAAACGGTATGGAGACATCTCAGAAATCTGAATATAGACCTATCCTATGACCCAGCCATCCCACTCCTGTTAATTTACCCAAGGGAAATGAAATCAGCATAGGAAAATGCTATCTATACCTCATGTTTCTTGAAGCTCAATTTCCAATAGATAAGATAGGGAATCAACCCAAATGCCCATCAATTGAAGACTAGATAAAGAAATTAGGAGATATATTCACCATAGAATACTACACTGCAGTAAAAAAAAAAATGAAATCCTGTCATTTGCAGCAAAACTATAAAACATCATATTTAATGAAATAATCCATTCCCAAAAGGACAAATACCATATATTCCCCCGATCTGTAGTAACTAATAGATTATCTAAAAGGTAATCTATAGAAGTGAAATTGACAGTTTGATAGGCAATGATTTTGAACAGCCTTTGTCTCCTTTGTTGAAAACATTTTTTTCATACAATTTGTTGAACAGTTTACTATAAAGGTTAACTTTATATTGCAGAATTCAACCAAAAGTACTAAGTAGAACAAACAAAAAATACTAAGAGGGATAACGTATTAAGTTGTTCATCAACAGTCATGGCAAGGGCTGATCAAGTCACTGTTTATCATAGTGTTCATATCACTTTAACAGGTTTCCTTTTTGGTGCTCAGTTAATTCTGTAATCAATACACAGTTATTCTTAAGTGTTGAAACTTAACTGAAAAGTGATCCCTGTTAAATATAAGAGTGGGAATAAGAGAGGGACGAGATGTACAATTTGGGACATGCTCAAGCTGACTTGCCCCAAATGGTAGAGTTAGAAACATACCAGGGAATTCCAATTCAATCCCATCAAGGTGGCATGTACCAATGCCATCTCACTGGTCCAAGTGATCAATTTCTGTTCACAACTGATCATAATGATAGGACTAAGAGTCAAAGGGATCACATAAACAAGGCTAGTGTCTACAAATACTAACTGATAGAATAAAAAAGGGAGAGAAGGATCCAACATGGGAAGCGAGATACACAGCAGACTCATAGAATGGTGGATGTTCTAAACAGCACTCTGGCCTCAGAATCAGCCCTTAAGGAATACGGATCCAGCTGAAAAGCCCATGAGAGTATTTTAGGCATGGAAAGCCAAGACACTCAGGCAAAACAAATAAACAAACAAACACCTAAATCAAAGGTCTCAGCAAGTGAGATCCCAGTGGAAAGAACAGGTCATCAAAGAAGGAGGTACCTTTCTCTGAAGGGAGGAAAGAACTTCCACTTTGACTATGACCTTGTCTAAATATGATCAGAGTCGGTGAACTCAAAAGCCTTCCATAGCCTTGGCAACTCACGACAAGAGCCTGATGCCATAAACAAGAGTGTCAATTTGTTAAGTCAACAATAGGAGTCACTATGTACTTACTCCCCATGTAGGATCTCTGTCCTTAATGTGTTGTACATTGTGATTTAATGCTATAACTAGTACTCAAACAGTATTTTTCACTTTGTGTTTCTGTGGGGGTGCAAACTGTTGAAATCTTTACTTAATATATGCTAAACTGATCTTCTGTATATAAAGAGAATTGAAAATGAATCTTGATGTGAATGGAATAGGAGAGGGAGCTGGAGATGGGAGGGTTGCGGGTGGGAGGGAAGTTATGGGGGGAGAAGCCATTGTAATCCTTAAGCTGTACTTTGGAAATTTATATTCATTAAATAAAAGTTAAAAAAAAAACAGAAAAAAAGATTAACTTTATAGAGTTAATCTTCTGTGTATAAAGTGAACTGAAAATAGATCTTAGTAAAAAATAAGAATGGGAATAGGAGAAAGAGGAGGAAGTAGGGTTGGGAGTGTGGGTGGGAGGGCAGGTATGGTGCAAAGAATCATTTTATTCCTAAAGTTGTATCTATGAAAAGCATCAAGCTTATATTCCTTAGATAAAATGCGTTTCTGGTTTCATCCCTGACCATTGTGGCCATTTGAGGAGTGACACAGAGGAATGAAGATCTCTTTCTATCTCTCCCTATCATTATGCCTTTAAAATAAATAGATAGATGATAGATAAGTAGATCCAACTTCCAAAAACCATGTCTTCCAAGACTCATGTGAGTTTTCAGTTTTTAATCAAATGACATTTTAAAATATCTATTTTCATTCCATTTTAAAGGCAGAGAGAGAGAGAGAGAGAGAGAGGCAGTGAAAGAGAGAGAGTTCCTGAGATCTCCCATCTGCTGATCCACTCCCCAAATACCTGCAACAGCTAGCTCTGAACCAGGCCAAAGACAGGATTTGGAAACAGTCTGGATCTCTCAGGGTGGCAGGGACCCAAGTCTTGAAATACCTGCTGCTTGCCAAGGTGTGCATTTGTGTGAAGTTGGACTTGGGTTTGAAGCTAGGGGTGAAACTTGGGAACTCTAATTTAGATCTTACCTGCTGCACTGGATACTTGCTCCAAGTGGCACTTTTAGGAAGCCAGAGTAGCCTGTTGCGTTTATCTAAATTTAGATTTCTCTTTTGCTCTCCTAGAAAATGGAGGAAATTTTTTTTAATACTTAAATGCTACATAATTAAGCCTTCTGCTTTATTTTCCAATGAGGAAATATCTGTTACAGAAAACATTTTCTGAGTGAAAATTTGATTTGCTGTGGAGTTTCGTTTTGCATAACTGCTGTGTTTACTATTATTTACTTCGGCTAACTACTGACTTACTAAATCTCACATAGCCAAAGGTTATGCTACATGACTGTGTGGAAACTTTTATTAATTATTGGGATAGTACTCTGAGAAACAAAGTAGTTATCTCAGTGAAATGTGGACAATATATATTAGGTTTTCACTTTCTTCTACTTCACTCTACAGAATAACTTAAGGAGATATACAGAACAAATAACACTGGCATGCTATCTAATACTTTATAGTATTTTCCAAAAATGTGCATTTAGCCACTCAATTACTTTGCCAGGGCTTCTGAAACCAGGTGCATATACTGGGTGGCTCACAAAGCAGAAACACTGCCCCACAATCGGGGAGGTTGGAAGTGCAAGCTGATGGTATAAGCAGGGCTGGTTTCTCCTGTAGGCAGTGAGGCAGAGATCTGCTCCCGGACTTTCCCTAAATGTCCGCTGTGATCTCTGCATCGCTATGCCCTAATTGCCTCTTATTTTAGGACATCGATCATTTTGGATTAAGGCCTACCCTAATTACTTCATGTCACTCTACCTCTTTACAGATGAAGTCTTTAAGTACAGACATCCTTTTAGATATTGTAGGATGTCAACATTTGCTCTTTCAGGACTGGGGGAAGAATGCAATTCAGCCCACAATAACAATCCATGGTGCAAGGGCCACTATTTTTGTCCAGGTGTTTAAACTTGATGTAGGATTTGTTGAATTTTTTTTAAAGTAGTTATGATGATAACTGATAAAGGAAAACAGAAAAAGATAATAAAGTAGAAGACATGAAATTTAAGGTCTCATCTACACATGATCTATCTCAATGTTTACAATAAAATCCAGTTAATTTGCATTTTCCTCCACATTGAGTTTCTTAACCAAATTTTTTTTTCACTGTTTTGTAGGCTTTTTCCACTATCTGACCAAAATACTCAGATTCTCACTCTCTACCTTGCTCTTAGTCTTATGTATCTGTAAAGGCACAATCACACACACACGCACAAACACACATACAGCTTTCCTGGTCAATTACTCTTGATTCTAAAATCAATTTATGCTTCATGTGTGCTAATACTATGATAGTATAGAGCCCTGATTTTACTACCAAAATTCACTATGTTTCTACCTATTTTATGATGGCTATTATTTTACATATAATATCTCCTCAAAATTCAAATGTGCCAAAAGGAAATTCCTGGTCCTTTCATGTATGTTGCTGTCCAAGGCCACATCTGGGATTGTGCACTGCAAATAAGGAGTCCTTGGTAAACGTTTCTTCACCAGCTTCTCGTTGCCGCACAGTAATCATTACACTGTGCCACATGGTTTATGGGGGCTGAATTCTTTCCTCTGCTATAATGTGTGTGCAGCCTTGTTTTACCATATCTAAATTGATCCAGGAAGCATATTTTTCTTGATGTATGCCTCAAGCTAGCTGCTATTATGGGAAGTCAAATTATTGGTCAGAGATATTACTTGGACCATGCATATCTTACACAAACACTCTCATATATATTATGGATAAGACCACATTTTCTCTCATGCAGCATGGTTACAAGCCATGTTGTTGCACGCATTTTGCTCTGGTTATCTTCTAAAGAGCCATACAAAATGTGCCATAGATATCAGTACATTGTATTCATAATCTCTTGGTTTTGACATTTATTTTCTCCTGTAAAAATAAATGAAAGAAGTGGATTGTTAAAAGCTAAAGTGATTATATTTTAAGTGCCAGTCTCTCACTGACATGTAAGTCAAAGGCTGGATGTAGTGAGTAGGGCAATGAAAAATGTACTAACACACAGAGAGTCTCAGAGTAAGAACTGATGTATTTTCACACTCTAACAGCATTTTGACAGACTCACTTTCTATCATCGCAGTACTGAAAAAATGCCACAAAATATTTAATCCAGTCTATCTACCCAGTTTATTGTGTTAATCTCAAAAAGGTATATATTAATGAACTTGGCAAAATTCCAGGTGTCCATACAGAAATACAGTAAGAACATTGTATCTGTGGATTCTATATCCATTCATTCAAGCAATCATGTATTGACAGTATTTGGGAAAAAAATTCATCATGGGTGCTGGTACTGTGGTGTAGTGGGTTAAAGCCCCAAACTACAGTGCTGGCATCCCATTAAGTGGGTTTGATTCCCGGCTGCTCCACTTCTGATTCAGTTCTCTGTTGATGTGCCTGGGAAACAGCAGACAATGGCCCAAAGCCTTGAGCCTTGCACCTACATGGGAGACCTAGAAGAAGCTCCTGGCTCCTTACTTTGGATTGGCTTAGCTCTGAGTGTTGTAGCCATTTGGGGAGTGAATCAGCGGATGGAAGACCTCTCTCTGTAATTCTTTCAGTAAATAAAATAAATCTTTTTTAAAAATTTAAAAAATTAATCTCTACTGAACATGTATAATTTTTTATCCTATCATTATTTTCTGAAAAAAATACATTATAAAAATGTTTGTATAACATTTACAGTGCATTAAGTATTAGAAATAATCTAGAGGTGATTTAAAGTATATAAGAGTATATAAGAGAGTGTACATAAGTTATATGCAAAACTATTCCATTTAATAGAAGCCATTTTGGGATCCATGGATTTTGGGCTATGTGTGATTCTGAAGCCAATCCCCACTGATGCTGACAAGTAACTGTATAAATTCTAGGATAAATACAAATATGGCATGATACTTTGCTTCTTAACTTCCCATATTTTATGTTTAAAGGATTGGTCAGATATTATATACATCTTTATTATGAAAAAAATTCAAAAACATATCAAGGAGATTACAACTCAATAGATTCACATCATCTGCCTCAATAATTACCAACACTTTTCATTATTTGATTACAAAGAAATCAGACTATGCATATAGATTAGGAATTACTGATTGGCCGATTTGTCAATTATATCAGTTCCATTAAATTATTATTAATTTTGGCTTATAATATCATTAATATTTTCTGAAATCATGAAGAAATATTGTAGCTCTCTTATCAGTTACCATGGTTTTTAAATTTATACAATTCTTTACTTTAGAACAGTTTCTGGTTCAAGAGGAAAAGTCCAGAGAACTCCCATACACTGTTTCCCCACATATTCAACAACTACAATATCAAAATTCCATACCATCTTACTCTATTTGTTGTAACTGATGAACCTATAGGAACTTCACTATAACCTAAAGTCCACGGTTAACATTACAGTTTATCTCAGTATATTCTCTGACTTTGGACAAATGTGTAATGACACATATCCACCACTGTGGTACCATAGAGAGCAGATTCACTGCTATTATTTCTTGTTCTACAAGACATAAAAGGAGTAGAGTTAGTTTTTACCAATAAGAAAATAATATGAACTGGCCCACACTTCATATGCCTGTGGAGTTATACTATTTATACGTTTGTTCGCATGTTCGACCCATAAGGATTCACTGCTTCTGAATGTCAAGCCCTAATAAGCACTGCAGTGATAGTAAGCAACACAGCCACTCCCTGATTCTAGGAAAATTTCTTGCAATCAGACACTGTAGTATAGAGTTGAGAAAGGGGTGTTGGGACCATGCAGGATGTTGTGTGAAAACGCTGAGAGCATCCAACACAGTCTGGAAAGTCTTTCTCAAGAGAGCCAATTGACCTTGGGGTCAACACTTGGTAGGTGGGCATAAATTAGTCAGAGGAAACTGGGAAGCTGACCCAAAGGGAGCAATGGGAAAGGGGTCATGGGCCAGGCTGAAGAAGGGGTGTGTGGGCAGGGGATACTCTTTAAGCTCAGGAATTGGGCTTTAACTTGAGCCAATAGCGGGATTCAATCTGTCCAACATTCACTCTGGTTTCAAGGAGGAAAACAGACCAAGTAAGTCCATCTGGAGGCAGGGAAATGAGACTTTTCAATTGATAAGATGGACAATTATAATAGGGTAGTCTGGATAGACGAAAAGAATGTACAGTTTATCTGAGTCTTTTCTCATACTGTTTTACTAAAAATGGGGTGACATAGTAATGAAAATTAACTCTCCCGAAATTCAAGTACACATTCCAAAGTTCTTATTCCTAGCTAAGACCTTTTGATTTCAAACACATCCTATACATTCTATATGACAAAAGCACATCCTAGTATGTCAATATCTGCTGAATTTATACTTCACATATTATTTTCAGTACTTCTTGTTACAACTCCCTCTGTTTGGGGCCACCTTTCTTTGAATCTGTCTATTGTCAATGGAATTTGAAGAGGCACAAGGTAGACAGGAGAGAAACAGAGGTCATTTAATGTGTTCACCTTACCTAATTAAAATTGTCATATTCAGATGTCTTCAATGGATAATATTTCTGGGTATGCATATTATCTTCTTATACCCTAACTCCCGATTTCCTTAAAATGTTTTCCAAATGATTTAATATATATGAAGCTAGTTTTCCAAAAGTTAGTTTATAAAGCATGTTTTTAACTGGGTGGTTAAGAGATCCCTTCCCTTCTAGGAGTACTTGGGTTCTATTCCTGGCTCACTCCTGACCTCATCTTTCTGCCAATGTAGACCCTGGAAAGCATCAGATGATAACTCCTGTAATTGAGTTCCTGCCACCCACTTGAGAGACCACACAGTGATTGTATTCCTAGCTTCTGGCTTTAGCTGTAGTGCTGGTTTTTGTGGGCATTTAGGGAGTGAACCATCAGGAGCTCTTTTTCTCTTAAATGTCTGTCTCTTTCTCTCTCACTTTCTTTATCTAAGACTCTCAAATAAATAATGTTTTAAAAGTTAATTTGGACATTTTCAGGCTATCCTTTTTTATCAAAGAACTCAGAATTAATGGCAACATGAGAAATCACAATTCATATTTTCTCCTCTAAATTATTTTCCATGAGGTTAGCAGTGGCATTTGGGTTGATTTGGAAAATCTGCTGCAAAATGACAAGTAAATACATAGTAGGATCAGCCAATCCCAATGACCATTTAATTTAAGGAAAAGATAGGCCAAAGTAGTAAATTGGTTTTAAACAAGCTATCATGATCAACACTGGCCACAATAAGCTGTGTTTTGACTGACTTTGAGAATTTCACTTAGGCTCCAGAGCTTAGATGAGAAAATAAGATACTACTGTTTGGTTTTACCTCAAACATTTATTTAATACAGGTTTCTTTTAAGTTACTTCTTTTTGATTTCTCTTTGAAAGAGCACTATTTACACAGAAACTCAGGTAACGGATTTATTGAATTTGAATTAAAATATGGGCTGGATCCAAAAGTCTATCATGTTTACATTCCTGGCAAATCCAAAATATTGCCAGAAGGCACATCCCCTTCATTCACCATGTAGGAATTCTCAGGATTTCATGTGTTTTAGAGTTCTTTTTAGGTTACCAGAGCTCCCTAAAAGACATATATTGTGGCTTTACAAGTTTGAAGGAGAGAATTCTTCGTGTATGCCAAACTCATCACAGTTTTTCACTGGTATTAATTCTCAGTAAATGAAATGGCAGGAGTGCAATGGGAAATAGTTTCTGCCTAAAATCGTTTACCGCAGATCAGTGCAATCAGAAATTGCACTCTTAAAGTTAAAAAATCAGCATTTAAGTCATTGCTGTAGCATTTCTAAGCAGCACATGCAGATTTAACAAGACTCCCCATCAGCCATGACCACTCAGTGAAGTCTCTGATGATTTCAATCAGCATCTACCCCCTAGTGCATTTTTACTTTGTGAACTATCAAATGTATTATGTCTTGAGAAAGACATTTAAAGAAGGAACAGGAGGGTCAATCATTTTTCCACTGTGTTTATATATTCTTTACACACTCCTCTCTCCTTCTATAAGTATACAACTGAATTTAAGTCTTCAACATGTCCCTATATTTGGATTATGTGTTCCCATAAAACCCTGCCTTCATACTTCAGTGTTTCTATACACATATTTCTCTGCTTTAATATTGAGATCCTTGAGGATAGAAATTGTGTTTTGTTTCTAAGCCCAGCAGAGAGGAGGCAATAAACTGCTCTTGCTCACTGAATGGAATGACCAAGCCTGGGGGGAAAGGAAGCAATCACAACATTCCTAAATGTATGCTAAAGTAGTAGTTTGGCAGAATATTGCCATCCAGTAATAAAATCCTAGAATCCAAGTTGTCACCAGAGCATTCCAGTAGCATTGCTGGAGCACAGGACATACCTGTTCTCCATCCTGGGGTAGCTCCCGCAGAGCCATCTTAAACGGATGAAGTGTAGGACAAACATCTGTGGTGCCTTCCTGCGTGCTCAAGTCTGTTTGGTAAGTAGGGGTGGATACGGTTGGTAAGAGACTACGTCAGTGCATTTTTATCAGCTGATTCGGAACACAGATTTCCACATCAAAAAGCCAAATAATAAGAAAGACTTTGTATTCTATTTACCTGGTTCATATCTTTTCCAGCTGCATGGGAAAGTATGAGATCTTTCCCCACAGGACATTGCCATGCTTCAGTCAGAGAATGCTGGGATTGCTTGTGTAGAGTTCTTAATTGCTGTGGCCTCCTGTTTGTGCCTGTACAATTGCATCTCTCTATCACCATATGTGTATGTATTGGTTTCCTGTAGCTGCCATTACAAGTCGCCATAAATTAGGCGATTGAAACAACGCAAATTTATTGCTTTGCTGTTCTGGAGACAGCAAGTCCGAAAGCAGTCAACATGACTGAAGTGAAGTTATCGGTGGCACTGCTGTGCTCGGGAGCCACAGGAATGTCTGCTCTCTTGGCTTCTCTGGCTGCACAGCCACCTACATTCAGCAACTCGGGCCACCTTCTCCTCATCTCTGGATTTATGATTCTTCCTTCGCAGCGCCAACTTCCTGCCTCTCTCTTCCCTATGTGATTACACTTAGGCCACTTGGAGTTGACCTACGATGACCTCCCCATCTCAAGATCATTAACTTAACCACACTCACAAAGTCCCCATGCTATATATGGCAACATCACAGGATCCAGGAATTAGAAGGGTGCGATCTTGGGGCCAGCACTGTGGCTCACTTGGTTAATTCTCCGTCTGCGGCACCGGCATCCCATATAGGCACTGGGTTCTAGTCCTGGTTGCTCCTCTTCCAGTCCAGCTCTCTGCTGTGGCCTAGGAGGGCAGTGGAAGATTGGCCCAAGTGTTTGGGCTCCTATACCCACATGGGAGACCAGGAGGAAGCACCTGGCTCCTGGCTTTGGATCGGCGTAGCTCCGGCTGTAGCGGCCATTTGGGGAGTGAATCAATGGAAGGAAGACCTTTCTCTCTGTCTCTCTCTCTCACTGTCTAACTCTATCTGTCAAATAAATAAAAAAAGAAGGGTGTGATCTTTAAAGGGGTCTTATAAAGCCTTCTACACCACTGCTTCAGAAACAAAACAAAATGGAATACTCTCCACCAAAAGTAAGTAACCACTGTCAGCTGCACTAGTGGATGCCTGTAACAGCAGCCACTGCCTTCGAAATACAGACCGGATCCCTTAACTGAACATTAACAGGGAGCTCTGCAAGAGACTACAGGGCCGGAATGAATGAAAGGATTGCATGCGGAGCGCTTCCCTAGTCAAAGCCCTCATTCCCGTCTCAGGCATAACCCATCAGGCTGCATGAGTCTCCACACCAGTTCTACTTATACTGTAAGAGCTATTTTCTTACAGAAAAAGAATGGTTCTTTCCAAACACTGACATATTTTCTCCAGTATAAAAAAATCCCATGAATCTATGAATCTTAACTAAATTTTTTTCCAAGTATAGAGAATGGTTCAAATGAAATGAATTTACCAACAATGATTTTTGTGCCAGGCACTACCCAGTGCTTTTCTTACCCACCCTTCCCAGACTCTACTCTTGGTTCTTTGTCTCCTGAAGGCTTCTTTACTTTTCTATTTCTCTTGAAATTAAAAAAAATTCTTTCTAGCAGTCTTGAAGGCAAAATGTTTTCTTTATTGTATGTCTGTTTTGTAGATTATTGCTGGTCAAGGCAATAATTTTATGATTTTATTCAATATACATGAACAAGGTTTGTCTACAGCAGATGTATCCATCCAACCATCAACTCATTCAATAATAACAGATATTACCTGCAGAGGGTTTTTCCTGTGATGCACTTCAGCTAGCACTGTGTTCACGTTATCTTTTTTAACAGACAACTGTCACAAGAGAATTTTGTGAACAGTTTGATGATATCTCATAGTAGATATAAGGATGACTGGCCTGCAATCTAGTATCAGAAGTGTATCATTAGACAAATCTAAATAACACTTCCATCGAGATTGTAAATGCACAAAAGAATGGATCAGATTCCATCTGAGGCTAACGAAATGATGTATGGATAAGGTGGCCTTTGAGAAGTGAGAAGGTAACACTGGACTACCAGAGAAAGTTGAAAACATCGTGCACATAAAAGTGAACATAATTGATGATCCTATCTGCCTGATGTGCCTTGAACCTGCTTATCTCTGATAAGTGGAATCCAGAAGACATGGTACACATGAGTACAGTCAATGAACAACTTCTCTGTGCATCCCTGCAGGATGCATGATTAATTTGAAGACGAATTCCTAATTCACAAGAATTGCATGACCGGAGCCAGATCAATATCCTCGTCACCCATATCATCTGGGTTCTCTGATCATCTTCTGAAATCCGACCTCTCCTTCACTATACTTTTGTTTTCTTTTAAGCCATTTATTGATATTTAATCCAGTTGAGTTTTTCTTTAAATATTGATGGCAATGTGTGAATGCTGCTCTTACAGTTCTTTTTTTTCCCCTGATTTACTTAATATGCCCATTTCATTTTCTGCTGTGCAAGGGTCCCCTTCCCCCTCAGGAGTGCCACTTCTATCATCATTATCTTTTCCACTGGTAGTGTCTATGCAGCCTTTTATACATTGAGACAAATATTGAATTTGAATGATTTGTTGTGAGAAATCGAAGAATAAGAAAGATATGGAGAGAATCACTTTACGGGAAGGTTGTATTTAAAAGGAAAATACAAATACAAGCCTTGAAAGAATATTCTGAATTTATGCTTTCCCTCCTCTGTGCAAGTACAGGCTACACATTTCTGCCTGTATTTTTGCCCAGGGGAAAGCTTAGGAGTCTCCATCCCATTCATATGTTCTTGAAACCAGAAAGCCAAAGCAACGACTTCTCGCATTAAGAGTTCTCCTTATGTATACCGCGTTTTTCCTAAATCCTTGCCCTCTGATTGCAGATATTGAGCCTTGTAGAACATTGATGCCTCTAGGCTTATAAGTAAAATACCTACAGGCCCTTGCAATGAATACGGGCAACTTTTGCTTTTCAAATTCAAGTAGTGTTTGAACTGAGTCAGACCTATTCATTGTTTTGGCCAGAACTTTTAAAGATGGACCTGCTCCTGATAATGAGAGCTCAACTGTACAAAAGTGCTTAGGAGGCTGCCCAGTGCCATCTGGTTCTTGTGTTCTACAGTTCAATGTGCCTTTGCCCCACAGGTTTTTATTCCTCTGTGCTGGCCCCCTGGCCTGGCTCTTTCTTCACCCTACCCATTCCACACCCAGCAAACACCCTCTTCTCTTAACTAAACTCAAAACGTCCCCAGCATCTGGCCCAGTACATCTCTCTGGCCTTACTCTCATTACATATCTTTTCTCCACACTCTCCTTCCAGCTGTATCTCAAGTGCATTAAGCATCCCATCCTGGTCTCTGTGCTTTGCTCTATCTCAGATGTAAACTCCATTGGTGCATTGTCAGGAGGTTCCCCACCCGGTGGAGGGACTTCTCACCATCATCCCACCCACAAGGGTTCTTCCTCCTAAACTGCCCTCCTTTATTTTCTACCTTGCACTTACTCTGGATTGATTGATTGCACACTTTCTGTCTTTTCCCACTAGAATTTAAGTGAATACCACCTGTCATGTTTGCTCAATAAATGTTGAGGGCTGTGTAAATTAAACCGTTCATGTTTTTTTTCTCCTTCCATGCATTTGGTATCTACCTTTTGGGAACCAAGATTCTTTAATATTAACCATGGTAACAAAGACTACAAATAATTAGGATTTAACTCTGAAAACATCATTGGGAAACTCCTGCTTTACAAGGCTTCTCAGGCAGAGTGATTAAGGGTTCCTTTTGCAGACCCAAATAGCTTGTCATCTAAGCCCAAGTAAATTATTGACTCTTTGTGTGACTTTGGATGCATCACAAGCTACCTATCACCTTCTCCATGGAAAAAGAACTGTGATTCAAAGAATAATAATATCTACTGTATTTCTACGAGAAAATTACTTAAGACATACAAATGCCATACAACCTGGCCGACTCATGCACTCCATAAATGTTAGTTATTATGGATTTAATAATTTTAAAAGATACACATTTAAGCCTCCAATGAGTGCTAGCTGTTTTACATAGCTGAAACCAATGGAGTAAAGACAAAAAGGGTTAGATCCATGTTGACTCCTCACCTACACAGAGCAAGCAAGCTCCGTTTCTCTGCCTTTTTAATACAGCCCCATCCTGCCTTGACTAGCCCTGCCCTTCTTTGACCAGCTCCAACCCGCCTGGACCACTGAACACAGCACTATCTGCAGAGTCCGGCTCTCTCCACTGCTCCCAAGCTTTCTCCCAGAGCTCAGAAGCTCAGCTCCGGAGTTCAGCCTCAGCTCATGCTCAGCTCAAACCCCTCCCCAGCTCACTCTGTAGTCTCACAGGAACTTGAGAACTAGCCTAAGTTCTCCCTCTAGCTTGGAAACCCAGCTTTAGCTCTGTCCCCCAAGCCCCTTCTCACCACTTGGTAATAGACAAACCGCTAGTCTGTAAGGGAAAGTGGTCTCCCTGCCAGGCGTTCACTGGCAAATCTCTATGGTGCGTTCACCTAGGAGCGAGCCCCTCCCAGGTTTTATTCTTCTGAATTAACCTGGTCTGTCTTTGACTTCACTCTGTCTCTTCTTTCCTGACAACTAACTTCTCTTTAAAAAAATTATATTTAAACTGTTATAAATATTAAGAAGAATTCTATCCCATATTATGTACATTTTTCATCCTCTGAATCAAGGAAATTCAGGTTTTATTGAAGTTTATACAGAGGTTGGTGTAAAATTGCCTCTTTGAATGTTATGAAATCATACAACTTTAAATATAAAACAAATAGAACATTTAACTCAAAGCCCATCTAATGCCTTCTATCTTATTTATTTAACCAAAAGCATCCACGGGGAAGCAGAGATTTTGTTGATATTAAGCTTTACATGGAAGTGACATGGAAATGCCATTAGAATCTAACAAATTCAGTTGGATTACAGCTGGAATACAATCTATAAGGCATAATTACCTAAATGTATACATTAGTATACATTTATATGTATAAATTACCTAAAATGTATACATATATTATACATTCAAAAATCTCTTGTTTCTGTTTTTATAGGAAAAACAAAACATGAAAAATTTAGAGGGGACTAACTTCCCATAAAGGAAATCAATTTGTATCAATTTCATGATAGAAACTAAGTAGTTTTTTTTTTAAGAATGCAATTATTTATGTATTTATGAATTTATTTATTTATTTGCAATGTGGAGAGGCCAGCTTTGTGGTGCAGCAGGTTACACCACCACCCACAGCACTGGCATCACATAAGGGTACCAGTCTGAGCCCAGATGTTCCATGTCTAATTCAGCTGCCTGCTAATTTGCCTAGGAAAGCATCAGAATATGGCTGAAGTGCTTGGGCCCCTGCACCTACATGGGAGGCTTGGATGACATTCCAGGCTCCTGGCTTAGGCCTGGCTCAGCCCAGTTATCATGGCCATTTGGGGAGTAAATCAGTAAATGCAAGATCTCTCTCCCTCTGTGTCTCTCCTCTTGCTGTCACTCTGCCTTTCAAATAAATATTTAAAAAAAAGAAAAATGGAGTGACTTACACACACAGAGAGAGAAAGAGAGGAGAATTCTTCTGTCTGCTGTTTCAATCCCCAGATTCCCATAAACCATCAGGCCTGAGCCACACTGAAGCAAAGAGTCAGGAACTTTTTCCTAGTCTCATGTATCAGTAGCAGGGACTCAGCTCTTGGGCCACCATCCATGGCATTTCCAGGTACATTGGAAGGAAGGTGGATTGGAAAAAAGCAGCTGGGACTCAAAGAAGTACTCAGATATGGAATACTCACAATATGTTAACCGATTGTGACACAGTGTTGGCCCCTAAACACATTTTGTGATAAGATAAAATAGGAATTATGTGCATAGCAATGTTGTAGGACTTAAAGCACAAACATGACATATCTAATTTCTTAAGAATAAATTATTCTTGATGTAACTCCAACATGGTAAAATGTATGCTTTGGGATTCAAATATCTTGGAGTTTTTAAGAAGAATAAAAAAATGAATTATTATTTAGTTGTTCACATTTTTAAATTGATGTCCATTTGAGATCTCTCTGCCAAGCATTATTACTTTAAATATTACTCATACCTCTTTTGTCTGAACAAGTTATTTAAGCAAATGAAAGACATTTAAATAATTTTATATTTTATAGACTACAGTGTAATTTTTGAGCTTGTTCAAAACAGAAAGATATATGAAAGTTATTTTCCCATATTACTGAGTGCTGCTATATCCTTCCTTCTTATAGGTAGTTTGTGTTTATTAAAATGTGATTATGGAGAGTAAAATAAGTATAGAAAATTACTACATTTGTTTATGTCTAAAACACTTTTCTTTTACCTCAATTCTTCAAAGCAAGGATGCGGAGGTATTCTGATGAATAAATGCATTTCAGGATTTAAGAATATAATCTTCACAGTATCATGAGCAGAATACATGTGATGAGCATGTTTCCTTTACCAGGACTGTGCATCCAAGTACCATTATAAAGCATTAGTTACGGAAAATAGAATTTCTTGAACAAAGTCATTTAAAAATAATTCTGACAAGGAATCAGTGCAACATATAACCAACACCAAATTTCCCTCTGGTACTGGGTTCAGAGAAGGCTACTCCAGCAGTGCCACTTCATGGTAAGGAAACACTTTCATTACATTAGCCTCTGAATCTAATTTTATGAAAGTCATTGCCTCACTCCCTTTGCTCTCAGTTTTCAACTTGAGTTTTTTGGTGCTGATCATATTCATGAATTGTCATGTTCCAGATATTCTTGAAATCTTGTTCCAGGAAGGCCCTCAGAATGGCTGATGGGAGAGTTTGGATGTCATCATTACTTAGGGATTCAGTTACTTGTACCCTTTTGTGACTTCA
Source organism: Lepus europaeus (assembly GCF_033115175.1). NCBI lineage: Eukaryota > Metazoa > Chordata > Mammalia > Lagomorpha > Leporidae > Lepus > Lepus europaeus. Next base: position 8,122,405 of record NC_084832.1, on the reverse strand, counting down.
CTACAGTAGGATACAACCCAATACTCTTGACCAAAACAAATGACACATTACCGGGCATGAATACAGAACTTTCGTCCTAGCATTTGAAGAGCATGGCGATGGTTGGGTTCCAGCCCTGCTGGCTCTGTTGTTCAAAACCCTTGTTCGGTGCACAAGTTGTTTATCCATTCTCAACTGCATGATATGCATATTTGTAGTTGACCTTTGGGTAAAGGTAGTCAGAGTCCATGTATTGGGAACTTTACTCATTATAAAACTATTTTAATAAACTCATATAGCACGTAAGAAACATAATTACACGTAGTGAATACAAACTACCAGCCTAAAAGGAGGGTTTTTTTTTGTTTGTTTGTTTTTTGTTTTTTGTTTTTTGTTTTTTGTTTTTTTTTTATATATTTATTTGCTTGGGATTGCCGTTGTGGCACAATAGGTAAAGCCATTGCTTGTGACCTGGCATCCCATATAAGTGCCAGTTCCTGTCCCAGCTGCTCCACTTCCAATGAGATCTCTGCTAATGGACTGGGAAAAGCAGCAGAGGATGGCTCAAGTGTTTGGATCCCTGCACCCATATGGGGGATCCATACGAAGCTTCTGGATCTTGGCTTCGGCCTGGCCAATGCTGGTCATTGCAACCATTTGGGGAGTGAATAAGTGAATGGAAAAGCTCTCTCACTCTCTTTGTCTCTCAGTGACTCTGCTATTGAAAGCCAGGAGCCTGTAACTCTATCCCACATGGGTATAGGGACCTTTAGATTTGGCTGTCTTCTGTTGCTTGTCCAGGCACATTAGCGGGGAGTATTAGCAGAAGTAGAACAGCAAGTACTTAAACCAGTGCCTGTATGAGATACTGGCATTGTAGACAATGGCTTAACCCACCATGCCATAATGCCAGCCCCATTAAATCTGTATTTTAAAAAAGTACCCAGATTACAGAGTTTCCTCCAGAAAAGGAAATCTCTTGAATTTTTTCTCATGTTATCCTTAAATTGTTTTTAGCCTTTGTGAAGTCAAGTGATATTGCAAATGAAAACTGCATAAATAACAAGAGCGCCTCATATGTGAACTCATTAATACCAGTTTACCTTGAAATGAAAAAGTGAAAGTAAATTGCAATGCTAGATCTAATGGCTAGTCGGCCGGCACCAGCTAGATCTTAAGAACCTCCCTAAGTGTCAATCTCTCCATTTGGATTAAAGCTATATGAAGCTTGACAAGCTCTCAGCTTTTTCTTGTGGGATAAATGAGGTGGTTGATACAGCACACATAAGCTATTGTTTGATACACAGTACCTTCTTAGTAAAGTGAGGTGATATTATTATTCATCTAAGTCCAGCCCTATCCGTTGAGGTTATTTGGTGGGTTAACCAGTGATTGGAACATCTTCTTCTGGCTCTCTATCTTTCAAATAAAATGAAAAATAAACTAGTCAATGATGACCATAAAATAAACTGACAAATAATATATTTTGATGTAATGAAGAAATAGTATAAAAATACTGCTAATAAACAGAGCTAATTTTCTTTATTTTTGAGGTTTCTGATAAATTCCTATATATTTTGAGATACAGAGACAATGTATTGTAAAATTTAACAAGGTTACCTATAACAAGATGTGCTTCTATATTTAAAGGAATTTGCTTGGTATTTAAGGGACTGTGACATTATTTCATGTGCTGGGACTCTCACATAGCTATTTCGAGCTCAAATTAGACCACAATTTTGAAAAATGTTTTAATCTCAAAAATATTTTCAAGTAAAAATATTAAGATTGAAAATATGTTATTATTTTATATCTATAGTGTTTATGAATATAAAGTATCTGTATTTATATACATATCTATACACACTATATTCATACTTACGCATGCAGATGTGTGTGTGTGTTTGTATGTGTGTGTGTGTGTGTGCTGCAGTCCTGGTCTCTAGATTTCTATTTTTTCATTACACTTCTTTCTTAACATCTGACATAGAATTAATTAAATGATGGATTATGAGAATGTAGCACAGAGGGTTCTGTCAGTGTGGAAATAGTCACCTCCTCCCAAACTCATGGGGCACTACTTAGAGTTCAGAGGCTGTGAGGTTGTGATTCAGCTCATGGGAGCAGCTGGAGGTGACAGCAGTGGCAATAGGGTAAGGATTTATTCTATTTTCTGTCCATCTCTGGATTGGAAGTATGCAGCCGTGATCAAGCTGGTCAGAGCGTCTTCTGATTTACGCTTCCATCCTGACTATAACAGTCTCCAGTCTTAATAATTATCCACAGCCTACTGGTACGGAGCCTGCTCTCCCAGATAAAATCAGTGTCACGGACACTCTCATGTACATTGTTAAAACTCTGTCTCATTGTACACTCATACAAAAATGCTCATGCATGCACACTTAGACAAGTATAAACACATAGAACTATGCACACAAAGGCACTGAGCACAGTGCTTCAGGTGATGTATAGGAGAATGCCATTGTTTATAAACTAAAGAAGAGGAACTGTATGTGTATCCATATCCTGATAGAGTTCAGTTTTAAAAATTGCAAACATTCTAAAAATAAATAGAATCTTTTATAAATAAAGGCCTCTTTATTGCTTTCTAGTTCTGCTTCCGAGCCATTGATAAGTATTTTGTTTGTCTTTTAATAGGAACTAAATATCCCATCAGCTCATAGCATATTTATTATATACAAATACCTCACCCGGTTTAGTGTTAAGGAAGAATTTTGTGTGTGTTTGTGTCAGCAAGTTTTTGAGAAGTCTGCACACTATAAACCTCCTGATATGTAAACCGCTTATCTAAGATTGCTGAACTCTGCTCTGTGCTCTTGAATTGAGATCTCACTCTCTTACTCTTCTGCATTTTTACGAATAATTCTGTCGAGACAGATCCCTAGCCGTATCTTTCCAGATGTTGGAGCAAAGCAAAAGTAAATAACTTCCACATTTTTTCTGAATATGAAAAAGCTTATCTCCTTGAAAATTGTTTTCTTTCCTCTCTTCTTTTTGAAAAGATTTATTTATTTTATTTGAAAGGCAGTGTTACAGAGAAAGGGAGGCAGAGACAGAGAGAAAATAAATCATCCATCTGCTGGTTCATTTTCCAAAATGCCAAAACAGCCAGGCTGGGCCAGGCCAAAACCATCAGGCAGGAACGTCATCCTGGCTTTCCATGTGGGTGCTAGCGCCCAAGCACTTGGGTCATCTTCTGATGTTTTCTCAGGTGAATTATCAAGGAGTTGGATCAGAAATGGAGCAGCTGGGATTTGGGCTCTCATGGGATGCCAGCATCTCAGGCAATGGTTCAACCTGTTGTGCCACAACCCCAGTCTCAGAAAGTTTTTTTTTTAAAGAAGCAGACATGAGATGTATCAGCAATCTTTGCTAAAGGTATGCCAGCATGAAGAGAAAGACAGGCTCCATCTCCTGATTAGGGGTCACTGATGAACTTAGTGCATGGTGCTCCTCCCGTGTGTGCAATCTAGCAGAAAACGCTCCAGCAGCCAAGGAGGCGTTCCTCATTCCTTCTTTTTCATTATCTCAAAATATTTTGCCTCAGGTGTTAAAATTATAAATCACAATTCACAAAAAAAAACTCTCAATTAAAAATGTAGTCATTATGTTATCCAAATAGAAATTCTGCACATGAAATGGTGACTACCCAGCCTCAGCCGCTAGCACAGAGGCAGGAAATAAGAAGTTGTCATGAAAGCTGTGTTGATTGAAGAGAAAAATAGAAATTTGTTAGGAGACAATGTATTAATAGGATTGGCTGAATAGGTCTCAAAGTCCACTGTTACGTATGACTGACCGTTCTCCCTGATGAAGGTATCTGAGATGGGCAGATATACGCAGCATTTTCCTTACTGTGATTTCCCAGGGCCCAGCACAAGGCCAAGCAGCAGGCAGAGAAAAGGCCCTGTGTAAGAAAACCAAAGGGAAGTCGATGGTTCAGGCAGTAGGCAATGAGCTCCTGAAGAGGAACCAAGGGTAAAAATTCTTCTAAAGTCAAAGTTAATGGAGTACTGATAATGCAGCCACAGTGGTGAACGACTGAATCAGGTGGAGGAGAATAAATGGAGTTTGTAGCACCCTGCACTCTCTCTGATTGGGATCGAGGGGTGCAAGGACTGGGAGAGGGGACAGACTATCAGAAAAAAAGGACCAGCAGGGAGACATTTCAGCTGCAGCAAGCTGCTCGTGGGGGCTCCACACAAGGAAGCCTTGACGGGGGCAGCAAGACCTCCCCCCAGCTGAGGCAGACACAGTGTGGACTGTGCTCGCCTCAAGCTCAAAGGTGACATCATCCCAGATACCTCTGGGAAGAAAGACTGCGCTGAGCGTAAGGGAGTAGAGGAAAGGTAAACTGAGGCCAGATTGATGGACAGGAGCAGTGAAAACCCAGGATAGAATAGACAGTAAACATGAAGTAAATAGCTCATTATACTCACAGTGGGCATCAGTGAGAGATTTTTAAGCACCACGGTCGTGGTTTGGTGATATTAAATTAACCAGGCAACTGTGTGCATAACCACATGGGATGCTAAGGAAGTAATTATTTGCTCCTTTGTATGTTTAAGAAATTATTCTAAATCCATGGATGAATAGTGAATAAGACAACGATGCTTGCGCCACAGAGCAGACCGCTGAGGGAAGAATAATCTAGAGTCAGCGTGCCAGTGGGAAATCTGTGATAAACCCAAGTTAAAGAAAAGCCCTGGAGCTGAGCTTAATAACTGATGAAGAGAAGAAGAGTGGATTTTGTGGGTTTTGGTGTCTTGTTTTAAAACGTGAATAGTTTGACAAACAATTGAAACTTGCCACGGGAGGAATACAGTTGTCTCTTCTGAAAATGTTGGGAGCAGAAACAAAACCAAGACCAACGGGGGTGGAAGCTTCTACCATGCAGTATGAATAGTGATCTTTGCATTTTATTAACCAAAAAACTTCTAGAATAATCCTTCTTAAAGATTTACTCCTAATTTTCATAGTTATTCCTCTATGTACCCTTGACCTTTTGTCTACCTCACATAATCCACAGCAAGAAAGTTAGAGATCTTCTGTGTTCTCCCTACATTGTTCCAGTTTGATGGAAATACCTAGACAGAGAAGTGGGTTGTATGTAATAGAGAGCTTATGTATGCACATTTGAGTGCATACTTTCTATATTATTGTGAAAAACAGAACCTACTTTTAAGCTCAATGTTGATGTGAGACTAATACTTTCTATTTGCAACTAAAATAGGTTTATTGGATAGCTATTTCATTTCATTAAAAAAGTATCACAATGGTAAATCATGATCAACTTAAAGCAAGCCATGTTTCTAGCTATTCAAGCCAGTTACACTCTCCAACCTGTACTTACTAGTTAGGTAGACTTGTTGGGTTTTTGCTTTTTTATCCTTGAAATAAAGATGTTTAATCACATGGTTTCTTAAATATTTTTCAGTCCTAATTGATATGCCTGATTATGTATAAATGGATTGCAGGGAAAATAATTGGTTTACTCTCTCTAGTAAAAGAGAAAAAAATGTTCTACAGAATCTTTCTCCATGTCAATGATCTTTTTTGGGGAAAAAAATACAAAAATAAAAACAAAACAGTTCTGTGGTATAGACGGCATCTTCTGATAATCTTGTCTGCTCCTTCTGTCACCACAGTGTTCTAGAAGATGTCCTGCAGAGGGCAATAGAGCCAGGACTAAAAGAGAAGTCACATGTGAAGCTACCCTAGTCAAAGCACATGGATGGAAAGCAAAGGAAAAAAGCATTCTCAGGCCATTTACTGTATAAGTGGGAGTATGTGTGTATGTGCATGTGTGTATCTTTATGTATGTGGTGTGTATGTTTCTCTGTGTATGTCTGTATGCGTGCCCATGTGTGCATGTGTGTATGTGTGTATATGCATATTTGAGGTTAAGTTTGATATTCTATGACAATTAAAATAACAGTTTGACTTCTCTTTTAATTTAAAATATTTACAGTGTCTGTACTAGCAAATAATTAATTACATAGATATCAACAGTGGCTTTCTGGTCTTTTGAGATTTAGATACATTTACAAAAACCACTAATACCCCAATTCTTGAAAAAGTCTGCTGCCCAGCTCAATAACTCTGTAACTCCCAGAAAGTTTATATATACACGGCAACGTCTGTGCTCTCCAGCTCTTTTCTTCTCTTGTATGTCCCCTAGCTCAGAATTAGAGCTTGAACTTTTTTCCTGTATTGATTAAAGATAGTGTGACTCCTTTAAATTTATTTAAAATGCATTACTTCACCCACTGTGAGATTATTTGTGTGCAATAGTCTATGTAAGCCACGAGTGGGGGAAATGGAATTCACTATATTTAAAAGCTCATTTTCCAGTACTCTGTGCAGATATTATTTATGGACACTTGATTCTGTAGATTCATCTCCCATCTTTCTCCATTCTCCTTTCCCCACTTTTGTCTTTGACATCCCTTTGTTTCTTTTCAGAATAGTTGTCTCTCTTTAGCCTTTCAATTTAGAATCACCTTTACCAAATGCTACATGGTTGGCAATCAATTTCTAAAAATCAAAGACAGTTTCTTCCCAAGAAAAATGTACCTGATGAGTGTTAATCTATGCTCTAATAGTGTCAGTGTGTGCCTCTGTGAATTTGCATACATCCCAATTCATATACAATTCAGTTTCAGTATGTTCCTAAGTCTAAAAATTTGCCAGTCTATAAAAAGAAACCACCATAGCTGTGGCTCTCATGGTATGTGGTGATAAGCAATTTTTACTGAAGTTGCTGTCTTGCCTCTCTTTTATGCAAAGCCAGTTGCCTGGGGAAGGCAGCCTGCATGATGCCCTACTTCTCCATGTTTCTAATCTTGCTCTCTTAATTATCTGGCAGGAGGGACCGTTGGGGACACTGGTGTTGGTGGTTCTCTCCCCTTCTAGGTAAGTGACACTGGTGCCTTTTCAGAGTTGTCTTATGTTTTCCTCTTTAAGATTCTGAGAATAAGCAATGATGATTTTGTCCCCATGAGTCTTTATGGGCAGTTGTATACAATCTTGTGACAGATTTCAAGAACAACCTTATCAACTGTGTGATGACTGAAGTATAAATGCCTTTACATTTCTCTGGTATCCCTAACTGCTGTGCTTTTTGGAGTCTCAGCTACTCTACTTCTGATCCACTTCCTGTTAATAAGCCGGGGAACCAGGATGGCCCAATACCAGCCCCCTGCCACTGTGTGGCACATGGAATGAAATTCCTGGCTCAAGGCTTTGGCCTGGGCCATACCTGTATTTTGTGGCCATTTGTAGAGTGAATCTGTAGATGGGAGATCTCTCTGTCTGTGTTCCGTCTCTCTCTCTCTCTCTCTCTGTGTGTGTGTGTGTGTGTGTTCATCTGCCTTTCAGGTAAATAAATAAATATTTTTTAAAAAGGAAAGGTATTGCATACTGAAATTTCTACAAGTAATTAAAGATCCCATGCAGTTATTTTTAAAACTACATTTATATTACTTTAACTAAACAATTACGTATACTATCTTGTTTGTCACTCTTCAGCTCTGAAAGTAACATATTAACACTATTTTTGTATGTTTAGCAAATTCTCAGTACTAGTAGCATCATAGGCTGGCAACAGAAGGCCTGAAAAGGGGAATTATGATCAACCCATTGTTTCATAAATCCCTGGATGTTCACATAACCCAGATCTAAAAGAGATCTAACTGAAATTTTGTTGGGGTCTGGTTTTGTAAAGACCTGAGCTTTCCATTTAAAAGAACATATATTTCAATTTGAGCCTAATTACTTAGTAGTTGCATCCCTTGCTTTGAAATTGTTCCTGTGGCTTTTTTTTTTCTTTCTTTTTTTTTTTTTTTTACAGGCAGAGTGGACAGTGAGAGAGAGAGACAGAGAGAAAGGTCTTCCTTTGCCGTTGGTTTACCCTCCAATGGCCACCTCGGCTGGCGCACCGTGCTGATCCGATGGCAGGAGCCAGGTGCTTCTCCTGGTCTCCCACAGGACTTGGGCCATCCTCCACTGCACTCCCTGCACTCCCTGGCCACAGCAGAGAGCTGGCCTGGAAGAGGGGCAACCGAGACAGAATCCGGCGCCCCGACAGGGACTAGAACCCGGTGTGCCAGGGCCGCAAGGCAGAGGATTAGCCTATTGAGCCGCGGCGCCGGCCGTTCCTGTGGCTTTGATCCTACACCAGTTCTACCTTTTCCTTTTCTCCATGTATGTGTGAACAGATGTATCAAAATATCTCAATCTAAGATGGAAAACGTGGGGAGAACCTACAGTTTTCATTGTTTCCCTTCTATCATGTTTATTACATAGACTCTGAGAAAATTAAGTGAACACATTTTTGGTAGTTGCGATAATCTCAAGTGAAGCATGGCTGTGGAAATATCGTTGCTGAAACTAGGTTATGTAGACAGAAAATCCCCTAACAAAGGAGGCATTTATGCTTGTCTTAGTGGCACACGCTGCTTCTTCAAGTGACTCAGACTGGGGATTCAGATTTAGTATTTGACAATTATCTCTGGCACACGCACAACATCCCTGTTCTTCCTCAAAAACAGTGTAGACAACCTTGAACTTTGAAAATCTGTACTTTCTCTCTGGGTCAATGTAAAACTAGCAATAAAGGAAATGACCCTTGTTCTAGGTTGAGGGAACTGAAAAGTTTGCAGCAGCAGCCTGGAATCTCTGAAAGACTAAAGCATCCATGCTACTGGAAAACGGTGCATCTGGAGCCCTTCCAAAATGGAGACTCAACACAGCCCCAACAGCACCGCACGCGCCTCCCGGGTATTATCGGCTGTGAGTAATGCCCAGAGCCTCCTAGGAGAACAATTGTATTTCTTTATTTCGTCACACGGTGAAGGCACAGAATTGGCACACTCTCTGACTCACAGATACAGTGGCAGAGCCCTGCCAGGGAAAGTCACTTCCTGTGGACGGTGAGGCTGACTCCACCACCAGTGGGAGCTCTTTACCTAATTGTCTTCAAGAGCTGACCCATTCCAGAGTGAATTCTGGTTCCACAGCCATCTCTGGAGTGACAGGCAGACCACGTGGCACTCCCAGATGCGGACGTGTGTTTGAGAGCCTGTGTGTGGATGTTGCGTGCATTTAGTGATTCCAAAGGTGGTTTTTGAAGAAGCAAAAAGTTATAGAAGGGAAAAGAGGGAATGATATTGCCAACAAATGAAAGAGGGTCAAAAAGAATGATTAAGTCTCCTGATACCAGTTTTATTACAAACTCATTCCCAACTTTACCCCTAAGTGTAAAAGCTGAGTTTCTGCAAGCTAGAGCCATCCCAGGTCTCCCAGCGTTTGTCCAGCTTGGGGTACCCAGGCAGCCTGAGCTGTCCTGTGCCCCTTTCTTTGTTCTCCCTGTTAGAAGTCATTTTCCCATCTACTTATGAGATTTCTTTTATTCTAGTTCAAATCGTTCATAAGAAGTCTTCCTACTCACACCGTGTGCAAATATAAAGTTCTTATTTTGGTGGGGAGGGGTTGTTTTTAAGTTCTTTTTTCCTTATGAAAAGAAGGAAATTATAAGATTTTCAAGAGGCAGAAATAGAGAAAAAGGAAGATGCATGTAGAGATGAATATGTGGAATAATCTCAATGTCTAGACGACCATAGTTCAAATTGTGAATGGGTATCATTGGTAGTGTTGAGATTGGTTTGACTCATTGTGAGTGGCTGTGTTGCACAGACTCATTCTCCTTTCCTGAAGTCATGCTGGGTGTGTATGTAGGGGAGACAGCCCATGGGACAGACTGTGTTGGTTTCAGTGGGGGTGTAGGTGGGGCATGTAATGAGTCCTCAAACCTATCTAATTCATCTCACCCATGAAGACAAGCGTTACCACTAATAAAAGAATTGCAATTAATAGGCAGCTGCCAAAGAGCAATCTCCATACCCCAGTGGGTAAAGTGGGGCCAAAAAGATCAATAAAGTTAGCTCAGTCTACTCTCTGAACAAAATGGATTTGCACCTTTGTAAAAATTTCTAGGTGTTGCCCATTCTTCTTGATCTAACTCTCAATTTCAGCAAGGGGCAGGGTATATAAAAGACAGAAAGATGGAGGAAGTGGTTATATGATGCATTTGGCTGCTATCCTACACCGGTGAATAGCGCTCTGGCCCCTGCCAATGTCCTCTCAGAAGAAACTCCGGGAGAGCGATGCCAAAATTTAGGGGTTTGGTGTGGACATTTGATGCACGTGGAGTGTAGCTATCATCTCATTGTATGGCAGATATTCTTATGAGAAAAAATTCAGAAAAAGCAAATTATAAAGCAAGATGACAAAGAGTTTTGTAAACCCTAGTTACCCTAGAGTCAAGATTTTAGTTCCTCTTATAGAAAGATGGAAGATGCAGTAAATATGAGCCAATAGACAGCTGAACGTGGACAAGAAAGATAGGAATCCAAATATATTTATTTTAATTTTTATTTATATATTAATAAATACAAAGAACACTCTCTATTGTGTGATCTCTGGATTTTTCTATTGTCTTACCCTTTTTCCTAATACAAAAAAACTTTAGATGATATTGATAAAACTATGTATATTTGTTCAGAATTCAATGAGATGAAAATAATATTTCTTTTAAAATAAGGTCAAAGTTAAGTAGCAAGGAAGGGCACTTGCAGAAGAAGCAGGCATAGTAATAACTGCCCATAGAGGATTCTGATGCCTCGTTGTGGAAAGAATTTTAGAGATGACCCCAAGTCTTTTGTGCTGTGGTTCTAAATAAAATACTCATCTAGGTGCTACTGTGAGAAGTCTTTAGACATAATTATGGACCCAAGTGGGCTAACAAAAAATCTGGAGAAATCCAAACTGATAATAGCACCATCAAGTTTTGACAAGCATGGAGTTTTCTCAGGCAGGATGTAGAGGTCAAAGAGATGTTAAGTGTGAGGGGAGTCTGATGTGGGGAGTGTGTCTGCTGTCATGGAGAGGCCGCATCACAGAGATGGAGAGTGACCTCCAGTAATGGAGGACAACCCTGGCTGCTGTACCAATGAAATGGTTGTGTCTGTCTTGGAGGCTTTGGGAGCCAAGTTCTGTTAGTACAGGAAGGAGCTTCCAAGAAGATATGAAGCCCCAGTGAAAGTGCAGAGAGCTGACCCCATGATTTCAGCCTCCTGAGAGCCACAGCTGCACCAGCTCCGTCGTCCTGTATTCCTGACATTCAGAACCACCAGATAGTGAAAAAATGCTATGTTAAGACATGAAGTTGATGGTAGTTTGTTATAACAACAATATAAAGCCAATACACCTTCATTACAGAAGTGAAAGAGAAAGGGGAAAGGGCAGAATAGACAAGAACTGACCAACACGGTGCTGCTGGGTTTCCTCCACAGAACAGGCACTTTCTCCTGCAAATCTTAGGATGCCTGGAACTCCACTCCAATCCACACAATCCACACATCTCTTGAGCCCCCACATCATCACTTAGAGCTCCCTTGTGAAGGTGGATGGTAGAATAGGACCCATCCCACATTGGGGGGAGAGAGAGAGAGAGAGAGAGAGAATCCCTTCTGCTAGTTCAAACCCCAAATGCTCAGAATCGTTTGTTCTGAACTAGCTGAAGATAGAGCTCAGACTTGAACATAGGTGACAGGAACCACTCATTGGAGCTGACTTCACTACTTGATCTGCGTCAGCAGGAAGTTGGAGTGACCAGGCTGACCTGGTCCTGAACACAGTACTCTGACATAGGACACAGGTGTCTTAATCATTAAGCTAAGTGCCCACCCCAACCACCAACCACCAACCACCACTGTATGTGTATTTTTTATTTGTTAATTCCAAGTGGGCTATGAAACACAAACTGCTAGCAATTTGGAAATTCCATTTTATTTGTGTCTGTGTATGTGTGCGCACATGTGTATGTGTTACTCAAATAACCTTCCATTCAGTTGCCTGACAATTGTACTTTAAATCAAATATAGACAGAACTCTAAGGGTGTTGAGTATCAGGGGATTAAAAATGTCATGTGATCATGCTTTGGGTTTAATTTAGGTATCAATGGAGGAATTTTGAAAATAATAGATACACTGTGTCTCCTAAATATCACCTAACAATCTCAGCTCCACCCCTGTTAGGTAAATAAATAATCTCATTATTAGAATAATAAAAACAATATAGGGATTTTCCCATGGACATGTAAAGCCAAACATTGCTAGAATATTTTCCTGCTCTGTTCAACAGCTCTGCCTTTGCCAAGTGTAGCCAGGGTGTACCTACAACCTTTGGCATCTAAATGAAAGAAGCGGGGGTACTGCAAGCAAAAACAGGTTTTCTGTACTTCTTTTCCCTCCTGGTCACTCTCTCTGCCTGTGTAAAAACCTGTGCCCTTATCTAGCTATTATGAAGTAAATTAAAAAGACGTCTTCTTGTTATTTTTCCTTGTCAATAGGATATCTGTGTAGGCAGAATTTCTAAAGCTGAGACACTTATGGGAGCAGTGGGAACCTAACTTAAAAATCACATGAAGAAGTGGATGGAGTAGGAAGTCGCTGTGTGAGCTCTCTGCCTGCAGAGCACTTGAAGTTTCTCTCTGTCAATCGCTATTTATTTTATGATCCAAAAATACACAGGGTACATTAACTAAGACTGCAAATAAAGAAAGAGGCATGAGAAAATGCAACCATAGTCAGAAAAAAATTCATCTTAAAAATACAAAAAATAAAAAAATCTTAATAAACAGCCTATGTATCTGTGATGTAACTAATATTTGTGGGCAGATTAAGCATTTTAAGACTTCTTCATTCAATTCTTTGTACTTTGTTATTTATTAAAAATAATTCTCTTCAAATGCCTTACAAGTTATTCTGGATAGATTTAAATCCTTGACAATACATAAATTTAGTAAGCTGTAAGATTTCCCTCCATTTATCTAACTCTGTAAGCTTAATGGGGGTTTTAACTAAAAAAAGACATGACTTGGGTCCCTGAGAGTCTGTCCAGAATTTGGTGGAATCAAACCTGTTTGGTTGGGTTCGTTGGAGTTCTTTGCTTTCATGTAACAAAAGAGGATTGGATCACATAGAGTTTATCCTAAATCAGAATTATCTTTCTTATCATATTAAATTAATGGTTAAGAACATTTGGAAAATTCCAGATATTTTATGCATATTTAAAAAAGAAATTAGTGCATTTATTATTAAATCTTAGGGTAGGCGGTAGGTATATTTTTCTCAAATGCCTGACTCCCACAGAGTAGCTTCTGTAATGAAAGCATGACTCAACCTACGAGTGAACAGGTTCTTTTTCCTTTTATCATCAAGTTTGATGGCAGAAGATTTGATTTGAATAAAATGCAGTAAACATAGGAGGCTAGACTATGTTTTACTTAGAAAAGTCTTTATAAAATTTCTTAACCACTTAAAATCAGTGAAATTAAAATTTACTTGGCCTAGTATAAAAACACTAAAGTTCAACATATTTGAAATTACAATGGTCTAGTGAAATCTGGGTGTGTAGATTAAAGAAGTGCAATTCATTTATCAGCATGTGTATGACCTGTTTGTCAGCCCTAGTGTTACCAGATTACAAATTTGATTTGTCACCTTTATTTTCACAATGATAACCATTGTCACCACTTACACTGTAGCAGTGAAGGGCTGACACAGAACTTTTGAATAAGTGAGCTAAAGTTTAGAAATCAGCACCAATACATTTCTGTTAAGGATAAGTAAAATATTCCCTGCTTTAGCATGAAGCAGAGAAGCCAGGGACTCTCTGGCTGCCCCTCCGGAAGTATTACAGGATCGATGTGCAGGTTTGGACCCTGAAACACAAAGTGGCCAAGTAGTCTTGTTTTCTTTGGCAGGAACTCATCTTTTGTGTATTATTTCCCTCTTTTGTGAGAAATTTCCTCTTTGCTTTTAAAATGTAGGAATATATATTACTTTCCTTTGTCAACATTTTATCCTAAGATGTACAAAGGATATTCAAAAAAAGTTGTGGAGAATGGGAAAAAAAAAAAAAAAGGTGAATTCGTGTAAGTGCAAAAACTTTTGAAGTCCATGAACAGATTTTTTTGAGAATAAGAATTTTTCATGAAGTTTTAGAAAACCGCTTATATGCATGGATTTCAAAAATTATTTTCCATGAAACAAAAGGAACAACTGGAATATCTTTTTTTTTTTTTTTTTTTTTGACAGGCAGAGTGGACAGAGAGAGAGACTGAGAGAAAGGTCTTCCTTTACCGTTGGTTCACCCTCCAATGGCCGCCACAGGTGGTGCGCTGCGGCTGGCGCACTGCGCTGATCCGATGGCAGGAGCCAGGTGCTTCTCCTGGTCTCCCATGGGGTGCAGGGCCCAAGTACTTGGGCTATCCTCCACTGCACTCCCTGGCCACAGCAGAGAGCTGGACTGGAAGAGGGGCAACCGGGACAGAATCCGACGCCCCGACCAGGACTAGAACCTGGTGTGCCGGCGCCGCTAGGCGGAGGATTAGCCTATTGAGCCACAGCGCCAGCCTGGAATATCTTTTAATTTCACATTCCACACCACAAACCTTTTTAAAGTGCCCTCCTGTCTTCACATATCTCCAATGCCTCTGACAACTCACTCCTCAAACTCAGTGTTCTGCTGTCATTTTGGGTGTTACTTCACTAACAAGTGGCCTACATGTAATGCCATTTCCAAGTACACTCATATTTGGAAAAATGAAAAGTTATTACTTTTTTTTTTAAATGTTACAAATTCACCTCTCCATGAATTAGAATCCTGTGGCATTTTTTTAAGATATCAGTAGATTAAGATTATACTACTAAGTGTACTTTGATTTAGAGTTAATTTTTATCTAAAATATGTATGCCTAATGTTGAAAAGTTTTTCCATGCGGACTCAGACTTGCCAAAGGTTGCTAAATAAAATGACTGAGGGCCCAGCATTGTGTCAACCCATCCTTCTGGCAATCCGTAGTCTGTTTGTAGTGAGTTTAGGACTTGGTTCAAGATTTCTGTTCCACCAATACTGGCCTAATTGAGTAACTTTGTATTTTCCGTGTCAACATGTGCAAGCCTGTGGCTTTACTCTAGTAAGTGAATAAAGATCTCGACTTTGTATTTCTACAATGAAGGACACCTAGGTAACTAGGTTAAAAGTGCTTACTATACCTTGTACAAATGTTGCCTCAAGTGTTATTCTATGGTGTACTAAGAGGGACTCACACTAGAAACCCCTATAGGGATGACTTAGTGTAGATACTTCCTCACCTCAGCCGGAAGCCACTCTCCCCACTGTTCAGAAGGCAGTCCTTCCCCCTGCTGCTCATCCCTCCTCTTCTTTCACACAGGTAATTCCTCTGCCTACATGTCTTGCACGCCAATCTTTGCTAATCTGCTTTCACAGCTTGCTCAGGACATTGGAATGCATTTGGCCATTTTGTCCCAGTAGGCCAGAGAACACCAGACCTACATAGTCTGTCCCAGGAACCCACCCCAAATTTCTTCCTACCCATTGATCCTCTCCATGCAATTGGAGTCAGTGATGCTTAGTGGAATAAGAAATAAAAAAAAGACAAATATGATGTTTCTGATATGTGGTAACTAATATATGAAGTACAAGAGTAAAGCATATGAGTGAACTGACATCTTGAGATTTGATTATTGTTTCTAGCCCTTGTCTACATTCCTGAGAAACAGTGTCTTTCTACTTTCTATCTATTGAATTCTTTACTTAGTAGAGGATTCAGTTTGTAGTTATAAAGTAAATTGAAAGCATATCATCACAAAAAATAAAAGAGAAATAAGAAAGGAAATAGTAGGCGGGGGGGGGGTGAAAAGTATTGTTATGTTCTTAAAACTGTTTATACGAAATACATGAAAATCTGTTCTCTTTTATATAAATAAATAAACTCATATGAGGAAAGAAGTAATGGGCACACAGTAGATCTAGAAATAACTTGCAATTGTCCTTAGGCCCCACCTTTGAGAGTTAATAAATGTTCCAGGCCCTGGAATGACTCCCCCACCCCTTTTGGTAATATCATTCTCACCTCCTTTCCACGTCTCATTCACCAACTGGTATTTGGATTCTAGTCCTGTAATTTACCAAGCTCATCTTTCTCTGAGTACCTTTACCTCTTCTGTTCACACTGCAACACACTTAACTCCCTTAAGATAAGCTCAGGTCTTGTGTATTAGTACAAGGCAACACTAACCCTCCAGTGACAGACAAAACAGAAACCCTGCTGATTTAGTACAGATAAGAAGTTATTCATCATTCAATGAGTATCTAGGTAGTGAGGGAGCTTTGTGAAAGCAGGGGATCTACTACATCATGGACAGTTGAGGATTTTAGCTGAAGGAGGCTCTGCCCTTTTCAACATGTGAATTTTGTGTGTATCCCTGGCATCAACATCCTGCCAGATAGACATTATAGGATAGTGTGTGTGTGTGTGTGTGTGTCCAGGAGGGAGGGTAGAGTGAGAAACTGATCAATTTCTAGCAAAATATTCTCTATCACATCAGAAATAGTTTTATGGCCTTTGCTGCCACTTTTATTTCCTATTTGGAAGTCTTGCCCCATGTACAAATGAAACCAAACCAAGAGCGCCTGAACATGCTTAGTCAATCTTTCCCTTAGTGCTAGAACAATATATATGCACATATGTGTCATACATACATGTATACCAGGTGTTGTGGAAAACCTTTTACTATCCAAGAAGAGTGAAGGAGAATGATATGTATGAGGAGGGGATGGGATATAAAATTTTGTCCTTGTAATAAAAATTACCTCAGTATTTATATATGCTCCACAGCATTTAACTTTTTGGTAGTTTTCATTCCAATTAAAAATCTTGCTGGTTTTCTGACTCCTCACCTTTTGCTAGCACTTGCACTAAGCACTGTACATAAATTATTTGGTTTAATCCTCTGAAGTCCCTAGGAACCTGGCACAGTTGTCACTCCTATTTTTCTGAGTGATTGAAATACCTTACTCAAGGTCTGAAAATCTTTCATTCAATTTGGCTTCCTAAGGACTTACTGTCTGTGGAAGAACCCTAGTGTAACTATTCATTCTCTTATAGAATCCTCACATAGATACATTGTAAAAAAGTCATATTTATATGTTCTGATGAATCTGAATTTTTAAAGGAATCAAGAATAAAAATGTTCTTACGTTAAGTATTTGTCTCACAATTCTTAGCTTTCCTATAAATTAAGCTAGCATATATCTTGAGTGCCGATATGTGTTCAGTTATTTAGATAGAAATATTAAATAGCATTAATTATGGTATTTGCAAATGGGGCCAATGAGAGCTAAATTGATGAGATAACAATCAATCAAACATAGAAATTAATGGGATAGGGACCGGCACTGTGGCACAGAGGGTTAAAGCCCTGGCCTAATGTGCCAGCATCCCATATGGGCACTGGTTCTAGTCCCAGCTGCTCCTCTTCCAATCTAGCTGTCTGCTATGGCCTGGGATAGCAGTAGAAGATGCCCCAAATCCTTGGGCCCCTGCACCCACGTGAGAAACCCAGAAGAAGCTCCTTGCTCCTGGCTTCAGATCGACATAGCTCCAGCTGTTGTGGCCACCTGGGGAGTGAACCAGTGGATGGAAGACCTCTCTGTCTCTGTCTCTACCTCTCTCTGTAATTCTGTCTTTCTAATAAATAAAATAAATCTTTAAAAAATAAATTAATGGGATATAACTGGAATTTTGTTACTCCAATCTTGTGTGTTTATGATGCTCTATAAAGTTTGTGACGATCTAGGAACTGTGTTCTAATGAAGAAGGAACCAAATCACAAAAGAAAAGCCACATGAACAAAAGGGAAGAGAAAAGATACATGGAATAAGAAGAGAATAGCTATTCTTGGTGAGTTATAGAAGAAAGTTCAGAAATGAGAAAATATGAAAATCAAAACCGGAGGGTGAGTAGAAGCTGTGGGGAGCAGGGAGATTGCTTCTGACATTTGTTCAAAGATTTGATGCTGAGCACGCTGGCACTAAAGAGAGCAGACAAGAGGCCCTGGAAGTAAGGGTTGATAGTGAGTAAGCAGGAGGTTGAGACATCTTCGGGTTAAATTTCATTAACCTGAAGCTTCCTTTTCTTTGCTCAGAATCCTTCAATTGTTTTTCATTAATTACAAGATAAAGTATATTATCTCATCCACTGATCTTCAAATCAATGTGAAAGTGAACAGTCATCTTTTCACACATCCATCTGACCTCCTTTTACCTGGACAAGGCACTCATTAAACATATTTTGCATGTTTTTGTCCACGAACTTTCTGCTGAAATCCATGAAAGTAAATAGAAGGCTATGTAAGAAGTAGTTAGTGTTTGAGTAGAGAGAATTCAGATTTGAGAAACAATTTGGATTTTTTTGTTTTTTTTATCTGACAGGTAGAGTTACAGACAGTGAGAGGGAGAGACGAGATAAAGGTCTTCCTTCTGTTGGTTCACTTCCCAAATGGCCGCTATGGCCTGCACTGCGCTAATCCAAAGCCAGGGGCCAGGAGCTTCTTCCGATCTCCCATGTGGGCGCAGGGGCCCAAGCACTTGGGCCATCCTCCACTTCTATCCCAGGCCACAGCAGAGAGCTGGACTGGAAGAGGAACAACCTGGACTAGAACCAGCACACATATGGGATGCTGGTGCCGCAGGTGCAGGATTAACCTACTGTGCCCTTGAGAAACAATTTGACACTATTTTTCATTCCTCTGTTATCTGTCTATCTGGAAGTGTTCTGTTATTTTTAAATCCAGCTTTCCTTTGAACACTGAACTCAAGCTTGGTTGCCCCTTTCTCTCAACTTTCACAAGCCTTATCCATGTGTATTTAGCACTTGTACAGAGGCTTAGGATTAAAATTTTTATGCATATTAGATTTAAATCTGATATTTGAAGACTTTTGGTTCAACTTTGAGTTTCATTCCATCAGCGTTATCATCTCTTGGTAATAGATTTATTGACAAGTCATTTGTTTAAATTTTTCCTCTTTTTTCTTTTCTTCTTTTCTTCCTTTTTTATGCCTAATTTTAAGTATACAAATCAAGAGTAATGGGATAGTACCAAAACAATTTACCATATATGCTTAACTCCATTTCTCCTATTAATATCTTATATTAATATTATTTGTCATAGTAAATTAACCACACCAAGTTTCTATCTTACTCCATTGGAATGAAATTTCCATGAATGTAGACATGCAACAGTTATATTTGCCATTGTATCTTTTTTTAAAGATTTTTTTTAAAAGATAAAGTTACAGAGAGAGATAGAGACACAGAGAGAGATCTTTCATCCACTGGTTACACCCCAGATGGCCGCAACAGCCGGAGCTGCACTGATCCGAAGTCAGAAGCTTCTTCTGGGTCTCCCACATGGGTGCATGGGCCCAAGGACTTGGGCCATCTTCCACTGCCCTCCCAGGCCATAGCAGAGAGCTGGATCAGAAGGAGAGCAGCCAGGACTAGAACTGGTGCCCAAATGGGATGCTGGCGCTTCAGGCCTTGGCTTTAACCTGCTGTGCCACAGCTCCAGGTCCTGCTATTGTATCTTGAGTGTAGAAGAGAGTGTCTGACTCATTCTGGACACAAAAACAGAAAACAGCATTTCAGTAAGTTCTTGCCAACCCCCCAGTGTACCCTGTACACATTGCTGAGAATAGCTAGCTCAAAACTCTGGATGTGATCACCTGCCTATCGCAGTGTACACCAGGAACACTACATCCTTTGCCAGAATATATTGGATTGAATTATTATAAGACCCAGAGAAACTAGACATTCATCAATCAATTGACCATAAAAGTAGAATTTGTAAGGTCATAGAATTTTGGAGACAGGGTAACTCTGTTGAGGCAATGGAGCCAATGATGAGTCAGATAGGAGAATTTGTCTACGTCTACGAGGAGAGATGTGTCACCTGTTGAACACTAGAGGAGAGAGACCATACAAACCCAGGGTAAAGAGAAGCAAAGACTCACATTATAGGAGCTACCTTGATATCTTCTCACATTACAGTGAGAGACATTCAGTGACCCAGCTGTACTTCATGCTCTTGTGTTTAATGAGTACTTCAAAATTTCTCTTCTACTTATATTGTTTTGAATGGGCTTTTCCCCCACATCGTCTCACTTTCCCTCCTTTCCTCACAGGGGTGCGAAATGTGCAGCCTGTGGGCTGTATAAGGCCCACAAATTCATTAGATTTAGCCCTGCTTTGGCAACCACAGGCCAGACTCGAAATTCAATAAATCTGTATCAGGATAATTTTTAAGTTGACAATTTTGTATTGGCTGTGAATAATGTTACAAATATCTATAAGGTTCTTTGCAAACAAACAAACAAAAAATTACCCACCCACCCCTGCATAGGAATCAAGAATATAGCAGTTGCCATCTATTCTAATTCCCCCAATACTTTTTACAACTGAAAAAACAATTTCCTCAGTTAAATGTTTTATATCCTCCACTGAAGCTTTGCTATATACAATTGTGATTCGATGAGGTGAACTCCTCTCAGAGGGGGCTGGCTAACCCCCTTTTTTAGCAGCCAGAATCCTCCCAAGAAAGCATCTCTTTCCATTTTATGTAGTCCAGTATTTAATGCATCACAGAAAGACAGGTGGAATCAGTTCTTGAGTTGCTCCCAATATAACTAAACCATTCACTCAGTAAGCCCTGCGGGCAGGGGGATTTCTTCTGCTGATGTTGAGCCCCAGTGCCTGCTCCACGCTCAGGCTCTGTGTATTCTCTGCTTCAAGCCCAGTGGGAGCCCCCTAATATGCCATATGATCCTTTAGATACTGGAGACTCTGTAAGGAACATATCAATAAACCCTGCTCTCAGGGAGCTTGCATACCAGTGAGGGAAGACGGGGAAACAACTTTCAAGCCATTACACAGTTGTGAGTGATATTGTGGATGGTGGGGACTTCAGTGAAGGGAAGCAGCCAACGAAGAAGAACTTCAGAATTCAGAAAGAGGTTGATGTATGTGAAGGAATAATCAAGAAAGGCCAGACTGGGGTGACGTTTGAGCAAACTCTCAGCAGGAAGTGGTGCAGGTGGAAGACAGAGTCCTCACGGACCAACTCTTTGTAGTAATTTCTGATGATTCTTTTTAATTCTGTGGTGTGTTTTGTTACAATTGTTAACTATTGGGAGTGCATCAAATTGAGAAGTTTCTGTACTGCAAAAGAAACAGTCAGGAAAGTGAAGAGGCAACTGACAGAATGAGAAAAAAATATTTGCAAACTATGCTACAGATAAAGGATTAATAACCAGAATCTACAAAGAGATCAAGGAACTCCACAACATCAAAACAAACATCCCACTTAAGAGATGGGCCAAGGACCTCAATAGACATTTTTCTTTCTTCCTCTCTTTCTTTCTTTCTTTCTTTCTTTCTTTCTTTCTTTCTTTCTTTCTTTCTTTCTTGACAGGCAGAGGGGACAGTGAGAGAGAGAGAGACAGAGAGAAAGGTCTTCCTTTACCGTTGGTTCAACCTCCAATGGCCGCCACGGCTGGCGCACCGTGCTGATCCGAAGCCAGGAGCCAGGTGCTTCTCCTGGTCTCCCATGGGGTGCAGGGCCCAAGCACTTGGGCCATCCTCCACTGCACTCCCGGGCCACAGCAGAGAGCTGGCCTGGAAGAGGGGCAGCCAGGACAGAATCCAGTGCCCAAACCGGGACCAGAACCCGGTGTGCTGGCGCCGCTAGGCGGAGGATTAGCCTATTGAGTCACGGCGCCGGCCAGACATTTTTCAAAAGAAGAAATCCAAATGGCCCAACAGGCACGTGAAAAAATGTTCAAGATCACTAGCCATCAGGGGAATGCAAATCAAAACCACAATGAGGTTTCACCTCACCGTAGTTAGAATGACTCACATACAGAAATCTACCAACAACAGATGCTGGCGAGGATGTGGGGAAGCAGGGACACTAACCCACTGTTTGTGGGAGTGCAAACTGGTAAAGCCACTATGGAAGTCAGTTTGGAGTTCCCTCAGAAACCTGAATATAACCCTACCATACAACTCAGCCATCCCACTCATTGGAATTTACCAAAAGGAAATTAAATTGACAAACAAAAAAGCTGACTGCACCTTAATGTTTATTGCATCTCAATTCACAATAGCTAAGGCCTGAAATCAACCTAAATGACCATCAACAGTAGACTGGATAAAGAAATTATGGGATATGTACTCTATAGAGTACTATACAGCAGTCAAAAACATTGAAATCCGGTCATTTGCAACAAAATGGAGGAATCTGGAAAACATCATGCTGAGTGAATTAAGCCAGTCCCAAAGGGACAAATATATGTTCTCCATGATCAGTGACAACTAACCGAGCACCAAAAAGGAAACCTGTTGAAGTGAAATGGACACTATGAGAAACAATGACTTGATCAGCCCTTGCCCTGACTGTTGAGGAACAACTTAACACTTTATCCTTTTTTAGTATTTTTTTGTTCTAGTTAATACTATTGGTTGAAGTCTGTAATTAACACACAATTATTCATAGGTGTTTAAATTTAACTGAAAAGTCATCTCTGTTAAGTATAATAGTGGGAATAAGAGAGGGAGGAGATGTACAGTTCAGCACATGCTCAATCGGACTTGCCCCAAGTGGTAGAGTTAGAAACGTGCCAGGGGATTCCAATTCAATCCCATCAAGGTGGCATGTACGAATCCCATCTCACTAGTCCAAGTGATCAGTTTCAGTTATAACTGACCATAATGATAGGATTAAGAGTCAAAGGGTCACATAAACAAGACTAGTGTCTGCTAATACTAACTGATAGAATTACAAAGGAGAGAACGATCACATGGGAAGCGGGAGACTCAGCAGACTCATAGAATGGCAGATGTCCTAAACAGCACTCTGGCCTCAAAATCAGCCCTTAAGGCATTCAGATTTGGCTGAAGAGCACATGAGAGTATTTTAGGCATGGAAAGCCAAGACACTCTGGCAAAAAAAGACAAAAAAAAAAAAAAGAGCATCTAAATGAAAGATCTCTGTGAGTGAGATCCCAGTGGAAAGAACGGGGCCATCAAAGAAGGAGGTACCTTTCTCTGAAGGGAGGAGAGAACTTTCACTTTGACTATGACCTTGTCTGAATAAGATCAGAGTTGGTGAACTCAAAAGGCTTCCATAGCCTTGGCAACTCATGACAAGAGCCTAGGGTTATTACTGACGCCATAAACAAGAGTGTCAATTGTTAAGTGAACAACAGGAGTCACTGTGTACTTACTTCTCATGTGGGATCTGTCCTTAATGTGTTGTCCAATGTGAAGTAATGCCATAACTAGTACTCAAACAGTACTTTACACTTTGTTTCTGTGTGGGTGCAAGCTGTTGAAATCTTTACTTAATATATACTAAATTGATCTTCTGTATGTAAAGAGAATTGAAAATGAATCTTGATGTGAATGGAAGGGGAGAGGGAGTGGGAAAGGGGAGGGTTGTGGGCGGGAAGGAAGTTATGTCGGGGAAAGCCACTGTAATCCAAAAGCTGTACTTTGGAAATTTATATTTATTAAATAAAAGTTAATAAAAAGACATTAATAATATACAATGAAAAAAAGAAATATAAGATCTAAAAAGAGAAAATATTAAATTGAACTCCAACAGAAATAAAAATATCACAACGAAAGTTAAAACAATTAAATAAAGCCCACTTGATGACATAGGTTGAGATGTAATTTTCTATGGAATTGAGGGGGTTGAAGAGCAGAAGAAGAGTTGATGTGGGCTTGGGCTAGTGCTTTAATGTGGAGATGAACAGAAATCAACTCTATGAATTTGGAGGATGAACTAAAGGTACTCACTGTGTGTGGTGGAAGACAAAAATGCACAGTTAAAAATTGGATGTCTCTGTTTTAATGTATTATTTATTTATTTATTTATTTGAGAGTGTGTGTGGAGGAGAATGAGAGAGATCTTTATCTATTGGATAACTCTCCATAGGCCCATAAAGGCTTAGGCTGGACAAAGCAATATCCAGTATCCCAGAACTACATAAGGGCCTCTTCCATGGGCTGCAGGGTCCCAGTTCCTTCCGCTGTCATCTTTCCTCTGGATGGGTCTTCGAAGGAAGCTGGATCGGTAGCAGATGCGGAATTCCATTCTGAGAATCTAATGTGGGATGTAGGTGTCCAAGCAATGACTTAACTGCTGTGCCACAACATCCACCCCAAATGCTGTCTTTTTGGTTGGGGCAACGTTTAGGTGATAAAGCAGCTTGAGGGAATGCACTGAGGGGATTCAATATTTGGCAACTTGGTAAATTGTTTTGTGAATATCATTCAAATATTAAATAGTGAACCAGAAAATATTTGATGGTTTCAAGGGAGTTGATGTTTTACCACTCTACTCTGTACAGAATACAAATGATACATCAGAAATGTATGTGTGTTTAGAAAATAATCAAGTAATAAATATACTTAATTGATTGAATAGCAGGTGATTTTGTAAAATTTTCCAGTAAGCAGAAACTACTACACTCTAAAACACACAGACACACAACCATGTACCAACAATCCTGTTACTCACCTATTTTTCTGATATTATATTGCATGTGTGAGTGTCAATATATTCATGTGTTTGCACATTTGTTCATGGGAATGGTTTCTCCTAGGAAATTTAATTTTGAACATATTTAACATGAAGAATTTTTAAAAACCTGAGAGTTGTGCAAGATTCATATTTCAAACTGAATTTTCTGCTATAAGCCGTAAGTATTTTCTCTGATTTTTGCACTTTTTTATATAATACAGTTTAGGCCTTTTAAAGCTGTTTTTGTCTTAAACACTTCCTAGACAAGTCATAGTGAGTAAAATGCCAGGGGGCTAAGCAAGCCCACCGATAATAAAACTAAGTTTGGTGTACAAAGAAGATTGCAATTTAACTATGAATGTTGAACAGTGATTTTAGCACTCAAACATCCAAACCAATTGTTGGCTTAGCCCTGAACCACTAGAAAAGTTCCCACACTTCATGCTTAGTGAAAAATTAGGCTATATGTGGTCAGGAAGAAAACTCCTTCTGGGCTAGTATTGCACATTTTAGGTGAATTATAGGTCTCATTCTCTGTGAGCAGTTACCATAAGCCACCAAGAGCTAATGGTGAATGTTAGATCATCAATCTAGGTTACAGGAACATTTAAATTAATTGGATTATATTAGAGATTCCCACAATCAGAACTTGGAAGTCAGGTTCTAGGTTCTTAGCTAGATGCTCAATCTCACAAAGTGGGTCAACCCTGACATTTTATGATTTTAATTTAAGATAATTGTTGAAATAGCATTTATTTATATAGACTGCAGTGACAGGCCTTGTAATCACTTATTCAGTGATTAAAATAAGTTAATTTAGACTTAAATTTTAATTTCAAAAACAAAGTTTTGCATGAGAAGCAGCAAAGAGCAGCAAAATATATACCAAATAAACTTTTAAAATTCAATATATCTCTCTGGCCCCCCTTTCTATCTACCTATCTATCATCTGTTTAGATAGGGATACCCAGAGACATATATGTTCATACACATATATGAAGGTCCCACAAATATTTGGTGGAAAAATGGAACAAAAAGGCAATGCAAATTTTCTGTGAGCTTTTGGAATTTCTTCATATACACGGTACAGACATAAAGCTCTCAGAAAGCAAGTAAGAGGCTCAGAGCAAGTTCAGCGTAGTGGTTATCTACTGACAGAGGAAGGAAGAAGGGGGAAAAGAATGGAAAATGTTAGCTGTTCATTGCAATGCTTCACTTTAAAAACTATTAAAACAGGGAGTTACTTTACATAATTATAAAAATAGCATAGAAATATATGACAGCCATACTAAATGAAGTTCTTAGGGTAAACATATGTTAATTTTACCCACTTCAGATAACATGATGAAGGACAAAGCTTAAGGATGTGAACTGTTATTTTTCTAAAAACTCTGTGCATAACTGGATATAAATCCCTTCTATATATGGACTGTGTTTCACCTTTAATACATATCTTATATTCTAGATAATTAGATAAATCTAAAGAACACTTACTGAAGAACTATTTATTTATATGTTTATTTAGCAAAGAGAATGAGATTGAGGCACAGAAGGAAAAGATTCCATTAGGTGGCTCATCCCAAAATGGTTGAATGGTTCTGGGATGGGTGCCCAAAGTTTGGAGCCAAGAAATTAATCTAGATTTCCCACATGGTTCACAGAGACCTAATCTCCTATAATTGCCTCTCTGTCTGCATTAACAGGAAGCTGGAGTTAGTAGTGGAGGTGAGCATTGAACCCAGGCATCCTGATGGGGATCCAGGCGTTCTTTCTTAAGGTCTTAAGTGCTGGACCAATCGCACATCTCTAAAGAACAATTCTAATAATATAGAAGAAACTATGAAAATCAAATGAACTTTTGCTTTAAGGGATGACACACAACATTTGATTTTATCTAGGTGAAGAATCAAAGGTTTTTATACTTTCCAAATCAATGTGTAGACAATTAAAGTGCCTCTTAGGTTATTGTGAATATAAAAGTATGGGGCTAAGAGTGATTATTGGTGAGACTGAATATGCTGATGCTAGCTGAGACATCTTTCTCTGTATACACTTTTGCCCTTTTATTCTCTCTGTCTCTGTCTCTGTCTCTGTCTCTGTCTCTCTCTCTTTCCCTCAAGGAGGCATGACCTAAGTTGTCAAAATTAAGCACAGGAGACTTGCAGCTTGGCTTTTGTGCTCACCTGGCAGTTTGCCTAACCATGGTAAGACACCTCCTGCCCAGGATTTCTTGGCTGTGACCTAAATCAGGAATGCTTTCTTTGTAGTCCCTAGCGGTGGTTATCAAGAAGGATGGCGGTGTCTGCTGTCTGGGATGGGAACTTAAAAATGAATGTGCAGTTTTAAAGGGGGTAATATGCCCACAGGCTTTAACAATAGGGAAATAAATCATTTGGTGGGGGAGAGGGTGCAGAGGAGCTTCAGGAATGCTAGTGTGGGGAAACCAAAGTCTGTGGGTTGCCCAGGGAACTGGAACTCTGATTAGTAAGTGAAGCGTAATAACGTGTCCCACATAAATCTCCAGGGCTTGGAAAGGAGCTTTTAAGTGGGCAGCAGAGTTGATTCACTGCTTCTCCTTGACGCTCCCTCTGAAGATTTAAATTAAGTTGTTTATGATACATGATCGCTTCCTTCAGTACCACCTTATGACTCTGACCCTCAAAAGTCCAACTCAATGAGCACGTGTTTGCAAGTTCGACTTAGGGTCCAAGGAAAGAGCCCACAATTGGACTTGGATCAAATTTGACAATGAATTCTTAAGGTAAAGTCACGATCCGATCAAATTAGGCTAGAAAAGCATAATACACTTTAAACTGTCAGCTTGTTTTTAAAGTATAAACTTCCAGGGCCGGTGCTATGGCGTAGTGGTAGGCCTATGATTGAAGATTTTATAGTACAAAAACATCGTGAGCAAGCATGGCGAAATCATAATGTGAGTTGCAAAAATTTTATTTCAATTGCGTGCAATAATTATATATAATTTCTGGCAATATATTGTTGGTATAATGAATGTTTTCTACGAAAACAGAAACTTGCAGAAGGAACAGGTTATTGAAATTTTTCAAGCCCCAAAAATACACTAAGCATTTTATTTTGTAAATGTTTACTTCATTTATTTATTTGAAAAGGAGAATAAAGGGGAAAGAGAAAAGTAATCTTACATCTACTGGTTCATTTTCCAAATACCAGCAACTGCCAGGGTTGGGCCAGGTCAAAACCAGGAGCCAGGAACTGCATGTGACAGGAATCCATATACCTAAACTCTTATCCACAGCCTCCCAGAGTTAGCAGGAAGCTGGACTGGAAGCAGGATTGTGACTTAAACCCAGACTCTTCTCTCTAGGATGCAGGCAGCTCGATTTGCTGGGCCACAATGCCCACCTTAAGCATTTTGATGTGCAATCGGAAACCAATCTGCTTTTTAAAACATAGCCAAGTTAGGGGGAAAAAAACACATTTTGTGGAACATAATGTATGGCTGTGTGTGCTAACGACTGGGTAAGGGTATCCGAAGGCATCTATACTTTTGGGAGTGGCAGACAATGGCAGTTCACTAAAGCAAAGCTGTTTTTTGTTCCTTTTCCACCAAATGTGGTTTAGAGTTCCAGGATCAACTGTTGGCATCCTGTGGAAATTACGTGATGACTTTGTTGTGTGAGAGATTGACGGATCACGGTCTCTTCTATCCTCTGCTAGGTTTGAACATGTCTTTGTGAAGCATGCTTTTAGGAATTGCTTTGTTGAAGTTCCCAGAAGGAGCCTTGGGGTAAGTTTCCACGGTTATTGCTACTATCCATCTGATGCTAAGGAAACGATTTTGGATGTGACTGGGACATTTCTCCCCTTGAGACCAAACACAAAACAAAATTATGACAGCTTGTGAAACCAGCCAATCCCTGTAGGAAAAAGAAAGGAAGAACAGATGGGCTCAGGGCAAATCATGAAGCAATATCAGATAATGAAGAGAAAGTAGAGGATACTGTGCCCTGCCCAAGCACATGGACTGAGGGAGGTTCGGGAATGAAGGTGTAGCTCCCTGCTTTTTGGCCTGGCACCTAAACAGGGAAACAGGCTCCTTCCCGGGCTGAGAGGGTCCTGCTCTCCAGAGAGCCCCCAGGAGGAGGGCTGCACGGTGAGCTCAGGAACAGCAGCCCCATAGCCGTTTCCCACATTGCTGATGTGCTGCAGGGTCACTCATGCATAGGTGCTTTGTTGGGCACATGGGAAATAAAGTCTCCTGCTTTCACTCAGTGCTCCCCACAGGGACGGGTTCTCAGTGGCAGGCCTGTTCATAAAGGACCTTTCTTTGGCACCAGTACTGTTCAAAGCGCTGAAATTGCCCCAGTGATGGATATTCAAAATGTATAACTGACAGCATCTGATGTCGTTTTATTAAAGTCTCCTATTATCTCTCTAACATCTTTATATCTTTGGGTAGGATTTTTTTTCTCTCTTTCTTTCTTTCTTTCTTTTTTGTTTTCTTGGCAAGTGGTTCTTTCCCTGAAATGTACATCAGTTTGAGAGCTTGGGAAAGAAGAATTGACATACGCTTAGATGAGTAGAAGGGCAGGTAGGAATTAATTGGAGTAAGTTAATCTGAGTTCCAGTTTTAAATATCAAATGAAGTTCCTCTGAGTTACAAAAAAAAAAATAAAATAAAATAATAAAGTGTCTACATAAAGCAGAGCTGATAATTAGACTTTGTTTCTTGGTATCTATTTTCCTCTAGGATGTAATTTAATTTTGACCAATATAGTCTCATGAAAGCAAAGAGCATGCATTCTATTTCTATTTTTAAAAGTTTTCACAACATTAAGCTCCTTGGAAGTGAAAATGTTAATTTATCATGATTCTAGCATGTAGTACAATTGGAACATAACATATATAATGAAAATGTTTTTATTTTTAAATTTTTATTATTATCTTGATTTTTATAAGTGTTTAACAGGCCCAATAGGATTCATAAATACAATTCTAATAATGTAATTATATCCTCTTTCTCCCTCTCCCTCCTTTTCCCTGACTCCCACCCTCCCTTTGTCTCCCTTCTGCTTTCCTCCCCACTGTTGAGATACTATGTATCTACTTACATTGCAGCATAGGGCTTAGTGTTCCAGTAAATAAAGGGTTCCACAAGGAAAAGGCAAAATCACCCCAGTTTAATGGAAATACAGGCAAGGACCATAAGCAATGATCAAATGGAAATATGACTATTTCACCCACATAGAGCAAGTTTCAAATAGCGTATGATCATCATTCAGATAGGGTGAAGTACAACCTGTCTTCAAATTATGCACCAGGATTTACAGTTTCCAGCTTAGTTTGATGGAAATATTATGGACCTAATGCAGGGGACAATATCCTGAGGTATATGGGTGTGGGTTTTGCAAGCTACCCCAAATATAATACCATGAAATGGATGAGTTAGGATCCAGCAGTAAGTCAAATACCAGTCAATTACTGCTGGCACTTAATGTTTGAGCTTTCTCTGTCAACTGTCACAATCTCTAAAAGTCACCCCACTCTCTGCAAACTCAAGTCTCTACCAGATCTTATATTTTTATAAACTGTCATAGCTTCTACTAACTCTTCCTCTCTCTATAAAGTCTCAGTGTCTACCAACTATTCCTCTCCTCAGGATCTTGCAATTTTTAACTTCTATTGTATTGTGGTATCTATTATTCTGTCTCTTTTGTCCTTATGGCTTTGGCCCTTTTAAAAATTCTTTTATAGACTTTTTTTAGCATTTGTGTGGGGTTTAGAAAGTAGCCATAATGGGAGTATGTATTCAATCTGCAGTGGTTACTCAAAATTCCAAGTTTTTGTAATAAAAACAACTGTCATAACTTCCTCCTATATATAATAGGCTGTTTGCTTTTATGTTTTTATTATGATTATGCAAAATATGTTTGAGCTTGATAATATTCATTTTTTCATCATTTATTCTATTTATTGTCTTTGCAAGAGAGATCTAAGTTCTCAATATTTTTAAAATAATTCAATCTTAAACATAGGTTCAATTTATTTTGGTTTACCATATAAAGTGAAGGTCTATTTTGAGTTTTTTTTTTTTTTCAAGTTGCTTCATTTGAAGTTGTCTTCTCATACTCCAGTTCCCATTCTCAGTGGTGCTTCTAGTGTTCCTGTTAATTAGGAACACACAACCTTGCTTGCCCCTTCTTCTGTTCTGATGACCTGTCTATTCAGGAGAGTAGTCTGTTCTAGGAGGTTCATCTTCTTTCTTTCTGATTTACTTTAAAATTTCCATTGATCCCATTGTTTCTTGGGAAATTTATTTACTTTTTTTTTTATCAAATTTGCATTAAAGGTTAATTTTTTAAATATTTATTTATTTATTTGAAAGTCAGAGTTACACAGAAAGAGGAGAGGCAGAGAGAGAGAGGGAGAAAGTGAGAGAGAGAGAGAGAGGTCTTCCATCTGCTGGTTCACTCCCCAAATGGCTGCAATGGCTGGAGTTGCGCCGATCTGAAGCCAGGAGCCAGGAGCTTCTTCCAGTCTCCCACATAGGTGCAGGGGCCCAAGGACTTGGGCCATCTTCTGCTGCTTTCCCAGGCCATAGTGGAGAGCTGGATAGGAAGTGAAGCAGCCGGGGCTCGAACTGGCGTCCATATAGGATGCTGGTGCTTCAGGCCAGGGCGTTAACCTGCTGCACCACAGCAACAGCAACGGCCCCTAAAACTTTACTTAACTCTTTCAGTTAAAATTAAAAGGCTAATTGAGTGAAAACAACATTTGAACTGAATTTAATTTGCATTAAATCTATAAAAACAAGTTGCAAATAGTTGGCATATCAAGAGGCAATCAAAGAATAGGCAAAAAATACTAAAACGATTTCCTTCAGGAATGCATCGCATAGCAAAATATTAAATGCTCTGTGATAAAATTGCCTTATTTCTGTGTGCATTTTAGTTTTTGCATCCAGGAACCTATAAATAATTTTCCTTTCTATGTATTATTTCTTCTTTAAGACCCTCTTTGTTATGAAGTTCTGATGAAGTACCTAAGTTATTTTCCTTGTAGATACCCTAACTCATATGTACAATAATTATGGTAGTGCCTTTCAGGATTGAGCAAAAAGAGATTTGCCACAAAGTTAACAAAACTCAAACTTCAACCTTCTTTCATGTTCCAAACTTTTGGCAGGAGCTCTAAGAAGTTCTTACTGCTTATGTATATTTACAAAGTTCATGATACCATAGTATTTTAATTTTATTATTCTGGTCATAACAAATCCCCCTCACCTGGAGACTTTATCTTGGACACTTAAACTTTCTGGATTTAAGATCGAGATCTTTCTGTACAACTGTAGTTGGTCTCATTATATTACTTCTCTAATCATGAGCTCATCTCACAGTGGGAATCAAAGGAGAAAAATTATCAGTAAAGTAGACCAGATAATGTAACCTACTATGAAAATATTACAGATTATTTTAGACTAATAATAATATAGTTGCTTAAACAAGAAACAAATAACTTTTTTAAAAAAAATATTTATATGGAAGTCAGAGTTTCAGAAAGAGGGAGAGAGAGAGAGAGAGAGAGAGATTTTTCAGCAATTGTTTCACCAGCAGGGCTAAGCCAGGCTGAAGCCAGGAGCTTCACCTGAGTGTCCCACGTGACTGGCTGGGACCCAAACTCTTGTGTCATCTTCCACCACTTTTCCCCAAGCTATTAGCAGGTAGCTGGAAAGGAAATGGAGCAGCTGGGACAGGAACAAGTGCCTCTATTGGATTATGGAATCATTAGCAGCAGTTTTATTCATTATCCCACAATGCAAGTCCAAGAATATAATATTTTGATATGTTGAAGAAAGGGCAGATTTATAAATGTGTTTGGAAATCAATGGAAGGAAGTTGATGAAGTTGGGGAGGAAATAGGGTGATACTTTTTTGTTTATTTTTCCAGAGTCACCCAAATACTGTATCATTTCTGGAGCACAACATGCATTATCCTTCACTCTATGCATACTACAATGATGAGCTCTCAAGCAAATCTGTGAAGTATTATCATCATTTCTTCTAGCTAAAGAAACTGAAGTGTTGAACTCATTGCTAAATCACTCATATTTCCCTAGGTTTTCAGAAGTTAATTTGTGTGGAAATCCATATAGTACTCCTTAGAGTCCATAGTCCGAAACACTATAACAGCTTGCTTTCTCTTTGTCAATAAATAAAAATAAGACTACCAGAACCAGGGACAACATGTAGCAATATATTGCACTCAATCTTGCATGTTTGCATGCTGACTGGAATAAAGGATGCATGGCACATAAGAACCATTTCTGGATTGACAAGTTTTAATGATACTGATACCATTTTTTTAGACATATGAAGCAAAAAGACAAAAATAAATCCAAATGTTTTAATTTTTATAACTACAAAGATAATGCAGTTATTGTTCAGGATAAGAGAGGTGGATGGTAAGTTCCTTAATTTAACTTGTTTATGTTCTTCTTTGTGCTCTCAGTGGGACTTCTAAGTCAGAGATCAAGTTGGGTAAGAATGAGAGAGACAAGAATCTCAGAAAGTCTTAGATCCATTGGTCTGAAGGTGAATGACCAAGCACACCAAGCACAAGTTGTCTAAGCAGAGATAGGGGAGAAAAAATATGGGAGGGCCAAAAATTATATCCAGTTGAACCTCAGTATCTGCAGGGGACTGGGCCTAGGATCCCAATAGATACCCAGGTCCAAGAATGCTCAAGTCCTTTATATAAAATGACTGGGTATTTGCATAGAACATGTAGATATCCTCCCTTAAGCTTTCAATAATCTTTAATGTAAATACTATGTAAAAACTTTTTATAAGATAATTATATTGTTTAAGAAGAAAGTCTGTACATGCTCAGTAGATACATTTTTCTTAGAATATTTTCTATCAGTAGTTGGTTGAAACCGTGGTTGTATAACCCACAAACAAAATGGTCCAAGTTCTATGTTAAATATATGTTACAGTAGTATAGGTGAACAGTCAGATATGGCAGATCAGAGTACTTATCCCCATATCAGGGACTACAGTGAAGGCTGGGGTTGTGATAGAGTTTCCCCGATCACTCACACTGCCAGCACTGTGCCTACAAGCTCTTTTAGTAGCTTGGATGACAGAATCAATTTCTTATTTCTAGGTGGAAGAATGGTCATTCATGGTTTACTAGTGAAGGCAATAACACTTGCATCCATAAGACCTGGGATTAGCAAATGTTAAAAAGTCATTGCAATGTTTACCTCACCCTTGAAATCTTTTGAATCAATGAGCCAGTACTTTGTTGAGTACGTAACTGTGCACCTATCTATTTAAAGAAGGAACATCCTCAGGATTTAGTATC
Organism: Lepus europaeus; assembly: GCF_033115175.1. Taxonomy (NCBI): domain Eukaryota; kingdom Metazoa; phylum Chordata; class Mammalia; order Lagomorpha; family Leporidae; genus Lepus; species Lepus europaeus. Next base: position 8,088,541 of record NC_084832.1, on the reverse strand, counting down.
TCAGAACATCCAAAGCAAGTTATTTATGTGCTCATATCCTTGTCAACACATTAGTATTTTTGGTACTCTGATTTTTTTTAAAAAAATTAGCTACCAGATATTTCGAGTTCTCCATTTTCTGGGAAATAAATTTACAAACATAGCACATTTGAAGGGTAGTATATAGAAACAGTGAGGTTATCATAGAAGTTTCTGGTAACTCTGGTGCTGTTAAGTGAACTACATTTTTCCTATGTAAGGCAGTGCGTGTGCACAGATTACAGAGTCCCATTCCCTAATAAATGCTGGGGGTGCTGGGAGAGAAGTGGAGAGTGGCAGATCTCGTTTATCTACACAGCCACTAAACCCCAGAGTCAGCATATTTAAACAGAGAAAAACAAAGCTTGGAAATAGAGACATAACTTTGGGGTGGGCAATTGGCCCACAGTTAAAAGCCATGGGCTGGGATGTCAACATTCTACATCCAAGTTCCTGGGTTTGGGCCCCAGTTTCACTCCCTATTTTAGCTTCTTGCTGATGCTTATTCTGGGAGGCAACAGGTAATGTCCCAAGTACTTGTGTCCTTGCCACCCACGAGAAAGACCAGGATTGAGTTCTTGACTCTAGGATCATACTTTTACCTGGCTTAGCCCTGGCTGTGGAAGGGAGTTGAGGAGTGAACCAGCAGAGAAAGGCTCCTCTCTATTGCTCTATCTGTTTCTCCTTTCCTGAATCTTTCAAATAAAAAAACCACAATTATATAGCTTTATATCTATCATATTAAAATATATATGGAAATAAAAGAATAATATACAAAATGAAACATATTCCTATAAAGTAGTCTTCTACACAGCAGTTAGTGGCTGGAGCTGGGCCACCAGAAGCCAGATCTAGGATCCAGGAGCTTCTTCATGGTCTCCCACATGGGTGCAGGGACCCAGTGACTTGGGTCATCTTCCATTGATTTCCCAGACACATTAGAAGGGAGCTGGATCAGAAGGGGAGCAGCCAGGACTTGAACCAGCACCCACATGGGATGCTGGCACTGCAGGCTGGGGCTTTAACCTGCTGCACCACAGCACTGACCCCATTTCTTGCACTATTAAAAGGTGTAAGGACTTTATTCTCAAGGTTTCTCAGAGTGTGTTGCTGGTATTCTAACTTCCCTTTCCTCCTTTCTTGTCCTTGTGGTCTCTACTGTCTTCATTGTCTTGAAAGGATCACTTTTCCAAAGGAAGGGCCTTCAGAGCCACTTCCAGAATCCTCACATTGCACAGCTTCTGTGGTGTCCAGGAGAGAAGTTCAAATGCACCAGGCACTGCTGTTACTACTTTCCTACTTTATCACTGTTTCATTGACCTAAGGGATTTACCCCACTCTTACTCACCTCAAGCTTATTTCTCATAAACATGCTGTGTCAACCTCACAACACTGAGAGGATGTGGCTTCTCCATAGACATATTGTGAAGCTTTCTTGTGCTGGCTGATAATAAAAGATACCAAAGCCTGAATCTCTTTTCTCTAATATTCTAGTTTCTTTCTTGGTCTTTGTAGAAATTGTGTAATTCCATTTGATAGTGGCTGTTTGTTTTCTGTACCTCTGGAGTTGCTGAGACATCCTTTATTAATTTTTTTCTGCATAGGCTAAAAGTACTTACCAAGTTATTTACATATTACAGATACTCCATCATGCATTACCTTGTATTTGGGACATCAGACAGCTAATAATGGAATCCAAATACTCAATGTGCCCCTTGTCTCTGCTATTCCATGTTTCACTTATGCTTAAATTATATATTTTAATTTAGCAAGTCTTATTTTACACATGTTAATAATGAATAATTCATCATAATTTTCCATCTGTGAAAACTCTAGTAATCATAATTTTTCCAATATGTATTATTTTATTTGAGATAAAGAGAGAATGTCAGGAAAAGCTCTGGCCAGAGCCATGGCTCAATAGGCTAATCCTCTGCCTGCAGCGCCGGCACACAGGGTTCTAGTCCCGGTAGGGGCGCTGGATTCTGTCCCAGTTGCCCCTCTTCCAAGCCAGCTCTCTGCTATGGCCCTGGAGTGCAGTGGAGGATGACCCAAGTGCTTGGGCCCTGCACCTGCGTGGGAGACCAGGAGAAGCACCTGGCTCCTGGCTTCAGATCAGCGCAATGTGCCAGCCACATCGCACTGGCCATGGCGGCCAGTGGAGGGTGAACCAACGGCAAAGAAGACTTCTTTTCTCTCTCTCTCTCTCTCTCTCTCTCTCTCACTGTCCACTCTGCCTGTCAAAAAGAAAAAAAAAAAAAAAGGAAAAGCTCCCATCGACTTGTTCACTACTTAAATGATCTCAATGGCTAGCAGTGCCTGAAGCTGGGATCCAGGAACCCAATCTAGGTCCCCTAACATGGGTGACAGGCACCCAAGTAGATGAGCCATCACTTGTTATACCCATCCTGTTATGCACATTAACATTAACTAGAATTGACAGTGGAGACAGAATTCTAACCTAGGACTTGGGTATGAGATTCAAGCATCCCGATCTGCATTTTAAACACTAGACTGAATGCCCACCTCCTAAGCATCACAATTGTGAAGACAAAAATCTACATATGAACAAGCTCCCTCAAATACATTTCCCATATAACAGTTGCATGTATCTAACTGCCTTTAGGGCAACTGAAGAGGGAAGCCAGAAGTGTCAAGAAAGGTGGATCAAGAGTTGGTATCAGGGCTGGTGCTGTGGTGTAATGAGTAAAGCCGACACCTGCAGTGCCAGCATCTCATACGGCGCCAGTTCGAGTCTCAGTTGCTCCACTTCTGATCCAGCTCCCTGCTATGGCCTGGGAAAGCACTAGAAGATGGCCCAAGTGTTTGGGCCCTTGCACCCATGTGGGAGACCCAGAAGAAACTCCTGGCTCCTGGCTTCAGCAGCCTTTCTGGCCTTTTTGGGAGTAAACCAGCAGATGGAAGATCTCTCTCTCTCTCTCTCTCTGCCTCTGCCTCTCTGGAATTCTTTCAGATAAATAAAAATCTTAAAAAAATAAAAAGTTGGTATCAGCATCCCCTCCTTTGCCTTTTGGCTTCTCTACATGAACTGAAGTTGCAGATTTTCAACTCAAGTGTAAATTAATTTGGATTACAATTGACATTTAGGTTTGGAGACTGAGAGAAAAAAAAATCAATAGTCTGTGGATGCTGAAATGGTAAATAGTAACAAGTAGATATCCCAAACCTCCAATGTTTTTGAAACATGTTGTAAAATCTTGCAAGAACACATGCAAGAGTGTAACAGACAAAATAATCACGGAGGTTTGATATGTGCCTTAAGCCACAGGGACCCCATTCGATTTTTGTTATTGTTATTCTAATGTTTCAGAGTAATTTCTGCCATGGAAAATATGCATGAGTTAAAGAGGAGAAAAATGTGCTTATTTTATTAGACTTAATTATAGCAACGAAAGAAAAAGCAGTTGAAACTTTTTTTTTTTATGAATTCATCTCATTCACCAAAATCAAGAGCCTAGAAATCAAGTCTAGCTTCAAAAATGCATTTTTCCCCTAAGATCAGAGCATCGAATTGATACATGTTCTCAAGTTAATCACCCATATAGGACTTATTCAACATTACTGTGACATTGAGTGCTGTCTCTGTAACTTAACGTTATAAAACCTGGAAGGCATATTTATAGCCCCATCCAGATGGACCAAAACAAAGTACAATTATTCCTTCAAAAGTCGATCGTAGCATACAGATTAAAATGGATTGCTTCCAAGATTCAAATGGAGAAATGAACTCAGTTCTCCAGTTGTTGTGCATTCATTATGGCCCTATTGGACTTGGTTTTGGACAGTGCTAATTAGTGGCATGCCTGTGTTAAAAGTTGGACTAGCAGCCTGATTTGCAAAGTGGCAGCAGGACGAGTTGTTATGAAACTAATTACAGCTATCAGAGATGGTGCTATTTTAAACAGACTGAATTAAGTGTCTACACAGAAGTGAATATTTCAGTGTTGACAGTGAAAATCCATTCCCATGCAAATATGTGTGTTTGGCCATTTTTAGATAAAAGATACAATATTCTATCCCTCTTAAAACAATAACAAGAATCTATCTAATTTTGAAACCCATTGGGAATTAGGAGGGTAAGAAAATTTGTAATCTTTCCCTCTTTTCATAATTTTAAAATGAACAAAAAGAAGTATTAAGACTCCTAATCTAAAGGAATCTATTGCTCCTGTTTTGGGTGTTCAGAATTATATTTTGCTTACTTTCCACACATTATTATGTACCATGAATTCTTGGTAAGTGTTAAAGATATACCTCATAGCATCGTTATGAGGAAGATAGTATCTTTGCAAAGGAGGAACTGGGGCTCAGATTACAAATTGTCTCCATTTCCTAGTCCATTTGTGGAGACCTAGAGATGAAAAAATCATATGTTTCTGGCCATAGAATCTTTTTGTTAAAAAGAAAATGTTTTTCTGATGAAGAAACTGACTATGTAGTTCCAAAAGAGAAGATAGTATATTTACTTTGGGAGTACGGAAATTGGGGTACTAAACATTGATGAGGAGGATCAGGTTAGGGAGTAAGCATACTTTTTGGAAGGATTTCAATTTTTAGTGAGTATATGAAAGAATTTTACTTCTCGATGACACTTCCACTACTATCCTTTTTGAAGTCATCTTTATGCTGTGTATCAGCTACTTTATCACCATAGTAACCTAATTCTTGAACTTTTTAGTCACTTGAATCTATCAGAATAGGATCATTTTGATGTTAGGACTTTCATTGTTCAATTTAGAGGTTTCTTCATTCTCCACTCCAAACCATTCTCTTTTCCTTTGCATAGACCAGTATTGTGGTTAGAACACTTAATGATGGAGACCAGGCAGACACAAGTTCTAAGACACCACCTTTGACCCTTTGTGGAAGTTTGAGTTCCACACGGCAAAGGCTCCTTGGGAGTGCACTGAAAGGCAGCAGCTAATGGCCCAAGTACTTGGGCCCTTCTTGCCACTCACATGAAAGACAAGAGTGCAGTTTCAGACTCCTGACTACTGCCTGGCCCAACCCTGGCTTTTGCCACCATTAAGTTAACCAGAGAATCAAAGATCCTCTCTCTCTCTCTCTCTCTCTCTCTCTCTCTCTCTCTTTCCCCATTCCTCTTCTCTCCATCTCTCCTCTCTGCCATTTGGTCTTTCAAATAAACACATAAATTTGTGAGAAAAAAAAGATTTGTAAGGAAATAAAAGGACAAAATTTAGGTGGAGCTGGAGTGACTTCCTTTGTTAGCCTTTCCCACTCTTCAATAGTGTGTCCTATGGTCTTGTTTAGCCCAAGGGACGATTCTCATGCCCACTCATAACCTAATCAATTGCATGAAGATTTCTTGAGTTTCTACCATGTAGCAGCTTCCCCAAATATATGAAAATATGTGGCGATAACAACACACCTAAACATGCTTTCACAGGGTTAAAAAGCATAAGATGAAAATATTTCATTCTTTGGAGAAAATCTCGTAAGTTTTAATGATGAAGAGTGAAGCACTTTAAACATGGCTCTTACTACTATAACAGTGCTTCTCAACTTTATGCATTTAAATTATCTAGTTTTATGCTAAAATACAGATTCTAAGTCAGTACATCTGGGACAGGGCCTGAAATTCTGTATTTCCAATGGTTTTTGTTCCATGAAAGGTACTTTGAGAAAATCTCATGAATTACATTTCTGAGACACATTGAAAAGTACCTGGGAGTTTCCCATGCAAGGTAAATGCTATTTTCCTGACATCTGTCACCTACTGTAAAGTGAAAAGGTTTGGACAGTGTGTTATTTTAAGATTTCTCATTGCTTATTAAAAAATGAAATACAGTAAACGTAAGCGCACAGAGAGGTTAAGTGGCATGCATATTGTCAGTGAGTAAGCAGGCCAAGAATTCAGGATTGGATCTGACAACTGCATTGACCTTGCTATTCTGTCTTGAGTCTTGACTTTCACCCTTTTAGGGGCTGTTAGCTGAAGTGTGGAGAAGTGAACTAACTTCCCCATTTCAATGATGAACGGCTTGTGAGGTTAGCTGACCATCCAGCTGCTGAGGCAACTGTCACATGCACTTCCTTGTCTAATGTAACTTGATGCCGATGCTTGCAAATCATAGTATTGGCATTTGGCCTCATTTGATACAAGAGAAACATAGAGGACTGCCTGATTCCCTTTTACTTTAGCTTTCAATTTTCTTAATCCTGCTCTCAGCCCTTCTTTTTGAGAGCTAAAAGAGTTTGGCTTCCCTGAGTGTAGCCATTCTGATTAATTCACACTCACCCTTTTAGCATATGCATGAATCCCAGAATGATTCTGCCCACATGGCCATGAACATTACATCAGTTGCAGATCTCTCCCCTGCTGTTCACAGGGTCTGAAGTCCAAGTTTGTGGGTGTGTTTAGCCATTAAGGGATTTTACAATATGGAACAAAAAGAATGAAAACTCAATTGCCAGAATAATTTAAGAGCTCTTCACAGCACTTGAACTAAATACTGCCATCTTGCAATGACGAGCTCTAAGGCAGTTAATTAAAACCTTCACCTTTTCAATCTTAGATGGCATCAAATCCCAGGATATTTTTTCCCAAAGGAGTTATTTTTAATGGTGAGAGGTAAAAAAAAAAAAAAAAAAAAAAAAAAAAAAAAAAAAAAAAACAGAAATCTTATTATTGCTCAGCTTAAAAAATACATATGACTTTTTATGGCAAAAATAAAATTTCAAAATAAATTAGTGACGGTAAAGAAGTTTATAGTTTACTCATTAAATTAGGAAGAGAACAAGGTTGATATTAGTAGTGAGTTTTGAATACTTTATCTCAAACCACTTCTCAAGCATATTGCCGGCAATAAACTTTTATCCAGTTATGCCTTTTTTATTGTTAGAACTTTTTTATGGGTTTGCAATGTATTCTAAATGCTTAGTGTTCTTAAGTCAAACTTCCCTGATTGCCACTTTATGTAAACCATGTGAAGTTTGAACCTCCAATAAATCAAAATCCAATCCCTTTTTATAAGTGTCTGGACACTTCCATATTTCAACTTAGTTCAAATCAATCACCTTTCTCTGCATTTCGCCTCCATAATTTCTATTACAGTTAGCCTTCAACCATGTCCTGGCTCTCACTTCTGGAAATGACCCTCCCACTCAGATCTTGTCTATATTTTTCACTTTTAAGACTATTTCACAGAGTGCATAGTTTGCAAAGTTTTATCTATAAAGGGTAAAAACTTTTTGGTTTTAGAACAAGGAATATTTTCAAACAATTGTATAACTTGTTTTAATTTTATAGCAATTCTGTAGCCAACTTAATATAATAATAAGCAGTTTACATTAAACCTTTTCACACAAAGATGACAGAAATATGCAGAAATTGCATATTCATTAATGCAAATTGTGAAATATGCTGACAGTTCCTAAATTTTCAATCTGTCACACAGAATATTAAGATCCCCAAAATAAGACACATGTTGATTCCTAAGATCAGTCAACACAATCTTTTGTGGATAGTGGTTGGCTAATGAAAAGGAACAAATGGTATATTGTTTATATCTTGTCATTAAGAACTTGAGTGTGTACCAGCAAGTTAAGAAAGTAGCTTGAAAGTTTTGGATAAACACTTGATTATTTGGAAATTAACTTATCTGTACTTTCAGTGTGTGGAGCCTCATTTCAAAAAATAGATTAAAGGTACCTGCTCGCACAGTTCCCATTGTCCTCCCCAAGCAAATGCCACATGTTCACTAGATCAATTCAGTACACACTGGTGGAGTTGGGTGGCTTTGAGCTTACCTTATGAAAACAGAACTGTTCATTCTTTATTGCTAAAATTAATCTGCACTTCAAGACTACAGCACAAAATCTCCACCCATCCTGACAAACAAATAAAAAAACTCATTATTAGGCCAAACACTGATCAGAATTTACTTTGACAATAAAGTGACACAATAACCAAACATATTTTGTGTTTCTCCTCTTGTACTTAATGAAGTAAGACTACTTGTAGACACAGAGATATTTATCTTCTGGGCGACTGTTTTTTTGTTGTTTGTTTTTATTCCTTGGATGAACTTTTGAATATATAGAAGATTCTGATTTTTAAATTCCAATGATTGTGTTTTCATAGGCATTTATGCATGAAGTATTTCAAAAAGCTAAATATATATCAATTCATAAAGCAGTGATGCATTGGGGCTCAGTTTGGAGGAAGGCGTGAATTAAGTGCTTTTCTCATTCTCAGTATTCCGAAGGCAGTCTACTGACAAACCTCAGCACTTGCATATCCAAGAAAGAAAAGGAATATTGCATGCATATTTTATTCATTCTATTAGTTTTTGATTCATTCTCATACCATTTATTCATACATTATTTTAGTCATTAATATACTGTGAATTATTTAAATATCCTTAACAACATTAATGGTCTTCTGGGATCCATGTGCTTTGCTGGGTTCATGCAGAGTGAGGAAGTGAAAAAATTGAATCACCCCTCAACACATGGAATTTGTAATCATATAGTGGCAAGGAGACGTTTTGAGAGAGAGCAGAATATAGCATCACAGGGTACATGGCATTTAGTTCCCAGGAATGATGGACAAACAAAGGAAAGAAAATGTTCAAAGGAAATAGCATGATTGTAACTACAGATTAAAGCACAAGCTTCATTTTGAGAGTAGGAAGAGTGGATCTGTGTAGGACTGGAGGAATGCACTATAGATTAAGAGTCTCATGCGAGATTTGCATGGCAGGGTAACTGCTGGTAATTCCTGGAGTCTTCCCATCACTTTTTCTTCCCATTCAAGAATTTTTCATGGGTTTATTTATTTGAAAGGAGGAGTGACAGTGGGAGATAATGAGAACTCCCATTCTTTGGCTCACTCACTGAATGATCACAATGGTTTTGGCTTGGCCAGACCAAAACCAGGAGCCCAGAACTTTATCTGGGTTTCACACATGGGTGGTAGAGGCCCAAACACTAGAAATTAACTTCCATTACCTTCCCAGGTGCACTAGTAAGGAGCGGAATCAGAAGTGGAACATCTGAGACTCAAACCTGCACTCCATTGCAGGCAATGGTTTAATACCCTGCTTCTCATTCACTCTCAACACATCATATCCCATCTCTTCCATTTCTAGGTAAGTAGGTGATAGCTTTCAGAATAAGGGTTGGACAACTGAGCCAGCACCACAAATACACCAGAAGATTTTGGAGCTGTACACTCCCTGTACTTCAATCGCTCCTCTAAGATAGTGCAATGGAACAATATCCATGATTAGGCAACATTTCTCTGTAGCATTTCCTTTAATATTTGATCCATCAGTGAAAATCAACACTGATGTCATATTCCCTGTCCGTGAGTAGTTTACTATGCCCAGTGATTTCCTGGATTTGATTTGGAGCTAAGTTTCATAATTTTACAACCACTTGCTCATAGTTATTTTATCTTGAGTAATACACAGGAATAGTATTTCTGAAAAGCTTGGGCTGACCTGTGTAAAATTATGTAATTTACAGCTGTAGCATAGGGAAGATGTCAAGGGTGAGTGGGCAAAATAGATTACTGAGTTTCCTTTTTAGCATACCCTTCCCAGGTTAACTCCCTCTTTCACTGTCTTTGAGTTTCCTAAAACTCTGTAGTTAGAGAACACAGATAACAATCCAAACAATTGTTGTCCACAAAAATGCAAATTCTATCAGATATACATATAGTTGATATTATCATTTGGATATTAATCCATTTGTAAATTTACTTCAAAATTGTTAATGGTCTTCACATCTGTGTTTTCCAAATTCTTTGAACAATTTCATACAGTTTACTTATTTCCTATTAGTCAACTAGTTAGACATATCTTTGGTGTATCTTCACATTACATTTGTTTGAGTCACGATTTCACTCATAGATGTTCTTTATGAAGGAAAAGGGTACACTTCCGGTCATATATCTGCTGTCACAAACAACAAGGGTACAAACAGAATAATTTTCCTTATATTCTACTCCTCTCCAGCACTATTATGTAATAAAGATCATGGAAGTATTAAATAAGCTGAGTTAATACTGTGTCAGCAAATAATACCAAATAAATATAGACTGTCAATGCACAGAATAAGCACAATGGCAAACATTACTTATAATACTATAAGACACATTGATATAAAAGTTCAATCCCTGTGGCCCATTCCAATCAAAATAATGAGGGCATAGTTTGGGGGTAAAATATTAGTGGTACTAAGTGGAACACGTATTTCATGCAAGGAAGAATTCAAAAGTGAGACAGAGAGGAGTAGTAAGCAAGATAGCAGATTTAGTGGGGGTAGGGCATCCATCAGAACAGATGGGCGCCTCCTCCAGAGTCTGAGAGAGCTTGCCCAGTAATTCAGACTGGGGAAAGCAAGGTTACATGGTTTAATGGAGAGAATACACTTCACAAGCCAGGTGGATGTCTCAGTAAAGAGCTGCGAGCTGAGTGTACAGTCTGTAAGCACACTGGGGCATATTAGGAAATGAGGTCCAGTTCTTCCTGCCAATTCTCTTCTTCCACCTCTCCCTCTTCTCCTGGACAGAGTGTTTGTCGAGTTAGAACTAGGTAAAATTCCTACCTAGCTATACTACTCAGTGGTATCAGACTGGGTGGCTCACCTGACTGTGAATTCTCTGGGGTACCTTCCTTGGGAGAAGGCTGCGGAAGTTTATTGCTCAACGTTACCAGTGTAGGTAGCCTGTAGAGAGGATTCTCCTGGGGAGCTTTCAATGGGAATAAGGCTGGAACCATCTGTAAAGTTTTCTGGGTATTGGCAGGACGTTATGTGTCAAATGCTGGACTCTTCCAAGGTGTGAGTCTGAGGTTTTGCTTTCTCCAGAAGCTTTGTTCTTCCTAAGCTCCTCACACAGACACGGAGGCTAACTTCTATCTTCCTACCTCACAGAAGGAAACTGAACATGCCATCTGTCAACAGACGAGACTTGCAAGTCTCAAGGGCTGCTGTTCTGTGGAATGAGGTGTTTTGAGGCTTATAAAAGGGTTACGGTAAAAGGGGTGCTGGTATGGCCGAATCACAAAAGAGCTCCAGACCTCTGGTGGCTGGTGCCATGGCTTGTTGCTCTGACAAACATTCTTTCTATGTTTCTTCATGGCTTTCCTTGAGGTTCACTGGTGGTAAGATTAGATCTAGCTTGATCAGGTTCCCTTGCTCTGGAAAAGACGTTGAGATAAGGAACAAAGCAGTTTGTGCCTTAGGACATGCATATGTGGGTAGCCAGCAGTCCAGCCCTGAAGCAATGGCTTCCTAGTTTTGCATTTATCTAGTAAAAATTGTCAATTTATATTATTTTATACGTGAAGATGAGTTCACCACTCACCCAGTAATAAAACCCATGTGTCTCAGGCTCAATCTGTGAGTCATCATTTCCTTTCTGGTTACTCCGTTTCTTGGAGACACCAATTTTCAGTAACGCAATTAGATGTATGAAAGATGTTTATTCTGAGCATTTCAAAGTAAATAAATTTAATAACTTATTTGATAATTGTCTATGTATAAATAAAATAATAAACAAAATACAGAAAGGGGGAGAGAGAAAAAGAGGAAGAAAGAGGAGGATAAGGGAAGAGTTAGGAAGGGAAGGAAGGAAGGTTGTGAAATGAAAGAAAAAAAAAAACTAAGTAATTACTATTCCATCACGCATTTAGTACTTAGCTTATCACAGGTCATGATAGAGAAGAGATGTAATTTTAGGACATACATTGAATCACATTCAAGAAAAGATTATTTTCTATCACTTCAGCCTTCACATGACTAGCTTCTGGGAAATTGCCATTTTTATCGTATTCACCAAAGAAAAAAAGTCCTCATTATCTCCTGCCTACAACATAGCACTGGGCTGGGCCATCCCTCATCTCCACCTGAATCTTTTTTGTGACTAGATGTCAACCATTTTATTACTGAACCGTGGCCATCATTGGCTCTGTGCAGCATTGGCTTCTACTGTGGTATTTACTATCTTGATTAGAATTAGATTGCTAACTGCCCCACACTCTGTTTGGGAACTGTAAAATATTTTGACAATTCTGACCAATGGGAGTTTTTGCAATCTAGTTTCCTAGAAAAACCATTCCTTTGACTATATTTATCTAATGAGTCATCCTCACCCTTGTATCACCCAAAATATCTTCCCTCCATTCCTGAGGAGGTCATACTTTTACATGTAATTACATGATACATGTTCTTCTCTGTGAATACATTCCTTAAAAACATCACAACGGTTATCTCCTAAGAGAAACAGCCATCTCACGTGTGATGACCCATGTTGCAGAAACAAATACTAGGTCTACAATTCAGAACTACTGACCTGATCACAGATGTGTGCATTCAAAATAGACACACGTGCACTCATCACAGGTATGCAATATTCACAGAGGTACACGCCTAGGGTGTGTACTGGTCACAGGTGTGCAACTGGTCACAAGTGTGTACTTATTCCAGGTGTGTGTACCCATCACAAATGTGTACTCATCAAATGTGTACATTCATCAGAATGGTGCAATCAGAACATATTGAGAAAAATTAGTCATTTTTTTCATAGTGAATTCAAAGTTTGGAACAAGTAAAAATTCAAGTGCAGATTTTTTTCATATTATGAAAAAGAACTAAAGGTAAAATATTATTTTAGTGAAAATAGTCAAGTGGTTTTATGCTACTTATCATTACCATTTTTATAAACTAAAAAAAATAAAAAGACTACACAAAAAGAATACAAATTTTCACACTAAAAAAGTATTAACAGTGAACTGCTTTAAAAAGGTTAGAATGGAGAAAAGTACCAAAGAATATTAAAATCACCAGTAAACGCGAAACTTGGATATAATTACCACTCATTGTGACTCATATCCTAGAAAGATGTTTATATGCATACATAAATTTGTATTTGTTTAACTTGCTGTTAATTTAATAATGTATGATGCACATCTCTTCATACAGAAAAGCATAGCTGTGCAACGTTGTTTTTAATAGCTACATATACATTGTCTATTTGGTAATTTCATAGATGGCTTACTTCAACTTCCTTATGTTGGAATATGTCCCTTTTCTTTAGAAAAATTACTTTGTTGAACATTCATATAATTATCTATCTACCTTTGAATGATTCTATGGATTTTGCATGATTCAATTCTTTGAGTAAATTTTTTCATGAAAAGTCTTTATTCCTTCATTTGAACTCCCAACTATTGGCTCACTCCCCAAATGCCCATAATAGCCAGAACTGGGCATAGCCCAAAGGCACAGGCTGGGCTTTCCACCCAGGTCTCCCACATGGATGGCCGGATCCAGTTATATGGTCCACCATAACCGGCTCTCTATTCTGCACTAGAAGGAAACTGAAGCCAAGACCTGGAGCAGGCTATCATACTCTGATAGGGGACATTGGTGTCTTAAGTGTGTCTTAACTGCCAGGCTAACTACCCACCTAAGTTTCATAAGAAATTATTAATCTGTTCCATATTAGCAGTTTTAGAAGATTAAGACAATTCTTAGGATTTATCTGTCAAAAGAGTCTGAAATATCCTCTGCCCCAAAGGTCTACTTTAGAATCTTTTGGTCCATGCTGCCAAATTGATTAATGCCAGTTTATGTACTCTCAAGAGTAAATGAATGATGAACATATAAAAATAATTTCTCTTGGCTGACATAAATATTTCTTAAGCACCATATCAAAGAGAATAAGATAATTTAGGTGTATTTTATAAATTATTCTGAAAAATATTTTAATAAAATTATTTTTAACCACAAGTCGATTTTCACTATGAAGTAAAATTATTCATCATCAACTGAATAATGTCAAAGATAGTTTCAGAATTTTGTCTTTTAAATATATTGAACTGAATTTTTTGGCTTAATTTAGAACACACTTCTATCTGCAGTTGCACCTGCACTGGAAACTCCTAGTTATGCTAATGAGAATAAGAAAAGGGAGGAAGAAGAGGATAGCAATGAAGTCCAGGAACAGGCAGAGAGTTGCACCAAAAACAATAACAAATTTTTTTTAGTTTTCACTATTGAGAAATCAAGTCCTTCCCCTGCAGTTTCATTTCCTCAACACCCCAATGTTAGTCAAAAAAGGCATTCTCATATGGAACAGAAGATATTTCCTGTTTCTTCCTTTAGGGAAAATTGTAATTCCATTAAATACAATTCAAGTTTAAAGACTACAAAGTGTCATGTCAGCACTCACTAGAAGAGTGCAATGTGATAACACTATCCAAGTGGGACTGCTCTGCCCACAGGCACGGTGAATCCACACAGACATGGAGGGACAGATTACTGTTTGGAGTGATTCCAATCATCCTGGAAGCTTCCACACACTCAGATCTGGAGTTTTCACTCAAATGCTTCTGATTTGCATATTCCTATTCCAAATTTCAAGAGACACGTGTCATTTCCCCTGGGGGGGGGGGAGGGGAGAGCTCATGAGATGTTGTAGGGTGTAAGAATGCCATGTGTAATGTACATAAACCCTTTGGATTCTGAGAATTTTTGTCAAAATTTTCGAGTTATTTCCCACCCAGTGAAGTCTGATTATCACCTTTTCACTATAAGCTGCTCAATTTGCAGAAGTTTGTGCCTAAATAATTGCTAAGCATATTTTAAGTTACGGAACATATAGTTCAGGTGGGTGCTATTGACTACATTTCCATTGGTGTTTGGCAGACGCCTAATTATTAAAGCAGACAGCAGTCCTGGTTGAGCAGACAGGCACAGAAGAGCAACTCTTCCCATGGTCTGCACAATGTTGTCGATTGACATTCATGTGACTGTTTCTGCTAATGTCCTATTTCTGTTAATGACCTATTTTTAATTAATGTCTCCTACACTGAGACATTCTAACCACCTGCAGTTTACTTGACTTATGAGCCATTCTTGCCTGAGACATAGGATTATTTCTTTTTCAGATTCCAGATATGGCTAACTCTAAAAGATAATGGAGACTAACAATGCACATAAAGAATTAAAATAGACAACAGCCATACATGAACTCGGAAGGAAATGTCAAATCTCAGGGCCAAGACACAACTTGACTTCATCAAAAAAGTTTCTCTGAAATTCACAGATTTTAGATCTTAAAGAAGATAAATAAAGAGTGAAGGCATGGGGTTTTCAGTATTCTCAGTGGGGCTCTGGGGTTCTATTTGCATTTCAGTAAACACAGAAGCAAGAGAATCTATGCTCAGGGTTTATTGAATTTTCAGTTAAGGTGCTACAGAAATAATCAGTATCTGCATAGCCTGCCTTCTGGGGCAACAATTGTTAACCAAATGCATTTTCTTTAAGAATCCAATAGTGGATCCAAACAGCACTAAATGAAACAAAAAGAGCAAGGTAATTTATTTCAACATTTTCTCTATGGCTATGTTTAGAATCACTTCAATGCACATCCAAGATTTTCATGGAAGGAACAAGAAGCACTCTGGGTGCCCAGAGTTTTCAATATTGCTGTCCCAAAACACCAAAATTGTAATGATAAAGTGCAAACTAAATGCAATAGATACAGTGAAAAATGACTGAGAGCCAAATCTGTGGTAATAATTCAGTCAAGGGGACCTGCTGATGTCATAAACTGGGAAAGTATACTTGAGTTATTTATATTTAGGAGAATTTAAGAGTCAACTATCACAATTTATCCAACTTGCGGGTATCAATTTTCTTTCCTCTGCCTATCCATCTTGAAAATTGGTAACCAAAGGGGGGAAAATTGCCAGTAAACAGATAAAACAAATACAAAATAACACAAAAATAGATTATTCTTTAAACATTCTTATCCTTTATGAGTGATAAGCAAGCACTGTTGTATTTTAAGCTGAAATCAAAGCTACATAAATACATTTTTAAAGAATCAAAGGAAAGTAGCTAACACAAGAAAAACGGGTGCTGCTTTCTATAATCAATTCTCACACTTTGTACTTTTCCTTTATCAAACAATGTTCTTGACATGAGAAGTTCTGGCTATTTTTTATTATCATTTTTCTAGCAGAGGAAACTGCTATAAAATGATCTAGTTTTCATTTTCCAGGCACATAGCTAAGGAAATTGCAACATAGTGTACCGTGAGTTCATTGATCCTCACGTTTTAGACAGGAGCATAGAGTCATGTCAGGCAGAGTTCTGGAGGGAGAGCTCTGCCTCTCAACCTCGTCTCCTCCCCAGCCACTACCAACTGATTCCTGAAATCATTCTGACCCCACAACTTGCTCACTTGCTCACATCTTACTTTATCCACAGCCACTACTTTTTCCACCTTATCTGCTTTCTGTGTTTGGATTTGGATTTGAACGAGTTGATTTTGTAACCTCTTCCCCATCCTCCATCTCCCTGCAAATGGTGTTGATTCTTGCAATCCAAGTTTGATAATAGTCTATCTTACTCTTACTGGGATTCTAAGGAGACAGCAAAATAACTTCTGCCACACACAGAAAGCCTAACTCACCGCTGCTATCTTGTTAACTATTTCATGTCATGTGATGCTTTTTCTTTATTGCTACAAAATAAATGTAGATCTCTCTCTCTCTCTCTCTCTCTCTCTCTCTCTCTCTCAGGTGGGTATCTTCAGAGCAAATATGCTTTACCCATTGCTGGTTTCTTTCTTTGTTGCTTAAGTGTCATTCATACATTCTGTGAAGAATTTGTTTTTCTTATAATAAGGAGCCGATCCTTAGCATTAGAGCATCTTTGGATTCTTAATAGAATTTGTTTTTCAGGCCAGCACTGCAGCTCAATAGGCTAATCCTCTACCTTGCAGCACTGGCACACCGGGTTCTAGTCCCGGTCGGGGCGCCAGATTCTGTCCCAGTTGCCCCTCTTCCAGGCCAGCTCTCTGCTGTGGCCCGGGAAGGCAGTGGAGGATGGCCCAAGTCCTTGGGCCTTGCACCCCATGGGAGACCAGGATAAGTACCTGGCTCCTGGCTTTGGATCAGTGTGGTGTGCTGGCCGCAGTGTGCCGGCCGCAGCGGCCATTGGAGGGTGAACCAACGGCAAAGGAAGAACTTTCTCTCTGTCTCTCTCACTATCCACTCTGCCTGTCAAAAAAAAAAAAAAAGAATTTGTTTTTCTACACACACACTAAATATTTAACCAGGATGGCTCATGAAAAGATCTTAGAAGAAATATCTTTTTTTTTTTTTAAAAAGGCATTTATTTATTTGAAAGGCAGAGTTAGAGAAAGGCAGAGTCAGAGACAGAGAGAGGTCTTCCATCTGCTCGTTCACTCCCCAAATGACTACAACAGCTGAAGCTGCACCGATCCAAAGCCAGGGAGCATCTTTCAGGTCTGCCTTGTGGGTTCAGGGGCCCAAGGACTTGGGACATCTTTTACTGTTTCAAAAGTCATAGCGGGTGGGCAATTAGATCGGAGGTGGAGCAGCCAGGATTTAAACCGGTGCCCATATGGGAGGCCAGCATTGCAGGCAGTGGCAGCTTTACTTGCGACATACAATGCTGGCCCCAGAAGAAGCAACTTAAGGAACCATTTAAAGATGAGCATTTTGAATGACTGTGTTTCTATTTAGATTTTTTTTTAGTCATCTTGATTCTTCAGCCTACTACTCAGTCATAAAAAAGAAATTCTGTCTTTTGCAGCAAAATAGATGCAACTGGAAACCATTATTATTAATAAAATAAGTCAGTCCCAAAATAACAAATATCATATGTGTTCCCTTATTGGAGGTAACTAATGTACAGCATACAAAAATGCAATATATATGAGTGAAATTCACATTTTGAGACTTGATTATTGTTTATAGCCCTTGTCTATACTCTTGAGGAACAGTGCTTTTTGTACTGTTTGTTAACTTCTTTGTTTAATGGAGGGTTAAACTCATGATTATAGGGAAAATGGAAATTATGTCATTGTAAAAATAAAGAAAAAAAAAAGATAAAAGAAAACTAAGAAAAGAAGGTAGCTGGGAGTGAGGGAGGCAGTGAGGATAAGGTAGGTGGAATCAACAGACTCTTAAAACTGTGTCTATGCACAGCAGACTCGTAGAATGGCAGATGTTGGAAACAGCATTCTGACCTCAGAATCAGCCCTTAAGGCATTCAGATCTGGCTGAAGATCCCATGAGAGTATTGTAGGCATGGAAAGCCAAGATACTCAAGCAGAAAAAAAAAAAAAAAAACTAAATGAAAGATCTTGCGAGTGAGATCCCAGTAGAAAGAACAGGCCAAGAATAGGCCATCAAAGAAGGAGGAACCTTTCTCTGAAGGGAGGAGAGAACTTCCACTTTCACTATGACCTTGTCTAAATAAGATCGAAGTCAGCGAACTCAAGAGGCTTCCATAGCCTTGGCAACTCCTGACTAGAGCCTAGGGAGATTACTGACGCCATAAACAAGAGTGTCAAATTGTTAAGTCAATAACAGGAGTCACTGTGTACTTATTCCTCATGTGGGATCTCTGTCCTTAATGTGTTGTTCAATGTGAATTATGCTATAACTATTACTCAAACAGTATTTTACACTTTATGTTTCTGTGTGGGTGCAAACTGATGAAATGTTTACTTAATATATACTAAATCAATTTTCTATATATAAAGAGAATTGAAAATGAATCTTGATGTGAATGGAATGGGAGAGGGAGCGGGAGATGGGAGGGGTGCGGGTGGGAGGGAAGTTATGGGGGGGAAAAGCCATTGTAATCCATAAACTATACTTTGGAAAATTATATTTACTAAATAAAGTTTAAAAAAATGTGTATATGAAATACATGAGTTTATTCCCTTTTAATAAATAAAAAGGAAAGGCAAAAACCTCCAAGACAATGAAAAAAATTTTCTTAAGATTTTTATTGTCATGCAGTTTATGTGATTTTGAATGCAGGGTATAATCCATGACATTGTTAGATGATCTGAGTTGCAGTGCAGATAAATCACCTGTCACAATAATCATATGAGAAACTGACAGTTCCCCACCCTTACATGTCACTCTCCAGATGTCTTAGGATATCTTACTATCTCAAGTGGGAGGGTGATACAATGTTTACATATCCTACTAAATAGTAATTATAGTGTTTATTTAATCAAGAATAACTATAATACAAGTGGAACAAAACTACTCTATTGTAAACTAGATAATTAAAACAGTAATATACCAAGTATTTTACAGTTGCTTTTTTGGGGAGCAAGTTGTGGCATAGCCCGTTAAGCTGCCATCTGCAAAGCCAACATCAGATAAGTTTGCTGGTTTGTGTACCAGCTATTCCATTTCCAATCCAGCTCCCTGCTAATGTGTGTGGGAAAGCAGCAGAAGATGGCTCAAGCATGTGGACCCCTGCCACTCACATGAGAGTCCCAGATGGAGCTCCTGGCTCTTGGCTTTGACCTGGCCCAGCCCTGGCCATTGCAGCCACTTTGGGATTGAACCTGTGGTTGTAAGAGCACTCTCTCTCTCTCTCTCTCTCTCTCTCTGTATGTATGTGAGTGTGTGTGTCTCAACTCTAACTGCCTTTAACTCTACTTTTCAAAATAAATAAATAAAAAAAATTAAAAAGTGTCATTACAAAAGGTTCCATGTTTTGTGAATTTATAAAATGAATATATCATTGGAAAGCAACATAATTGTTGCCTATTAATTAGAGTCCTGTATTAAGGCAATCTTTAAAATACTCTGTTATTTGTAGCTTAAGTCAGTTTTCTCTTCCAATTAAGAAATAACTATATAAATGAAAGGTACAACATATTTTACTCAAAAGTTAAAAGTCACTGTGCATTTTAACATCATTTACTTATTAATTTGAAAGATAGGATACAAAAACAGACAAAAAGATATCTTCCTTCTGCTGGTTCACTTGTCAAATGCCTGTAACAGCTGGGCTGGGCCAAATCAAAGTCAGGAGCCAGGGAATTGGTCTGTTTGTTTCACATGGGTGATAGGGACCCACGTTCTTGTGGGGTCCTCTGCTGCCTCCTAGAGCAAGCATTAACAGGCAACTGGAATGAGAAGTGGAGCCAACGCTTGTTCCCTGGCATCCATCTGATATGGTCTGTGGGCAACCCAAGCCATATCTTAATTCCTCACCAAATTCTTACTCTCATTGTGCAGTTTTTTTTTTTTTTGTTTTTTTTTTGTTTTTTTTTTTTTTTGGACAGGCAGAGTGGACAGTGAGAGAGAGAGACAGAGAGAAAGGTCTTCCTTTTTGCCATTGGTTCACCCTCCAATGGCCGCCGCGGTAGGCGCGCTGCGGCCGGCGCACCGCGCTGTTCCGATGGCAGGAGCCAGGTGCTTCTCCTGGTCTCCCATGGGGTGCAGGGCCCAAGCACTTGGGCCATCCTCCACTGCACTCCTGGGCCACAGCAGAGAGCTGGCCTGGAAGAGGGGCAACCGGGACAGGATCGGTGCCCCGACCGGGACTAGAACCCGGTGTGCCGGCGCCGCAAGGCGGAGGATTAGCCTGTTGAGCCACGGCGCCGGCCACTTTTCCATTTTTAATGTAGGCACTTAGCACTATAAACTTACCTCCTTACACTGTTTTTGATGTATGTCATAAATATTTATGTGTTGTGTTTTCACTTTAATTCATTTCAAGGATTTTTTTGATTAACCTTTTGATTACTGCTGTGACCCCCTGTTCATTGAGGAGCATATTGTACACTTTCTATGTATTTCAGAGTTTATTACTAGAGCATATTTAGAGTGTATCACTAGAGTTTCTTTTGTTTTTAATTTATAACTTCATTTCATCATGGTCAAAAATGTACATGATAAAATTTTAATTTTTTTTTTGACAGGCAGAGTGGACAGTGAGAGAGAGAGAGACAGAGAGAAAGGTCTTCCTTTTGCCGTTGGTTCACCCTCCAATGGCTGCCGCGGTAGGCGCGCTGCGGCCGGCGCACCGCGCTGATCCGATGGCAGGAGCCAGGTGCTTATCCTGGTCTCCCATGGGGTGCAGGGCCCAAGCACTTGGGCCATCCTCCAGTGCACTCCCTGGCCATAGCAGAGAGCTGGCTTGGAAGAGGGGCAACCGGGACAGGATCGGTGCCCCGACTGGGACTAGAACCCGGTGTGCTGGCGCCGCAAGGCGGAGGATTAGCCTAGTGAGCCGCGGCGCCAGCACAATTTTAATTTTTTTAATTGTGACTTGTTTATAGTCTGGTACGTAGTTTATCCTAGGGAATATTCCATGCACTGATGAACAGAATGTGCATTCTGCAAATGTGGAATGAAATATTCTGTAGATGTCCATTAGGCCCATTGGTATAAAGGATAGAGAAGCTCTGTTGTTACTTTCTTGATTTTTATGTCTGGTTGATCTTCCCATTGATGAAACTGTGATTTTGAAGTCCCCCATTATTATTGTATTGGAAAGGTCTCTAATTGTATCCATTTACATTTTTTTATTTAAAATTTTTATTTATTTATTTGATAGAGTTACAGAGAAAGGAAAGCGAGACAGAGGAGAGAGGCTTATTTTTTTTTTTTCTTTTGACAGGCAGAGTAAGACAGTGAGAGAGAGAGAGAGAGAGAGAGAGAGAGAGAGAAAGATCTTCCTTCCGTTGGTTCATCCCCTAAATGGCCGCTGCGGCCAGCGTGCTGCAGCCAGTGCGCTGTGCCGATCTGAAGCCAGGAGCCAGGTGCTTCTCCTGGTCTCCCATGCGGGTGCAGGGCTCAAACACTTGGGCCATCCTCCACTGCCTTCCTGGGCCACAGCAGAGAGCTGGACTGGAAGAGGAGCAACTGAGACAGAATCTGGCGCCCCAACAGGGGACTAGAACCCGGGGTGCTGGCACCAGAGGCGGAGGATTAGCCTAGTGAACCATGGTGCTGGCCATTTACATTTGTTTTATACAACTGGCTTCCTAATGTTAGGTGCCTGTGTATTTACTACAATTGCATTTTGTTGAATCCATCCCTTGATCATTACATAATGATCTTCTTTGTCTCTCTTAACAGTTTTTGTTCTAAAGTCAATTTTTTTCTGATATAAGTGTAGCTAGTCCTGCTCACTTCTGATTTCCACTTGTACTGAGTATCTTTTGCCATCATTTCACTTTCATCACGATTTTTAAAGATTTATTCATTTATTTGAAGAACAGTTACACAGAAAGAAGAATATATCTCTGAATTCAGTGTCACTATATATATATAAAACTCATATATATATATAACTCTTATTTATATAACTCATATATATATATACACATATATATATATACACACACATATATATGAGAGTGGGAGAGAGAGAGAGAGAGAGTGAGAGAGAGAGAGAGAATGAGAGAGAATCTTCCATCTGTTGGCTCATGCATTCCACAGATGGCCACAATAGCCAGGGCTGAGCTGATGTGAAACCAGGAGCCAGAAGCCAGGAGCCAGGACCTTCTTCTGGGTCTCGATCTCCCATGTGGGTAACAGGGGCCCAAACTCTTGGCCATCGTTAGCGGCTTTCCAAGGCACATTAGAAGGAAGCTGTATTGGAAGTGGAGCAGCTAGTACTTGAAGTAGTGTCTATGTGGGATGCTGGCATCTCAGACAGAAGCTTAAGCCACTTCCCCACAGTAGCAGCTCTCATCATTCGTTTTTAATTGTTTGTTTTCTAATGGTATTCTATTCCATATGATGTTTTTCTTTTATGGACGTAAACATCTTCTTTTCCACTATACTCAATCAGATTTGAAATATAATTGTTAATGTGCTTTTTGAGAGGTTCCTTCAACCTGCCTCCTTCAAACTGCCTAACCTATTCAATCAATAAACTGACTTATTTATTATTTATCCCATTTTATTAACGTGCTGGAAAACAAAGGGATATTGTGTATAGTATCAGTTTGATGTAAATCCAGCTGAAGATCTAAAACAGATATTTTTTTTTCCTGAAAGTCTCATTTATTAAAAGCCAAAAGTGTAACATTATTTGTCTGGAGGTAGTGTGAAAATTGAAGTCATTATCATATACAAAATATTTAGTAGGTTCAGTGCTTTGATAAATTTTTCTTTATGTAATTGTAAGTGTTAATTTTATTTAGACATATGTAATGTTCCAATCTGATTCTTCACATACTCAATAAACTTCTGAACTGGCTTATGTGATTCTAGGATCATCTGATCAATCCTGAATACTAATGCAGAATTATCTTTCTTAAAATCACTTTGATCACTTCAGGTTCCACTCAGAAGCTTTGATGGTGTCATTTTGTATTATGCCTAAACGTGATTTTTCCACCTGGCTTTCATGACTCATCATGCCTTGGTTTCATGCAAAGTAGTGGTGCTACTCAAGATTCTCAGGTTACACAAAAACAGAAAAACACTTAAGAAATTTCAAGTAGAACACCAGGGGAGTAACTGTTTTAGTACTGACAAGACCTGGTGTGAATATAATACCTAAACAACCACACTCAATAAGAACCGACCTGAGACACAGTTGAAAATAAATCTCTTTTTGGGATTTAGAAGTGATATAATCTCTCAGTTCTCTACCTCTGAAACCATCCAGCTTTTAGATGGCTCAAGTGGGTGGGTCCCTGCCACCCATGTATAAAACCTGGACAGGTTTGGGGATTGAATTTGTGTTTCTCTTTCTCTCTCTTTCTCTCTCTCTCCCTCCCTCCCTCCCTCTCTCTTATACTATGTTTCTGTCTCTTTGCCTCACAACCAAGTAAATAAAGTTTAAAAAATAAAGAAACCTTTCTGCCTGATGGGGCAATGCATGAACATCAAATTCAAGTAATTTTGATTCTATGAGGTCAACAATTCCCAAGAACTAGTTACATATGCTTTCAGATAAGAGAACTAGATTTGGACTAATTGTATATCTCTGGTCCAGTCTCCCAAAATACTGACATAATTGGGGGGCTGACAGTTGGTAGGCAAGTACTTTCCATGGAAATTTGCTTAATAATAAAATTTGAGTTAGGCCAGCGCCGTGGCTTAACAGGCTAATCCTCCGCCTAGCGGCACCGGCACACTGGGTTCTAGTCTCGGTTGGGGCGCCAGATTCTATCCCGGTTGCCCCTCTTCCAGGCCAGCTCTCTGCTGTGGCCAGGGAGTGCAGTGGAGGATGGCCCAAGTGCTTGGGCCCTGCACCCACATGGGAGACCAGGAGAAGCACCTGGCTCCTGGCTCCTGGCTTCGGATCAGCGCGGTGCACCGGCCGCAGTTGCCATTGGAGGGTGAACCAACAGCAAAAAGGAAGACCTTTCTCTCTGTCTCTCTCTCTCACTATCCACTCTGCCTGTCAAAAAAAAAAAAAAAAAATGAGTTAACTTATAAATTCAGATTGGAAATACCATGAGCCCTATGCATGAGTATACAATAAAATCCAAGTAGAACATCAGTCTTCAGGAAACACCCACTCTCCTATTCAGCAATGTTTACCATGTAATCAGGACTAACTCATGGTCCACCCATCCTCACAGTTTTTGCTCTGGAATCTAAAAGCTGTACCAGCCAATGACATCTTCCTCTTCTTTACTTTTCCATGCTGGCAAGGATCTTTTGAAATTGTTTTAAATAGGCATGGATATGTATTTTAGCAAGCAAGTCAAAAGTGCATGAATGACACCTTTAAGGATTCTTCCACTTTGTCTGTTCTGTATACTCTCAAATTTTTCTGCCCACTCCACCAAATGTAGAACACAGTGGTGTGGCTTATGAGAATGAATTTATTTGTTTTTAATTTATTTCATTTTTTTCCCAAAGAAACTTTTTATTTGATGAGTATAAATTTCATAAGTACAAATTTAGGAATATAGTGATTCTTCCCTAACTCCTCCTCTCTCTCGCATGCCCAGTCCCATTCTCCATTTTTCCTTTCCTTTCCTTTCCTTTCCTTTCCTTTCCTTTCCTTTCCTTTCCTTTCTTTTCTTTTTTTTTTTTTTTTTGACAGGCAGAGTTAGAGAGAGAGAGAGAGAGACAGACAGACAGAGAGAAAGGTCTTCCTTTACCATTGGTTCACCCCCTAAATGGCCGCTGTGGCCAGCGCACTGCGCAGATTCGAAGCCAGGGACCAGGTGCTTCTCCTGGTCTCCCATGGGGTGCAGGGCCCAAGCACTTGGGCCATCCTCCACTGCCTTCCCGGGCCACAGCAGACAGCTGGACTGAAAGAGGAGCAAACAGGACAGAATCCGGCGCCCCAATCAGGTCTAGAACATGGTGTGCTGGCGCCGCAGGTGGAGGATTAGCCTAGTGAGCCTTGGCACTGGCTCCCATTCTCCATTAAGAAAACAAACAAACAAATAAAACTGTTCCTCGATAGTCAACACAAAGCATCGTTCAAGTCATTGCTTCTTTATTTTTTTAATTTTTTGACAGGCAGAGTGGACAGTGAGAGAGAGAGAGACAGAGAGAAAGGTCTTCCTTTTTTGCCGTTGGTTCACCCTCCAATGGCCGCCGCAGCCAGCACACTGCGCTAATCCGAAGCCAGGAGCCAGGTGCTTCTCCTGGTCTCCCATGCGGGTGCAGGGCCCAAGCACTTGGGCCATCCTCCACTGCCTTCCCGGGCCACAGCAGAGAGCTGGCCTGGAAGAGGAGCAACTGGGACAGAATCCGGCGCCCTGACCAGGACTATAACTCGGTGTGCCGGCGCCGCAAGGCGGAGGATTAGCCTGTTGAGCCACAGCGGCTGCCAAGTCATTGCTTCTTAACGTGTCAATTTCACTTCTACGAATTTCCTTTTACATGTTCTATTCGTTATCATGATCAAGGAGAACAAATGGGGCTGGTGCCGTGGCTCAACAGGTTAATCCTCCGCCTTGTGGCGCTGGCACACCGGGTTCTAGTCCCGGTCGGGGCGCCGGATTCTGTCCCGGTTGCCCCTCTTCCAGGCCAGCTCTCTGCTATGGCCCAGGAAGGCAGTGGAGGATGGCCCAAGTGCTTGGGCCCTGCATCCGCATGGGAGACCAGGAGAAGCACCTGGCTCCTGGCTTCGGATCAGCATGATGCGCCGGCTGCTGCGGCCATTAGAGGGTGAACCAACAGCAAAAAGGAAGACCTTTCTCTCTGTCTCTCTCTCTCACTATCCACTTTGCCTGTCCAAAAAAAAAAAAAAAAAAAAAAAAAAAAAGAGAGAGAGAGAGAGAGCGAGAGAGAGAGAACAAATGGTATTTGTTCCTTTGAAACTGGCTTATTTCAATAAGTATGATCTTTTCCAGATTCATCCATTTTGTTGCAAATGACTGGATTTCCTTTTTTTAACCACTGTGTAGTATTCCATAGATAACCCATAATTTATTTATCCAGTCTTCAGTTGACAAATTATTCTACCATAGATCCCTTGTTTTTTTTGTGTGTTAATTTGATTTTTTGGAAGATCAAACCTCTTTGGAGGTTACATTGAAATCCTGTCCAAATTTATATCATGAGTCTTGTATCACAGCAATAATATCATTGTATACAGTAAAAACTTGCAAGACAATCTTGTTTTTGGTCAAAACCAGAACAAACAAATTTGGGATTAATGGTTATCTAGGAATAATGATGTGAAAATCATTTGTGAAATCATAGTTTTCTGTTATTCTTAGCAGTCATTACTCAGTTCTAACAAAACAACTATTATTCAATAATATTGCATTTTGTCTTTTTATTTTCCTTTTAACTAAGGTGATATAGGAGAATGGTGATATGCAGGAGCAAGATAATTATTCAGATGATAATTTCAAATAGGATTTGAGTGACATCTGGTTGGTATATTAACACTGGGGAACTTGATATTGTGGCACCATACCTTTTTTTTTTTAAGTTTTATTTAATAAATATAAATTTCCAAAGTACAGCTTATGGATTACAATGGATTCCTCCCCCCCCCATAACTCCTACCCACAACCCTCCCATCTCCTGCTCCCTGCTCCCTCTCCCATTCCATTCACATCAAGATTCCTTTTCAATTATCTTTATATACAGGAGGTCAATTTAGTATATATTAAGTAAAGATTTCAACAGTTTGCACCCACACAGAAACATAAAGTGTAAAATACTATTTCAGTACTAGTTATAGCATTAATTCACATTGAACAACACATTAAGGACAGAGATCCTACATGAGGAGTAAGTGCACAGTGACTCCTGTTGTTGACTTAACAAATTGACACTATTGTTTATGGTGTCACCAAACCTTTAAATCATATGATTTCCACAGATGCTGCTAATGAACAAAGAGTTCTAATTGCTCTTGTTTTTAAGTATAGGAAGAGTAATTGAAGATAAGGTTTTGATGTGCATATTCCCAAATGTGTAATGAGAGCAATAGCAGCTATTTTGTTGAGCATTTACAATTTACCAGACATTGCATTAATTGCTTTACACAGATTAACCATTATACCATCATAAATATTTTAAGTGTTTAGTAATGTATTAGTACTCCACGTTATTGAGGTTGCAATAATGAGTAATTTTCCCAGGAATAGAGACAATGTATAATTTTCCAAGGATTACAGTCACTTTAAGGGAAATGTTTCAAAAACATTCTACCATTACAGTCTGTTAGTTCCAAGCAAAGAAGAGAACTAAGGATAACTTTTAACACCAAATAGGATTTTTGTATAACCTTTCATCAAATAAAAATGAAAATGCAATTATTGTGATTAATCCATAGTGCTTTTGACTTTATTGAGAAAAATCACATTAAAATGATACTTTCTTTGCAAAATAAAATGTTGGAAGAACAATTTTAAATGAAGTTCTTTCTGTCCAATTTTATTTTTTTTCTTTTATTGAACTTAATGGTTCATAATGCCGTAGACTGTATCTTTAATGTACCTATCAGATAATATAAAATTTTCTGTAATTTTATGAGAATTTCTTAATGCAAAAACATCTTTTGAATTCTGGTTTTAAGTGATTGCAGTAGGCCACATCACAGATGACTCATAACTTCTGATGGTCTCTGTGAAATGTACCCTCCCTTGCAATGGTGTCCAGTCTATATGTCATCGTGTTGTACTATGGCTTTTCTTTTTATGTTTTCTAATGACTAATGAAGCTAAAAAGACTAGTTTGGCAGACTTAAAATATTCCCTAACTTATCGTGTTATCCCGTGGCTATTAGGCCATTTCCAATCTGACCCTTCTTTATCAAATTTTATCTCTCTCTGTTGTTTGGAGTGGGAAGAAGAGAAGTCTGGGGCTTCTTGTGAGTCCCCTGATCAAAATACGGGATGCGGGGCCAGCACTGTGGCTTACTGGGTTAAGCCTCTCACTGTGGCACTGGCATCCTTTTTGGGGATCAGTTTGTGTCCCAGCTGCTCCTCTTCCATTCCAGCTATCTGCTTTTGGCCTGGAAAAGCAGAGGAGGATGGCCCGAATGCTTGGGCCCCTGCACCAGCATGGGAGACCCAGAAGAAGCTCCTGGCTCTGGCTTTGGATCAGCTCAGCACCGGCCATTGCGGCCATTTGGGGAGTGAACCAGTGAATGGAAGATCTTTCTCTCTGTCTCTACCCCTCTCTGTCTGTAACTCTACCTCTTAAATAAATAAAAAAAAATCTTTTAAAAAACATGAGATGCTCAGAAAGGGAGAAACAAAACAGACGTTCATCTCTTTTCTCCTCTGATTTCCCCACCACTCTGATCCTAAACTTGAGCAAGCATGTTTAATGTGAACATCATTAAATATCTAAGCAGAATGTGAATAAATTTTGTTATGCTTATGTATTCTGTTTTGCATCAAACGAAGAAGAGGCTGGCGTTGTGACATAGTAGGTAAAGCCACTGCCTACAACACCAGCTTCCCATTTGGCACAGGTCCATTTCTGATCCCGCTCCCTGCCAATGTCCTGGGATAAGCAGCAGAAGATGGCCCAAGTGCTTGGGCCCTGGCAACCCAACGTGTGAGACCCTATGGAGCTTCTGGCTCCTGGCCACTTGGGGAGTGAACCAGCAGATAGACTCTGTGTGTGTGTGTGTGTGTGTCTCCCTCTCTCTCTGTAACTCTGAGTTTCAAATAAATAAATAAATATTTTTTTAAAAGCCCATTTAATGCCATAAGAGGGAATTTGTAAATTTAACACAAAGTACTCTGGGTATTATTTCAAACATTAATGTGCATACAACCCACCTGGGTCTTGTTACAAAAAATATTTTGGATTGGTAGATCTGGTCTGTAGCCTGATATTCTGCATTTCCAAAAAGCTTCTGGGAGACTCTGTCCATCTTTATGCAAATGTGTTTAGAATGACTTGTCTGGAATTTGTTGTATTTTGACAATCAAAGCAAGTGTTAATTTAACCACAGTCAATGCTTCTGTTCCCCACAGGACCATTTTGTTTTGACTGTGTGGTCATGAATACAAAGAATAAAGAGATTTACAAAGATTTGTTTGAAAATTTCTACTTTTTACTTGTTGAACATTATGTTTAGTGGTGGGTGCATTAAGCCAGTGATGATAAAGTGAACTGGAATTGTGTTATTGCAAAAATTAAAGGAAGAAAAGAAGGAAGGCAGATTGAGGGAGGGAGGGAAGTATGGTTAACTTTTCAGAATGTATCTATGAAATACATGATACATGTTCTCTTTTTACTAGTAAAAATTAAAACTTAAGAAAACAAAATAAAAACATAATTTTATAAGACCTATTAATTTATTAATTTAGAAATTCAGCTGTGTAGATATTTTGTATCACATTTAAGTACTAAGGAATAGGCAGCTGACATGAGATTCCATGGAGCCTGATGGAAAGAGGCAAGCCTCAAGCTGTTTTTGCACACCTTTACTTAGGTGGGATTCCAAGGGAGTTCTCAGTATGCCTTGTCCTTGCATACTGCACTGTGTGGGTAGCAGTTTTAATTTGTTTCCAATCACAGCATAGGGCAAATGCAAGATGAGATACCACTCTCCTTATCACATTAGTTTGTGTAGCAAAGCAAAGTCATGACTGAGGACACTAATGAGCTGACCTGATGCTAATCAAGCAATATTATTCTGCATGGATCTGAGTTAATCAGGTAAATCTTTCACAAAAAAAAGTCAAAATAGGCCAAAGATGTTAAGAGAAACTCATCTGCTGGATGAGAAGAGGCAAACTGCTATGGCGTGGTAAGAGCCAAATTGGAGGGGATTGAGAATGGGCTCCAGGTGCTGAGGGATCCCGTCCGACAGCCTCAAGAGACTAAGTTCTGTCAGTCACCGAGGGGCCTCAGAATAGGACTTGGAGCCTCAGATGAGACTGTGGCTGCAGCTTGGCGTGACCCTGCACATAAAACCCAGTTGAACCACACACAGACCCTGACCTGAGGAGACAGTGAGATAATAAGTGAGTGTTGTTTGTAGTAATTTGTTAACTGGTAGAAAACTTAGAAAAACATCCTAAGTGTTTATTGGAGTTGCATTTTGAGATTATATGCTGGTGACAGAAACTGTCCCCAGTCACAAGTATGTGCGATGTGAGCTTTTACTATGCAATGCTCCCGAAGGTCTTGGACTTCTCAATCAGATTTATTTACGGATCATCCTTTTTAATTTAATTAATTAATTTTTAAGGAATATAAATTTCATATGTACAACTTTAGAAATATAGTTATTCTTCCCACCATATCTGCCCTCCCACCCCTCCTCCTCCTCCCTCTCCCTTTCCCATTCCCATTCTCCATTAACATTCATTTTCAAATAACTGTGTACACAGAAGACCAACTCTACATTAAGGATTTCAGCAATTTACACACACTTACACATGCTCACACACACACACAAACTGGGAACAAGTATCACTTAACTCTCATAATACAACTCATTGAGGACAGAGGTCCTACATGGAGAGTTAGTGCAAGGTGATTCCTGTGGTTAATTTAACAATTAACACTCTTATGTATGGCATCAGTAACCACCCAAGGCTCTTGACATGGGCTATCTAGGCTATGGAAGCCTTTTGAATCCACACACACTGTCAGTATTTAGACAAGGCCATAAGCAAAATGAAAGTTCTCTCCTCCCTTTAGAGAAAATTACACGATTCTTTGATGGCAACTTCTTTTTGTTGGGATCTCACTCACATAGATCCTTCATGTAGAATATTTTTTTGCCACAGTGCCTTGGGTTTCCATGCCTGAAATGCTCTCACAGTCTTTTCAGCTAGGCCAGAAAGTCTTAAGGGCTGATTCTGAGGTCAGAGTGTTACTTAAAGCAATTGTCATTCTATGAGTCTGCTGTGTGGACTGCTTCCCATGTTGGAACATTCTCTCCTTTTTAATTCCATCTACTATAATTACCCCACACTTGATCCTATTTATGTGATCATTTTAACTCTTAAT
Organism: Lepus europaeus; assembly: GCF_033115175.1. Taxonomy (NCBI): domain Eukaryota; kingdom Metazoa; phylum Chordata; class Mammalia; order Lagomorpha; family Leporidae; genus Lepus; species Lepus europaeus. Next base: position 8,057,309 of record NC_084832.1, on the reverse strand, counting down.
CCTATCTATATGCCCATTTTACCACCTATTATGATCACTTTAACACTTAAGATGACATTTTATCACCCAGCTCAATGGAATTTGGGTCCCATACAAGTTTTTAAACTGTACCCCTAGAAGTTAGTACTTAGAAATGTATGAAGAACTCTACAGCTTTACAGTTACAAGCTTCCTCCTTCCCTCTCTTTTTCCCACTCTTATTTCTCCCTGAGATCCATCCTCAATTGACTTCATACACATATTATTAATTCTACGTTAGGAGTTCAACAAATAGTATGAAGAGAAAAACAAACAAACAAACAAAACTGTTCCTTGGCAGTCAAGACAAGGGCAGCTCAAGTCATGACATCATCACTCTTTGGCCATTTCTATCCAGATATTTGAATAATTTCTAGAGCAATGTCCTTGATACTCATAATGCTATCAAAAAGATGAGTTTGTTCTTCCATTGCATCTCTCAATTTTACTGTGAGGAACAAATTAAATGATCTGTGTCATAGTAATAATTAATAAAAATCTGTCAGTACTTTTTTCTTCTTATACCTCTAAATGATATATACCAACTAACTGGTAGAGTCAAGTAATTAAAAGATAATCATTTAGGTTGTATTATAACAAAGTACTAATATGTGTTGAATACAGGCTTATGTATTTTACTATAATCTACCATTGAGACCACAGCTCATTCACATGAAATGAATTGATACTCAAACTCATTCATGCATATATATTTTTTTTCCAAACTGACTTAACACAGTCAGCTGTGTTAAAAAAAACATAAAGCTAAAAGCCGAGGTGAAACTTAAAAATATTTTTTTGTGTTTACAAAGATTTATGTGTCCTCAGGAATATTTTTTATGTACATGATTAGGTAAACATAAGCCATGAGTTGCAGATTATTGAATCTGCCAGTATAAATTCCATGAAGCTCTGAAGGTAATTTGATTATCATGAATTTTCCAAAAATTCTGAAAATCACCTCAGGTATTCCATTACAATATACACTAAATGATACTATTGTCATTTTTTTTTTAAATTCCTAATGTTAGATATCCATTCTCTTAACAAGTGTTACTTAAGTTCCTCTGTGAGAGCCACTGTTCTAAGTCAAATACATGGTGTTGGGTCACATGTGTGTAAGTCTAGTCTAGGTAGAGTTCTTCAGCTATGAGAAGTGATAGAGAAAACATGTTATAATTTAAAAAGGAGATTAATAAAGAGGTAGGAAAACTTTGAAAAATTTTACAAATGAATAAATACATAAATGTTACTATGTGTAAAAGCCAATATACTCATATGAAATGTGATCAATATTTTGTTTGTAATACTAGAAAGTTTTACATGATTAGTGTTTAAATATTGCTAAATATTTTATATAACTCTGAGACACAGAAACCCAATTATTACCGAAAATGGCATTAGAAACCTGTATATTTGAATTTTTAAATGATCTTAGGGAAAATTTATTTTTTAAAAACATCTAATTATTTCAAAATGATAACATGTGATTCTCTGTGTGCCCTAGTGGATTTTCTCCAAAGAACTGTCAAAGGAAAGCAATTGTCTGTAGAGTCTTGTGGTTCTTAAGAGAGATCAAAGGGTCTCCCATAATGCATAAAGTATGTATGTTTATAATATATCACAAACATTCAAATAGATGTGACTACAACACATTTAGTTCCTTAATAAGGCTCTATATTAGATTTTAAGTTAAACCATTTGGCTTAGTTTTTACTTTTGATTTGAAACATTCTAACCTGGGTTTGCCAAGCTGAGTATTATTTTTAATCCACCCAGAGCAATTGATTCATTTTGCAGTAATGCCCTTTTCATACCATGTTTTGACCTACAGCAAAACTTCACGGAATGCATGAGCACTGAAGAGACTGAGAGATTCTCAATCAATTGACAGAATGCAGTCGGCCTCACGGCAATTCTCAATTCTTATGCATGAATTTCATGGCTCACCATAAATATATTTATTGAAGAGATGTAATATACCATCTAAAAAGGACGATATATGGATGAAGTTAAAGCAGGCCAAATCTGTTAGTCAGGAAATTAATTTTCTTTTGTTCTATCAAAACCACACACACAAACTTGACAGAACTTTCTTATGAATTACTAATGGAGGCTTAATCCTGACAAGAGTCAAATCCTGGGTCTGGCTGTTCAAGAAGCCAATTATAGAAAAGGCCCTCTGTGACTGCCGACAGTAGGAGACAGACACTGACGACAGTTTCTGTGGATTTCAGCCCCGCTCTGTGGCCACAGCTGCTGGCCAGGCAGCCCAGTGACCACTGGAAAATGCCTGGCTGCACGGTGACCCGGTGGTAATTGAGGTTATGAAAAGGCTCTTGTTCTCAGAACTCGCTGGTGAAGGCTGCTCAGGCCCCTCGGGGAGGGCAGACCTGCTGACCTTCCAACCCAGCACCCCAGAACCTCAGCTCTGAGCGGTGCGAGGTCAGGTCAGGAGACAAATGTTGAGGATAGGCCACGAGGATCGCAGGCTGAAGTCATCCGTTCTTGGCATTGGTCTGCTGCCTGCCCTCTTTCATCTGTTCTGCACAAAAATTAAGCGGGGGACTGAAATCTGTTAGCACTTTTCACCGGGTGTCATATGCAAACATTCTCTTCCTGAGATTTGACCACCCCACCATTAAGAGCCAGGGAGAGATTGCTGGTCCCCATTTCACTGACACAGCAGACCGAGCCTCTGGGGGAGACTGCCAGCATGCTGGTGGCTACGGCTGGCACGAGATCTGACCGCCAAACTGTTCCTCTCTCACCAGTAATCTTCATGGCAGTCAGGTGAGAATCAGCGTGAGAGTGGTCAAAAAGAGCAAGGATGATTAGCCCTGTCGAATGAGCCCTACAACAGCATTTTTAGGAAATCATCTCCCATCAGTTAGTTATACTATCACCCATGATTGGAACTATAAAACTGTTTTAAGTTAATAACAACAATTACTGGGGAGAAAATTATTGATAGCTCATTGTGTTTTAAAGGTCAAAATTAAAAAGTGCTTGATTTTAAGTCAAAGATAAAAGGTACATAAGTATGGGTGGTTGAATTTTTTAAATAAAAATGAGAATTATCATTTTGAAATTATCTTAACGAAATTTTTTATGTTTTAAGTAACTGTGAACACGTGTGTGCAAGATGAATAAAAAAGAAGGAACCAGTTCTTATGTTCATTTAATTAATTTTTATGGTTTTCTGCTACATTTTAATCTGGTGAGTAAGGACCAGAGACACAATTTTTAGGCAAGACCCAAATAGTTCCTTCTAATATAAAGTTTTCCATCACATAGAGCTCATTTTCAAGTGGAACTTAAATATAGGGATTTACTAAAGGTTATCTTGTGGTTAATATCCACTAAAAACAATGAATTTTGTAAGAAGAAAAGTAAGGAATTATTCTCCAATTCACTTTGGAAGGAGCCTTTGGACTCTGAACAATACCCCAATCAGGGAGATCATACTTTGCTTCTTACAGGAGAATTTTAGTAGTGCACAAGTTTCAGTCACTACATTTATTTCTAGCCTCTCATCTCTGTGGGTAACAGCATTGAGGTCAAGGAGCACATGCATTAACTTGGTCACCTTGATAATATTTTCAAATGCTTTAGTAAGAAGCTTAAAAAATCCAGGATTTACTTAGAATTCTATATACAAACTGTAGAATTTAAAGTGCATCTAAATTAAAGCTGACCTCAAAATATGACTTAACATCTGTAACACAATTTTATTCAATTTGTTAAAATAGTTGGTGCTTCTCACAGTTAGAAGTGGTTAGCATGAGAGTTTCCTAATCTAGGGAGTAGGTTAGCTAAGCTGGTTTGTAGATGAAACATTTTTCCTGTGACTAATTTTCCTTGTACCTGAACTTTTCATTACAGGACAAAATTAGCATCCAGACAACATTAATATTTTGAAATCAAATATGTATATCATTATATATATATGTGTGTATATACATGACTATATATGACTTGATAGATAGATGTGTAAGTAGGTATATAACCAGGTAAAGTGGAATCATACTAATAGTGCCTTTAAAAAGGATAATGCAAATCACCCATTTTGTGAATTAAAAATACCATGTATTTTAAGTTTGTACAATCTATTAAAATACATATATAACTTGCTTTTCTCCTATGAGTTAATTTGTATATGGGTTCTTCAACAAGGTCCCCATGTTTCCAGGCAATTAACAATGATTCCATGGAATGGAGTGTTGCAGGTGCCTGGCCTCTGCACAGTGACACGTTCACACTGGGCAGGCACTGGAGCTGCAGGTGAAATCAGGGCTTACATACAGCAGGAAAATGAGTTTGTGTTTGCTTTGTTGTTATTCTTTCCTCATATCTTTCTTGTTTGCCATGAGGTTTTAAGCGAAAATGTTCAGGTAGGATTCTTGAGAATTTTTTTTTTTTCTGAAATCTACTGATTTTATGAGAGTTTGTCTCAGAGTTCAATTTCCCATGCATCTGGTAGGCCCTTCCAGCATACTGCTTTAGACTTTCTTTTCTTTATAGAAAGTTTTCTTAGATTATGGTTTTAAGCATCAGTAGTGCTTTGTTCCATCATTTTGCTCTTATTTCCCAGGATATCAGTGAGAGGATTGGTATCTCCTACTCGTACTCTTTCCTCAACAGTTTCTCCCTAAACAGTAGTAAACATTTTTTTTTTAAATCTTTGCCCATTCTAGTGTCTTTTTTTTTTTTAAAAAAAAAGATTTATTTATTTGAAAGTCAGAGTTACACAGAGAGAGAAGAGACAAAAAGATAGAGAGGTCTTCCATCAGCTGGTTCACTCCCCAAAGGGCTGCAATGGCCAGAGCTGAGCTGATCTGAAGCCAGGAACCAGGAGTTCCTCTGGATCTCTCGTGCGTGTGCAGGAGCCCAAGGACTTGGGCCATCTTCTACTGCATTCCCAGGCCACAGCAGAGAGCTGAATCAGAAGTGGAGCAGCCGAGATTTGAACTGGCACCCATTTGGGAGGCCAGCACTGCAGGTGGTGGCTTTATCCACTACGCCACAGTGCCAGTTCCAGTAAAGAGTTTTTAAATCACATTCTTATCATCTACGTTGTTTCCCTATATTTCTTCAATGCTTATTTTAAATCACCTTTTGAATATGTTATTTTCTTGAGTGTCTTGAAATTTTACCATTTCTGAGATAAATTTCTCTTTTTGTCCATTTCTCTGTTTAGTTCAATACGTTTCTTCATTTCATCTCATTTTAAAATTCCACCTTCACTTAATTTTTTAAATTTCTAATTAAAAATGGATTTTTATATTCCCCAATGCTTGTTTCCATATATCTAGTAGATTGGATTGCAGTCTTACAGCTTTCCTGTGCTTCATGAATGTTTGTTTTGGGAGGAATTTTTATCATTTGATATATGTCTAATATAGTCTTATTATTTTAAGTGAACTTGATTGGGGTTGCTTGTCATTATTTTAAAAATAAAATTATATTATAATCAACCTGTTTTGAATTCAAATAATTGTTATTAATTTAGAAAACAGGTATTGCTTATTTAGAAAACATATTTTGCTGTATTAAGAAATATGCACACATGGGAATACAAAGTTACACAAATAAACATGTGTATACATACATGTATACATATGTAGATGTCTGTGTATTTGTAATTTACGGGAAGAAGTTTTTGGTGAGGATATTGACAACTTTGTCAATCATCTTCAGAAACAGTTCAAACAAGTTACCTCCATCTTTGTTAGATATTGAACACAAAATCACTTCCCTAATTTTTTAAAAACTTCCTACTGCTTGGTATCAGTTTGCACTTTAAACAGCATTCCAATAAGTTATGGATAAAATGATGAAATTGTGACTTTTTCAAACGCTTCAGTAAAACGTGCATTGCCAACATTTTTCTGACCAATAATTCTCCCATAAACATAGGTCTCTCCTCTCATTATGCAGTCTGCCATACTTTATTGAACCACATAATTTCACCTAATTAAAATAAGCTGTATGGAACTCTTCCCATCCATTTTCTTTTAGCTAGGAAAGTGCCAGTGATTACGTTCAGAGCATCTAAAGTGGACACCACATCAAACATTCATTTTGATGTACCTCTATACAAATACAGTTCCTGCTGCTCTTTTCAATATTAATACTCATTTTATTTTAAGATCCTAAAAATGTGCACTTTTTAAGACAACGTAAGTTAGATTCCTTGAGATGTTTATTTTATCAGTAGAGGAGACATGCTGATTGGCCTCCATTAAGTTTGTGGTGTTACTAAAAGAAAGTTCTCAAAAGCAATTAGCTTCTAAGTTGTTTAAGCTTTCAGGAGCTGACTATGTGGCACTATGGGTTGAGGTACCACTTTAGTACTGGCATCCCATATCAGAGTACCAATTCTAGTGCCAGCTCCCCCACTCCTGATCCAGCTTCTTGATAATGCACCTGTGAGGCACCAGGAAAAGGAGCAAGTTCCTGGATCCCTTCCCCAAATATGACCTGGTTGTTGCCCTGGTGTTGCAGCTACTTGAGGAATTTACCAGAGAATGGAACATCTCTCTCTCTCTCTCTCTCTCTCTCTCTCTCTCTCTCTGCAACCCCATCTTTTCCTCCCTTTCCCGTTTATCTGTCTTTCAATAAACAAATCTTTATAGAATAGATAAGTTTTCAAAGTGATACAATTTTTATTTAGGCAACTGGTCTTTTATGTAAATATTTCCCTCTTTTGTGCTTCCTCATAAATAAAAGTAGTGATTCTTTCAACCTTATCGGCTTTTGTGCTGGAATTACATCACAGACACCCATTATGACTTTGGAGAGAAAATCAAGGATCTAGCAGATGAGGTCATGGGCACACGACTGAAACTGCACACAGCTGTGGCTCATCCAACTTAACCACAGTCCAAGAAATTACAATAAAATGAAAACAAAACAAATGAAGAAACAAACAAGCAACAAAAAAGATGACTTTCTTTTGTGTATGGAATCAATGGGATTTTCTAAATACTGCTGGGTGGTACAAGTCACAAGTGGGAAAAGGCAGGCATCTACTAACAATTCTGTCACCTTGCCTGTGACCTCAGGGTTGCCTGGTTTTGCACAAGACCTAAGGCGTTTCTTGAGTCTCAAGTATACTAGCCATAGGGAAACACCTAGGACAGGAGAATTACAGAAGTTGTAGGTTAATTGCGTAGTAAAACAACGTATTTGTGTGAAGGGGGCTTGCAATCAGTGTATCAACACCTTTTACTCCATTTGTTCTCTTCTATTAACAGTTCTTACCTTGTAACTGAATCTCATTTTCAGACAGATTTTAAATCACGCTGAATCCTATTTGCACAGATGGGTAGACAGGCAGGGAAGCAGGCAGCTGTGAGTGTCAGTAGTCCAAACTGAGTCACTGTTTGCCCCGATGAGAGGCAGTAAAGTTGCCAAAGCCTGCAAATGGGGCTTTCTTACCCCAGGGATGCTTTCCCATGCTTTGTCCCTCCTTTTGTGTATTCACACTGCTCCGTGCATTTAAGCTCTATGGTGATTGACATGGTATCCAGTCTGGTCCATACCATCATTTATTGTGGGATTTGCTCACACCTCTCCTTGGCTTTTAAGACTTGCAGTATATAAAACTTCTAGAATCAACATGATGTAATAGTTGAACCCTTTTAGACTTTCTTTTAAACATATTTATGTATTTTATTTATAGGAATGAGAGAGAGAGAGAGAGAGAGATACCCCAAATGTTTGCAACAGCTGGGGCTAGGTCAATCGAAAGCTGGAAGTGGGAGCTGGGAATTCGATTCTTTGTGGGTCCCAGGGATCCAGATATTTGAGCCATCATCTGCTGGTATCCTTAGCTGCACGTTAGCAGGAAGCAAGAATTGGGAACAGAACAGGGACTAGAACACTGTTGCTTTGATATGGGATGTGGGCATCCCTAACTACACCTTAACTAGCCAAATGTCAGCTCCTCTTCTTTGCTCTTGAAATTCAATTGTTTCCAACACAATGCTGCTTGGGAAGCAGATACCAATTACAAAGCAATGCTGTTACCGGCAGGTTTACATTCTTTATATCGGTATATATTTTTTAATTATAACAAAATAGGAGAATGTGCAGAAGCAATTTCATGACACCTTGGTGAATGAACTTGGTACATAAAGAAGGTGTCAATTTTTACAACAGAACATAAATTCACCCACACTCCCCACACCTTTTTTTCTGCATGAGGTAGCATGCCTACTGTTTCACACCGTTATGCAAAGCAGACTTTAATGGCAGTTTTGAATCATCCCCAAAGTATTAGCTATTCAGACATTTTCTGTTGTGTCTACTTTTGAAACTGCCAATGGCATGATGCTCAGATTAATTATTTTCTGCTTCATCTGTTCCATAAAGCAGCAAGAGTCATGTTTTCCAAGTGACAAAAATTACTTGAATTTATGACAAGTTGCTTACATTCTAACTTTTTTTTAACAGTGATAAAATTAATTTCCAATTCTTCAAGGGGATTTAATGCTCTTTTAAACAAATATTTGCAGTTCTATTTTGCTTTCCATTGAAAACCTAATTTCATGTAGTTTTTTAAAGATTTATTTATTTATTTGAAAGTCAGTTATACAGGGAGAGAAAGACAGGAAGAGAGAGAGAGAGAGAGAGAGAGAGAGAGAGAGAGAGAGAGAGAGAGATCCTCTATCCGCTTGTTCACTCCCCAGATAGCTGCAATGGCCAGAGCTGCGCTGATCCGAAGCCAGGAGCCAGGAACCTCTTCCAGGTCTCCCATGCATGTGCAGGGCCCAAGGACTTGGGCTATCTTCTAGTGCTTTCCCAAGCTATAGCAGAGAGCTGAATCGGAAGTGGAGCAGCCAAGACTGGAATCAGAGCCCATATGGGATGCTGGCACTGTAGGCGGTGGCTTTACCTGCTATGCCACAGCGCCAGCCCCATCATTTTAGTTTTAATTACTTTTATAATTGTTTGCTTTGCTGAACAGACTATGAATAAGAAAGAAAAAAAAATCACTCAATTATGAAAGAGTTAGCATAATATAAATATAAGATGCCCAGTATTAACACTGAAAGTGAAACTTCTAAATAAACATTTATTTGATAACATTCTGCTTCATCAAGGATATAATTTCATAATAAAAATTATGGTCATGTTAACTAAAATGATTTTTTCAAATAAATAAACAAATATCGTCGCATAAAGAATAGCGCTATTTGAGGACCGACGCAATTTGTGAGAATGATCTTTTCAGAGTTAGATATAGTACCTAGGGGATAGCCTTTCTTCATCAACTGACACTTAGCAAAGTCAAAAGATATTAATTTCAGGCTGTGTAATACTAAGGGAAAGATGCTTATAGTGTTTCATTAATTATACCAGACTACCTACTTTCTGGGTGTTAAAAGTAGAGATCATTACTTTTATATCCTCTTTAGACAAACATACTGCATTTGCTGCCCACCTTGAATAATTGTGCTGTGTTGTAGCACAGGGTCAAATATTATACAATATGGTTTTCCTCTTTTGAGAAAGTTGCAAGCCTCTGGAAGGGTGTATCTCAACATTCATGGACAGAGCTAACACCAACACATCATGGAAAACAGAAGAAAGGAAGCACACTAGTTTTTTCTTGCTGCTGTAGTAAAATGACTTCCTTACATTTCTTGAAATCAGAAGTCTGAGATTAGTCTCCCCTGGTTGAAATCCAGATGCTGGCAGAGCGGTATTCCTTTAGGAGGCTGTAGGGGAGAACAGTTTCCTCCCCTTTCCATCCTTCAGGATCTGTGCCCACATATTACCTCCTGTCCCATTCTCATCTTCAGAGCTGCAAAGTAGGTCAAGTTCTTCTCAAACTAGAACTCTCTGGCCCTCCCACTTCTGCCTCTGTTGTGGGTGGTGGGTACCACCTGGGTTTATGATAGATGCTTCCTTCAATGTATGAAAGGATTCAAGTTGGAAGAGAAAACATTATAGGAAAACAAAATTTATGCAAAGTAAAGGAAAAATGCAGGCAAGATCAAGAGAATGAGAGAAAGAACAAAAATGATAAACACAACAGACTCCTAGCAAGGAGTCCTTTACAAAGAAAAACAAAAACCCTCAACCAGATTTGACCTTCCTTTTAAACTATTCATAGGCATAGGATGATGTTTCCATGGAGCTTAATTTAATATTAATTGAATATTCAAATGGAATGAGCTTTGGAGTGGGGCTTGACTACTATGGATTTCTGTACACTTCTTTGGGAACACCAACGGTCCTGGCATGAGGTGGATGATGAGAGTAGGAGTAAGTGCTGTGAAAATTTTATTATAATGACATTTTGGCCTAAAGCTCATTGTGGAGACACATCCGGAAACCAAATAGGTTACTGCCAGTCAGTACTGGGTTGAAGTTTGCCACATGGTGGAACTTGCCATTAGCACTGCACAGAAGGCGTTATCTTCATGGTGCCTGGAAGGCAGGGCTGGGTAGTGCACAGAAAGGGAGGCTTGTGTGGTGCACAGAAATGGAGTTATCTCAGAAGCCGAGGCTGGGCAGCCATGCAGGGGTTGACCATGTTCCACCACAGGGTGGCTGTGAGAGCCATCCCTTGTGGGCATGTCCTGAGTGTGAAATGCTGAACCTGCTGTTGCCCTAGTGGGCCAGAGCTATCAACAGGTGCCCTGCACTAGGTAAGCTGGAGCTGTCAACTGTGCTTCTCTCACAGCCATCAGACCTCCCCTCCTTTCTGCCAGCTAACACTCCTTGTTTTCCCATATCACCTCCTTCTTATTATTATACCTTCTAGGCTCACTTGCAGAAGTCAAGAAGTCATCCTATTTTAGAACACTTGGTTAATAACCATAAGTTTATCTGTACCATTATTTTCCCTTTGTCTTTAAAAATAATCTAGTCCCAGATTCTGAGGATTAAGATTTCTGCCTGCCACAGTAAGACAGCTGGCAGGAGCCTCTGCAGCATCCCGCGGATAATTCTAGGCACTCGGGGATTTGCTAGGAAGCATGTCCTGAGATGATGCAAAAGGACTATTGGGCCTCATGAGAAGAAACAATGAAGGCTGAGGGATACAAGGTGGAGGAGAAAATGAAGCTGATCTTCCTGATAGTGCAACAAAGGACTCAGAGTGTTCCCAAACGAGCTTTGGACTTGGAAGATTCTTAAGAGTTGTCGTAATGGAGGCAAGGATATGAAGCCTTGCTTCTCGCCCCACCCGAACCCATTCTCCCTGCAATGATCAGTCGTTGAAAGTAGATGGCGCTGGGATAGGCCAACAGGAAGGCAACTTATTTTGGCAGAGAGCAGTCCCTTAAGAGAATATCTGTTGTAGATCCTTCATTTATTGTGTATATTTCCCTAATATATTTTGAAATAAATGGGATATGATCTTTTCTATGTACATTTCATATAATAGTATAGTGCATTAAATTGATTTGTCACCAATGAAATTTCTTAAATCACTTTATTTTGTGAAATCAATGCTTTTTTTTCTATTTTTACCTATCTCTGAAATATTATGATTGTATCCATCTACTCTAAAAATATTGCAATTTATATATTAGAGATACTCAGTAGAGCCAGTTAATTAAGAACTTAATTCTAAGCCAGAAAAGAAAAACATCATGTGGGTAAGTGAAAGAGTCAATCGATAGAGTGACAGATCATTGTGCAGATGTTGGCAAGAAAGAACTGCTGTCTTCCCTGTTCGGCTGGCATTTCTTGGAGTAGAAATTTCCTTTATGGTATTGCTACCTCATTTGAAAGAGATCAATGGAAATCAGGTGACTTTCGTTAGATCATTGGTCTGTTGTGTAACAAAAGGAAAACAGTCTGACAGTGTCTCAAAAGATTAAACATAGTTAGCATATGACCCAGTGATTCTATTCATAGGTGAATACCAAGGCGGAATAAAAACAGAAAACACATGGAAACTTGCGTAGGAATGATGATCACGCTGGTATCCACTGTAGCCAGTAGATGGGAACACCTCAACTGCACTTCAGTAGATAAATGAATCAACAAAAGTGCTCACATCTACAATAGCACATTTTTTGACTGTAGAAAGCAATGAAATCCTGGCAGATCCTACAAATTGAATGAACTTTGAAAAGATCATGCTATGTCAAAAATGTCAGTCATAAAAAACAAACTATATCCTATTGTTACATTCATATGAAAGCACACAGAATGTAGATTACTGGCTGTTCAGGGATCAATGAGAAAACAAGGGGAAAAGAGAGAGGTAGATAAAGGTAGGAACTGCTTGTTGAGGTTATAGAAATGTCTTAAAATTATATCTGAATGTGCTAAAAACCATTAAACTATACATGCTGCATGCATGAGTTGTATGATATGCAAATCATATCATTGTAAAGCCATGGGAAATGTTAAAAATCCAGTTTCATTATATATATATATATATATATATATATATATACATATATGCACATAAAATTATTTATAGACCTGAGATCATTATGTTGACATGGGGTATCTGAAGCAACAGAGTTAATGTTCATTTTGACCACACACATTTTGCGCCTTTTTTTACTTTCCGAATTTTGTCCAACATACATATATTAGTTTCATAATCATAGCAAAATATGATTTCTAAGAAATCTCATTTTTATATTGCATTAGAGTAGTTTTGCATCATACAAATTATGAATCAAGATAAAAATTAAATAAAACCATTTTTCCATGCTTTATTTAAATTTTATTAAGTTGGAATATTTATAAATGCTTTTATTTTTTAACAGTTTTTTTTTTTAAGTTTGTTTGTGTTTATCTCATAAATACAGCATTAGGAGCATAATAATTCTTCCCATTCCTGCCATCCACTCCCTCCCTTTCCTCCCCACTCTCCTGTTTGGTCTGAGAAAGAAAAGGAAACAGAAAGAAAAAAAAAAATGAAGTTAAAAAAAAAAAAAAAAACTAAGAGAACGGTTCCTCAACAATCAAAACAAGGGCTGTTCTTTGTTCTTGCTTCTTGAAGGTGTTTTGCCTTTTTTTCCCTCTTCTTCCCCCTTCTTTCTTTTTTGAAACTTTGTCTTAAAGAAGAACCCAAGGGTGATACATTTTTTGAGCTCTTAAACATAAAATTACTTATGAGACATCATAATATCCTCCTTTTAATACACTAAAAGGAAGTGATTCTTGAGAACAAGTTTTACTGTTAAGTCTCATGATACAACTCTATGTGGACAAAGGTACTGCATGGGAAGTTAGTGCACAATGACTCTTGTTGTTCAGTTAACAAATAACACTCTGACCTCAGTGATCACCCGAGGTTCTTGACATGAGCTGCCTTGGCTATGGAAGCTTTTGGATCCAGTAGGTTGACAAGGTCGTAAGCAAAGTGCAAGTTCTCTACTTCTTTCAAATAAAAGTACCTCCTTCTTTGGTGGCCACTTCTTTCCACTGGGGTCTCACCCACAGGGGTCCTTTATGTAGGACATTTTTTTCCTAGAGTGTCCTGGCTTTCCATGCCTGAAATGCTCCTTTATTTGAAAGACAGATTTACAGATAGAGGTAGAGGTAGAGGCAGAGAGAGAGGGAGAGAGAGAGAGAGAAAGTGAGAGAGGTCTTCCATCTGCTGGTTCAGTCCCCAAATGGCTACAATGGCTGGAGCTGAGCCAATCTGAAGCCAAGAGCCAGGAGCTTATTCTGGGTCTCCCAAGTGGGCATATGGGCCCAAGGACTTGGGGCATTCTCCCCTGCTTTTAAAAGTGCATTATCAGGGAACTGGGTCAGATGTGGAGCAGCCGGGACTGGTGTCCATATGGGAATCCGGTGTTCCTGGCCAGGGTTTTAACCCACTATGCCACAGTACCAGCCCTTAAAGATAAGTTTTTATGTACAAAGGGGAGGTATGAGCTTTGAGAACACATGAAGTGAAAAAAAAGGTTACGCTGACACAGCTTTGGACAGCATATGCTATACTTGGGTTGTACATTTCTAAAGAAAAAATATAGCTATGTTACTTTTGAGAGGTCATGTTTTCTTTCTTTTCTTTTTTTAAAACCTAAATCTTGATCTTGCACTTTCTTTAAGATCATAAACAGAAGGCTCCCATTGTGTAAAAGTGCATAGAATTGCTTGTTGTAAGTTTGCTGTCTTGTGAATTCCTCCTTATTTGTATCTATCATCCTTTTATAGCCAACATGGGTAAATGGAACATAACTACTAGCTGAGCACTTACTTTACACAATCCACAGTGTTTCTAAAAGCAATTATTGTCCTGGATATGGAGGAAAAATTGCTACTTTTATGTGTATTTTTATGGGCAAAATCTGAAGAACAAACATATATTTGGTGAATTGTAAAAGATTGCATTTTAAATGGTGAATATAGAAAAATATTGGAAATTTTATTTGTTTCAACTTAATGTACATATGATTGGTGTGATTTCCTGAAGGAAATATTCTAACTTCAGATATTACCATTTTTGTTAATATTATTACATGGAACAATATTTTCCTTCATTTCTGTGGACTTTCTGCTTATTTTCCCTATTTTCAAAGCCTTTTATATGTAAAACATCAGAATCAGCCTGCTATATCTTACTATTCTAAGATATTATCCCTATGAAAGCTAGTTTTCTAAATATTGAAGTACCAAAATTAATTTTAGCTCTGACTACTCTACTTCTGACTTCCACACAAATATGTAGAAAAAGAAGATGTAGTTTTCAAAATGACTCTTGGAGCTGGCAGTGTGGAGCAGTGGGTTAAGCTGCCACCTGCAGTGTGAGAGCCAGTTTGAATCCATATAGCTTCCTTTTATGTTCCTGGGGAATGCCGTTGAAAATGGCCCAAGTGCTTGAGCCCCGCCACCTATGTGGGAGACCTGGATGGAATTCCAGGCTCCTGACTTCGACCTGGCACAGCCCTGGTTGTTGTGGCCACTGGAGGAGTGAATTAGCAGATGGGTGATCTCCTTCTCTCTCTCTCTGTCTCACCCCCTTCCCCCCGCCCCACACACACCCATAACTTTGCCTCTCAAATAAATATTAAAAAAAAGACTCCACTATGTTCAAACAAATCCCATCGAAATTGACAATTAATTGTTGGATGTCCACAGCCTAGAAGCACCATGAAGGACTCCAAGACAACCAGGTCTCATTGCCTGTTAATACAGCAGAGAGCAGACATAACTAACTATGATGAACTGCAAAGAGTACATGAACCCTGCACATTACATGTGTGAAGAATGGCACACATCAGCAGAACATAAGACTGTTAGTTGTGTCTATCTTCTGTACATTAATGAAGTGAATGAAGGTAAGCTGACCTTCTCTGTAGGGAAAATTACTGCTGTAACTACTGGAGTTCTCTTTGTCTTTTCAACTGTCTTCTACGTCATCTTCTTGCCCTTACTTTGAAAGTTAACGAGTGTCCACAGACGTGAGGGGAGTCTGTCAGGAGGAGGTCTGGTAAAGGGTACATTCAAATTTTCATTTAGTTAGACATAATCCTGTTGCTTGCAGTTTCTTATTGCTAGTGATTTATTGCTAGTCATCCTTGTGTAGAAATGGATTCCAGTGTCACTGGGCACACACTCAGGATAATATGAATAGAGATGTTGTTGATCACAGCAAGTGAGCCCTCAGACATGGATCCTCAAAGGCATGTGTGCAGTGGGAGACAACATCCAGCACTGGAGAGAGATGGAAACCAGTCCATGAAATAATCTACCAAAATGTTCAACTCATAAATGGAAGAAAGTGGTAGAGATTCTACAGAATTTAACAATAATCCCATTGTTCTTCATGGGAGAATAAAGGAGAAATGGAGATAAGGAAATGGCATGTAGAATAAGATTGGGCAAAAATTTGATAAAATATGGAGGGTTTTGAATTGTGTTGGTATCTAAGACCCTCAGTGATTTCCGGAGTTCAGAGTTTTGAAGGAAATTGTTCTAGATTTCAGCTAGAGTGTAGATGACAGAATCAGAAGAATAAGGCTGCAGAAAAAGTAGTTTAAAGCCCCCTGCATTGAAAGGATATAAAGAATTGCCAGATATTTTTAATGAGAAAGAATTTAAATTTATATTAGCATGTTGTCCCCTTTCTAGTTTATTAGTCAATGCTTTTTAACATGAACAAAATCACAAGAAAATAGTATGCTTCTATACTTACGGATTAGTAGCTACAACATACATAATAACAATTTGTAACACAAACCAAAAATACTGCTCTAGCTTTTAATTTTAGGTCAATAATAACTTCTGTTATTGAATAATCACTATGTGGCCCCTTATTATTTTAAAAGCTTTTCACCCTCTTATTTCCTCAACTGTCACAACACTCCATGTCTCAGTAGTGTTATACTTATTTCCTCTTGCAAATAAGGAAAGAGCAGCACAAAGACATTACTTTTTCCTGGGTGACTTGAGATAAATGAAGGAGTTTGGATTTAATTCCCATCAAGTGATTTCAGAATCCACTTTTTCAACCATAGCCATAAACTGCCTCTCAGTACTCAAGTGTAGGGCAATGATCTGATGGGAAGATAAGAAGTTAAACAATCTACTTTCACACACAGTTGAATCCTACAAGAAGCGTTCTGAAGCTACTCCCACATTAATTTTAGCTAATATTGGCATACCTTTCCTATTTTTGAAGACCTTTAACCCAGCAAATAACAAGATTGGTCATTATAGATACTCCCCATCAGTGTTTCAATGGAAATGTCAATGACAGTTAACACCCTAAGGCCCTTGAACCTCTTGCTTCCAAGATTCTTGCTTTGCTATTTCCATCAGTCCTCAGACATTTGTGTGTGTGTATATATATATATATATATATATATATATACACATTTGACAGGCAGAGTGGACAGTGAGAGAGAGAGAGAGACACAAAGACATTTGTATCTTAATCTTCACCCACTCCTAACAGCCTCCCCCAGAAGACCCACCATAAACTACACCTCCCACTTATATAGATTCCAAACCTGCATTCCTGCCCCAGACACCTAGTTAGAACTTTGTGCAGTAGGCGACAGACTCAACGCTGTCTTCTCAAGACGCTTCTTTAAGGATTCTATAGAGCATCATTAGGTAGTAGTGTGTTTGCCAGTATAATTCCAGCAAAATGGAAGAGATTCAGGAACAAGGAGGATTTTCAAGAGAAATAGTATTAATTTGAGAAAGCAAGGTCTAACTGAGATTAAAATTAACAACAGAGGGGTTGGCGCTGTGGCTCACTTGGCTTATCCTCCGCCTACAGCGCCGGCATCCCATATGGGCATGGGGTTCTAGTCCCGGTTGCTTCTCTTCCAGTCCAGCTCTCCACTGTGGCCCGGGCAGTGGAGGATGGCCCAGGTGGTTGGGCCCTGCACCCGCATGGGAGGCCAGGAGGGGGCACCTGACACCTGGCTTCGGATGGGTGCAGCACCCGCCATAGCGACCATTTGGGGAACGAACCAACGGAAGGAAGACCTTTCTCTCTCACTGTCTATAACTCTACCTGTCAAATTAATTAATTAATTAATTAACAACAGAGCAAGTTATCTTGGAATTTATTTGTATATTTCTCATTTAATACTCTAAATCCTGTAGCTAAAAGAAAAAAAAAAAAAAACATGGAGTGGTGTTCTTCGGCAAATGGACTCTGATATCAATGGCAAAATCCTATAGCTGAGGGGCTAGCATCGTGGTACAGTGTGTTGAGCCACCGCTTGCATCACCAAGATTCCATCTCAGTGCTGATTTGAGTCTTGGCTTCTGTGCTTCTGATGGGGCATTTCGCTCTGGCATCTGGGAAGATAGTGGAGGATGGCCTAAGTGCTTGAGTTCCTGCCATCTATGTGGGAGACCGGGATGGACGTCCTGGCTCCTGTCTTCAGTCTGACGCAGTTCTGGCTATTACAGCCATGTGGCTAATGAACCAGGGGATGGAAGATCTCTCTGTGTCTGTCTCTGTCACTCTTTCTCTCTGTTGGTCTGCCTTTCAAGTGAATAAATAAAATAGATCTTTTTTTAAATGCCTGTAGCAGGGAGCTTGGGAACCAACTCCTGATAACTATTAGCAATGCAAATATAAAGGTAATATCAGGCTTTCTTATAAGCAGAATTAGTAAAAGAAATCCATTAAAAAGACCATGTAAAAATTCAAGCTTTGAGAACTTTGACACGGAGAAGTTAAATGTGTAGTAAAACTATTTCCTTTGTTCAGCTTAAGTTGTATTTGAGTAAGTATTCTGATATCTAAAGTGTTTAAATTGATTATTGTAAATAATTTTGCATTCTATATGGCATTTATAGTAAATATTTCCTTCAGGCATGGAATCATTTTACATGGCCTACTGGAAAATTCCTGTGAATCATGATCTTATTTCATAAATCTGTGACTGACAGCTGCTGGGAAAATATTTCTAACCTAAAGCACACAGGACATTGTATCTAAGTACTTCTGCTCTATTTGACAAATATACTAATGAAGTCCTCATTGTGAAATGTGTGTGTGTGCATAAACCTCTTAGTCACTGTAAATATTTAAAAATGACATATATTTGTACCAGGGTATCAGGCAACAGTGTGTTATACTTTTGTTTGATAAAATCAATGTATAGAATAAAGTAAATCAATGAAAGGTTTGCTTCAACCACAACTGTGGTTAGAATCACAATTTGTCTTATTTTATACAATTTTTCATGCAAATTAACTTTTGAATTTAGCTCACTTCCCTCCTTTTGAAATTATATACAATCTTCTTTACAACACTTGGGACAGATCAGCAAATACAGCTCTTGGTCAAAAATATATTAGAATTAACTTATTTTCTTAAGAATGAGATAATAGGCCGGCGCCGTGGCTCACTAGGCTAATCCTCCGCCTTGCGGGCCGGCACACTGGGTTCTAGTCCCGGTCGGGGTGCGGATTCTGTCCCGGTTGCCCCTCTTCCAGGCCAGCTCTCTGCTGTGGCCAGGGAGTGCAGTGGAGGATGGCCCAAGTCCTTGGGCCCTGCACCCCATGGGAGACCAGGAGAAGCACCTGGCTCCTGCCATCAGAACAGCGCAGTGCGCCGGCCGCAGAGCGCCTACCGCGGCGGCCATTGGAGGGTGAACCAACGGCAAAAGGAGGACCTTTCTCTCTGTCTCTCTCTCTCACTGTCTACTCTGCCTGTCCAAAAAAAAAAAAAAAAAAAAAAAAGAATGAGATAATAAAGAAAATTGAACTGTGCTAATTATGGTTTGCAAATATGACATATTTTATATTATTTTAAGAAAACATCTCATCTTAGAGGTGTACTTTCCAAAAGAATAACTTTATAACTTGGCCATATTTTAATAGATAATAATAATCATCAAAATCCATCAAATGCTCAAGTTCTGTTGTTGCTGTTTCCAGTCTTGATTTATGTCACAGCCATATCACAAGAGTTAATATTCTTTATCAGAATTCAAGACATGAGTGTGGCGAAGCCTGGAGTAACAGAAAATCTAAGCATCCATTTATTTGTTTTTCATTTATTTCATTTCGTTTTTCATTTTATTTAAAATGGGGGGAGAGAGAGAGAAAGGAAGAGAGATCTTTCATCCACTGGTTTATTCTCCAAATGCCAGCAATAAATGTGGGCTGTGCTAGGCCAAAGCTGAGAGCTGGGAATTCAATTTGGATCTCCCACATGGGTGACAGGAACTTTGTTATTTGAGATATGACCTGTTGCTTCTCAGGGTATGCATTAACAGGGAGCTGGATTGTAACCAGAACCAAGACTCAAACCCAGGCACTCTTATATGTGATGTGGGCCCAAGAGTTATTTTGACACCTGTATCAAATGTGACAACAATGCATTCATTTTAAACTTATTAAAGCAGATTACCTGTTTTCATGTGTTGCATAAGTGAATATTAAGGACTTTTGAATTAATTTTACTTTCCAAAACACAGAAACAAAAATATTGAAGTGTGAGGCCTTGAAACTACCTTCAGGTTATAATGCAACATGTCAATTAGTGTAGTTCAGGAAAACAGCCCATTAAGGTAGAGGTAGAGTTGACATAGTTTTTAAGAGGAAGTGAAAAAGAAAGGATTAAGCACATAAAATTATACTGAAAAATTGTCTCTCTGCTACTTAGCAGCAATTTTAACTCAGTAATTTAGAAATCACAGTTTCACCTTCAGTAACATTATGTTGCTGAACTCTAAACTCACAGAATCAAGTTAAATGTCCTATGCAAAGTGATTGAAATACAGGATACAATTACTTTTTGATAAATTTCAAAATAAAAAAAAATACTATAACTTGCAGAGTGTTTTGTTGGTTGGCTTTATGTAGCTAAATTTATATTCCTAATTGTTATATTTCTATAAGATTCCTTTCATTTATATAGGTTATATTTTGCAACACCCAAACCCAAATTCTACTAGACAAACATTTTTTTAGCTACAGGATTTAGGGTATTACATGAGAAATATACAAATAAATTTCTAGATAGTTGTTTTATAAATAGGTGTATCTACAGGCCTCTCTCTGCCTTAGAAAGTACATACAGTACAAGAGTCCTTTAGGATAAAGTATCAGGACTCTGTGGCTGTGAAAACTACAGCTTAAATTAATTTGAAAGTGCATTATAATTCCTCCATCTATTAACTTTGAAAACCATCTCCAACATGGAAAACTGCTGTGATATTTAAATAAGATTGCATGTGCAAAGTGCCTAGTGCACTGTATCAAAAAAGCAAAGAAACAAATCTTCATTCCCTTTACTTACTTCTTCTTTCACTTCAGTCTTTTTATTGCTAACATACTATGTAAATTAGAAGGCATAGACTGATATTCTGAATTCAAAACTTGTCTTCTCATTCTTCAGTCATCTACATCTATTTTTGCTTTTTTTTTACAACTCCTTATTCCAACTTAGCATGTTTTCCTCCCTGCATATTTTAAAAATAATACATGGTCCTGCGTAACAGAGACATTTCCAGATGGTCTTGCATGCAACATACAAGCTGACTGATCTTGCACATGTTACTTAACCTTTGATAGTCTAGATTTCTTTTTTTAAAAAGATTAATTTATTTATTTGAAAGGCAGAGATACACACAGAGAGAAGGAGAGGCAGAGAGAGAGAGAGAGAGAGAGAGAGAGAGAGAGACAAAGAGAGAGAGGTCTTCCATGTGCTGGTTCACTCCCCAGTTGACCTAAATGGCTGGAGCTGGGCTGATCCAAAGCCAGGAGCCAGGTGCTTCTTCCAGGTCTCCCATGAGGGTGCAGGGGCCAAGGACTTGGGCCATCCTCCACTGCTTTCCAAGGCCATAGCAGAGAGCTGGATCGAAAGTGGAGCATCCAGAACTCGAACCGGTACCCATATGGGATGCCAGCACC
Organism: Lepus europaeus; assembly: GCF_033115175.1. NCBI lineage: Eukaryota > Metazoa > Chordata > Mammalia > Lagomorpha > Leporidae > Lepus > Lepus europaeus. The sequence continues at coordinate 8,035,967 of NC_084832.1, read as the reverse complement.
GCAGGCGGCAGCTTTACCCACCACGCCACAGCACCAGCCTCTTGATTTCTTTTTTAAAAAAGAGTTTATTTATTGATTTTGGTAAATAGTGTGTGTATGTGATCTGTCAACTGGTTCACTCCCCAAGTGCCTCAGTGCCCCCATCAGCCGGGGCTGGGACTGCCTGAAGTCAGGTCTCCAACGTGAGAAGCAGGAACTCAAGGACCTGAGCCATCAGCTACTACCTCCTCCAGTGCCTATTATCAGGACACTTGACCACCAGTGGGTGTTCTGGACTTGAACTAGGCATTCTGATTTGGGATTCTAACATCCAAGCAGTGTTTAACCCACTGTACCACAGTGCCAGCCTCAAAGCTTTAACTTCTTCTTTTTTTTTTTTTTTTTTTAGAGAAAATGAATATAAAAATACTTATCAAGAAGGTCTGTAGAACAAATTATTTAAAAATTCTAGCATGGTGTGAGGTATAACACGTGTTTAATTAAGTTTTTATGAATGGTAAAATAATAGTGGTGATTAAATCTGTTCAATTGTGTCTACGTTCTGAGAGTGCTCAGAGTAGTACACATTATAATAATCTAAATAAAACATTTTGAGATTGCACATCTAAGTTGCTTTGTTAGCCATATTTAAGAAACTCTTAAAGCAGCTGACAACAGGACTAAAAGGATGGAGTTTCTCATCTCTTAAAATTGTATTGCTGACTCTTGATTATTCTGCTCATCTTTTAAAAGATTGAATTGGATGAAGAATTCTGTCTCTTTCTGTGTGAGATAATAAATGAAGGCACCATCTGTAATTTCTGAGGCATGAATCTCATTAATTGAGGATTAGAAAATACCTAGAATATTCAATCGATCCAGAAAGTCATCACGGTGTCCTCCTTGATCCATGTACCCCAGTGAATGCAAACTTCAGCATAGTTTCTCTATGATTCTACTCCATCCGTTCCCACTTTCTTCACTAAACCAGCAGTACATGTGCTACCCAGGTGGCAGTGAATGAGGTAATGGAGCACTTTCCAGAAAATGTCTAGGGAAAAAAAAAAAAAAAACTCCATTGAGAAAATGGGGTAATTAAAATATTTAGAGCCTGATATCCCTAGGAAAAATATCATTCTTTCTACATGATAGAACTTACCAGAAGTCAGAAGTAGCTGAGTTGATGAAAGAAAAATTTACCTGGTAAGCTTATAAAGCTGCACGGTAAGGTAAAGATTATTTTACTTAATACCTTTATGTATCTTAATCTTCAATGGTATATTTTTTTAGTATGACTATGAACTCAAGTTTTCTTATAATTTATTGAAATGGTATCCATTTTCAAAGGCTGATATATTTTGGGAGAATTTCTTGGGTGTTCTGTATAAATTATAGGAATGGGTGAAACTGAAGAGAAACAGCAGATGTTGCTCCCTTTTGAGGAAATCCCCCACTGTGGAAACATTCCTTATACCTACCTGCTGATATTTATGATTCAAGAACATTGATTTAGGTGTTAAAAAAGAAGGCCTTCAGGAAAGAGTTTGTTGTAGTGGTTACAATGCCACTTAAGACTCCTGCATCCCATATTTGAATGCCCTGCCTTGAGGGCTCTGCTCCCAATTCCGATTTCCACCTGAAGTGCACCTTAGAAGGGAACAGGTGATCGTTTAACTAACTGTGTCACTGCCATGGACTGGGGATTCTCACATTACATCCCCAGCTTTTGACTTGTGCCTGGGTGAGCCTTTGCTGCTGCAGGCATTTGAAGAGTGAAAAAGCAGATTAGATCTCTCTTTCTCTCTCTCTCTCTCTTTCTGTGTGTGTGTGTATCTGCTTTTCAAATAAAATACATAAATAAATTAAAATTAAAATTTTTGAAGGAAACATGTGCAGATTAAGACTAATAACTCCCTATTGAAATCATAAACTTCCTGAAGTTATTTTCTCCAAATATATCCATGTCCGTATATATAGAAATATATATATATATATATATATATATATATATGTAAGCAAATAATTATGTGTTTAAAGAGTGTATGTGTGTGTGTGTATGTGGTTATGGGTATGTGTGTATATTTAAGGTATCTGGAAGTTTTCTAGGTGAGCAGATCTTAACAAATGAAAAATAATGCATTTCTATAACCATAGGGAAAACATCTGTGATGGATTGTTCCATTCGAGCCTTCCCAACTTGGTGGCTAGGCTTTAAAGGTGGGTCCTGTAGGATATCCTGAAGGCACCGTTGTGCTGCCAAATAGGCTGCAGCCTCTGTGCCAACTCCCAGGCAGTTCCTACACCCACAGCTGCTATAATGTAGCTCAGCTGGGCCTCACCCCAGCAGATGCTCCACTGATGAATAACCCACGGGGAGAATCATGCATACTGCCTCGGACAATGAGAACTCTGTTCCCATTCGGTAACTTGCTTAGAGATAGGAGATTTGGATAAGAGTGAGCCACCAAGTCTTATCATCTGCTCTTACTCAGCCCATCTACTCAGAGTCCAAACAAGCCAGGTAAACATACCAAGAGCCACACCACAGTGATTTCAATGGTGTCCTGGGAACGCCTCTATGCTGTGCACCCCACAGGAATAATTGCAGTGGTTTCGACGTGTAAACATCCTTGGCAGGACAATGTTCAGGATGCTTTGAAGACATGGTAGTTTGGGACTTAGACCCCTGTTTAGGAAATAATGTAATACAAGTATAGGATTAAGCAAATAGGTAGACTTCTAATAATAAATCCATATTGTCAGACCCTCCTGAGGTTTACAAAAAAGCATCTAAAAAAAGGTCCACTACTTTCAGGAAAAGGCTCCCAAAAAAGATCATCTGAGGTAATATTTTATGTCGTTTTAATAAATGTATATACAAACCATGTAAGCTATCATCCCAAAAGCACATGTAGACTTATTTGTTCCTGTTTATACACATATGTGAGTTTGTTTGTTTATGATTACCCCTGGAATAAAGTAACAATTATAAAATTTGAAACTTGAAAGGTGAAATAGGAGAAAGGAAACATACCTCTTTAACTGACTTGGCACACTTTCAGAAGACATCATTAAGAACATTTATATTTTAATGCTAAGTGGGATCTCACAGAATTACAATTGCCCATTTGGCTGAGATGAGTCTGAGCACTATACGCAACAATGTTGACCAAGCAAAAACTCAAGATTTATTTGCAAGTATGAAAGGTGTAGATGTTCCAGTAACCTTTGATAGCCCTTACATATAACAATTGATTTGCTGCCAAATCTAACATCTAATTCTATACAACAATTCAGAGTAATATCAATGTTCATTGCCATTTACCTAGGTACTCCTGGGATGACATGTGAGTATGAAGCAAAGCATTTAAAAACTATCATTATGTAATAATCAATAGCAATCTTCTCTGTTAATCCATGCTTATACTAAGCAATATTATCCATTCTATTAACTCAAACAGTTAACTTCACAAGAAACCGAGACAGTAAGGCCAAGAGGGAGAAAACGTTATTTTGCCCACATTCTTTAATTCTCTAACTTGAGGACTCACTGACTGTAGCATAAGTGACATTTTGTTATGCACAGGGGTCAGTATACCATGACATTCTGCAGGAGTGGAAGAGGGTGTTTTTGTGAATGTTTCATTTCCCACCCAATGCTATGAGATTTCATGCTCTTTCATAAGTGGGCTGCTTTATGCACACACAGAATATGAAGATTGCTTTAGGAAATGTCTGCCTCGGTGAACCTCTTCCAAAATCAGACCTTTCAATTAAGCCGCAGTATTGCGGGCATAGTGTTTTGAAATGTCTCTACTTGAATTCCTACCTGCTTAGCTATGCATCACCTGTGTCCTTGTTACCACACCTGGTGGGTTCTGCTCAAAGTTGAGCATGGTTTGGCAGGTTTACTGAGAGACTGCTCTTCCCTGAAGACTACACGAAGTGATCGGCACTGATTTATCTCAACTCCTCCCCCTACCTTATTTTTCCTCAGCAAGAATATTTGATGCTAGAATAGCTCCATGCAATTAAGGCACATTCTTCGTCAACTGACATTTAACGATGGAGAGTAAGAAACGTTTGAACAGACTCTTCCCCCAGGTTTGAAAAGCAAAATCCTATAACTTCAATCACTGCAGGTTGTTCAGCCAAACTTGAAAAAAGGCTATCTTTAAGTACAAAATCACATTGAAAATGCGGAGAGAGAAAGACCAAGGTACAATAAAATGAATTGCTCATTGAGATCTATGTGATGTGGTGTTGGTCACTAGCTTTTCCATTTCTCATTTTTGAAAGGGACCTTTCCTTTCATGCTGTGCAGTTTAATTCTTGACAACAGTCTTTCTTCCGTTCTCTCCCAACCCTCCTAACTCAATCTATGGAACTAACAGGCTGGAAATAACAGTGAGTAAAAAAGAACCACACTGTTGTGTGTTCCTTGTAGAGTCTAGTGACTTAGTTCACTTAATCCTCCTGGTAGATGTTGTCTTATTATGAATATAAATTAATTTATCAAAGAATGGAAGGTACAAATTCAGTTGAGTGGATTTCATTGGTATATGTTTGCCAAATTTATGCTATTTGGAACCATATTCATTACCTCTGCTGACTTCTTGTACTCATGAAAAGGAAAAGGGAGAAAAAAATATGGACACAGACTTTTGGTTCCTTTCAGAGTTGAATTATTTTCCTCATAGGTACTTGGGAACATTTACAACAAAAGGCAAGCATGTAATCTCAGGCGAATACAACATTTAAATATCTGCATGTTCTTAGGATCAGCTATATATCATATCATGCACAGAGTAGAAGAACTTGGAACATCTCACTTAAGAAATGACTGATATGGAATTGAACCTCAGGTTTTTCACATTTTTTTATTGTTCTAAAGGTTAAATATTTAAAAGGGTATGAATCAGACTTGCAGAATAGTTGCTCTTCCTGCTTCTCTTTTTACAAATGCATGTTCAGAACAGGAAAAAGGAAGAGGGTATTTTAATGAAGAAAAGCTGTGCTGACTACAGCCCAGAGAACCAGTAAAAGCCTCACTTAGCTGACAAGCAGCTGCCTTAGCTTGGAGACCACTGATTCCCGTATGTTTTTGACTCACAAAGTAAGTTGTCGTGATCTACTGTGCAGTTCTTTGAATGATGATGTTAAAACATGCCAACTAACGTTAAGAAGTTATCATATGATATTAATGGTTTATCAGTTTACTGCAAAAATATCCTTAAAATTAAATTTTTTAAATTAAAATTTTTCAAATCTTTAACATATCAGATATGAAACACAAGAAAAAAGCATACTTTCCACATCGTGTACATATAAACAAGTATAGTAACTTCAAGAACATAAATAATTAATATGTAGTGATAATTTTTAAAAAATCAACTTATAGCTATTATTTAGTGAAAAATGCTACAGGTAATTTAACACATGAATTACATATAAAGGAATATTGATATAGACTTGGTTGTACATTAAAATAATTATGAAATTATGAGACCACAGGTGAAAAAACCAAATACAGTGAAGAAACTAAAACAACAAAACATGGAATTCTATTTCTAAATTAAAATAGGGAGCAGTTTTTGGACACTAAATTCATGAGCCAGTGCATTTACCTTAGTGTGACTCCCTTCACAGTGATCTCTGTGGAAATTCAAGAGGAAACATTTTTGAATCAAATAACTTAATCTGTTATATAAAGGGTGCCAGGTTTTCTCAGTTATTAGTGAAATAGCATAGTTTTTGTCCTCTAGAAAGTGGCTGTTGGCGTCATATTTTGTCAATTGCTTGACCCTGTGTACTCAAAGGAATAACGGCCGTGTGTTTATTTAATTGAAAATAGTGTGACTTCTGGGTTAAAGTAGTAGCATTAGGTATTTCTTGCTCTCTCTCTCTTTAAGATTTATTTATTTATTTAAAAGACGCAGATATAGAGGGAGTGGGAGAGAGAGAGATCTTCCATAGCAGATCATGCCCCAAATAGCTACAATGGCCTAAACTAAGATCCCTGTATTGCCCTCTGACCTCCACATGGGTGGCGGGGGCCTGAGTACCTAGACCATCTTCCGCTGCCTTCCTAGGCACTTTAGCAGCAAGCTGGGTTAAAAGCGGAACAGATAGGACTTGAATCTGTCTCCAATACTGGATGTAGGAGTCACAGGCAGTGGCTTAACCCACTGCTCCACAATGCTGGTCTCTTTGGGAGAAATATGTGGAATGTGAAAACAAAACAAAACAGAAATACATCCCAAGGATTTTGTTACACTAGTGTGTCTGTTTTTGGAATCAGAGTATGTTTACACCTGTTGTCTCTGAATACCCTGGACCAAGTCTTATGTGTTTCTAACCTTCCACCTTGCAAACTCTTTCACTCTGCTTGATGCTCATGCTCATGTGTGTGAGCAGGCTAAAGAGAGATTGAGACAAAATCAAAGGGTTATGGGGAAAGAGGACATAGCACATCTCAGAGAAACAGCAAGAAATAGGCATAGAAAGGAGGTAATGAGAAAGAAGATTGTAAGCACTGGCAGAGTGATAGAGCCAGCACACACATTTGCACAGGCTCACACACAGGGAAATTGTGGCTGATTTTAACTGAGAATTGTGTTCCTAATAAAATATATGAAGTATGGTTTAGTAGTGCTATAATAAAATATGCCATGGCAGGCTTGAGAATTATTGTTCCTTAAGCTGAGCAATGCCCTGCCTAAGGTGTGCTATGGAATGCATTGCTTTGTTAGCCCTAAAAATCGTAGTGTGTCTTTCAGCTCGGAAGTACAGAATGGTGACGCTCACTCCTGGTGACTCTCCAGAGTCCTAGGGCTTTGACTGTCAATCTTGTCTGATTCTCTCCAGGCTGTGCTTATCCTGTTGAAGAGCATGCCCAAGAAAGCTTACATCTCTCCTCTTTCACACCATGTCCCAACTCTATCCAGGGCTCCCAAATCCCTGACTAATAGGAGCACACCTACTTCCAGGACCCACACAGGCCCTACCCTACATTCATCCTTGCAAATGCAGTCTGGGTTCTGCCTGGAGTGTACACCCCAGTGTTGAGCACTACTGAGTGGGCAGCTGGAGTGTCCACACAGGGGCCGGCCCCAATGTGCACACACCTGCATCACAGGGCAGGACAGAGGCTGGCGTGAGTACAGAGAATGAGGGCATATCTCAGGCAAGGGGGCACTCTCTCTCATTCCAGGCTAGCACATTCCTGTGAGAAGATCCCAGGAGTCCTCAATGCAGAATTTGAACCTGGCCTTCAGGTGTTAATGAGGACTTTTATTTGTCAAAGTAGGATGACAGAACGTCTATTGGGAGCACGATAACATCTTACAGAACTTTGGACTGTCTGGACAGATTTCATGTGGGTTTTAATTTGTTCTTTTGCCTGAATGTGAGCCATGGACCCAGTCTAGGGAGCTTTGATCAGATGCAGTGCCAAATACGGGCCAAGATCAGTTGTTTCTGAATCTCAGGTTGAAAGGATTCTGCCAGGCAGAAATACATTGATTAATAATGATTGTAAAGTCAATTCTTATGATCACCCACTTGCTAATGAGAGAGAAAATCATAAAAACTACCCACTTTTATCCTCTAATATTTGAGGCTGAAGAACATATTTATTGACATACATTTAGATAAGAAAGACTCACTGACCACTCCAAACTAAACAGTAACATTGCTACAAATCTGCACCTATTGAGCTATGAGAAATAGCATTAATATTGAATACAGCTTCCTGAATTTAATTTCACAATAGATGACAGTACTTCCAAAACAAAAGACGCCCACACGGAATCAGCGCTCTCATTGTTCCGTAAAAGACACCGCTCAATTTGGAAAAAACAAACAACTCCCCCAAAAAGGATCATTATCACGCTAACTAATTAACTGAAAAAAAAATTGTTATTCAGATAACTGTGTAATGCTATGTTCAGCTTCAAATTGAGAAATTTCTTGGCAATTTGAAAAGTAGCAACTGATATAATAAAGAAAAAAAACAACCAAGGGAAAATGTTCAGCCTAGGAAAGAATGTCTTTGACACTTGTTGCCACATAAAGGAAGGGCTGACATTACTCCTTAGCACTTTCAAAACACCAGGACTGAAAGATGAATATTTTTAGTAACCAACTTACCAATTGCAGGCTTATTATCTTTCTTGGAATCCTGTCTTCCTTAATTGAGATATTTGCATTTAGAAGTCCCTTTGAATCATCTTATGTTCTGTGATCCTTTGCAAATAAGATAACAAACAGAGCTATTTGGAACACGTTCAGTCATCCTCATTAAGAGACGCCAAGACCCTCTCTCAGAAAATACGAGGCCAGGTGTGATTCTCCAACTGCTTTACTTGTTTGGCCCTTTGGGATGTCAACATAATGATTTAATCAGACTTCTTCTTTTCAAATATCAATGAAACATCAGAATAATATCTTTGCTGAGTACAGCACTTATGCAGTAATATCCTGGTGACCGTTGCAATGTGCGTTGGCAAGGCTAAGGATTCTGGACCTCTCTCTCTTTGAACATGACAAAAGGCAAAGTGGATTCATAAGAATTCTTCACTCTTGACTGCAGGCATGAAAAAGATCACCCCAAACATGAAACAGGAGAAAAGAACTCTGCACTTGACACTATTCAGAGTGTGTCATAGGGGCAAGCTTTGGGTCTAACTCAGCAGGATATGTCTCTTTCGTTTTAGATGCTAAACTTCAATCAAGCACAAGGCTTGGCTCTCTCACTATTTGACTGCTTTTTCACTCTCTCATTTTAGCATGAACATTGTTGACCTTTAAGCTATTATATTAATAAACGTAATTCCTACAGAGTATTAACCTCATTATTTCCTCTTACATTTGATTTCAACTTTTGAGTTTCATTTTCCTCCTTCCTTGCTTCCATGCCTATATACCTACCTTTCTCCCTTCCCAACCTCCTTCCCTTCCTCCCTCCTTCGCTCCTACCTTAATTTGGTCAGTCTTTCTTTTTTATTCTTTATACTTAGGTGATGATGTAGTTCCTTTCTAATTCTAAACAAATACTTAAATGACTGGAAAAAAAAGCACACTTTTCTTTTTAGTTCATAAGTAAATGTTCAATGCCTGGAGTAGTGCCTGGTATGGAATAGTAATGTTTAAATGTTGTTTGCATAAATTATTGATGAAAGAGATTTTATAATCTCTCTAGGTATGATGATATTGTTTATCATAGAGATTATTAGTGCTTGGAATTATAATAAATATAAAATGATAGATTTCTCATACTTTTGTAATAACAATATTTTGGCAAACAATTAAAAAATCTTACAGCATTATAAAATCTTTAAGTGTGGAGGAATGCTATTTACAAAATATTGCTTACACTGCTAAATTTTCTAGAAACAATCTAAAACAAGTGTGAAATAGAAATAATTATGTGCATTAAGATATTGACTTTAAATAACTTTTGTAGTCATTACTGTTATATTTACAAAGCAGTTAAAATAATGTTAAACAAGACTTGTTTTACTCTTACAATAATAAAACAGAGAATAAAATTTTGCTTCCTGAATACTTGCAACTATGAACTAAAATTTACATAGATTTACATAGGTTTGTTTACATATATTAAATAAAGTGTACGTTGAACAGTTTGCAGGTGTTTGTGCGTAGTTGTAGCTGTTTTTAAGAGGCTGTAGTGTTTATTGAGTATTTCTCCATAATTTCCAGGTCTTAAGATGAAGAGAACAAATGTATTTCAAAAAATAGTAGAATGAGATCAATGATAGTTCTAAGTAAAATTGTAAAAGTAGGGTTTACTAGTTTGTATAAAAGAATTGTTTAAATCTTATAAGAAGTTGCATTCTGCATAAACTAGAGGACAGAGGAGTTAAGATCAATACATTTTTAGTGTATTAAGATACTTCAAATGTTTATGGAAAAATTCAATTAAAAGATGAGTTTATTTTGATTCAAAAATTTTTGAAATCTATATATGGTTTTTTCATGATGCTTTTTTAATGAACTTTCTGAAGACTCCTTACATGCATGAATTTAAATTGTTCTGTACCAAAATGTACTTTAAATCCATTTACCATCCACATTTTTTTTTTTTTTTGACAGGCAGAGTGGACAGTGAGAGAGAGAGACAGAGAGAAAGGTCTTCCTTTGCCGTTGGTTCACCCTCCAATGACCGCCGCAGCCGGCACGCTGCAGCCAGTGTACCGAGCTGATCCGAAGGCAGGAGCCAGGTGCTTCTCCTGGTCTCCCATGCGGGTGCAGGGCCCAAGCACTTGGGCCATCCTCCATTGCACTCCCTGGCCACAGCAGAGAGCTGGCCTGGAAGAGGGGCAACCGGGACAGAATCTGGCACCCCAACAGGGACTAGAAAACCCTGTGTGCCAGCGCTGGTAAGGCAGAGGATTAGCCTGTTGAGTCATGGTGCCAGCCTTTACCATCCACATTTTGAAGTTTCCTCATGTAGCCAAGTTTAAAGCTAAAAACAAATTCATACCAATAAAACCAAGATTATCAGAATTTAGAGCAGTAATCTCTATTCAATCCCTAACTTTTATTTATTTATTTATTTTTTTTTTGCTATTTGGTTATGTTTTCTTCAAATCCCAAGTTGCATTTCAATTTTCCAGATGAGACTTCAGAGGCTTTGAGTGACTAAATTTGCAGCATTTCCAAAGGTAATAGAGAATGTAAGTGTAGAGTAACAAATTACTTCTAGTCTTTCACTAATTAATCCAAAGTCTACACATTTGACCATTATTCTAAAATATCTGTATTCTTATGAAAATGAGTCTTACTCAAAATTCACAGCAATGGAGAAGCAAATTGGGTGCAGTGTGGAGTGAATACAGAATTGTGACCTCCAAACTCTATGATGTCCTTGAGCTTACAGGAAAGGCTGTTCCCAGTAAGGTGCTATGACTTGACACCGAGACCTGACAACTTTGTCCTCTTCCAGAATAGGAAATGACTGTTAATTATCCATTATTAATAATCCATTATTTTCTTGTCATCAAGTGTTGATAAGAATACTTGTTTCCGCAGACCCTAGCCACAATGAATCCACTTCCAAATGTTTAACAATGACTTAGTGTTATCAATGCCCTAACTTTACCCTAGATTGCTATAGCTCTACTCGAATTGAATACATAGTACATATAGAAAATAGTCTGATATGAGATTAGAAAAAAAGTCAGAGTTTCATTCATAAAGTGCTTAAGTACTCTTTCAAAATAGTCGGTCTTAGTCATGGGTTAATCAAAAGAAATCAGTGACTCATAGTGGGAGATGAAAGAGAGGCTGTGCCTAAATACCACAGGAAGTTCTATTGTTCCATTGAGACCTGGGATTAGGAGTACCCCAAAGGGTGAAGCCATAGAGAAAGTACAAACTTTTATAGGGACATGTATGGCTTCTGTATCCAATAATATTCTGGAAACAGAACAAAATATATGGGGAAAGTCCATTTGTCTCACAAGATTTCTGCGGCAAGCCCTCATCCCTGATTTTACCATTTCTGTCATGTTTATTTGTAAAATGTTCATTTATTTGAAAAGCAAACACACACACACACACACATACACCCACAGAGAGGAGAGAGAGAGAAAAGGAGAGAAAGAAAGAGAGGGGAAATCTCTTATTTGGTGTTCTCTTGCCAAATGATTCTAACTGCCAGGGATGGGACAGGTAAATAGCAAGATCCAACAACTTAAACCAGGTCTTACACAAAGATGGAAGGCACTCAACTACTTGAGCAAACATATGATGTCTCCCAAGGTGTGTGTTAGTAAGAAGCTGAGTCAGAAGCAAGAGAAGACTCAAACCCAGATATTCCACTTGGGAGGTGGGAGTCCCTAGCAACATCTTAACCACTATGCCAAATGTATGCGCCTGTGTCTATGTGGTTATTTAATTGTACGTAACTTCTAATGTATCTCTACTTTCTATGTTGAGATTGTGATATTTGAACGGTACCACAAGGGAGTCATTGGGAAAATTTGAATATAAAGTTCAAGGATTTGATTCTCTTTAGAGTATTTCTCCTTTACAAAAAGCTAGAGGAGGCTGAAAATATGCAAGATGACCAGTCTCCTGGTACCAGGCTAATACTAGACTATCAGAAACTAGGCTGGTACTAGGCTATCAGAAACTACATAATGGCATGAGCTGTAAGTTTGTTTCATGTATTTGTGCACATACACATGTGTGTATATGCACACACACATGCATACACATATATGTATGTATGTATTTAGCTTTCTATACCTGCAATCTTTAGTGGTCTGTAAATGTAGCACAGATTTAATCATAATGATCTATTATTTAAAAACATCTGAAGAATTTTTCATTACTTGTGAAAGTAAGGCTTTCATCCTAGCAATTGTGAATGGATGTGTTGCTTCCTCATGATACAGACCTTATTTCCAGTTAAACTACACCCCTCAGCCTCCCAACAAGCCACAAGAATCCTTATTTCCCCTTTTCTATTCCCCTTACCTCTATGTGATTCAGTTTAATCCATAACTTCTGACAGTTCTTAATTTAAGTATTCTATTTTACTTGTTACTGGAATCACATGTTCTGGTATCATTCCTATTGAGTATTACAGCCAGTATTTTGAACAAAGTTGAATCAAAATAAGCTAGAAAAAAAAAAGAGAAATAAAGAAAAAGAAAAAGGAAATGAAACAAAAACTTGATCTGGCTCTTTTAGAATTTATATAATGTTAAACTTCTTCCTATGTTCTTGGGTGAAAATTCAGATAGTCTTATCTACCCCCTGGCAAATCTTAATGAGCAAAAATGCTTTTATTTCTTGTAAGAGACAATCAGAAAGTTTTAAAATTGCTCCTTGTGTTGTCAGTTTCTATGACATAATCAAAAATATGTTTGTTTGTTTTTTTTTCTCTCAAGGATGAAGCTGCTCCACTGCCCCAGCCCTAGTTCTAGACAAGTGGCCTGCAACCTGAGAAGAAACTGTGTTTGCACAGTCATCACCTTTCTGACTCATTTAGGTGTATTTCTAACTATTTGGGTCCTGAGGGACATCACAGACATTAAGAGGGGAGAAGGAACATTTTGCTCCATAAATGAAGTTGTTTAATATGGGTATTTAGTTTCCTGGTAACAGCTGATACTTTCACCTTTCCTTCTAATGGGATATTTGAGGACCCGATGGAGAGCTCATCTCTGTTTCCAGCATCATCCCACTGGAAGTCTTTGATTCACTAACGTGTGATTCTCAGGCTTATCATCTACTCCCTTCTGAGTTTCCAGGGAAACTGTGATGCCTTCAGCATGCATGAATCTGGTCGCATATCCTTTTATAAGTGCTATCCAATAGGATGTATGACTCAATTCTGCATCTCTTACAGGTGGGTGAGGCCCATGCAATTGTGTCCTAGAAGACACTGATAGAACACCTGGATCCTCATGGAGTTGCAATCTTTCATTCACTACAAATGTCTAACAATGTGGCTTGCCTATGAGATTTATAAAGCAGAAGTTCGGATAAGAGCTGTGGTGATTAGTTCTGTGCATCAACTTGGCAAGAACATAGGCTGTAATCTAAGCAGTAATCTAAGAATTGCTTTGAAGTATTTGGTATTGTAATCCATATCTAGAATTAGTTTTCACTAAGTAAATCAAATGATCCTTGATAATGTGAACCATCCTCATCCAACTAGATGAAGGCCTTAAAAGCAAAACTGAGGTTTTCAGCCAATAGACTACACTACAAACTTCAGAATTTCCGACCTCCACAATTTCATAAGCCAATTATTTATCTCCTCCATAGGTAGGTAATTTGATAGATAGATAGATAGATAGATAGGGGCCGGCACCGTGGCTTACTTGGTTAATCCTCCACCTGTGGTACTGGCATCCAATATGGGCACCGGGTTCTAGTCCTGGTTGCTCCTCTTCCAGTCCAGCTCTCTGCTGTGGCCCAGGAGGGCAGTGGAGGATGGCCCAGGTGCTTGGGCCCCTGCACCGCATTGGAGACCAGGAGGAAGCACCTGGCTCCTGGCTTCGGATTGGCGTAGTTCCGGCCATGGCGGCCATTTGGTGAGTGAACCAATGGAAGGAAGACCTTTCTCTCTGTCTCTCTCTCTCACTGTTTATAACTCTACCTGTCAAATAAAAAATAAAAAGATAGATAGATGATAATATATATGTGTAAATATTTTGTAGTATTTTCCTGATAATACAGCATTCCAACTATCTCATCACCTTATCAACAATATATTACAGATTTTAAACTTTATAAATGGCCCACTTGAATCCTTTCATCTATATTGAATTGAGACATGAGTCTGACCTTGAATGTGTCTAACCATAAAGCAAGCAAATCTTTTCAAAGCATCATCCTTTGTCCTATCGTAGCTCTTTGTACCTTGTTGATGAAGCACAGCTCATTAACTGATTCCTGGTCCCTTAGAAAAATTTTGGTGTGATCATACATTTGGTTCTGGTACCTGATATGCATCGTTGAAGCTTCTTGGCGAAAACAAATACTTTCTTTTCTCTATAGTATCTAATTAAGAAATCATTTATCCACAGGTTCCACTGTTGCCAACCACACATTTGCAGCTACAAAATCTGTAGCACAGTTTCAGCTTTGGAGTTTACAATGTGCTTGATAGAGACAAACATCATAAACATTTTGTTGTACTTTGAAAGGGATTAAGAAAAAAAATTAAAAGATAGGGCTTAAAATAATTGTGGTAGCTCTTGAAAAGTTGACAGTAGTAAAATACTGGAGAATATCGGGAGAAGAAATGTAATTCAATCAAAAAGAATATCAGAAGTAAATGGATAGGCAGATAAATTTGGGGTTGGCAGGAAGAATGAGAAAACCATGGAGCGGGGAATGGGAGCTAAATTATGAGGACTCATGGAAGATAGAGTTGCAAGTACAGAGTAGGATTATGTTAATTTAGATTTTGAAAGTCAAGCAACTCAATTTTCTCCTGAGGTAACAGGTAATGAAGTCATGGATGTAAATGATTAGCGTGTAAGGATTTAGGTAGTAGTATTCAAGGTGGGGCCTGGGCAATAAGAAAGAGTATGGAGAATGATAAGAAGTGTGTGATGGACAGCAAGTCTGCCAGAATGATGTTGTGAAGATCCAGTTATAAGTATTTAGGAAAAGTTCATGTTAGCAGGTGATAGAACACTAGAGACAAACAGCACCTGTTAGTGTGTGAGGTGGCAAAATGGCTGGTCCTTAGGTCAGGATAGTGAGTACCAGGGCTGTGAAGAGCTCAGTGACATACATTTCTAGACAAGGATTGTTTCCCATGGCGTCTGTGAAGTTACATATGTTTGAAATGGCTTCTAACTAATCTTACTTCCTACATGAAATATATTCTCCCGAATGTGAGGCAAATTATTGGTGTTGTGGACACCCATCCCAAAACTGCCAGGCATGTACATATGATTAAATATGGTAAATAGTCATAGGTATCTTTATTTACCTATGCTAATGAAAGGCCTTTTTTAATTTCATTTTTAACATGAAATGGCTACAATTAACAAAAGCATTATATTGTTCACATGAAATGGAAAATAAGCCATAGTGCGTAAACATTACTGTCAGTGTGGGCTTTTTATTTTTTATTTTTTATTTTTATTTTTGTATTTTCTCAGCAGGTCTGTTCCATCCTTTGTGAAATTTTGGCAGTTAAAATGCCAAGTTTTGAGAAAGAAGTAGAAGTGGGTACTTTGCTTTAAGAAGTGCTTTTGAAATGGGCAGTTAAGGTTTTTTGAGAAGTTATTTACAGGAATAGATTGGATAAAATAGCAACATACAACACCAAAGTGGCAGTGGCAGCAGCTTCCTTTCTCACTCTCAGTGGTGGGGAAGCACTTATGATAATTGCTAGACAAGTGGTAAACTCACTCAGTTGGAAGCATGGGATTGATTTCTACTCTCCACCATCCTGAGATTTTATACTTTTGTAATTTTATTGTTTATTCAAGATTTATTTTGGGTGCAACAAAATCATTAGAAAAGCTCTTATGCAATATCTTTATACTAGTAATAACTATTATTGTTTACCAGTTTCCAAAAGTTATTTACTCCTGGCCTTTCTAAATGAACATAGTAGGTCTGAAAGAAATAATTGCTGACAGTCTGGTTCAACCTTTAGTAACTCCTCATTACCAATAGCATGTAGAGAAAATGGGCCCACTTGCTGATTAAGATTGCTACATCATGTGAAATGTTTAGACTTCCTGCCACTTGTTTCCAAGACAGACCCATAGACTCTGCTTTTCTCACCCACAAAGGATCCCTGAAACCGTAATCTATTTTGAGTAGAAAAGCTACTTCTGATCTTTTCCTTGAAATGCTGAATATCCTTCAAGTAGTAACACAAAAATGATTTTCCATGAGAAGTCCCCTAACTGCCCAGTCTTCAGGATTCACCGTTTATTTAAAATGCCTGTATTATTTAATTCATTCATCACATATCTACTGCTTTGTATCATGATTATCTGTGTCTGTAGGTTATCTTGTCAACATAAATTGGCTGATTTTATCTGTCCTTTTTTGTATCTCTCAAATTGTTGCACATTATCTTTTAAAATTCTAGTGGAGCATGATGTAATAGAAGCAATATTGGAGCATGAGGTTAGCACTGGATTCCTGTACCTTAACATAATGCCTTTTAATCATTCTAATCACAGAACTTTCCAGCCTCACCATCTAGCACCCCTGCCTCTACATCATCTGTACATTTTACTCCTCTGATTTCCTGTTACTTTTTTATTCACATGGACTTACCTGTCATCCTTGTAATGTAACTTCTCACATTTATTCCATGTGAAACTCTACAAGATTCAAGTTCTTATTAGTTGAATTTTGAATTTCAGGTTAATATGAAATACCTGTACATTTTGTGTAATGTGTAGTTCAATACTTCAATAGCTTTACATACCAAAAACCAGTCACACCACACTATTTGCCTTCCATTTCCTTTATGTTGACTAAAATTACAATACTGTTCTGTAGAACAACAGATGATATTACCTTCAGCCAATTGCATTTTAGCACACATCATACATTTTTTTCTCTATCCCCACAACCTTCTCAAACTTTAGTAATTATTATTTTAAAATGTTTATTTTTTTATGCTTGAAAGGAAGACTGAAAGAAAGACACACAGGGAGACATAAAGAGTAAGTAACAGGGTGTAGGAGGCAGAGAGACAGAGAGAAAGAAAGAATCTTCCATCTAGTGTTTTTTCTCCCCAAATGTCTGCCAAAGCCAGAGCTGGGCCAGGCCAAAACCAGGAGCTAGAAACTACACTCTGATCTCTAGCACAGGTGGCAGGGACCCAGGTACCTAAGCTGTAACCTACTGACTTCTAGGGTAGCCAGGACATTAACTTGTACCCAAATAAAGGGGTGTTGGTTCTGCAAGTTGTAGCAGCTTAACACACTGTGCCATGATGCTTATTCTACAATCGCCATTGTAGAGTCATAGAAACTGTACATATTTTGGTTTGTTTCCACGTATGAAAGAAAACTTGCATTTGTCTCTCTGTGTCTGGTTTATTTCACTTAACAATAATGATCTGCAATTCCATCCATTCTTTTTTTACACATATCAGACTTTTATTCATTTTTATGGCTGAATAATATTCCATTGTGTATATTTATCACATTTTCTTTATTCATTCATCTGTAGTTGAATGTCAGAGTTGATCTCATATCTCATCTATCATGAATTGTGCTACAACAACCATGGGAGAGCAGGTATCACTTTCATATAATGATTTAATTTCCTTTGAATAAATTCCCAGAAGTGAAAGAGCTAGCTCATATGACAGATAAGTTTCTAGTTTTTTTAAGGAACCTCCAAAATGTTCTGCATAATGCCTGTACTTTTTTGCAACTTTAAAACATGTGACTGTCCATGTTGTTTCTCACCTCAACATTATTTCAACATTGAGTGTTTCATTCTGCCAAAGAGTGGAAAAGCCAGATCCCACTGATTCCAATACATTTTCATCAACTGCACATTTTGTATATTAGGAAGTGTTTCCTACTTTCCCCTTTCGTTGCTTCCAGATTTTAGGACAAACACGATGGTGTAGTACCTTTTTTCAAAGATCATTTGGCCACATTGCATTCCTACCTAGAAATGTTGTCCAAGATTCACTCAGCATTCCAAACTTCTGTCCCCATTTCAATGTCCTCCAGATTCTAGAACGTTCAGTGTCTAAATTAAGCTTTTCTCAACTACCTCTTTTATGTTATTGGGACATTTGGGTTCATCTGTATTGCAACCTTAGTCTCCTCTTCTAGGTCCCTCAGAACTCACCAGTGAGGTACTCTCCCATGTCTATATCTTTCCAGCACAAGAAAGCATAGATTCCTGGTGCTGTTTTTCATTTACTTCAAGTTCTGTTTCTACATAAATACAGGACTCCTACCCATAATAGCTCTACTATCTTTCCTTGGCATGATCTCTATCATGCCATTCTGTGGTACCCCAAACTTGTCACTATCAGTTTGCATTTCCATAAATCCTTTTTCTACCTTATGTCACACACTAAATCAAGATCACCTAGTATCTCAAATTTGTCATTAACCATAACAGAGAGATCACAAGCAATCTTGGTTACAACCTGAATATTGAACAAGAGGGAAATTTCTACTGCAATGCCATCGTGTGTGACTTAGAGTCATGTACAAGCAATTGCTTTTTGGGTTCTCCTTGAATATATTCTAATATGTTTTAAATACACTTTTTACTGAAATATCAGATGTGTATGGTAAATCCCCAAAATCACAGTGTGTATAAGTTATAAAGTATCCACCTATGATCATCATCTGGATCAAGTAACACACAATTTTCAATACCCTTTTAAACTTACATTTAGAACTCCAGTTCCCAAAAATCATCTTGAAACTTATCTGAAACCCTGGAAGTTAGTTTTGCCTTGATATATACAGTTTATATTCTTCTAATTTCTTTCACTTGAGAGTCAACTTAACATTCTTCTCTATACTTCTTCATGCATTCTAATTGCTATCAGTCTATAAGCTTATAATAGAACTTAATTATAAACATTGTTGATGGAAGACTTGGTATTTCCTCAAATTTTATCAAATATGAATCATATATATATATATATATCTCACATATCTTAACATATACTCTTCTGCTGGGCATACAACTTGCAGTAGAAGTGCTAAATCAAAGTATGTTTATAAGTTTTAGTTGATACTGTAACCCATTTAACAAAGTCATTGAGACATATTTGTATTTTGCTTAACTTATGAACTCATGCTCCAACAGAGTTTCACAGTTTAGAAATATTAAAAGGAGAAAACTGTTGAGTTTAGAATTCACCTTTTACACTTCCATAAATAAACTCCTATATGCCCAATTTGCCAAATTTAACAATCTTTTGTCTTTCTGTCTATGTTAAATTATCAAATCTTCTGATGGCTTCTTTGAGTTTTCTAATCAGCTCTATGTCTGGATTCTTATTTCTCATCACACACTATGAAAGACACATGATTCCAAGGAACAGTCCTTGAAAAAGGTGGGCCCATGTATCTGAATGCATCTTTAAGATCTCAGTGACTGAGTCCTGCTTGAATTAACAGTTTTCTAACATATTCAGTTTTGTTTTTGTTTGTCTGTTTTTATTCCACTTTACACTTCTTTTGAAGTAGTTCTCAATGACAGCATTGGTGTTGTGGGAGCTATTTTCCTGACATACTTCGTGAAAATGTAAGAACATCTCCAGCTGAGAGTCTTTGAGGAATGATGGTGATTGTTCCAAATTTCTACTCTTGAGAGAGCTGAAGTATTTCCTACAACAGGAGGTGCAACATTGTACCTGGGATGAGCGAGTTACTGGAGAGAATTCATGTACTGGAAAACACTTACACCAAAGAAGTTGTACGTTGTGAGACTCTGATCCCAGATGAGCTAAAATAATGAGGACTAATAGTATATGCACTTGTTTCTACATTCAAACATTTTGAATAGGCACCACTGGCAGACACTCAACACTGTTCAATTCCAGGTGGTACATTGCTTCCAGTTTTGTGACTTACAATTCCCATGGCTTTGGTATTAGAACCAAGCATTTACCTGGTAAAATGCCACTTACAAATAAAATCATCTTCTCTCTCAAACTATTATGACTTTTACATCATTTCCAATGTCAGGATATCAGCATAATATTCAAATCAGTTCTCAAATAATCACTGAATTCTGCAAAGATGATGAAAAACAATCAAGCAAAATGAAAGGGAGTTGAAGGTGAAGAGGGTAAGATTCTAAGTAGATTGTGTTTTTTTTTTACAAATTCAAACACTTTCACTTTTAAAAGAGAAATCCTCTCTGCTGTTTAAAGTAGAGAAATGTATTAATTATGTTAAGATGTATTAATTATGTGTTAAAATGTATTAATTTAATAAATGTATACTACTCATATGATGCTATTATGAATTAACACATAGTGAAGTTTCATATAAATGCTGTTAAAATATTATATATATTTGATGATAGAACAAATTTGTTACATCCATATTCTACCTAAATATCCATTGAACTAATGATTTTTTTGAAGTTTGGTATAATTCGAAAATCAAAAAATAACAAATTCTGGTGAGGATGTGGGGGGAAAAGGTGCCCTAGTACGTTGTTAGTGGGAATGTAAAGTAGTACAACCATTATGGAAGACAGTCTGAAGATTCTTCAGAAATCTGAAAATAGATCTACCATGTGATCTAGCCATTCCACTCCTGGGAATTTACCTGAAGGAAATAAAATCATCATACGAATGAGTTATCTGTAATGCCACATTTATAGCAGCTCAACTCACAATAGAAAAGAAGCGAACCAACCCAGATGTCCATCATCTGATGACCAGATGAATAAATCGTAGTATATATATATATATATATATATATATATATGATGGAATACTACTCAGCCATAAAAAGAAAAATCATGTCTTTTGCAACAAAATGGATGAAACTGGAGAACATTATGCTTAATGAAATAAGTTAGTCTCAAAAAGACATATATCATACACATTCCCTGATTTGTGTTAACTAATAAACAGAGCAGAAAAAATGCAATGTATGTGAATTAAATTGACATTTTGAGATTTGGTTATTATTTATAACCCTGTGCCCATACTCTTGAGGCACAGTGGTTTTTCTATTTACTACTTTGTTGAGGATTCTTTATTAGTAGAGGGTTAGGCTTGTGATTATAAAGGAAATAGAAAGTATGTCATTGTAAAAATTAAAAGAAAGTTAAGAAACTAAGGAAGAAGGAAGGTAGGAGTAAGGGAGGGAGAGTATGCTGGAAAGTAATATTATGTTATTTAAGAGCCAAATATAATACATAACTACTACATGAAATATATGAAATGTTTTCTCTTTATATTAGTAAAAGCATAAAAATTATTGCAACATTATAGCGATGTGATGAATGCTTAGAGCAGAGGAATGAAGTTGTCATTGGAAATGGATTGAAAGACGAAAACACCGAAAGGATAAGAAAATCGCTTTTAGCTAGTGTCTGACCGAATCGCAAGCATTTTTAGTTAGAGAGGTAGTGGAAAAGGCAAGCTAGTGTTCCAAAAGGGCAGAGCTAGAGCACTTAGGCGCATCAAGAATCCAGAGCAGATAACAAGGCTTGCAAATACTCAGCCCTTAATCCCCCACCTAGCGGCGCCAGCACACCGGGTACTAGTCCTGGTCGGGGCACCGGATTCTGTCCTGGTTGCCCCTCTTCCAGGCCAGCTCTCTGCTATGGCCCGGGAAGGCAGTGGAGGATGGCCCAAGTGCTTGGGCCCTGCACCCGCATGGGAGACCAGGAGAAGCACCTGGCTCCTGGCTTTGGATCAGTGCGGTGCGCCGGCCGCAGCGGCCATTGAAGGGTGAACCAAAGGCAAAAGGAAGACCTTTCTCTCTGTCTCTCTCTCACTGTCCACTCTGCCTGTCAAAAAAAAAAAAAATACTCAGCCTTAAGAAGAATTGACATGCAGATAAAATGTGAATTTAATACCAATGGTTTTATTGATTTACATCTAAATGTATGAAAAAATGCAAAGGAATGTATATTGAGAATGAGGAGAGAGTTTCTCCACAATTGGCACACTTATTCTCTTGTGATTTGAATATAAAAGGATGAAGCAGAATTTTTTTGTTTTCCTGAATTAGCAAAAATTTTACCGTTGGGAAGCATTAAGGCTCTTCCATTAACAGTAGTTATTTTTGATGAGGAAAGAAATTATTTGGCTTTTAAGCAGCGTACATAGTTTTACCCAGTAAGGAACACAAATACATTAATACAGAGGGCAATTATTAAATACTTACAAGTACATACTTCATGTATAAGGAGGAATGCTTGTTGAATTCATTTAAAAAACAATGAAATTTCTGCTTTGTGTTTCACTACAAATTTAATTATGGTTGAATTTAAATCACTCTTTCTATTAAAAAAAAAAAAAAACAATAATGCCTACTGCCTCACTGACATTTGGGGAAGCCTATCTCAAAGAGTAAAGGCATAGGCCAGCGCCACGGCTCAATAGGTTAATCCTCCGCCTTGCGGCGCCGGCACACTGGGTTCTAGTCCCGGTTGGGGCACTGATCCTGTCCCGGTTGCCCCTCTTCCAGGCCAGCTCTCTGCTGTGGCCAGGGAGTGCACTGGAGGATGGCTCAAGTCCTTGGGCCCTGCACCCCATGGGAGACCAGGAGAAGCACCTGGCTCCTGCCATGGGATCAGCGCGGTGCACCGGCCGCAGAGCGCCTACCGCGGCGGCCATTGGAGGGTGAACCAACGGCAAAAAGGAAGACCTTTCTCTCTGTCTCTCTCTCTCACTGTCCACTCTGCCTGTCAAAAAAAAAAAAAAAGAGTAAAGGCATAGAGAGAGAAAGGGATCTCTTGGTGAGAAATAGCAAGGAGAGAAGGAAGGTAGTATAAATCTATAGTAATTAAGAAAACATATTATAGGTGAAAAACATCATAAGGACAGGATCCACATGCAAACCTGTGTACATATGGAGTTTTATTAGGATCATTGGTTACTATCCTCAACCTGTCTTTTATGACCTTGTCTAAATATGATCAGAGTCGGCAAACTTGGAAGGCTTCCATAGCCTTGGCAACTCATGACGACAGCCTAGGATGGTTACTGGCGCCATAAACTAGAGTGTCAATTTGTTGGGTCAACAACAGGAGCCACTGTGCACTTGCTCCTCATGTGGGATCTCTGTCCTTAATGTGCTGTACATTGTGATTTAATGCTATAACTAGTACTCAAACAGTATGTTTCACTTTGTGTTTCTATGTGGGTGCAAACTGTTGAAATCTTTATACTAAATTGATCTTCTGTATATAAAGAGAATTGAAAATGAATCTTGATGCAAATGGAAGGGGAGAGGGAGCGGGAGGGGGGAGGGTTGCGGGTGGGAGGGAAGTTATGGGGGGGGGGAGCCATTGTAATCCATAAGCTGTACACTGGAAATTTATATTCATTAAATAAAAGTTTAAAAAAAAAAAAAACTGTCACCCCCATAAAAAAAAAAAAAAAAAAAAGAATAAATACAATATCTTAGCCGGCGCCGCGGCTCACTAGGCTAATCCTCTGCCTTGCGGTGCCGGCACACCAGGTTCTAGTCCCGGTCGGGGCACTGATCCTGTCCCGGTTGCTCCTCTTCCAGGCCAGCTCTCTGCTGTGGCCAGGGAGTGCAGTGGAGGATGGCCCAAGTGCTTGGGCCCTGCACCCCATGGGAGACCAGGAGAAGCACCTGGCTCCTGGCTTCGGATCAGCATGATGCGCCGGCTGCTGCGGCCATTGGAGGGTGAACCAAAGGCAAAAGGAAGACCTTTCTCTCTGTCTCTCTCTTACTGTCCACTCTGCCTATCAAAGAAAGAAAAAAAAAAGAATAAATACAATATCTTAAAGCACAAGGGAACTGATGGCTGAGCTAAATGGAATTGAAAACATTGGATATCCTTATGGAAAGGGTTATAGAACTTTACTTACTTTACACTAATGCTAATTTCAATTGAATAACATAGATAAGATGGTACACAAAATTTTGTAGAACTTGAATTGAAAGGCATATTTACTTAGTGAAAATATTTGAAATCCTTACTATATGTGTACAGCCTTCAATATTCATGAAAAATTAGTATTATGAAAAAAACATACAAATTTTCCTTTTTAAAACAACTTTAAATTGCATTTGTTATGAGCTTCTAAACATATCTTCATATAGACTAGCTAGCTAGCTAACTAGTTAGCTGCTATTTACTTTTCAAATTTTGTGATAAAACTTGAAACTATAGTATAAATCCATGTGCCATAAATGAAAATATTAAAACACAATTTTATAAAATTGAAAAAATGTGTGGCAAAATGCAAAATAAACTTGACCTAACATAAATATCAGTCAAGAAAAAGAATTCACAACATAAATCATAAATAGCTAATGCATAAAACCTATGAAAAAGTACTACAAATACTAAGAAAAATAAAAAATACTAAGTAAAAAAATGGATAAACTATATGAATATTTAAATCCTGAGAAATTATGTCAATGACTAAGAGCCTGTAAAGATATAAAAATATATTAAAACATATTGTACCATATTTCTCATTCAGATTGATGAAAATTTATGAAACTATTCTGCCTGAAATTGTTGAGAATACAGCAAGTCTGGTCTTCTCATATACAAATGCAAGGGGTATGCTGCAGTAAAATTTCTTACAAAAACCATAAGGAACACAATGAATAGACTATGACTTATTGATTCAACTTTTAAAAATCTAACTCATGAAAATATTCCTATAATTGTGAAAAACTAATAGTATGAGAACCTTTTGACACAGTATCCTAAAATGAGAATGGAATGATAGTGATGAAATAATGATTATATATACATACAGAGAAACATCAAGAAGGTGGGAGAAAAAGTATTTCATAAACCCCAGATTTGCTGTTAAATACATTTTTTAAATGACAAATTTCAGAACAGACCAGAAGAATGGGTTATATATTAAAAGCCTGGAAAAAAAAAAACCTTCCAACCAAGGATATTATGGATATTATATTCAGGGAAGTACAATTTAGAAATGAAAGAATAAGAAAGTATTTTCCAGACAAGCAATAGCTGACAGTTTGCGCCACCAAAGATCAGCCTCACGGAAATCCTGAAGGGAGCCATACATTTGAAGAAACTATCACTGATGTGCATGGAAGTACAAAATTTACAAACAGAGCAGACACAGCAAGCAATCAATGAAATAACAGGAGCTAGTACTTATCTATCAGTAATAACCTTGAATGTAGACGGATTAAAATTCCCAGTCAAAATACATAGGTTGGTTAAATGGATAAAAAGAACAAACAAATGAGCAACAACAAAGAAATAACTCTAAGCTTCCTACAAGAAGCTCACTTCAAAGCTAAAGATACATATAAACTGAAAGTGAAGGGTTGGAAAAAGAGATACCATGAAAATGGAAACCAAAAATAGGTTGTAGCTACACTCATATCTGGTACAAAAGGCATTAAGTCAACAACCGTAAAAAAGAGATGTAAGGACATCACATAATTGATAAGATAGTTGATTCAATCAAGAATATAAAACAATCATAAATATGTATGTGCCTAACATGGGATCACCCAGACATCTAAAGCTAACATTATTAGACCTAAAGAGAGAAATAGTCCCTAATACAATATTAGGGGGACTTCAACATCCCTCTGACATAAATGAACAGTTGTTCCAAAAAAAAAATAAAAAAGATACACTGGGCTTGAACCATACTATTCAGGAAGTGAGCATCACTGACATTTACAGAAGAACATTTCACATGGCTGCTACAGAACACACATCCTCCTCAGCAGCACCTGAGAAGAACAGAATCACCATTTACTGAGGGAGAATCTGGGAAGGTAGCCGATAGGGCTATTGCACTTGATTGTGCAGATTATCCTCTGTTCATCTATCGAGCATCAGCAGTTGTAGTGAATTAAATAGATACTCTTGCTCGAGATTAGCTTCCTCAGAATACACATTTTAAAATTTTGACAGTGAGGGGGTGGCATTGTGGCTTAGCAGGTTAAGATGTCTCCTGTGATGCTGGCATTCCATATGGGCACCAATTTGTGTCCTGGCTGTGCCACTTCCTATCCAGCGATCTGCTAATGTGCCTGGAAATGCAGCAGCAGATGGCCCAAGTACGTGGGCCCCTGTCGCCTACTTGGGAGATCCCAGATGAAGTTTTGGCTCCTGGATTCAGCCAGCCCTGACACTGGCTGTTGCAGCCATCTAGGGAAACACCTCTCTCTCTCTCTCAATCTCTTTCTCTCTTTGAAAGTGAATAAATGAATCTAAAAAAAAAAAAAAAAATTGGGAATGGGGCCGGAACTGTGGTGTAGTGGGTAAAGCCACTGCCTGCAGTGCCCGCATCTCATATGGGCACCGGTTTGAGTCCTGGCTGCTCCACTTCCCATCCAGCTCTGTGCTATGGCCTGGGAAGGCAGTAGAGGATGGCCTGAGTCCTTGGGCCCCTGCGCATGCGTGAGAGACCTGGAAGAGGCTCCTGGCTCCAGGCTTTGGATCAGCGCAGCTCCAACCATTGCGGGTGGTCATTTTGGGGAGTGAACCATTGGATGGAAGACTGCTCTCTCTCTTCCTCTCCTTCTCTCTCTGTGTAACTCTGACTTTCAGATAAATAAATAAATCTTTAAAAGAAATATTGGGAATACAGAGCACAGTTTGGTCTACATCTAGCCAAAGAAGCTATGATTCCAATTCAACACTATAGTCATTGTTATCTGAGATATCCTTGCATGAAGACTTAGAGAGGAAAATTGGAGCTTAGCTTTGACAAACAGAACCTGAGATATCTATCAGACATGCAAAGAAAGACATCCAGTAGGGATCAAGATTTCTCATGCGGAGAGAGAGTTGGAAATATTAAATTATGTCAGTTTGGTTCTTATCGGAATGAAGTCACATGTCTGCATGAGATCACCAAGGAATTGAATGCACAAAATTCTAATGGAGACCAAAGGGTCATCTCTGAGGTGCCAAATATTTGAAGTTCATCAAATGAGAAAGAGCACAGGAGGTTGAGAATGAGGGGGAATTGAACATACAAAACTTAAGCTCACATCTAAGACATTTGCAAGACAACTTATCTCTTCACTAACAAAAAATGAACCATGTCTCTCTTAAGGGGTCTTCTGGAGTACTAACCTTAAAGTCACGCAGATGAAATATGAATAGATTATGATATTTTTGAATATTACATTTTGAGAATTTAATTGAGAAATGGACCCTGTGAATCCTGTCTGTACTAACTCTAGCACTGTTACATTTTTACAAGACACATGCCTTGAGTTTTTAACATAAAAAAAGAATAAAAATAATTTCAAAATATTCAATATTACCTGATATAAATGTGTAGTAAAAAACTAATTCTTTGTGACCAGATATATTTATTCTTAAACTATTTTAGAAGACTGATGTTGAAAATGTACACAACATACAGAAGTTTATAAAGTTAAATATAACACAAGCATGAATATATTATATTAAATTTTTTACCAAATGCTCTGCCAAACAGATCTGTTCACATCTCCTAAGAAATAAGGTCATCATTATGTACGAATTGAAGGAGAGATTGTTCTATTGAGAGAGATCCTGGTAGTCATCAAAAGTTAAAAAAAAGTAGGAAGTTGTTACCTGCATAGTTATCTCTATAGAAGTAAAAAAAAAAAAATACTCAGCAAGAATTTATCACCATTGGTATATATGTCTAACAATTTCCTCCAAAACTACATGGTCATTTTTTAAGATTTATTTATTTATTTGAGATACAGAGTTAGAGAGAAAGGGAGAGACAGAAATCTTCCATTCACTGATTCTCTCCACAAATGGTCACAAAGGCTGGAGCTGGGCGGATCTGGAATCAGCAGCCAGGAGATTTTTCAGGCATCCAATGTGAGTGCAGGGGCCCAAGCACTTGTTCCATCTTCCACTGCTTTCTCTGGCCATTAGCAGGGAGCTGGATTGGAAGTGGAGCATCCAAGACTCATACTTGAGCCCATATGAGATCCCAGTGCCACAGAGGCTTAACCTTCAACACCACTGCACTGGCCCCCCATGGCCAGAATTTTGTACACATAAATACACATAAACGTGGCATGCTTTTCTGATATAATTGAAGAATAATCATAAATATGCTATCTAGTGTGGGAGGTAGTCTATTGATAATTTAAAAAGTTTTAGGTTCAAGATACATTAAATAGGAATAAATGGAGTCCTTATACAGAAAGAAAGGGCATTCTTTCTGTAAACATGCATCAGTGTTGGAAGTAATACATTGGATTCTTCCCTAAGGTTGTAAACTAAACTTTTATTTACACTTTAATTTAACGTTTTCAGCAAGTGTTTCAGGTGACTTTGCTTTGGTCATCTGAGAAGTACAGATTCGAAATTGCTTCCAGGTTTTTATAGAGCATCTATTTACTACAGAAATAAGAACACCAACTTGATATTGCAGCTGCAGACGACAACCTCTGGGAAGACAGAGGACTAAATAATATTACACAGTTTGGGGTGATTAAGCTGAGACTCAAAGTTCTTTAGGGATTTCTCTGAAATTTACAATTTTTGGCACAGCTTTTACAGCTAGGTTCCAAGCTCCCAAGTAATAATTTCACATTATATTATATGTCTTGTGAAATTTGAGCAAAAACATTTCCATACACTTTGGCCAGACTTTAGCACCACATCTTACTCTGGATGATATTTGAATAATTATTTAATCAAATTCATCCCCAGAGAGTAAGAGTGCTCACACATGATGTTATTTAAAATATTGAAAAAATTTCTAAAGCCAATTATGATACAAAGGAACTTGTTACCTGGGTGTGTACAAGTATGGCAAAATTAAATATCATTTTCAAGGTTAAAATTTGGGAAGATTGACAAGCTTTTGGCTATGTGTATTCTGGTAGGTTTGTTAAAAAATACCAGGAAAAGTATGCGGTTGTCATTTGTATTTCTCCACATATACTGTTCAGTCTTTTATGTATTCCAGAACAGAGCAGTATGTTGAATGACACCCAAGTGACCCAGGAAGTTAATTTATCTACATTAGTGTCTTACTTAAAACTAGAGAGTGATTTAGAGTTTGACAAGAAAAAAGACCCATGTGCACATTATATATCAGTCACCAAAACTTTAATGCAATTTCCCATCACTTTAAGTTTTATATTGCAACTATACTTTCCAACTATGAAATATGAAATCCCCCAGATTAGAATAAACATATTTTAATTGCCTGTATTGGGACCATATGCACAAAACCATGATTAACATTTTGGTGCATTTTTCCTGTAAAATTTATCATATGGCTTTTTTCTGATTCATGTTAAATGCTCTGATTACCCTCATTTTTACTTTTTGTTTCTATTTGGCAATCATGTTAACCAGAAGCAGTTTTTTTTTATTTCTCAATTACAAAGTTCACGTCACTATTTGATTACTGCAGTATCTTTTGTTCTTGCAGTTGAAAAGAACTTTCAGATCCTAAGACAAATTTAGATGCACTTCACTCTTTAAGACACATTCATGGTATTTTAAACATCACTATCTGTTTACTTGCAATTGTGGATGTTTCCTTAACTGGATAAAGAGTACCTCTTGGTAGCCAGAGCATGGTTTTCTGTAGAAATGAAAGATACCGTTTTGGCACTTCCTAAATTAACATATCCATTTAACTCTCTTTGATCTATTAATGTAAAAATTCCACATTGATAGCTACCCTTTACCAAAGAATGTTAATTACTCAGAAGAACTACTGCATGAATTTTTTATTATTAAAGTGATATTCAGAGTTATTCTCTTTGCTTCTATGTGTATAGGATTTTGCTTAAATATTAAGTAAAAATTGCCTCTAGCTCTCTAATTTTCCTGCTGATTAATTCAGAATCATTAAAATTTTTTCCAGTATAATATTTTACCATTTTTCTCTAAATAAAAAAAAAAAACATGTGGATTTTCTTATTTTCCTGGTGTTGAAAATAGACTTACAAGGCAGATGGGTAGATGTGTCTCAATTTCCTCCTGATTCCCTCTTTTTTGGAATAGGTGAGACATGAGTGAGCAGGAAAATATATGTACCACAATGCAAGACATTACATCATCACACAAATAAATGTGACTTTTTTTTTTGCTTTGTTAGGAAAACAAGTGATATTTTTCCAAATAAATAACAATAGAGTTAAAATTTGAAAGACAGGTACAGTTGGCTGTATAAAGTTGGGATATAAGAGTGTCTGTGACAGAGAAAAAAGCTTGTTTAAACTCCAAAGGAAAGAATCAGTAATATCAGACTTGAGAGTAAGGCATAGTCATAATTATGAGATCAAAAGCCCATTCCTGATGACAATGGGCATTTTTCAAATGAATTTCTTAATAATTTTATTTTTCCCTACCCTATGACTTAAAGGTGCCCTTTCTTGCATAGTTTTTAGCTTGTAGTGTCTCCTATGCTCAAAGTATATTATTCACATAAGGTGAAAAAACTACTCATGAATGCTTTCGCCAACTCCACTGCCTCCATAAAACTCTCTTTAACTCCTCTAACCTAGACATCTCTCCTCTCCAAAACACATGACACCCAAGACTTCATTACATTAGTGGAGCTAACAATATGTGGCTTAATGAATATTTATCAGATCTCCCAAGTGCAATATAAGCACTGTTTTATACTTTGTTTTTGTATTACTAAGAGTATTTGGCAAATTTTTCCCCAAAGGAGGCTTGTCTTGCTAGGATAGAGAAATATTGCCACAGAGTTCCCCATGTATGCATTGCCTGGGCTTTCATCCCTCCATTCTGTTGCTTTTCCCAGAGCATTTGCCTCTGTCCTACAATGCCATGTACTCTACTAAATATTATGTGGGCCACTTTTATGATCTATCTCTTGGAGGATGATTATGGTGTGACCTGTGGATGGGTTGGGAAAAATGCATTTCCATATTTACGTTCTGCTCAGCTGTGGAGCATAATGAAAATAAATGATCATTTTTAATGATGTGGACAAAGCAATACTTTTCCAGTTCATTAGTAATTAACTTTGTGTCAGCGCTTGTGCTGATACAACACTTAACATAAGAGCTAAAGCTGAGTACCCCTTGAGTTTACCTCTGACTTGCACATGAACCATTGGGGCTTTTTAAGTATGGAATAGAATGGGTGGCTCCACTCATACACTTTCAGGCATTGATTTTGGGCTAATCTCTGTAGCTTCTCCTGGGATAAATAGTCCTTCTATTTATGATCTTAGCTAAGGACAGAGAAATTCAGAAAATTTCACTTGGCCTGTCTGCCATATCAAGTTATGTGATAGTCTGGAAAACAGATAAAAATGCATTGGTTTTCAAAGTGTGGCTACCCCATCAGTTGCTAGGGATAGCCATAACAATTGTGCACTCAGACCTCAGGAAATGATACAAGGTGAGACTGTTGTCTAGTTAGGATCCCTTGAAATAAATTTGTTCAGGGCTGAAGGCTGTGGTTGGCGGCCTCACCAGCCAAGCCTTGTCCTAGTAGGATGAGTGACCACCGAGTCTTCCAGGAATCAAGTCAAGTGTGGGTTCCCCAGCCTCACATAATATATTAAGAGGTTTATCTCCATCCTTGCCACCACCAACTTCCTCAACCATGTGCTAAGTCTTTCTGACATCCCTGCCTCATTACCTGTTAGTCACAGTCATGCTCAATCCAGGCTCCAACAACAACAACAAAAATATATATAAAGAGCTTATTATGCCGTACATGAGATGTGCTAATCAGGATATCAAAAACTGAGACAATAAAATAACATTAAGTGTCCTTGTATCCATGTAGTCTCCTTATCCTGGCATTCTTACCTGCCTCCTCTGCTTCAGCACTCCCAAGAGACACTCCAAAACGTCTTCCCCCAGTTTCTGCTGGTTCCTGTCAGCATTATTAGCTGCATACAGAAGGTTGATTGTGCTTTTCCTTCTAAGATGAGGGACTATATTTCCATAGACAAAAATGTATTTATATCAGTTGAAAGATTTTCCAATCAGCTACATCAGCTCCTGGGAACTTATTAGAAATGAAAATATTTGGCCTACTGAAAACCTACTGCATCAGAAATTCTTTCAGTAACCAAGAATGAGCCACTCCCTCCCTGCAGTGTGTAGGTAATAGGTAATAGTTGGACGCAATCAAAGATCTTTTTTTTGACAGGCAGAGTGGACAGTGAGAGAGAGAGAAAGGTCTTCCTTTTCCATTGGTTCACCCCTCAATTGTTGCTGCGGCCGGCGCTCTGTGGCCTGCACACCGCACTGATCCAAAGCTAGGAGCCAGGTGCTTCTCATGGTCTCCCATGTGGGTGCAGGGCTCAAGCACCTGGGCCATCCTCCACTGCACTCCTGGGCCACAGCAGAGAGCTGGAAGAGGGGCAACCAGGACAGAATCCGGCGCCCCAACCGGGACTAGAACCTGGAGTGCTGGCGCCACAGGCAGAGGATTAGCCTAGTGAGCCGCGGCGCCGGCCGCGAAGATCTTAAGGTTGGAGAACTTCTGTTCCCATTGCTGGTCTCAGGATTTAGCAGAGATCTTGTGAGGACTGCATTTAGTCTGCTTATAGATTTGTTATCCTTACAACTAATTAAAATACAAGGCCTGATTTTAACACAGTCTGCCATGTGGCTGCAGGAGATAAGGGTCCTACTGAATGCTGCCATAAAGGTTTTCTGATCTTCATGATGAATTTGAATTGATAGTCCAATTGAGGATTAATTCTACACAATTGAGAATGTCATTTTAAATTTTCAAGGTGTCAAAAGCCATTTTTAAAAGTCAGTTTCCTGTGCAGTCTTTATGCTTACCATTGGCTCCTCACTAAGTAGGCTGATCACAGAGGCTTGGTATTGTCTGAATACTCTCATGGATTTCTGCGCTGAAATCCCACTCCTGTTGTAGGTATTAGGAGGGTAGATGGGTAATCTGACTTTGGTGTTTGGAGGTGATGCCTCTGGGAGATGATTAGGATTAGATAATATCCTAGGATGGAGCACCCATGATAGAACTCAGGTGCATTTATAAGCAGAGAGAGACACAGACACACGCATCGTCCCTGACTCTTTGGTGATATGGTGTCTTTCCAGCTTTGGGACTCTGCCGGTAGAAAGACTTCAACAGTTGAAGCATCTGTTACTTGTACCTCCAGAATGGCATGACACATCCGTCTTGCCTCAGGTATTTCATTAGGGTAATGGAAAGTTGTGCATGCTCTTTCAGTTACCACCTTTTCCCATCTCAGGCCACCATTGACAAGAGTCCTATAGCTGTGGAGCTGCTGCATGCTGGGAAGTTCCTGAACCACTTTTACCACCAGTAGTGGGTCTGAAGAACGTTCTGATTAGTTCGCAAACAAGCTCCATCAATTCTTCTTCCAATCAGCTTTCTGGGGTCACTCCTGGTACCAGCTGTTTTGTGTTTGACCCCATCCATGTGCAGAGCTAAGGCTAGGGGCTGTGGGAAGATCTTTTATTTTGGAAAATAATCTGGAAGAATGGAAGGTCAGACTGAAAAATAAAATGGGGAAAAGAGAACAAATCAATTAGAGTCTGCTATCAAGCTGATTCCTGTTATGGGTGCTGAGGTTTCAGACCCACAGGGATCCTTCAAAGAACAGTTTTTCAATGAACATTTCAAGAAAAGGTTATTAACACACTGCTTCTGTCATCCATCAGTCAATGGATGTCCCAGGTAGAGTGTACAATGCTTCTGACCGCTAGGGATGGACAGGGTCAGAATGAGTAGGAACCTCCTACAGGCAGGGGCCTAGAAGACACCAGAGGTGTTGAAGATAAAGTCTTCATTGACTGCACCAGCAGAGGTAAGGGCATAACTCTGCTTACGACACCTGTGGGATTCAGAAACGGCAGCAACCTCAGTGTAGACAAAGGACATGAGAGATGACGGTGAAAAGGTCACTCATACGAGAGATGAGTATTTCAAAGTTGTGCTGTCTTTGGATCCAAGCATGTACCAATATTGTCGGACATTCTTACCTGCGTTCAGTTCCTGTGGCTGCTGTGACAAATCATTATGCATCTTGTAGCTTCAATAAGCAGAAGTTGATTCTCTCAGAATTTTGGCATCTGGAAGTCCAAAGTCAACATCACTGCACCCCAACCACGGGGGCAGCCCCAAGCTTCCTCTGCAGCCTCCAGTGAGAATCCTTTCCTTCCCTGCTCCCATCTGGGAAGCTAAGGGCTGCCCTGACTGTGATCCTCTCCCTGCAAGGTGTCTGGCACAAAACAAATCTTCCCAGGCAGATAAATCAAATAATTCACAAGCGTTTACTTGGATTCCATTCCCGGGCGAGGTTCCCCGGTCTCACTAGAGCCCATCAGAGGCTGGAAGGGCTCCTTTTATAGATACAGGGCATGGGGGTTAAAGATTGAGGCGCGTCTGATCCTCACTGGTTGACCTTTAGTCCCTTGGGGACTTTGGCAAGGACTTTTCTTCCCCAGGAGTACAGGTAGGGACTCTCCATTCCTGGAAGTATAGGCCTTCCCTCCTTGGGGATCCCAAAGCAACCACTCCCTTCTTTCTTAGAGTTCAGCATCTGTAAATCTCTCTCCCCTCCACCTCCCCGTGGCCTTCTCCAAGGGTGTGTCTATGTGTGTGTGTATAAAATCCCTCCGAGCTTCCTCTTCAAGGGATACATGTGATCTTAGAATGACCATCTAGAAAATGTGAGGCAATTTTCCCAATTCAAACTCCTTAATTGTTTCTGCAGTCACACAAATTCTGTATAAAGAAACATGTACAGATTTTAGGGACTAGGATATGATATCTTTGGCAGCTATTTTTGAATTTATTGCATTATTCATTCAGAAACAATAGCCAGGGCCTAAATTAAGATTTGAACAAAATGGAGATGTTGTTTCTAAAAACCTAGTTGGTATTTTTAAAATTTAGTTTTGAACTTTTTAAATTTTTTTTTGCACAGGGCTTTGAAAGATAATATATAAAAATACTCCTATATATTTCTAGAATTTATTTTTTTCCATTTAAGATCTAACAATTGTATATAACTACTGTTCTTAAGAGAATAAGTTAATCATGTGGAAAAATGATTATTTTTTATTTATTTTATTATTTGAAGGGCAGAGTTACAGAAAAAGAGAATAGATTGTGCCTTTTAATAACAAATGGTGGGCAGTTCAAGTCACAATAGCTATGATATGGAAGCAACACAGATGCCCATCAACTGAAGACTGGATAAAGAAATTATGGTATATGTACACAATGGAATACTACACAGCAATAAAAAATGAAATCCTGTCATTTGCAAAAATAAAATAAAAGAAGAAACCTGGTGTAATGGGAAACCATTGTACTTAGTGAAATAAGCCAGTCCCCAAAAGATAGATATCATATGTTCTCCATGATCCATGGTAACTAATAGAGTACCTCAAAGGTAATCTATAGAAATGAAATTGACAATTTTGAAATTTGATGAATCTGAACAGCCCTTTTCTCCACTGTTGAGGCACAGTTTTTTTTTTTATACTAATTTTTTAACTCCTTCCTTAGTGAATGGTTAATCTTATGACTATAAAGTTAACTGAAAATAGTTCTCTGTAAAAAATAAAAATGGGAATAGGAGAGAGAGGTGGAAGAAGGGTGGATATGTGGGCAGGAAGGAGGCTACGTGGGAAGTATCACCATGTTCCTAAATTTGTATATATGAAATGCATGAAGATTGCATAACTTAAAAAAAGGAAGTATAAAAATTAAAAAAAAAGAAAGAAGGGCACATTAGAAGAATAAAGAGATCCTAATAATAAAACATGGACCTTGTACAGTACAGACTTAGGTCTAAAAAGAAGAGATAAAAGCATCCAAATGACCATAGTAAAAAAAAAAAATCATTGCTTGTAGTATGGAAGGTAAAGCTACTGCCTGTAGCACCAGCATCCCATATAGTTGCTGGTTCAAGTCCAGGCTGTTCCACTTCTGATCTAGCTCCCTATTAATGGCCTGAGAAAGAAGCAAAAGATGGCCCAATTGTTTGGTGCCCTGCGACCCACATGGGAAAGCTAAATGAAGCTCCTAGTTCCTAGCTTTGGCCTGACCCAGCTCTGTATGTTAGGGATATCCGTGGAATGAATCAATGGATGGAAGAGCTCCCTCTATTTCTCTCCCTCTCTGTAACTCTGACTTTCAAAATAAACAAATAGATCTTGTAAATTGTTCTTTAATTACTAGTATATGCCAGACTTATTGTCTCATCAAATCTTAACAGATGTTTCACCCCAAGTAGACTCATGCTCATATAGTAAAAATATTGTATCTGAATTTTAGAGTCATGCTGAAAAAATTAAAGTAGGAAAGGAAGATTCTTAGTAATCACTGCCACATATATTTGAAGTGTTTGAACTAGTGTCTTATTTTTCTTTGAACTAGTTCTTATTTTTCTTTGAAAACAACCTTTTAAGGAAAACAAATTTTTGCTTAAATAGCTTTTCACTATCTGATAATATTATTTTCATATTATTATTCCATTCTAAATAATTATCTTTCCAAGTTCCATGTGTGCTATTTTGACAGTGTACTTTATGCCATTGTGTTATTATTTTTGTTTTTAAATCCATGACATTAGATGCCTCTATGATTCTTATTATAAGATAACTTTTTACATGGAGAAGCATACAAAAGCCCGTTTAAATTTTAGCAAATAAAGTCCACTTCTCTTAGATTGTTCAAGTCATTGTATTCACAGTGCCATTATTCCCTATATTATATTTATAATTAATTTCTGTATGTTCTATGCTGCCCTTCTTTTACCATGAACTTACCATAAGAGACAGGGAAATTAAAGATGTTTCAGTTGCAATTATAAATATATTTGTAAATTAATATTAAAGTTGCATGTTAATAAATGATTGCAAATGTCAAATTAGATGTGCAAAATGTAGATTTTTAAATTATCTTTAATGGTGTATTTAAAAGTCCTGAAGAAAAAAATAAATATTTAATGCAAACATTTGCCATATTTGGTTCAGTTCTAAGTCTCACTGAACAGCATAATTTTGTGTCTATTAGGTTAAAAGAGTGGTAATTAAAGACTACTTACAAAGCCTGAATAATTAAGTATCCAGCTGTTGTGTGTGGCTTTGATATGGGTATAGGAGACGGCGAGATAGTGTTGTTTCCATATTACAAAGGACCTTTTCCAGACGGTGAGAAGGCACTCTCCACCCTTGGGGCGTTTCTAAGACATCTGGCTTGCCATATGAATCCAGAAGAGTTTCACTGTAAAATGGGAGACCCTTGAACACAAAGGTTTCCGATCTAGTCAAGCCTTCTTTACTAAGCTCAAATATTGATTAGAATTTAAACAAAGACATCTATGGTAACCCAGGGACTCTTCATGGGCAGGGACTGATCTAGTTCCATATTTTCTCATGAGCACTGAGGTCAATTTGTATAACAAAATAACAAATATAGTACCTGGCACATAGAAAATGTCAGTTAAAGCATTCGATAGCAGAAAGTCATCTTGAATGCATTATATATAAAGTTGATTCTGATCAACTGATGTGTGCTTTTCCGAATGTTTTGATGTTAAGAACATTCCCTATGGCCATCTATTTGTGTACCCAAGAAAGAGGCAACAAATGAAGGATATATGGATATCCAATAAGAAGGGATTATTTAGGTATGGAGAAAGAAAAACTCCAGGTTAAAACAAAAATGATGGAAATAATGCAGGGAGACAAGGTATTCTGTATTTTATTAGCAAACATGCTAATATCAGCAAGCAACAACTTCATTCACTCAGTTGTTTCAGCCAAAAACATGGACTCAACCATGACTCATATTTATACCTAAAATTTAATCTAAATCTTGTAAACTCTGTCCTTGAAATATATCCCAACTCACTCCCTGCTCACCATTCCCACAAATGTCACTCATGTCCAAACCGATGCTATCTCTTTCTGGCTGAGAAGGAACATCCTGTCCTACTGGCCCCATTTCTCAGGCCCTTGTTTCTACAGGGCAGCCCCCTTGACACTTTTAGATATATCTGAACATGTTACCACCTACTGAAAAGCCACAGTGGCTTCTTAGTACATGGGGATAATATGGTGATCTTTTTTTATTCCCACAAGGATGTGAGGGGTTGGTATTGTACAAACTCTCTTACCCAGGTCCCCACCAAACCACCCTTCTGTTACCCTGGTCTTCATGCACTGTGGACATGGCAAGCCCTTGGACCTCCAGGACTTGGTGTGTACAGTTCCCCATCTAGAACCTTATTCTCTCAGATGAATGCTTCATTTCATTCATGATTTTTGTTTAAAGGAGATCATTAAAAGATGGTAAATATATATATATATATATATATATATATATATATATATATATACCACATATAAAGAACAGCTTATAATAGCAGTTTCTGATTTTATGGACCTTAAAAGTTCGTTTATCAACTTACAAAATTGAGACAACCAAACCATGAAAAGGAAATTAAATTAAAATTTAACCTAGTAAATCATTTAAAAAGTATCATTTTGCTTATAGTAGGAGGTAATTTTAAGTAGGAGCAGCATCTCAATATAGACTATAAGGGAAAAATACCTACACAATGGAGAAATCAGATAGATGCCTAAACCAGAGTCAACATCATCACTGAGAAACAGGTAAATGCAATATTCCAAGAAGGATACAACATTACTTATGCAATATTCAAACTAGAGATGCACAAAACACCGTTAGAACAACATATAAGAAACATTCTATTATGTTGAGGGTAGGAAATACATAGACAAAGAGATCAAAATAAAAGGACAGAGAGAAAAGGGCTATATTCCTTAAAATGTCAGCTGTAAAATGCAAAAACTGAGGGAATATTGCAGAATAAAACATACTACAAAAACGTGGAATCTAAAATGCAATACTGGATTGACATTGAAATATTGAAAGGTCAA
This sequence comes from Lepus europaeus, assembly GCF_033115175.1. Taxonomy (NCBI): domain Eukaryota; kingdom Metazoa; phylum Chordata; class Mammalia; order Lagomorpha; family Leporidae; genus Lepus; species Lepus europaeus. Next base: position 7,996,911 of record NC_084832.1, on the reverse strand, counting down.
AGGCTATGATATATATGACACAAATGTAAATGGTTCAAAAATACATCTATCTAACAGAGAATATCTTGGCAAAACTTAGCAGATAATTTGGGATAAAGGTTATGGAATTTCCCACTATCCTAGGGAGGTTTTTGTAAGTTTATACTCATTTCTAAGTATAATATCACATAACAGCATTATGATTTTCATATAGTTTGTTCATGCGCATTAGTGTCAGGACATGACACAATTTTTAAGTTTTCGAGATACAATATAATATAGGAACAAGTTATGTTGGTGCTACTATAGCATAGCAAAACAGTAGAAAATTCTGGAACTGGTGGAATGGCATAGCAGGTGAAGTTGCTGCCTGTGGTGCTGGTGCCAGCATCCCACATGGGTGCCAATTTGAGTCTTGGCTGCTCCACCTCCAATCCAGCCCCTTGCTAATGTGCTTGGGAAAGCAGCTGAAGGTGGCCCCTGCACCCATGTGGGAGATGCAGAAGGCGCTCTTGGCTCATGGTTTAATATCAGCACAGCTCCAGCCATTGCAGCCATTTGGGGAGCGAACCAGCAGAAGCACGATCTCTCTCTCCCTCTCCTACTCACCCAGTCTCTGTAACTCTGCCTTTCAAATAAATAAATACATCTTTTTAAAAAAGATCATTGAGTTAAAACTGGGCAGACTATTGAAAACAGAACATACTCCATCATGTGTGTGTGTGTAAAATACATATACATATATATTCTTTTACTTCATTCTCTTAATTATTTTTATTATCTGAAGAGACTTACATATTAGATTTTTCTTTCTTACCTCCATGGACTGTGAGCACAATGAGAGCAAGGGATTCACTTGCTGTTTGCATGGCTGCTGCTCTAGCAGTGTTTTCCCCATAGTAGCTATTTGGCAAACATTTATTGAAGAAAGATAAAGTCGAAGAGCTGAATATGCAAACCCTGGTCAGTCTCTCTCCAACACGTGTTAATAGCATCTTTTCACATTGCTTGTAGTAGTTAAATAAACCCAAATAAGATAAATTATTTACAGATATTCTCCGGACTTAGGAATTATGACATATAGTGCCTGCAAGTATATTACTTTTGTGATACGACTTCCATTTATATATTCATTTATTTAATTACCTGACAAATTGGTTAAGTGGGAATAACCAACTGACTCTTAACTCTTCATTTTTCTTGGCATTGATGTTGCAAACTATATTATCTGTATCAGTGGAGTTTCCAAACCAAAGAATTCAAAGAATTTGTTTTCAATTTTCTAATTATAGATCTTTTACTTTTTAAATTTACTAGGTTGAATAATGAATATTTCATATTATTTAATATCAACTACTATTGAATTTGAAATTTAACTATTTGTTCTGCTTCACACAGAGACAGAGTAGCTTTTTCATTTGTGTTTTTAAAAGTATAGTTTGTAGTTTTTCCAAAGTACTAACATGTTATATAAAAATTCTGTTCAGTGTAACTAGGTTTCCAAATATAATTTCAAGGCCGGCGCCGTGGCTTAACAGGCTAATCCTCCACCTTGTGGCACTGGTTAGTCCCGGTTGGGGTGCTGGATTCTATCCCGGTTGCCCCTCTTCCAGGCCAGCTCTCTGCTATGGCCCGGGAAGGCAGTGGACGATGGCCCAAGTCCTTGGGCCCTGCACCCGCATGGGAGACCAGGAGAGGCACCTGGCTCCTGGCTTCGGATCACAGCGATCTGCCAGCCGTAGCGGCCATTGGAGGGTGAACCAATGGCAAAAAGGAAGACCTTTCTCTCTGTCTCTCTCTCTCACTATCCACTCTGCCCGTCAAAAAATAAATATATATATATATATAATTTCACAAAAATTATTTATATGTATTGTTTTCCCAGATAGCAAAATACTTTTATTCAGTTGGTGCTAGTGGCTGGTTCTAAATAAAAGATGTAGTTTCCTTTGTAGCTACTGATTGTAAAAACCCACTCTTTTGGTTAAGGATCAGTGACTGGATTTTAAAAAGCAACTAGGGAATAATTCCTTCTCATTCTCATGAAGCAATTTGTCTAGAAAGAAATGTGTTTTATTACCTCCCAAAGATAATCTTAGATGTCTGATATGGCTATTCAGTGCACAGATAGCTCTTTTATTTAAAGACAGGTTAAATTTCCAAAGACAGTTGGCTTATTTCACTGGTTCCTGAGTCACATACCATTCTAAGAAACTAAGGTACAAGAGCTCATGTTTGCCCTTCATATAGTCATATGTTCACTCCTTCAGAATATGAAAACCAAGATTATTCTCTCCCCTTCCGTTAAACATGTTTATTCAATGTAGAGTTTTGCCCAGTTTGGTTTATATTGAAAATCCTTTGCTTGCACAAAATTTGCCCTGTTCCACAATGTATTACAACTTAGGAAATAAGTTATGATTCAAGTCCTGTTTTCAAACTCTGAAAGGCTTTTGAGTTGATGACTGTTCTTGAGGAAAATCAAAAACCAAAGAAACAAAACATCATCACTTATATCATATATAATGTTTCAGTGTAAGGTAGGCAAGCATCCAGACTAAAAAATGTTCCATTTAATCAACTGCATTTCTTCTTTTGATGATTATTAATAATTAAACTATTTAATAATATACATTTCACATTTTATTTCTGTGGTATCTTGCATTATAAATTAATTATTAATTATTTTAAAATTTTCTTTGTGTTCATTTCCAATACACAACTTTTTTTTAATGTAACAATACCTACAAATCTCAGTGTACACATTTAAATGTAAAACAAAACATAACTTCATTCTAAACTTAAACATTATTTGGAAATTTAAATTTGTCAGAGATATTATTTAACAAAATATGTTTGCAAAATAAACAACATTCACATTTTTTGTAGTTTTTTGATTGGTTGAAAATATTCTTAATGCAGTTAATTATATACAACAAACAACAAAATTTCATGAACTTTTTGCTTATCAACAAATGGCTTAACCAGTTCTCATTGCTTTCACTGTCAACCATGTTTCCAACTGTATCAGCTATGTTATATGATTTAAGTCCCAGGATACGTAGGGGAAACTGGAATGTTCTATGTTCTAATGTGTTATTTTCCTCTGTTCTTGTTGCTCTAAAAGTTAATCATACGTAAAACTGAAACCATTTAAATAATTGGAGAAACAAAACTCCCAAAATAAATATGTTTTCTTATTCATAGATTGCTGTACATTAAATCTTATTTTACATTAAATACACTTATTAAAAAGCAAATTTTAATAAGTTAAATTTAAATTAAATCTTACATTAAACACACTTATTAAAAAGCAAATTTTATTGATGTTGAAATCGTATTAAAGCTACTAATTGAATAATGTGCTTTCTTATTTGAGTCATGTTACTGTATGGAAATTTTTTATGCACTCTCCATATAAGTCTCATTTGTCCAGCATAGCTATTGAAACCTATACAGCATAGTGCAATAAATCAACTCCTACTAGAATAAAATTATCATGAACACTTTTGCTGATACATCATTTACAGTGGCATTTTAATGGATAAAATTGATTAATAATGAAATATGCATTATATTTGATGTTGAGGAAACAACCTTAAATAGGTCTTACCATACTGTGTGTGTGTGTGTGTGTGACTTCATCCCTAACAGGCTGTAAGAAATCATAAAGCAAACATACCATCTATTTCAGATACAAAAGGTCGCAGGTGAGCATTGATCAAATTACTCCCTGGAGATTTACCAATGATAACTCTGTCTCTAATATTTTATTATGAAAACTGCAGGCGGCTTGTCTATCTCTTCTCTCTGTCTTTTCAATTCATGCTTTACACATTGCAACTTCATTCTTAACAGTATCTGTTTTCACTTGGAAAGCTGTCCATTACAGTCCTCTTAAGGATGTGTAAATGAAGCTCCAACTACCAAAACCTCCTGCTAAAGGGAATTCTTTTCCTTCACAATATGTTCAGCCTTTTGCCTTTCACAATATGCTCAATTTCCTTCACAGAACAAATTTTTTAAAATGCCTTTTATGTTAAATTGAATGCAGTTTATATTTAACATTGGTGGATCTAATAAAATACCATCAATGGCAGCTTCTAAAGATAGAGCCACTGGTCAGGCAGAATTAAGCATGGAAACCATGGTTGTTAATGAATGTTCCAACATTTGCTAGCCACATTCTGGCTATATTTGCACAATGTATTTACTTGCACATCTTAGTTTATGGATTCATTACAGATTGCTAGCTGGTACCCGGTTTTTAGGCTTGCTTTCTTTTGACTAACTTGTCTGTGACTTGAGCACACGGCAGAGTGGAATTGCATTTGTATATCCTTGCCTCCTAATAACTAGAGGATGTTCCAGCCAATAGCCAGAGAGTGGAACCATGCACATAGCTTCCAAGCATTCATCCTGAAGTTGAGGTGAGGGGTGGAGGTGTAATGTGGTGTCCTGGTATATTTAAAATGACGCACTTTTTAAATTATTCTGAAATTCAGCTTTGTTTCTCATCTGGATTCAGTTTAAAGATAATTCCTAAACAAGTCTTAAAAAATATTGATACTGGAAAGCCAATTTTTTACAGATATATGTTCATACCACTACAGAGGCTGATGTTCCACCATCTCCCCTGTGAAGTGGAAAACCAGGAGGGTCAGTGCTGTGAATAAACCTGAGTTGAAGACCTGAGGACCAGGATGTCTGATGCCTGCAACAAGAAAAGATGGACGTCTCAGCTCAACGGCATGGAGAGAATTCCGCTTTTCTTCATAATTTTGTTATTTTGCTTTCAGTGGATTGGATGTTACCCAAACAAATGGGTGAGTGTGGATCTTCTGAATCAGTCTATTGATGCTAATGCTCACCAGTTCCCGAGACACCCTCAGGAGGTGTCTGTGAGAGGGATCTGGCAGTCATGTGTACACCCCCAACCCAGTCAACACACACCATTAACCTCACAGAGATTTTCTGTGGCTTTGAAGTAAAAACTAATGATAGTATTAAGTCTGCCAGAGCAAAACCACTCTAAAAAAACTTTTTAAATGCTAAATTGATAGCAACATAGACTTCTGGCTAGGTAGACAGGGACAGCCTCCCTCTACACACACCATGCCACACACACACCATCTGGAGATGAATCTCCAAGGACCTGAGAAAAGTCAAGCAAACAGCTTCTGGGGAGGATGCTGAAGTCATGCGCTAGTCCTTGTAACCGTGGATTTCCTGTGCGGTTGTAGCTTATCTACATAATGAGAACTCTATACAGCTTGGGGAACATTTCATGTGTTTTCTGTTGAGTCTTGATTAGAATTTTCATCCAATTAACCAATCAGACTGTCCCTCTCATGCATCAACACCAGAACTTCCCCTTTTACAGCCTTTAAGACCCCTAGAATCTCAGTACCAATGGTTCCATTTTCAAGCTTCTGCTAGGAGTTTTTTCTTTTACTTTTGATTTCTCTGTTTTCTTTCAATAAACGACTTCTGATTTGCAAGTTCTTCCTCGTCCATGTAACTTATTCTTCCTATTTGTGGGACACAAACCCGGTGGAGGAAATGAGTTGTAGTAACAGCAGACTGCTGCAACATTTCTTGGGGGCTTATCCAGGATCACTGGAAGGGTGAGCAAAGACATACTGCCTCTCTTATGTTTTCAAAGATCCTTGCTCTCCACCGTAATCCACTGTCAATTAAAACCCCAGGGTTCTATCAATTAAAAAGCTTTTGGTACTAAGACTCGGATGATGGGCTTGCTGGTGCAGACTTGGTTTATCTCCCTCTGTCTTTCTGCACTGAGGATATTGGTTCTGATCTTCCACAGTTTCCTTTTGCAGGAGTTTATCCTATGTGAGAGCCTAAAGTAAGGTCTTGGAGTAATTGCTGGCTAGAGTGGTTCCCTGGTGTTGCCTGAAGTCTTCCTGATCAGATTCAGACTCTGACAAACCATATGGGTGTTGGACTAGGATCTGCATGCTCCAATGTGTCTCTCTGTTATGTTTGCTAACCCACCTCATAGTCTCAAGTGTTAGGAAGGATGGGGGCCAAGCAGGTTTCCCCAGTTAAGCTAGCAAGTAAGAGTCCTTAGTCCATTAACTGCTTTTGGTCTGAGAGATTTTGTTCTCTTTCTGTGCAGCTCACATTTTGTTAACATTTTTTCTACAATTCTTGACAGCATGATCATCATATTCGTTATTGCTTGGGAAAAACAGTCTTAAAGGACTCATAACTATCTGTCCATTGTTAATTGTATGGTCATTGTAACTCTGAATAGATCTGGCCAACAGATTTGATTAAAATGCTCATGTTATATGTATTATTACCACTTCTACAGTGACCAAATGGCTTAAACCTCTGACGATTCTTTAGATTTAAAGCTTTAAACTGAGTTTTCGACCTTGAAGATTCTAGTTGTATTTTTAATGGAATTTTTAAGACAAAAATAAAGCTGCCAATTGGGAGACAAAATAACTATGATTTAATTAATTCATCTTAAAGATTTGTTTTTTGAAGATTTGTTTATTTATTTGAAAGGCAGGGTTACAGAGAGAGAGGAGAGGCAGAGAGAGAGAGAGGTCTTCCATCTACTGGTTCACTCTCCAAATTGCTGCAATGGCCAGAGATGTGCTGATCTTAAGCCAGGAGCCAGGAACTTCTCAGTCTCCCATGTGGCTGCAAGGGCCTAAGGTCTTGGGTCATCATCTACTGCTTTCCCAGGCCATAGCAGAGAGCTGGATCATAAGTGCAGCAGCCGGGACTCAATCTGGCATTCATATGGGATGCCAGCACTACAGGCGGTGGCTTTATCCTCTATGCCACAGCACCAGCTCCCATTTATTTATTTTAAAGTCAGAGTTTCAGAAGAAGCGAGATCTTCCATCTACTGCTTTACTCCCCACAATAGCCACAATAGCCAGGGTTGGTCCAGGCTGAATCCAGGATATAGGAGCTGCTTCCAGTTCTCCCATATGGAAGGCAGGTGCTTGAATAGTTGGGCCATCTTCTGATGCTTTTCCCAGGCCATTAATAGGGAGCTTGATTGGAAGTACAGCACCCAGGATATGAACTATCACCCATATGGGAGGTTGCCATTGCAGGTGATGGCTTTATCCACTATGTCATGGCAGCCATTTTTTGACTTAATTTAAAATGATGCCAAAATTATGTTTTCCTTATATAATAATCTGAGTTTTACATTCCAATGTCAATGAGACATGGTTCCAGAGTAGGTCCATACTCTACAGCTTTATATCAGATAGTCTGCCCTGCGTCTTATATTGTTTCACGCTGGTGAGGGATAATGGGATTGTATACCCTCTCCTAACCCTTCAGTGTCCAACTACAGTCCAGTCAGTATTGGAACAGGCATCTGTCTGCCTTCCCCCTGCACTCCCATATTTGCTCACAACTTTCCCTGCCTAATGTGCTCTGGCAGAAATGGCTAAAATCTCTGTGGGGGATGCGGTCTTCAGTGTAGAGGTTAGGGGACTGTACCCATGAAGAGTCTCTACTCTGGCATGGTATCCACATCAGAGATAGAGAATTACTAGATGTTAGATGGTTGCATCATGCCAGCCGTGTGATCGAGGCTGGAGGAAGAGAAAGGGTGGAAGAGGGTAGAGAGTGCATTTTTCCTACTTAAGCTGACAAGCTCAGTGATATCGCTGATTTCTTTACAAGGGTAATAATAGAGGCCCAGATAAGATAATCAATGGGAAATGGAGATCTAGCTTATCAGGAAGATGAGAAATTTTGGCCCAGGATCTCATAGAGTAATTAGGACAGGTATAAGAGACATAGTGTACAAACTATAAACCTGAGGAGTATCATCTTCTGGCCCTGACAGTACACATTCAGGTAGGGACATATGATGGCTGGGGGTGGATAGGATGTCTTCAGCAGATAGTTAGATCAAGGTCTGTAGGATGTTAGGGTACAGAAGATAGGGTCAAAGTTAGGAACAGGTCTGGGCGATTTTTCCTGCCAGTTTAACCCTGATTGATTGTGAGTGCCAGGTGGCACATGCACACATGGGGATCCAGGGAGTCAGGGGCAGGGAAGAGTCAAGTGCAAAACCATCTAATCCTGTTCTCTGACAGTTCTTTTCTGTGGCCTCCAGGATGATACGCTCCCACAGCCAAGGAATTTTAGGGATACTACAGGTAGGTAGAGGCAGACTTGGGGACACTTTGTTTCTTGTCCCTCTTTTTCAAATAGGTACTACATGATCTTTAATTTTCACCACTTGGGTCCCTCAAAATTTAGACAGAAAGTCTGATCTTTCTCTGAACCATAGAACCAGGAAACAAGCTGGAGAATGTAGAGACTTGGCCCCCAGAGGGAACTATGACCTGTAACATCATTCTCCAACTAGACCATTTCTATCACAGATGATGGAAAGGATCACAGATCCATTACTTCCAAGTATTTTTCCCTGTGAGATAAGCCAGTCTTCTGTCAACTCAATATGGTAAACCTGGTGGTATTAACAGCAGTTAAGACCCTGGAGACCCCAGCTGCCCCTCTCCCTTCACAAGCCACAGAAACTTCCACAGTCATCAGTGATCCCTCCATCTACCACTCTTGTTCCCCCATGACCTCCCACTTGGTACTAATACTTAGCAAGCAAAATACCCAACTAACAACTTCTATTTTACCACTCCATGATATTCCTGTGGTTTATGATGACCCTACTCATGTCCGGGTCCCCCTTTCCCTGCAGTATCTTAGACTGAGAAAGAGGGATTTAGGAAGATTTCCAGACAATACTTATGGATCTATTAAAGCCTTCCAGTATTTTTCCAAGTTCTATGAACTCACTTAGAAAGATATAGGGTTACTCCTAAACCAGACTCTACTAGGGACTGAGAAACAGGCTGCTTTTTAAGCTGAAGAAATGTTGTGGGATTGACATAATATGACAGCTATATTATCAGCTGGTCAAGGGGGCCAGGAACAGACAAATCCTACAGAAAAACAGGGTGTTTCTCAGGGAAAGCATTACCCTAAATGGACACTAGATGATCCTGAAGATGAAAGGAAATGAAAATGAAAATAATTCAAGGTTTCTGTCCCACAAGGATTGGGGAAGACCTCAACCAGGACTAAGCCCCTAAATTACTCCAAGGTGTTCATGATAGATCAAAATCCTCAGAACGCCTCCATCTTTCTAGAAGGATTGAAGGAGGCATTAGAATACAGAGTATTTCAGTATCTCCTGAGATGTTAGGAGGACTGCTCTGAAGGTTACTGCTTCTGTTTGAAATGATGCTGTGTTTTGGTTGTGGTCCAAAGCTTCAAAGCACTGTTTGGCATTTCCTTTCTTCTATGGAGCTCTCACCATTCACATGTGACAGATCTGGTAAAATACTAGTTAGGTTGAATCTTGCTTGCCTCCACTCCATCATCTTTGTATGAATCGAATTTTCACGCGTGCCCCCTCCCCTTTTTTTAACGGTTTTTTAGCTGATGTTCTTGAAGAGCAGTGAGTACCTAGAACTGTGCCACTAATGAAAGGAAATCTCATCAAAGAAGGTACATTTCTTTACAGAGCTGTGTCATACCATCCTTTGGGCACTCTGCTGGGAAAGTAGAATCAAGTCTCAAATAATGCCTTTTAATTGTATCCTCTAGGATTTAGATGTAGGACAGTACTGTATCATACCTCTGTGAATGTAAAATATCTTGTACCTGCTTCTTGATACGTAGTAGTGACTGTGCTTTATCAGAGCTGTTTTTAATGATGTTATTCTAGAATGTTTTCTTTACAGATGATTGAGAAGCTAATTAAAAAAAAATGGTGCCAGGTACCACGACAGTAACAAAACTTCGCTGTTTTTGGGGTTTTGTTTTTTTACCTTTTTTTTTTTTTAATGGAGTGTGCTAGATGTCTCTATAATTTTGTTCAAATGACTGCAGAACCTGGAAAAGCTGTTGCTGCTATTGATACATAACATACTGCTATTACTGGTCTTTATATATATATATATATATATATACATATATATAATTGAATTTTTGGAAACTTTAGCTGTGCTGTCAACTTTGAGAAAAGTATCCCAGTTTACCGTGTTGAGTTGGCATTGTACAGAAATTAACAGCCATATTGGTCTAGAAACGTTAAACAATTTTTTTTTCCATTTGTACAGGGGTAACGCACTGTATTAAATATGTAAGGTCTTATCTACGTGGGTTTGATTACAGAACTAATAAAGTATTCTCTAAATAATGAAAAAAAAAAAACCATACAGACCTGAGGGTGCCCAAGAGTTTCCAAAGTGCTATGGCTACGGTCAGGGATGGTAATCCAGGAAGGAAATCCACATTTTCATTGCCAAAGAAAACCTCCATGACTCTGTCCTATATGTGATAGAGATCATTAGAAAGTTCCCTGCCCATGAAGACCAAGGACCCTCAGATGAGTCCTTCTCCCTTGCAAGACCTAACGGGACTGAAGTGGCTCATCACTTCTACAGGCATTAGGCATCAGGACTCAGGAGGCCTGGGTTGTCCTAACCATGAAAAGGAAGGAAATTGACTTCCTCCTAGATATTGGAAATGCCTTTCTTGTGCTCCCAACAAATTCAGATCTCCCCTTTGCCCTTAGTATGACCATAAGAGGCATCTCAGAGACTCTGTTAGTTGCACCCAAGCCCTAAGTGTAACTGAAATAAGTTGCTATTCACATATGCCTTTCTCAGCATACCAGAGATCCCAACACCACTTCTAGGGTGAGAATGCTTAGCCTGGATAGGAACCATCATCCTCACAGCTCTAGGGCAATACTTTTGTCTTCCCCAAATTGAGACAGATATTAAGCCAGAGATTTGAATCACCCTGGGAAAGACTGGCCAAACAATAATTGCCCAACCAATATGGATTCATCTTACGTTTCCCTCATGAATTCCCTATTAAAACCATTGTTCCTTAAAGCTCGGGAACCAAAGAGAGTTAAAAGTCATAATAGAGAGCTTAAAGTCACAGGGACATTTAAAACCTTGTCATAATCCATGTAATATCCCAATCCTAGGATTCCAAAAATCAAACTGAGAATGTAGGCTAATGCAGGATTCCCATTTGATTCATGAGGCCACAATCCACATTTACTTTGTAACCCTTGCAATTTACTCTGTCCCAAATTTTGGAAGAGACTAAATGGTTTACAGTTTTAGACTTAAATGAAGCAATTTTTTTGGTGTAGACTCACATCCCACTTCCAATGTTTGTTTGTGTTTGAAGACCTCTGAACTCCATTCACTCAATCAACTTGGACTGCATTGCAACAAGAGTTGTAAGACAGTCCCCATCTGTTTGCACAGGAGTTTCAGAAAACATCTCAAAGGTCTCCCATGCACAGGCCACTGATGGTGATGATATTATCCTCTGTGCTCTGATAGAAGAGGAATTCCAAGCAGGCAGATAAACGATAAAGAAACGATAAAGTCTTAATATATAGAGCCCAATGAGGAAATAGTCCTTCATACCAGCTGATACTAGATGGAAAGGTGCGGTGGAATGAGAAAGCCATGCCAAGATGGTGCTGGCGAGCAAACACAACTTGTGTTCAGTTACTCAGGAAATGGCAGCAGAACCCAGCTGTCAAAGGAGCCTGCCTAGCAAGAGGCAGTGGTTGGTTACAGCATAAACTGCCCCTGGACCAGATTAGCTGCCTCGGCTCTATAAGCTGCTGTACCAACTGAAATAAACGAGTTTGTAAGCTGCTCGCCTCTAGCCCGCTTTCACCTGACTCCCCGTGTCTGTGTCGTGACTCTGCACCTCTTGCTCCCACTTCACTTCTCCTCTCAGAACGAACCACAGCAATAGAAAGGGCCCATATTTTGACATGGGACCCAGAGGCTCAACATGCCTTTGTCCAATTTAAACAGGCCTTAGTCAAGGTCCCAGCTCAGCAACCTGTAGGTATCTTATAAAAGAACTTGACCTGGTGTCCATAGGGTAATCAAACTATCTCCAAGTGGTGGCAGCTATTGCACTCCTAATCTCTGAGGACACCAAAGTGTCCAAAGGACAAGATCTTATAGTGTACACACCCCATAATGTGACAGTATTGCTTGTCTCAAAAATAAGCCTCTGTTGAACAGATAATCCCCTTTTTAAAAATACGAGGCATTATGGCAGGAAGGGTTCTGCAATCTAGCTCAAAACTTGCTCCTCACTTAATCCTGATATTTTTCTCCTAGAGGATATGGAGAATCCAGAGGATCTCATCTTTCTCTTGGTACAAGTACTCAATTGGCAGAGCTGGTAGCACAAACAAAAGCACTTAAGCTGAGCAAAGACAAAGAGTGTCTTCATTATACTCCTAAATCCACCGTTCCCAAGTGAAAGCCTGCTGATCCGACTTTAGATTTGATCCTAAAAGACATCTTCAGAACCTCTAAGAAAGGTAACTACTCCTGGTAAGTCCCCAAAGGACTCAAATTCCTCTTTAAAAGGGTAAGTTAATCAGCTGTGCACACTCCACACCCCCCCCAACCTTCCATGCCATCATCCATCACTCCTATCACCCAGCTGCAATTCTTTTGAGAATACCTTGCTACTCGGAGTGCTAGTCTTTTCATCATATTGTCTACCTGCTTACCACCACTAACAGTACAGTTCCATGGCTAGAATTACATGGCTTTAACCTTGCCAATGTAGGCAATACAGTGGAGGCTCACAAACACCCTCTTTATTTCAGAGGACTTGTCCTCTTCTGGAAGAAGAACTTTGGCTGTTGTCTCCAACATCACCTCTCTCCAGCTAGAAGTAGCCAGAGCAGATATTGCCCCCCACCAATGGCAGTTAGGATTGACTCTTCAGTAGGGGGATTGATAGAAAATAGATTCCCAGCTAGGTAGACAGGGACCAAGAGACCCATCCACACCATCTGGAGATGAATCTCAGAGGACCTGGAAAAAAGTCAAGCAACTGGCTTCTGGGAAGGATGTTCTAGTCATGTGCTAGTCCACATAATCAATGTTTTTTCTGTGATGTTGTAACTGACCTGAGTAATGAGAATTTTATGTATTTGGGGGACAGTTTATTGTGCTTCCTACCTCTTTAATTTATGGAGTTCCAATTGGAACTTCCACTAATAATCCAATTAAAACTGTCCCTTCACTTCACCAGTCATGAGAAATTCACCTTTACAGTCTATTAAAACCCCTAGAAAAACATTCATCAATGGCCCATTTCTTCAGAGACCCCTCTCTGCACTACTGGGAGCTTTTCTTTCCTTTTTGTTTTCTCTTTTCTTTCAATAAGCTACATCAGCTTTACAAACTCTTCATTATCCATGCTCTTCATTCTTCATGGATGTGAAGAATGGAAGAAGAGGAACATAATTGTAGTAATTTCAGACTTCTGCAATAATATTCTCTAGAATGCAAAAAGGAAAAATTCTTAAAAGTTAACTACTTAAAATAGGATGGGGAAAGTTGCACTAACTGTCTAAGCTCCAAGGCTCCCCTCCTGGAGATTTCCGCACAATGCAAAGCTGAACCTTCTTTCCCATTCTTCTTGGAGATCTCCACTTTTCAGAATGGGAGACCTCCCTTTGCACAAAGCATTCCTCAGCTACCAGGTTCCACCTTGGAGTTCTTCAGGTTCCTTCTTGAAATATGGGCCTTCCCAAGTCTGTATCTTCCATGCATGTGGTCTGGTAAGGTCCCAGGAATGTCAGTCTAATAATTACTGCCTTTTTGTTGCACAGATGGTTGGTAGAGGGTCACAGGTAGAGAAATTAATGTTCCAAAACCCCAGCATTGTCCAAATGGGACTTCCCTTCCCATTCTCCTTGTCAGAGAAAGGTATCCCAGTGTAGCTTCCCTAATTGTCCAAAATGATTTACAATGTCTGGGACACACACACACACACACACAGAATCCATTCTGCTGAGAAATCTTAAGTTTTTAAAGTAGCACAATGTATCACTTTGAAAAGAAATAAATTGTCTAAACTCAGCCTTCTCTTTGTGGAATGAACATGTCAGATGACCAAGCAGAACAATTTTTTGTTTCCTATTTCTTCTTGTAGTTCCCTCCTCCAAATCCTGCTGATTTGGGGCTTTTGCTTATATGTTAAAAAGGGATCCTTTATCAGATCACAATTCTCCTAATATCCTCACACTATGTTATAAGAGACATTTTCACACCTCAATGCTTTCAAGGACCCAGTGTGTGTGTGTGTGTGTGTGTGTATGCATACATGCACGTATTTGACAGACAAAAAGGGGCTCTCATCTACAAGTGTACTCTCTCCAATTCCTGTAACAGCCAAGTCTGAGACAAGCCAACTCTGGTTGCTGGGAGCTTAGTGTAGCTCTCCCACAGGATTGGAAGGAACCCAGTGACTTACACAGTCACTGCTACCTTTCAGCATCTGAATTAGCAGGAAGCTAGGTCAGGAGTCAGAGCCAGGACTCAAATCCAGGAACTCCAACATAGGATACAAGTGTCCTAACTGGCTTCGTTACTCCTAGGTCAAGTGCCCTTAAACAAGGGCTCTTCTCCTGCAGAAATATCTGGTAGAATTCAGGAGAGGTCAGTCATTTACTAATTTGCTTAGTATTTGGTTTATTTTTTGTTGGCTTTTCTTTTCATTATAAGAAATAGGCTTTTCCAACACACTCCAACCATTTCCATAACCTTCCACATGATTTATGATGTCCTTAGGCTCATAAGTATCATTTGGGTCTTCATAGTAACCACTTTTTCCCGTTAAACCAAACTGGCCTGAGTGAGCTTCGGTATTTATATATGTGAATCCTTCTATTTCAATGGTAACCTCATTTTGATTTTCCAGCAAACTGAAAAACCTTACTTGGGAATCTTGTCCTTTTAACAAATGGCTGGATTCCAGCTAATCTCCAGCCTTGACTGAGTCATCCACAGTGGACCTGCTGTTCAGATCAGGTTCAAATAAAGCAAATACCAAGCAGGAACCCAGCAAGTTTCCTCTGCCCCTCACTTTTGTTTTCTGTCCGTCATATCCCTCCTCTGCCCATAGATGTTAGCAGACCATATTGGAAGCAGAGTCTTCCCAAATCCGCACAATTTGTGAGACTTTGTTCAGCTAAACTCTGCTAAATTTTATTTATTTGAATTTTTCCTGTAAACATCACTGGTGTTTCTCTCAGGAATTTCTGGAAATACTGGCATTTGGACAACTTACTGAGTTTCCCTCTTTCTGCCTCTAATATAAGTCACCACAGTTGATTTATAGGAACATCCCCAAATAATAACAAATAACCTGTCAGTCTTAGATTTGATAGTTTGTAATGCATATTTTTAATGTAATTGGTAAAATGTGATTTTGATGGATTTATTTCTCGCATGACAAAATATTTTGTTTTTTCATTCGGAATAGATTTACTAAACCTCCAGAAGTTGTATTTCTAAAGGGGTAATTAATTGCTTTGCTATTCAAGGTCTACCTAGAGCTTAGCTTAGACACAGTGTTTTTCATACAGGAACAATTTGAGGTTTTTTCTCTAAAGAAATGAAGAAATTTTCAAAGAAAACAAGATTCCCATAATGAAGCCTTTACTTTGTGCACAATGAATGCTGTTTTCACAGATGAAAAGTTTTTTTTTTTTTTTTTTTTTTTTTTTTTAATTTCCATCATCACCTGCAGCAGTTTCATTTGTGGTGGATAAAGCACCAGTGGATGTTGTCACCATCGGGACAGACTGTGAAGCATGTTCTGAGGCATCAGAGGTGGTACTCTCAGTAAACACAGTCACTGGGGCTGCTACTTGCAGAGGAGTTGTGGGAACACTTCGGCCCCTGGACTCTTCTTCGTGAGCCAGGAAGAGGGGTGTTTCATACATTCCTAAACCTCCTTGAGAAGCATCTCCATATAATTACCAATAGGATTTAGTATACAGATATTTGGTGCAGTGGTTAAGACACTCTTTGAGATACCTGCATCACATATCAGAGTACTTGGGTTTGAATTCTTGCTCTACTTCCAATTCTAGCTTGATGTCAATGTGCACCCTGGGAATCAGCAGGTAATGGCTCAAGTAGTAGTATTCCTACCACCCAGATGGGAGATCCAGACTGGAATTCCTTGCTCCTGGCTTGGTCCGGTCCAGTGCTAGTCCTTGCTATTGTGGACACTGGGAGAGTGAACCATGCAATGGGAACTCCATCCTTCTCTCTCTCAAATGAAAAATAATAAAATTATAAAAAATTAGGATGGTTTTTGTAGGATGAATTTTGTCCCACAGAAAGCATTGGGGTCCTAATCTTAGTGCGACAGATGTGACTTTTCTGCTGGTCAGATATCATGAGATCATTACAGTGACTACTAATGCAGAATGAGTGGTGTGCCTATGAAAATGGAGAAAACTTGAGAGAGAAGGGGGAGTGAGAGAGAGCAAGTCAGTAAACCATGTAGAAATGAAGACGGAGATTTGTGTGAAAGATCGCTAAGTCCAGAAAACAGCCCTGAGCAGTGGAGAGGGCAAGGAAAGATTCTCCCAGAGCTCTGGAAGGAACCACTGCAGCGCACAGTTCGATCTTGGATTTCAGATCTCCAGACTGAGGGGACACAGAATTTCTGACGTTTAAGCATCCAGTTTGCAGCCTGACATCACAGTAGTCCTGTGAAGCTTGCAGGTGAATTCTGTGTTTATTCATTAAACTTGACTTATGAAAGCTCACTGTAGGCTGTTGCCTGTTAGTATTTGGGTCTGTGACCAAATGTGGGCACTTCACCACATAGCTGTATCCTTTACAAGATATCTGCATCGCTTGTTTGTTTCAATGAATATTGTGTAAATATATCTCCTCATTTCAAAGATTTCACCAATTTCAAATAGATGTAGCCTGAAAGTAAGTTAAAGTGATGCAAAGAGATGAAAACCAGCAACATATTTATACTCTTCAAATCTGTTAGATGTGGGAGTTTCAAATTAGTATTATTTTTGGTTTTCAAAGTGTTAGATTTGGGAGCACAGTAAAGAAAAGGCTTTATTTCCATACCCTCTCAGTTATTTTGAGATAATGTATGTTGTATAATTATGCTTTACAAGTTTATAATAGATACAATATTTTAAAGCAATTCAAACACTGGGTACAAACACTCTGATAACTACATATTGTGCTCTCATTATAATCTTGTATTGTTAAATATTCAGTGATCAATTAAAGAAATGTGCTCAATAAAAATCAAAGTATAAACCAGTAAAATATCCTGAAAATAATTCATCAGTTAACAATGCACTGTGCATTTTAAAATACATAGAAATTAGCTAATTAGGCATCCTAAACACTTGCATTTAACATGAGTTAAATGTGTAAGAAAACATTTTTTTCAGTGTTTTTGATCAGTCCTATGTTAGTCTTCCAGTTATATTTATTAAGTCTGAAACTAAATTAGATTTCTAGGTAATGCCAGGGATGAAAAGGGCTTAAATAGCCTTCCAAGCAATATTTTGAAAGTGTTTAATGAGTCTGGTGCAATGTCTTTATGAAACCCATTTCAGAACTCCATACACCCACTAAGGGGAATGAGATTGCACACCACAGAGTGTCACACTCTCCCCTGCTGGAGATGCTATCTTATCAACGTATAGTTTTCCTGCATTTCTCTCTCTGTCCCTTTTTTAAGTGGGAAATGAATTACAAAATTCAGGCCATAGTAAAGTTTCATAAAGAATTTAAATAGAAAAATTTTGTAGGTTCTTTTTAGCATGATCAAAATATTTTATCTTCTTAAAAATCAGACCAAAGTAAGCCAACAAGCACATTTATAAAGGCATTGAGAAGACAAGAACTGTTTGGATGTTCCAGGTTGGTGAATACACAGCTCACTTTGATCAGCACTGCATGAAACATACTGTTTTCTTCCCATGTTACACACACAAATCGGGAAATGAAATGCGATTTGTTTTAGATAATTCATTCATCCATGCTCACTTAGAAAGGTTAGAGAATGCGCAAAAACAAATTGTCACATAGAAGTCTGTACTGTAGCTCTGATGTATGCTCTTAGCTGATATTTTACAAAAAAAATGTTGTGTATAGATTTCAGAATCAGAGATGTTCAAAAACTCAGCTGTCAAGTCTTCAAGTCCATGCTTCTAATCCCATTCATTTACTAATGAGAATACACTTCTTTTGTTTGTTTCATTTTGGGGCTCATTATGCTTAAGAAAAACAAACAAACAAACTCCAGAAGGGAAATTTATTTCAGGTCAAAAATCTTGGAATTATTGGTGAGTATTGGAAGACCATTAAAAACATTCAAGTAGTGGAATGACTGACCAGGCACAGATGTCATAACCTTTTGCTGGTATCAGGAAGGAGGAAATGAATTTGGGGGAAGAATACAAAGGGTATCTGGAATCAACTCTTTAGAAGGAACTTCAAAAATTGTGTTTGAATATTAGAGTTTTAGAAACATCACACACTCCAGGATTCAGATTCTTTTGGAAAACCTTATGCTATTTTCTATTTTTTTTTTTTGCCCATACTTCCCAAATGTCTTCCTTCTCTCTTCTTTCTCCTCTTTTCCTATTTATGTTGTAAATTAGTGAGGTTTCTCTTACATATACTCACGCACTTTATATATAGAAAATTTTCACCCTAAATTTCTTCCTCTTCAACATTTTTTGCTACCAGTGAAACTCTGAGATTATATCCTCTGCTATAGATGTATATTCAATTACTTTCCTGCTCGCATTCTAATCTTCCTTGGTCTAGTGTAATAGACTCCAAATGTGTAAACATGCTCAAGTGCTTCCAACACCAATTCATTACTAATATTGTTGCCAAGATCCATCCTTTGTGCCCCCTCTAACTCACACTTCATTATCTCATTTCCCTGCATGTAAAATAGTTACTCTGTCATAAAGATCCATTCCCCATCTGTCAACAATATCCTTTTCACTGGATTTAGGTACAATGCAAGCTGTCTGCTCATATCAGGTATCACCTATTTCCAGAGTGTGTCATGGTACTCCTTATGTCTGTGTGCTTTCATTAGATGGTGTCTTCTGGTTGGCTTGCACTTTCTTTTCCTCCTGTTCCTTGCAAAATGATTGCTCACAGGAAAACTCAAAAGGCATTCCCATCATGAAAACTTTAGTCCTTTCTGGTATGCAGTGCACAGATCAGTGTCCTCAAGTACTTGACTACATAAATGTAACTATGTCAGGTATGTGTCAGAGAAGATTGCTGAAGGAGTTAGGGTTGCTAATTAATTGATCCTGTGATGGGGAGATTATCCTTGTTTATCTTAGTAGGACAAATGCCTTAAAAAGAGTTGAGTGGAGGCCGGCGCCGTGGCTTAACAGGCTAATCCTCCGCCTTGCGGCGCCGGCACACCGGGTTCTAGTCACGGTTGGGGCACCGGATTCTATCCTGGTTGCCCCTCTTCCAGGCCAGCACTCTGCTATGGCCCGGGAAGGCAGTGGAGGATGGCCCAAGTGCTTGGGCCCTGCACCCACATGGGAGACCAGGAGAAGCACCTGGCTCCTGGCTTCGGATCGGCACCATGCGCTGGCCGCAGCGGCCATTGGAGGGTGAACCAACAGCAAAAAGGAAGACCTTTCTCTCTGTGTCTCTCTCTCACTATCCACTCTGCCTGTCAAAAAAAAAAAAAAAAAGAGTTGAGTGGAAAAGGGAGGCTGAAGTGGGTCATAGAGATAGAGTATGAGGAAGTCTTGGCAAGGTCTGCCCCATTGGAAGATGGGGGTAAGGCCAAAAAGAAACCCTTGTACCTGGAAAAGGCAAAGATGTGGATTCTCGTTATTCCCTAACCCTGCCCCCACACACAGTGTTTCAGAGGGATGATGCACACTGATATCAACCCAGTAAGACCACTTTAATATTTTATTTCCAGGGCTGTAAGACAATAAATTCTGTGTGTGTGTGCGTGTGTGCATGTGTGTGTAAGTTTAAGCCACTGAGTTTATGACAGTTTCTTACAAAAAGAATACATGGTAAAATTAACATCTTCCCCATTAAGATTTTAAAAAGGTCAACACAGCAAAGGCAGTATGCCTGTCATGTTTTCTAGGTGCTTTTACTTATCTCCTCATATCATATCAGCAATCCAATTAAGCAAATACAATTATTTTCACATTAAAGATAAGAAAGTTATCACTCAGAAAGCTTTGGTCAGTTTTCAGTATACAAAATTAGGCAAGAGAACCAGTGATTTGGATAAGAGAGAGGAATGGCAGGTGCCAATCTAGGCTGGCCTGATCTGAACATGGTACTGTTTTCCCCATCCCATGCTGCTTCCTCATCATAGTCCAGGTTGTACATTTCCATGGTCTTGATAAATGATCACAGCTCCTGAATCATGAAGACGTTCAGTGACCTGCTCAGGATCACACAGAGGGTTGCGCTGAACCCAAACACAGTGGTCTTTTCCCATGCTTTGCTCCCAGCATGTAGCAGTAATATCTAAAAACCTGACTTGATATCTATGGCACAGCTGCCTATTTGGGCAGAACTATGTAGGGAAAGAGAAAGCACAAATCTGTTTCACATCATTTTGATGGAAAATGGTTGAAAGGAACACCATTGGCATCAATTACTCATTTCTCCATCATGAGTAAATAGTTGGACTTTAAATCATTCTACAGACAAGCAAACTCATTTAATAGTTGCCCTGGTTTATTCTGAGAGCTTTAAAGCATTTTAGTGTACCTGCTAAAACATTTTAGAAACATGCAATTGTTTGTCCTTCCTTTGGGAATAATGTATTACAGGTACATCAGCAGATCTTGTCTGTTTTCTCTTGAATTTTTTTTTTCCATTTTTACTCCCACCTGACTTTTGCAAGGCAGTAGGAACCCATAAATGTTTTACAATATCTTTATTAAAATAAAGAACATAAGGGTGAGCCTTTGGCATACTTGTTAAGATGCTGCTTGGGGCAACTGTATCTCATACGGAGTCCCTGAGTTCAAATCCTGCCTCTGCTTGCAATCCAACTTCTGGAAAATGCACACCCTTGGAGGCAGACGTGGTAACTTAGTACGTGGGTTTCTGTAACCCTCTGGGAGACAAAGACTGAGTTCCAGACTCTGGTTTCTGTTGGCCCAGGCTTGGCTGCTGTGGATATTTGGGGACTGAATCAGCAGATGGAAGACCTGTTTCTATCTGTTTCTGTTTCTTTATCTATCTACCTTTCAAATACAATAAAAAAATTAACTAAAAATAAAGACATAATGATGGGATAATTATCTATGCTATTTCTGCTTTTCTACTTTTTTATAACATTATTTTATTCATCTTTCTCAACATTCTTCAGTGACTCCTTCTTTATAAATACATTTATTAAAAGATCATATCTATTAAATAGAAAACATCTAATCCAGTAAGCATGATTTAATCTAATAAAGAGAAGTAATGGGGGTTATTATCATGAATTGAAAAGGATTTGGGGATAGGTAAAGTTTGGAAAAGTTGGTTACATTTGAGGATACTTAGAATTAAATAAATTATTGCGTTTCCAAGAATAAGAAAGCAGATGTTGACAGGACATTTCATAAATGTCCATGAGCTGAAAATGTTGAAAAATCCCAGAATTAAGAAATGGCATCTCCAAACTTAAAATCCAAAAGGAGTACACCTTGTCTAATCTGATTTAAATATACTGTTAAATTGTTCTGATTCTGAATTATGCTTATCCCTAGCAATTTACTAGACATTTGCTGTACTGACTGTACTGTGATCAGAATGGTGGACAATTGCTTGGTAAGGAGCTGTGTGGAATGACACGACCCCTAAACGGAGCTTCAATGGGTACTGAACCCTGATAGAGAGAGGATCAGCACCAGGATCTGAAGACATTGCTTACTTAAGATTATTCACGGAACTCTGAAATGCACAGTTCTTTTTGACAGTTCTGGACTCTCAGGTTTGTACAGAAGGCCATTATTCCTATTTCTATACGAAGTAGCATCCCACTAGTTCCTGCCAAGATTAAAATATATTTTGTAAGGAGTTAGCACCCTTAGTTGGGACTCTGCCACACTCAAGAAGTACTCGCTGGTCCCTGACTCATATGGTTGGTCAGGTTGCTCTGTGACCAGGACACAAAACAGAAGAAAAACAGAGGATGAGGGGTAATTGTGGCTGATGTAAGCCTTTGGGATCACATTCATGAGGTCTCTTGTTCATAGCTGGAGAGTAAAGCCCATCTTCATAGTAAAAAGTCTATTTGAGTCCAACTCTTAGACAATTCAGTCTTGGAATACTGCCAGAACATTGTGACATGCTATCCAGTTTCTGTAGTGATTCATTTGTATGTTTTTATTTTCCTCAAAATAGGTAGTCAATATTCCCAAACAACACAATAAATGAAAAAGCTCACCTCTATGATACATCAGAATTTCTTGTATAATATTTGTGCCTCTATGAGTAACACACAAAGTATAGTCTAAAGATTTTGAAAATTTGGTTTTTAATTTTTAGTTACTTAAGAAGACAAGACACACAGAGAACTCTCATCTGCTAGTTCATTACCAAATGCCTGCAATGACAGGCAGGTCAAGGTTGAAGCCCAGAACCAAGAACTCTACCTGGGTCTTCTGCATGAGTGTTTTGTGATTCAACTGCTTGAGTCAGCATCACATGCTGTCTTCTGAGATATGAGTTAGTTGAAAGCTGAAGTGAGGAGTGAGATCCTGGACTCCAACCCAGGAACACTGACATGGGGCATAGGGCATCTCACTCAATGTTGTAACCGTGGAGCTAAATTCCTGTTCTGGCTTTGGCTTCATTTTATTTTAACTTTTATTTAATACATATAAATTTCCAAAGTGCTGCTTATGGATTACAATGGCTTCCCCCCCATAACTTCCCTCCCACCTGCAACCCTCCCATCTCCGGATCCCTCTCCCATTCCATTCACATCAAGATTCCTTTTCAATTATCTTTAAATACAGAAGATCAATTTAGTATATATTAAGTAAAGATTTCAACAGTTTGCACCCACACAGAAACATAAAGTGTAAAATACTCTTTCAGTACTAGTTATAGCATTATTCACATTGAACAACACATTAAGGTTTTGGCTTTAGATAGTAGAGCTTGGTCAGTTGTCACAAAAATTGTATGGCAGAATTCGTAGAAGTGATGTCTACCTGGAGTGGGCTTTTGCAGTATGAATGTACAGGACCACATGAACCATTCGTGTTAAGCCGCTCAGTCCACTTTAGGCCTCTTTTTATTCACTGCAATGTTTTATAGGAAAAAACAAGATGGTGATAAATAAAATAACTCATATACAACCCAATGGTTAGGAAGTCATTAATCTGGGATTTTAACTGAATCGGATTAGCTCCATAAAATTACTTCTTTTACTGCTTCTCATCATCTTTAGCTAACAATAAAAATAAAATAAAATCCATGAGATGGATAACAGTCATCATACTTTGATGTTTTTATGAGTGTATATACATACATATATATATAATCTTCACTGTTACTACAAATAACATTTTATCTTATGTAATTTAAACATGCATTTTAAAAGTAACAGCAATGTAAAAATTCCACGTAGCTTGTGTCAAACTTCAATAATTATTGAATCATCAGATCTACTCATCTTCTACCCCATATATTTGAAGCAACTCCCACACATCAAATCATATATGAGGATATAGCTAATGGGAAGTTTCTATTCAGAGCTGAGAGGATTTGGAAGGCCTGTGGATTGGAAGGCATATGGCAGAGCTGAAAATGGCTGTGACCAAGTAGGTTTCCTAGAGACTCTATGAGCAGAGACTGCTGGAGCCAAACATATCAAGACAAGTCACCCAGATCACAGAGAAGGAGATGTGAATGCTTGATCAGCAACTAAGTAAAAAAAAAAAAAAAGGCCTTTCCACAAATAATCTTGGGTACAACAGACCCCTAAGTCTAAGAAACACTAGTTCCCACTGTGAATGTTAAGGTTAGTAGAGAGTACCATGTTGCAAATGTGTGGAACTGAATCTAAACCTCAGGAATTGGAACTGGCCAGAGTTTAACCGTGTGATGAGAGCTGGGCACACCTTGCAGAGTTGTTCCTGTGTGCTCAGTGCTGCTTGCACTGGCAGAAACAAAGGTAGCAATTCTGCTTGCTGACCTTCTGTTTCTGACACCTGGAATAAAATGAGCATTAGGGCAAGGAAGAGGCCCATCCTTTACTTTTCCTAACTCGAATATGAGGAAGTGTTTGACATTGTAATTTGAAATGACAAAAGCACAGGAGACGTGAGATCCTGCTGAAAGTGACACTCCCCTTATCCCTTACTGTCCCAACACCATGGTCTGACACTGTCCCATAGTGTGAGGCACTAGTGGAGAGTAAGGTTGTTAGGTAGGAAGTCAGATATGAGTTTATGTGTGTGTGACAAAGGCCTAAAGAGAAGAGGAGTATGTCCAGCATATGCATCTGCATCTCAAAATCATCCAGATAACGTTTCAAAGGCAGCCCAGTATTCACATCCTGCCCTGCCCGCTTCTACCCATAACCTGCCAGCTCCCGTCCCTTCTGCCTGACAATCTTCCACAGTCTTCCAGTATCTGCATTTCAAATACCCTGCTCAGGATCCTGATTCCCCTGGGGGTCTTGCTCACCCTTCCTCTAAACCCAGGAAGGTGCCAGTTAGGCTTCCTCCTGGTGATACCTTCAGGGGAAAACTCAGATAGGAGCTTCTTAATATTTACATCCATAAAGTCCTTTGTTTCAGGAGGAGATGTGTGAAGACAAAGACCCATCTCCTTAAAAACCCCCGGCCTCAACCGGACTGCTCGCTCAGCCCTCTGCCTCTATGCTGAGCCGCCCGCCTGGCTTGCCCAGGTGTAATCTCTCCACTCAACCATGTAACCTCGCTCTCCCCCAGTCCGAGTGACTGGGCACTCTCTCAGGTTCTGTCTGGAGAGGTGCCCATCTGTTCTTATGGATGTCCCTACCCTAATAAACTTTGCTACTTTACTTTCCACTGCTCTCTGTCTCATGCCTGAATTCTTTCTTGCGCAAAGACAAGAACCCTGCCATTCACGGATAACAAGGTGAAGCCACTGTATTTTCATAGCAGGTGAAATACATGAAGTCCACAAAATAGAGGCCTAGCTTAAATTAAGTCTTGGAAATCCATCTACTGATCTATTTAGGCATCAATAATTTGCGGCTACCAAATGTATCAAAAACACATGATTAGAGATAGCGGCTTTATATTTAGCTATGCTTGAGCAGGATGGATAACTAAATATGTGTGTTTGAAGATTTGGGTTTGAAGTACATAATTTTTAAAAAAATATTTATTTGCAAGTCAGAGTTAGAGAAAGGGAGAGACACAAAAAAAGAGAAATCTTCCATTTGCTAGCTAGCTCACCAAACAACTGCAATGCCCAGGGCAAGGTTGAGCCAAAAACAGGAACCCTGAGCTTCATCCCGTTTTCCTACAATGGGTGGCAGTTGTCCAAGTACTTGGGCCATCTTCTGCTGCTTCAGACACTGTTCTTAAGAGTAGAACATGCTTTTAAATGTAGTGGAAACATAACCACTTTCCTTCTGAAATGATCCAATCATGAAAACATTATAAATGGTTATTTAACTTGAAATAAAGCATTTAAATTATGGAAAAATAAACAAGATTAAAAAGTGAAATGATAAAGGCATTAAACACAGCAATGCAATGTAGATGTTTATATGAGGCAATAAAGTCATAGAGACCATCACCATAGTATTTTTGCAATCTTTCATATCAAACCAACTCCAAAATGCAATCACTATTTTTAATTCAATTCCAGGTTTGAAAAGAGAAAATAACAAGGGATGGCCAGTGTAAGAGTAGGGTCTTAATGAAGTAAACTGTCCTTGGGAAATGCTCCAGTGCCGTGATACAGTATAGTTAAATCCTCACAATTAAATATTCTTTTTATGGCTGGTGCCGTGGCTTAACAGGCTAATCCTCCACCTTGCGGCGCCTGCACACCGGGTTCTAGTCCTGGTTGGGGCGCCGGATTCTATCCCGGTTGCCCCTCTTCCAGGCCAGCTCTCTGCTGTGGCCCCGGGAAGGCAGTGGAGGATGGCCCAAGTGCTTGGGCCCTGCACCCGCATGGGAGACCAGGAGAAGCACCTGGCTCCTGGCTTCGGATCAGCGAGATGCGCCGGCCGCAGTGGCCATTGGAGGGTGAGCCAACGGCAAAAAGGAAGACCTTTCTCTCTGTCTCTCTCTCTCTCACTATCCACTCTGTCAAAAATAAATAAATATTCTTTTTTTCCAGAACAGAAAACATGAGAAGAACTTAACATTTACAATCAAAATCAGATTGAGGAGATGGCTTGTGATTCTTCACTCTGGTGACACTGCTGACATGAGGATGGTGGGGAAGATGATAGTGGTGCAAGCAACCTGAATTTGAAAGCATACCAAATTTTTCACCTATAGATACAAGCTGCCATATTATACTTGGTTTTTAAACTCCAGATCTTACAGCTCATCTATTAATTACTAAAGTTAATTATACAGTTAATAAATATTCATGAATTACATTTGTTTCATTGGTTTAGAAATTAAGGTAATGTTGTGACATAATTGCTTCTATTTAACATTATTAACCTTCTTAGGGGGATGTCTGATATTGTGGAATTGAGCACTATGAAATCATAGCTCCATAGACATAGATCATTTCATAGTATTCAATGAAGACTGTAGTTACCATCCATGTGAAGAATCCCAGGAAAGCATCTTTGGAATAGAGGCTATGGTGTGATTTGTTGTGTGTTGTGACCTCACATAGGTTACAACATGATTTTCAAGGATTTTTGTGGTGCAAAATGCATGCCTGCTTTTCAGAGGCACTGCTAAGACCAAGATAAGTAGATTTTCACCAGAGACTCTGAGATTTCCAAAAGTTATATTAATAAGCACAATGTTTTACCAATAGTCATGTATGTTTTCCAGAGCTAGAGGAGTTGTAAGGAATTGGAAACATAACAGTGCATAGGGTTAAGTGATTCTGAGTACGACAGATTTTCTATTTTAATAATCTGATTTTGTGTTACAAAACACACTCACATCATGATTCAAAATTTTCTTAATCTTCTAAAACAGATTCAGTTGAAGGAGCACAGTAAAATTCAGAAAAAAAGACATATTTAATTTGCTGGTAACTTTAGTGCAATCATTTCATTTTAAGCACTTTGCAAGTTTACATTTGAAAATAGGCAAGGATTTGTACAGCACTGAAAATTTTTTAACACCTGGACTTTTATGTCATAAAATATTTTCATCAAAACTCTTTTATATTTCTCATCTACATTACAAATAATGCTGAGAGGCCAAGAAACCGGGTTCACCCTGCACCTGGGTGGTAATTTGTACTTCTGTCACCTCTAACTTTGTTGTTACTTGTGCTTTTAAAATAGTATGTCTTTGAAGTTATTAGAAATCAGCAATAAAGTAAAAAATTCAACTCACTTTGATTCTTTACATTTATTATTTTAAAACATAGGTAGTATTGATTTGGGGCTTGTTAAGGTATTGAACATTAAAGAAATCTGTCCTCTTTACACTTAGAAGTCTTTTGATTAAGCAGAAAAGTCATCATGACTTCCAGGTTTATCTCCCAAGCTACTGATTATACTATTTCTCCTTCAGTTCCTCTTCTTTAATGCATACATTTAAGAAAAAGATGCAGAAAATTTCCTACATTAGTGAAATAGAAATATGTCCAAATTTCAATAGAACACAGTTTACCCAGGGCTGAATTTAGTGGTATAAGGCAGCTGTATCTCCAAGTCAATTCAAAGAATTACATTATTGAAACCACCAAAAGGACATAATTACAGCATCCTCCCTGTGGTCTGGACCCTGAGGTCAATTTCATGAAGAGAATCCATTGAAACATGAAATCAGATATAAAATGCAGCTTTTGAGAGCAACCTCATTAATCTTACTGGCACAGAAAAAGGTTTTCTTTTTCTTATTTTTTAAAATCTATTTTGGTGCCTTACATCAATCATTAAAACTGACCTTTTATCATAATGAATATTTCTAATTTGAATAGTTTACTAAATCAAGAGACAAGTTAAGTCTGTGAATGCCATATGTATTTGGTGTATCAAATATGAAGGCTAATATGATTGTAGAGTAATAAAATATGTTTTAATATTTTAAAGACACATTTCTCTTAATTCTTACATTGCTAAAAGATCAATTTATGTTATGAAAAGTTGGTAGAAGGCAGTATTGGTAAACTGTTTTCAATAAGCACTGACAAGCTGTGCAGGGCGTTCTCAGCGAGAGAGCCCACCTTATTGCCCAGGTGTGATCTTGGTATTTGACCAGCTGCTAGCAGAAGAGTCATGGGATTATATGGCAAAAAAAAAAAAAAAAAAAGCCCAAATAAAATGCCGCTTTTCAAATATTTTGTGACAACACAGAGGCATGATCAAGAAGGAAAAAAACTCATTGAAGCAGAATATGTCTTTCTTAATTTAAAACAGAAGATTGTAACATTGCAAGCACTGTGGTGCATTGAATTCCTTCTTACTCCTTTACCTACAGCATATGTGTGTGTGCACTCGTAGCACACAGAACCCCCTTGATTTCGAATTGTTTTCAAATCACAATTCCCTTGTAGTTCTCTAGCAGTGTTTAGTCGTGTGTCTTGTGTTAACTGTATTTGATTGCCAATGTAAACAGTATATGAAAGGAAAGTAGGGAGAAGCAATCAGTACAGGCTTGCAACATAATAATCCTCTGTTGTAAGTGCGGAAAGACCTTCTTGGAAGGAGTGTCTACATTACCACATCTTCCTTCATGCCCACACTTCTATATTAACTCACAATGATCTGGCCAGCGAGCAGGTCTGCTCAGACACTGTTCAAAGGTGAGCATTATTTTGTTTATCTGTCCATGGCCCCACCTATTCCAGGAGGATCAGAGCACCTGGGATAGAGGAGCAGAGGGCCCTGTGTAGGAGGAGCTCAGGACATTGCCCCAACTCCTTCCCGGCCACACTCCTACCTCAATGCTAAGTGAAGCAAGACACAACAAGTCACTTTACTACTTCATGTGCAGATAATGCACTCCCTTGAAAATAAATCAATAGGTTCTGAACATGAGCCAGATGTGTTTTAGTGATAATTGTACTATATATATATATATATAATATATATAATACATATATATTATATATAAAATATAAATTATATATATAATTTAAGTTCTCCTGGTGGGAGACAAGAAATAAAGAAATAAGTAGAAAATATGTTACATTGCATAAGCACCATGGAAAGGAAATAAAGGTAGGGGATGTGCCCTAAATTTTGTTCTATGTGATGTATTGTTGAGTTGATAGGATAGTTTATGGAACAAAAAATGCAAGTCTGCCAGGACAGGAGTTGCCTTTGGGAAAGCCACTTCCTGCGGAGTATGTAGTGAGCACAAATGCCCAAGTGAGTTCACCATCACACCAAGATAGGGCAGATGTGCTCCAGGGAGAGTGCAAGAAAATGGAGTCTGACAGCCATGGAAGGCAACTGTCAAGATTTTAGCTTAATGTTGAATGGACTGAAAAGCTACCAAGAGCTTGGCTAGGAGCAGAGGAGTGGCAGTCTTCCTGTTTGGAAAGAACATAACTGTGTATGCCGTGTTGATAACTGGTCTTTGGGAACCAAGAGCAGATACAGGGGAAAGAAGTGGGATGATATTTCAGGAACACCTGTGAAAACTGATGGTTTCTTGGACCAATGCAAGATGGAAGAACAAGGAAATAAGGGCTGGAAAACATTGGAGACCTATGGAGACTGATATTGGAAAGATTGTGTGTGAAAATTTTAAAATCATTCATGTCCATGACAGGAATAGTCCTGAAGAATAACCCAATGAGTCAGGTAACATGATTTTTGAAGAGATACAGAAAGTGAGCCTGAAGACTGCAGGCAGTTGTAAGACCATAGACATAGCAAAGACTCTGAGGGCGTGAGCTCACTCAAGAAGCTCCTCGGAATGCAATGGTGTACAACCTCATCATTCTTTATTCTTTTCAGCCCTGGGCTAGGACATCCCAGCTCCTGCAGTTCCCACATCTGCATTACAGTTTCTCAAGGACTTTTCTGTTCAGGTGACCAAAGAGTAGACCCTGGTTTTTCTTTGCCTCAACTTTATTTTCCATTTACTTTCCTTTCAACTTGGAAAATTGTTCAGCCATGTATTTTATTTGCTACAATTTCACCTTTTTGATTAATACTAAAGAGATCTATGTCTGTTCTAGTAATGTCTTTCTTACGGTATTTATTTTCTCCTGGACTTATTTTTCTCCAATATATTACTCTTATTTTCATTGCCATCAACATATTTTTCCTCTGCATAAGTTCTTTTTTTTCTGCCAAAAATATTGGCTTTTTAAAAATTTTTTATTCAGGTCACAATAAATCAGAATGCCAATGAGGTATAAATTGCTGTTGCAGCATTTAGCATAAAATATGAAATTTAGACTGTCTGACCATTTTATGCCAAAACTCTGGCCTTGAATATCTACAATAGCTATACTTGTATTACAAATTCAACCAAATCTCAGTCTTTTCAAGTTCATTCCAGGTGGCCTGAATCATCTCACTTCTTTCATATTTTCCCATTTCCTTTAAGTAAGATGTATCATAAACATTTACATTTTCATTTAAAATAAAACTTAGGAATTTAAGTCAATTGGGGTTATTTGCTTTTTGGCAAAATACTATAAATCTTATTTTATGAGGATAGTAAATTACAGAAAGTGAAAGGTAATCAAGTGATTCTTATTTTCTGACTGCTTTATGATTTGGGGCAAATTTCTTCATCTCCTGGGCTAGGTTCCTACATGCATAAGATGTGGTAACCTTGGCAGAATGTGTCTCCTGCCTCCAGGGTTGCACACAGAAAACAGGGCAATATCAGTTATCCTTCGGCCAGGAAAAAGTGTGGCCCTGCTTTGTGCTTCTCACCGCTCAAATACTGACTCTGCCTCGAAACATGTGGACAGTCCACAGCCCAGTGGATCCTTTATGTACACCTTGATGGGGCACCAGGTCCTGTAGTCAGGTCATCCACTCCCTGCTGTGTCCTGCAATCCTAGACTCCCTCCTTAGGAGGCCTTCCTCCTTGCATTGGCTAACTAACCTCTGGCCATTGGCTCTGGAGGCAGACCTTGGCTGCAAATTGAAAACCTCACTACAGAATCTGCTCCTCCCATAGAACATTCTCAAGTTTGAGGCACAGGGTGCAAGAAGAAAGCACCGCTCTGCCCTCCCTCATGTTCAAGCCAAACTCACCCGCTGCTTCTAACAAAGAGCCTTGATTCAAGGGAAGAATATAAGCTCCATAACTAACCACTAAAAAAGTTGGTCTTTTGGTAATGATTTAGTCTGGGGGTACCACTGTGTGCAATGGAAGGAAGCAGGCTGAAGGGGGCTACATTGTTCCAGTTAGGAGATATTTTTGGCTTGGGTTGGGAGGTGTTTCTTCTGTGTGGCTTAGAAGTTGGCTTTATAGACCTGAGAACTGAATTTACTGTGATTTTTGTTTTGCTTTTTGTCTAAATAAGCATTTCTTCTAGAATGGCTCTACATTGTTTTATAAAAAATTTGTGGCGATAGCATCGTTACTGTATACCTCCCCAGATATTCCAAGCTGACATTTGCACAGGTATGATTCATTTATTGTGGTTAATAAATCAACAGTGAGATATTTTATTGACCAATATCCATATAACAACAGTGTTCCAACTGAAAGGAGGGAAGAATTAAGAACATTCTGTTGTGAGGTTTCTGCAACACCCAGGAAGCAGGGTCGTGGTATTAGACGATAGACACTGAATACTTATAGATGTGTACTAAAAACTGAGAGGTATCCAACACAAAGCAATGGTGACATAATTCATATGCTAAGACAGGATAAAATTAAATAATGAATCAATTAATATCTTAAAACAAAAAAGAATGGGGAAATGTAAGAAGGAGAAAACTGTTATAACATGGATAGTACTCAGTTAAAGCAATCATCACTTTAAGTGGAAACAGTCACATTACAATAATGAAAAGATGTGGTCTATTGCTTTTAAACAAACAGGAATCAATCACATGCTGTCTACAAAAAACACATTTTAAAAGACACAGGTTAAACAAAAAAGCTACAATAAGATATGCAATGCTCCTGCTAAATGCAATGTGATATTACATGAAATCCGGAATGGAAAAAGAACATTAACTAAAAACTGAGGAAATCCGAGTAATGTATCAATATTGGGTAATAACACTTTGGCAATGTTAGCCCATTAACTTTAACAAATGTACCATATTCATGAAAGATGTGAAAGACAAAGGAGACTGTGTAGTAAATATGGAGACATTCTAGATTATCTAGGCAACATTTCTGTAATCTAAATCTGTTCAAACACGAAGTTTATTGACAAATAGAGCCAGAAATTTGGTTTATTAAGTAAGGATGGTCTGCAACCAGTTCCATATATTACCAGGTAGTGTATCTGGAGCATAGGGTTTTGTCTTGCCAGATAATAAATCTCATTATTTATTTTTTTTAAAAAGCATATCACTTGAAAACCAAAATCCATCAGAAAATCACATCCTTTCCAGTATGAGAAGCCAGTCCTCATGCATCTGCACTCAAAGTCAACCCTGTATCCTGGAATTACAATCCACATAAAGTCTGAAGTCCAAAATGTTGTCAGTTTATTTTTATAGTTGAGTGATGCAATATTTGAGTGTTGTTTACATGTTACCATACAGCTGATATGTATGTCTATTCTTTATTATCTTAGTAGTTTCATGCTATGTTTATGTTGTGCTTATGGTTTATAGTTATGTATTATAACCAACCTATTGCCTATGAGAAATATTTAGATAATGTAATTACGGCCATTGTTACAAGTTTATAATGTAACTTTCTGTTTCATATGTAAGTTATATAACATACAGAAAGCATTTTTTCTTG
The DNA here is from genome assembly GCF_033115175.1 of Lepus europaeus. Taxonomy (NCBI): domain Eukaryota; kingdom Metazoa; phylum Chordata; class Mammalia; order Lagomorpha; family Leporidae; genus Lepus; species Lepus europaeus. The sequence goes on along the minus strand of NC_084832.1, from coordinate 7,963,973 downwards.
ATGGGAAAAGGATACAAAATGCAAAATCCCCACTTTTAAAACCTAAAGATTTCCAATTGTTTTGCAATATTTTATCATATTGGGTGATTTACTTTCTTGATCTTTTAGTTAGCTAGCACATGAAAACATTAGACAATTTTGGGTTTCAGCTGGGATTTTACATAGCTTGCATTTTAATTCCTTGGTTACTTACTATTTCTATTAACCCAGAGCATCGTTTTAATAAATGCTAAAATACCAACCTAAAAATAATTAAAATTCTGATAGCAGAGTGTGCCAAAGATATGAACAACTGTGCACAAAATGGCTAAAATAATTTATCCTCATCTTTACAGGATTAAAATTCAAAGTTACTCTTAATTACAGAAATGAAAATTAAGATAATATATAGACATCATTTCTGACATAATTATTAGGGTGGCAAAGGTTAAACAGTGCCGCGATATTCTCTGTTGTGGAGACTGTGGAGAAAGAGGCAAATCCATATATTTCTGTGGACATGAACATTGGCAAAAGGGCTCTGGATGGAAATTTGGCAACATTTAGCAAATTACATAAGCCCTTAAATCTTTATGATACCACCTCTAAAGAGCTACCTGAGGATATACATCCAATAATACAAAACCACACATGGACAAGTTTATTCACTGTAATATTTTTTGCACTTGAAACATACTGGAAATATCTTCAAGTTCACATGCATAATACATGTGTTTGGGCCCCAGCATACAAGTGGGAGACTCAGAAGAAGTTCCTGCCTCCAGCCTGGCCCAACCCTAATCATTGTGGCCATTTAGGGAGTGAAATAGCAAATATAAAATCTGTCTCTCTGCCTCTGTATGTAACTCTGCCTTTCAAATAAATGAATAAATCTTCAAAGGGGGGTGGCTTAAATAATGTTGGTGCATACACAAGGCAGAACTATGAACCTGTGCAAATGAAAGGGGGAAATATTAATGAATTGCTATGAGATGATTTCCAGAGTATGCTATAAAGTAAAATTCAAAGGAAATATATACTATGCTATCATTCAAACAAGAAAGAAAAGGATCCAAATAATAACCTTGCATGTATCAGAAAAGAAATATAGGACGGGTAAAACCAAGTAAAATGATTGTTTATGTACCAGGGGAAGGGAAAATGTGAAATAAAGGAAGGAATAGATGTTGAGATACAATGAAAGTCTTTAGAGAAATAAAATATTTGCAGTACTCAAATTATCTTCCACTATATATATTAATTTAAAAATCTGTGGTGGAAATTAGTAAATTCGCAGTAGAGAAACCCAGCACTTACCATCTTTTCAAGTGATCAAAATGGAAACATCAAAATGCTAGATTTTAAGTTGTTCTTATAGACTGGAGCTAGTCCTGGCAGCTGATTATTCCCTGAGACATAAAAGCCAGCAAGCAGGATTTGTTTTTCAAAGGGCGTATCAGAATATGGACCTTACTTTCTGGCAGCCTTGGAGGGTGAAGCGACCACATGGCTAATGACCAATGAAACACAGGTAAAGGATTGTATGGTGACATTTTATTGAGAACTAAATCCTTTGTTCCTTGTAGTATGCTTACAAGCTGTTTGATTTTCCTGGGATTACACATGTGAGTATTGAAGACAGAGCCTCTGCCGACTGGCTCCAAAACACAGGGTATCAGTGGAAGTAACTCTTTCATAATTTGCTTTTAATACATTGTGATTTAGGGCTTAATTAAGCCTCTGGATTGGGCCGGCACCATGGCGCACTAGGTTAATCCTCCGCCTGCGGCGCCGGCACCCCATATGGGCGCCAGGTTCTAGTCCTGGTTGCTCCTCTTCCAGTCCAGCTCTCTATTGTGGCCCGGGAGGGCAGTGGAAGATGGGCCAAGTGCTTGGGCCCTGCACCCGCATGGGAGACCAAGAGGAAGCACCTGGCTCCTGGCTTCGGATTGGCGCAGTTCTGGCAGTGGAGGTCATTTGGTGAGTGAACCAACAGAAGGAAGACCTTTCTCTCTGTCTCTTTCACTGTCTGTAATTTTACCTGTCAAATAAATAAAAATATTTCAAATAAAAAGCCTCTGGCTCTCCCTGTCTTGATGGAATCTTATGCTGATTGATGACCAATAGTTAAATAGAAATACCAAGACCATGCCTCACCTGAAAGTTAAGTTTAACACAACAGAGAAACAGGGATCCTCTAAGAGCAGCATTGCTAGACATTACCTCCATGTGAACTAAAGATGCTCTCTGTACAATACACCATATTCAGGGGCATGCTATTGTTCACTTGAAAAACATGAATTGTAGCAGTGAGTGTTTTGGAACAAATATGTAAACTAAATTTTTAGAGTTTTCATTGAATTTTAAGCAGCATAAGTAGTGCAAAGTAATGCAAGAATTCAGAGAACTGAGTACCAAGGTATGCAAACATAAAGATGAAAACATAACCTTTACCTCCATAATCCATCCCTGGCTTTCAGGACTCAGAATCTTGTGCTGGTGTTGATTTTTTTTTCTTTTATTCTACCGCATATCTGCCTGAAGACACCTCTCCTGGAAAGGCAAGCTGCAAGCTTCAAACCAGCCTTCCTGTTTTGAAATTCATAAATGAAAAGCCATATAAATAACAAGGCATATGTGTATATTTTACGGATAGCATATTGTTTTAACTTACAATTTTGCTACTTACCCACAGAGTCCATATATAAGTTCTCTTTTACTACAACCACACACACACAAAAACACACATATGCACATATAGACACACACAAACACACGTATACATATGCAAAAGTGATTCCTTGGTTCTTTGAAACTCTGTAAGATGGCATCATACCAAGGAGTTCCTGATCCAACAGATCTCCCTTGAGTGCTCCTTGGTCATCTGCAGTAGAAGAGGTGCCTTGAGCTGCTTTTACTGTAGGAACGGCAGGGCACATACACAACTGACTGGGCAGTCTGGGACTTGCAACGACAAATTATATCCAAATTCTGATTTTATAACCAATATATTTATATCCTTCAATAAGCCATATTTTCTCTGAATTGTAATGTCTTACTTCCAAGTTGTTCTAACAATCTTCACGTGGTGATGATGTTTTAATATTGAAGAAACACTAAAAATAAGTTTATACATCTTAATTAATAAAACATAGTACATATTAGCCTTAAAAATACTTATAATACATTAGAGTATAGTGGGTGTCCTTAATACAGAAAATAAGCATAATGAAAAAGGGACAATTGATAATGGCATATAATCATTTTGGCCTATCATTCATTTTTTTTCTTCTGCCAATAATTTTGCTTTTCATTCTGATACCCTTTTAATTGCATAAACATTCACTTTGATATTGTCATGTATCAATGTATGTGAAACATTGGCTGAATAAATATGGGAAGCCATCAATAAGATTATAAAATGCTTAAATAGTAAAGCAGACAATCAATATGGTTATAAACTCCTTGAAAGAGAAATCTGGGCAGTTGGTTAGCCTAGTGAGTGAGTGAAATTCCATTGTCCCACACTGAAATGCTTGGGTCTGAATCCTGAGACTGGCTCCTACTTCTGGCTCCCTGCAATTGTAGCCCCTAGGAAAAAGCAATGATGGTTCAAGTTACTGGATTCCTCCCACTCAGGTGGGAGACCTGGATTCTGTTCCCAGTTTGAGCCGTGACCTAGCCCTGCTATTTTGGGCGTTTGGGAAGTAAATCAGTTGAAGATAGCCCTGCCTGTGGAATAAATAACATAAAGCAAGTTGCAGATTTATTTTATATGTGATGTACATCTTTCCAACCTTTGACATTATAGATATTCAAGAATTATTTATTCTTGTAACTGGTCTTACAATCTCCTCAAAAGCTAAAAGCAAATCTATGAATGTGCTCCTAAATACAAACTAATTTATCAGTACATAAATACATTTTGTCTCATATGATTATGTTTTCTCAGAATCCATGGGATCCCTTTTCTATAATTATTTGGTTATTTATTTCCAATGAGAATTTTCTGCATTGTGTGAAGGGATTACTTATTGTTATTGCATATCTAAATCAAATACCCAATATTTTATTCTTGCAATTACACATAAAGATATTCATTATTGTGAGTGAATTAAAGATTAATTAACTTTACATCTGCTGCAGGCCACCAATTTGGAAATTGTAATTGAAATCTCTGGATACAAATAACCTGAGTTTCTTTAGTGAGAAGTAAAATTCATGGGTAATAAGCAAGTGTGATATACCCAAGTCACCTACCACCTTGTTGTACATTTATGAAAGAGCAAAGTTTTATGTTGAGATAAGTTTAATCAAAACCAACTGCTTAAAATTATCTGAGAGATATTATTTGTTCCTTCTAGAAAATCAGATCATCACAGTCTGGTTTGGGCACTGTTATTAATTCACTCTGTGACCCTGGCCAAGTCACCCCCACCTTTCTGTGTATGTCCTTTCATTAGTGAAATGGGGCTGAAAAACATGTTGCTTACCAGAGCAATTGACAGAATACATTAACATTTGCAGTGTGCTTTTCGATCTCTTTTTAAAAATGCTCTCAGGGCGTAAAAATGTCACTGTTATTGCTGAAATATCTTATTCATTCCTATAAACCTTCATCTTGATTGTGTATTATACATTTTAGTTCCAAGATGACTTGACTTACTAGTAATAATTTACTAATAATGTCTTAGTAAAGAGAATTCCATGTGTTCTGTATCCCACCAGACATGTAACTTATTAATCTGATAATGTGTCAGTCCCTTCATTGAGGAGGAGCAGGTTCAAATCTCCTGGCATTTGGGATGTGTCCATTCGCTGCCTCAGGGGTGGTTGACGCACTGTTGGGTGTTCAGCAGCATCCCTGGCAGCTGTCAACATAAGACACGCAGCATCCGCCCCAGATCCAGTCATGACTGGGTAATGGTTTCAGGAATTGTTGGAAGTCTTCTAGGGCATTTAAGAATTTTACAGTTTTCTTTATTTGATGTTTCCAAATAATATTTTTACTAAAATCTCAAACATTTAATGAAACGGTAATTCTTATTCTAAAATACAGTCAGTAGAAATGAGGGAAAAACTTACAACAAACTATATTTTCTATTCCACATACTTAAATAGTTCATTTTCTTTATGACCAAGCATATTTAAAATCAAAGTTAAAAACAAAACAAGGTAACTGTTCTGTGCTGCTTTGCCACAGTTCTATCAGAGGAGTTTCTGAGCCCTTGATGGTCAGTATCTGGAAAGCTATCAGGTGTACTTAATAATTACATTAATTTGAACCCAACTTTGAAGAGATAACCCAATAGAATCCTTACACTGCCTTTGTGATAACGCATTCATGACTTTATAAGAAAAATAAATCAGAAGAACCACCCCGGCAAAGCCACTACATTGAATTCAATCCTATAACATCACACACCCACACAAATCAGTACATACTTTATTCACAAAGAATCACAGATCTTTGTAGCAGGAATTCCATCCATCAGATTCCCTTCCATTTCCCAGTAGCCTCATATTTTTCTCATTAACTCAGATCCCTCCATGCTAATAATCATACAATTACATATTCAGAACATATCCTCTTTGAAGATAATTCCATTATAGGAAACTTCATCCTAGGACTAAATTCTTCAGGCTTCCCATTATTATTTCAATATTCCAAATGGTCATCTCTGCCACAATATTTTTATTCCAGGTGATTGCCTCCCCTATATGCCAGTACTCCTTTTACCTACACAAACCCAAATCCCCAAGGCTTGAATAAAGTCAGTTTAGGCTAGAGGGATGCTAGACTGCCTACGTCAGTCCTGGTTTACCTCCTGTGACAGCCAAAGGAATTGAACTGCGCCCTACTAAATTTGGATTTATCATATCATCTTGTTTCCATTGTATGATCCCAAATACATGTTTAGTATTTCATTACGTTATTTTGCACCAATACACTCAAGTTGATTTTTGATAAGGTTGAAGCTTAAAACATGTTTATTTGCTGACTGGATTTCCTTTTCTATAATTTCTATGCTCACTTTTTACTGTTAAAATTAAAAATTAAAATTGCATATATATATGGCACACAATGATTATTGCAAACATACACTGTGGAACGATTGCCACAATTAAACTTACATATATATCATATTATTTGTAATACATGTGTATCATCAGACATAGCTATTTTCTTTTTTGTATTGAGAACATTTTTAATCTACTCTCAACAACTTTTAAGACTACAGTACATTACTATTAATTATAGTGGTCCTCTTACACTATAGGTTTCCACAGTTTGTTTATACTGTCTGAAAGGAATGTTTCCCTTCAATGAACTTCTATTTCTCCCTCTTCCCCCCAGCTCCTGGCTACCACCATTCTGTTTCTATCATATAGAATATTCTTTCTATCATAAAGGATGTTTTAGATTGCATGAGTGAGAACATATAGAATTTGTCTTTGTGTACCTGACTTATTTCATTTAACATAATGTGCTCCAACTTCATGTACATTGTTGCAAATGAGATTTTTTTTTAAAAATTGAATGAAATAATTCACTGTGGATATATGTACCACATTTTCTGCATTCCATTGTTGGATGCTAGGTTGATTTCATATATTGGCTATTGAGCAAATGGTAGTTCTGTTTTTGAATGTAGCTGTTGTTTTTTGTTTGTTTGTTTGTTTGTTTTTTTCTGCCATGGCTATATGAACTCACATTCACACCAGCAGTGTATAATGGTACCCCTTTCTCCATGTTCTTACCAAAACTTGTTATCTTTTTGGAAATAGTCATTCTAAGATATATAAAGTGATATATTATGGTAGTTGTGATTTACACTTCCTTGAAGATTACAGATATTGAACATTTTATCTTCCTTTGAGAAGTGTCTACACAGGTTTTGTTCATTTTTTTGATTGTTTATTTTCTTTTAGTTTAGTTACTTATATATTTTGGATAGAAACATCTTATCAGATGTAAAGGTTACAAAGTTCTCTTCCATTCTTTGGGCTGTCTCTTCACTCTTTTGGTTTTCTTTGCTCTGTAGATGTTGTTTAGATTGATTAAATCTCATTCATGTAGTTTTGCTTTTGGTATATGACTTTCAGAGTTACATCCAAAAACTCATTACTTAGATCAATGTCAAGGAATGTTTCCCCTATACTTTCTTCTGCCAGTTTTATATTCTGAGGTCTTAGTGTTGAAGTCTTTCTTCCATTATTTTAATTTTTTTATTTAGTAAATATAAATTTCCAAAGTACAGTTTATGGATTACAATGGCTTCCCCCCCATAATTACCCTCCCACTCACACCCCTCCCATCTCCCGCTCCCTCTCCCATTCCATTCACATCAAGATTCATTTTCAATTATCTTTATATACAGAAGATTGATTTAGTATATATTAAGTAAAGATTTCATCAGTTTGCACCCACACAGAAACACAAAGTGTAAAATAATGTTTCATTACTAGTTACAGCATTACTTCACATTGGACAACACATTAAGGACAGATCCCACATGAGAAGTAAGTACACAGTGACTCCCGTTGTGGACTTAACAATTTGACACTCCTGTTCATGGCGTCAGTAATCTCCCTAGGCTCTAGTCATGAGTTGCCAGGGCTATGGAAGCCTTTAGGTTTCGCTGACTTTGATCTTATCCTGACAGGGTCATAGTCAAAGTGGAAGTTCTCTCCTCCTTTCAGAGAAAGGTACCTCCTTCTTTGATGGCCCCATTCTTTCTTTCCACTGGGATCTCACTTGCAGAGATCTTTCATTTAGTGTGTGTGTTTTTTGTTTTTTTTTTCCCCAGAGTGTCTTGGCTTTCCATGCCTACAATACTCTCATGGGCTCTTCAGCCAGATCCGAATGCCTTTAGGGCTGATCTGAGGCCAGAGTGTTATTTAGGAATCTGCCATTCTATGAGTGTGCTGTGTATCCTGCTTCCCATGATGGATCGTTCTCTCCCTTTTTGATTCTATCAGTTAGTATTAGCAGACACTTGTCTTGTTTGTGTGACCCCTTTGACTCTTAGACCTATCAGAGCCATCAATTGTGAACTGAAGTTGATCACTTGGACTAGTGAGATGGCATTGGTACATGCCACCTTGATGGGATTGTATTGGAATCCCCTGGCATGTTTCTAACTCCACCATTTGTGGCAAGTCCAATTGAGCATGTCCCAAATTGTTCTTCTCCTCCCTCTCTTATTCCCACTGTTATATTTAACAGGGATCACTTTTCCATTAAAATTTAAACACCTAAGAATATTTGTGTGAATTACTGAGTTCAACCACTAGTACTAGAACAAAACAGAAACAATACTAAAATGGATAAAGTATTACATTGTACATCAGCAGTCAGCACAAGAGCTGATCAGGTCACTGTTTCTCATAGTGTCCATTTCACTTCAACAGGTTTCCCCTTTGGTGCTCACTTAGTTGTCGCTGATCAGGGAGAATATATGATATTTGTCCCTTTGGGACTGGCTTAATTCACTCAGCATAATGTTTTCCAGATTCCTCCATCTTGTTGCAAATGACCGGATTTCATTGTTTTTGACTGCTGTATAGTATTCTATAGAGTACATGTCCAATAATTTCTTTATCCAATCTACTGTTGATGGGCATTTGGGTTGGTTCCAGGTCTTAGCTATTGTGAATTGAGCTGCAATAAACATTAATGTGCAGATGGCTTTTTTATTTGCCAAATTAATTTCCTTTGGGTAAATTCCAAGGAGTGGGATGGCTGGGTTGTATGGTAGGGTTATATTCAGGTTTCTGAGGAATCTCCAGACTGACTTCCATAGTGGCTTAACCAGTTTGCATCCAAGGCAACAGTGGGTTAGTGTCCCTTTTTCCCCACATCCTCTCTGGCATCTATTGTTGGTAGATTTCTGAATGTGAGCCATTCTCACCAGGGTGAGGTGAAACCTCATTGTGGTTTTGATTTGCATTTCTCTGATTGCTAGTGATCTTGAACATTTTTTCATGTGTCTGTTGGCCATTTGGATTTCCTCTTTTGAAAAAATGTCTATTGAGGTCCTTGGCCCATCTCTTAAGTGGGTTGTTTCTTTTGTGTTGTGGAGTTTCTTGATTTCTTTGTAGATTCTGGTTATCAACCCTTTATCTGTTGCATAGTTTGCCAATATTTTTTCCCATTCTGTCGGTTGCCTCTTCACTTTCCTGACTGTTTCTTTTGCAGTACAGAAACTTATCAGTTTTATGCAATCCCAAATGTTAATTTTGACTTTGACTGCCTATGCTTCCGGGGTCTTTTCCAAGAAGTCTTTGCCGGTACCTATATCTTGCAGGGTTTCTCCAATGCTCTCTAATAATTTGATGGTGTCAGGTCATAGATTTAAGTCTTTAATCCATGTTGAGTGAATTTTTGTGTAAGGTGAAAGGTAGGAGTCTTGCTTCATGATTCTGCACGTGGAAATCCAATTTTCCCAGCACCATTTATTGAATAGACTGTCCTTGCTCCAGGAATTGGTTTTAGATCGTTGATCAAATATAAGTTGGCTGTAGATGTTTGGATTGATTTCTGGTGTTTCTATTCTGTTCCATTGATCTATCCATCTGTTTCTGTACAAGTTTTAGCACTTTCTTCCATTTTGAATTTTTTTTTGTATACTGTATGAGATATGAGTCCAATTCTATTCTTCTACATATGAATGTCATATTTTCTGAATAACATTTATTGAGCACTGCCCTTTCTCCATTGTGTGTTCTTGGTAATTTAAAAAAAAGGGTGTATTTATTTATTTTAAAGGCAATGTGACAGAGAGAGAAAGAGGAAATAATAGAGACAAGAAACAGAGAGAGAGGGAGAATCCTTCATCTGTTACTCACTTCCAAATGTCCTCATAGGCTGAAGCTGTGTCATGCCACAACCAGGAGCCTAGATCTCCATTTGGATCTCCCATGTGAATGGTGGGGGCCCAAGCACATGAGCTATCTTTGACTGCTTTCTGAGGAACATTAGCAGGAAGCTGAATAAGAAGTGGAGAAACTGAAATTTGAACAAGCACTCTCATGACATTGCACTAAGTCAGCCCCTGTTATCAGTATTTTTGTCAACGATAAATTGTTAGAAAATATGCAGAATTAATACTAGATTTTCTAGTTCCATTAATTTTCATGTTTGATTTCATGGCAGTGACATTATGCTTTGATTGCTATTGTTTTTTTGTAGTTGAACTTAGATGTATAACACTGCTAACATATTTGTTAATGGTCAATAATGCTTTGACTATTTGAGACATTTTGTGATTCCATATGGGTTTTAGGGTTGTTTTGCTATTTAGGTGAAAAAATGACTTTGCAATTTTTACATGGATCTCATTGACTCTCTAGATCACTTTGGGTAGTATGAAGATTTTGATCATCTTAATTCTTACAATCCATGAATCTGGGATATCTTTCTTTTTTTATGCCTTCTTTTATTTTACCAATATTTTGCAATTTTCAGTTTACAAATCTCTTGTGTAATTGATTTATTTATCCCTGAGTATTTCATATTGTTTGATGTTATTTATAAATGAGATGACTGAATATATGTGAATCACTTTGGCAGCATAAAAATTAAAAAAAATATGATATCAATAGATACCAATGACATTTAACAAAATTTAGAAAGATTTTCATGATAAAATATGCAGCAATTTAGATATACAGGGAATGCACTTCACTGATTTTTTTAAGGATTTATTTATTTGCTTTGAGGGGTTACAGTGAAAGACAGAGATAGAAAGACAGAGAAAGATCAATCTTCCATTTGCTGGTTCACCCCCCAGATACCCACAACTGCCAGGGCAGACCCAGGCCGAAGTCAGGAGCCAGGAGCTTCATATTGTCTCCAAAGTGGGTGGCAGAGGCCCAGACACTTGGGCTGTCTGCTGCTGCTTTCCCAGGGAGCAGAATTGAAAGTAGAAGAGTTTAGGCCATGAACTGGTGTCCTATAGGATGTTGGCATCACAAGCAGTGCCTTAAACTTCTACATCACAACACTAGGTCCTGTATCAGACCTATTAAAGACATATATGACAAGCTCACAGCTTAGATCATACTCACTGATGCAAAGCTGCAAAGTTTCAAAGTTTTTCTCTAAGATTGGGAATAGGATAAGGATGCTCATGGTGACCATTTCTATTTGGTGTAGTCCTAGAAATCCTAGTAAGTGTCATTCAGCACTGAAAACAAACAAACAAAAATTAAGCGAATAGGAAATGAAATTGTAAGATTCTGTTTGCATATGACATGATTTTCTATACATATATATTACTTTTAATATATGAGTTAAGTGAAGTTGTAGGATACAAAATCAGCATTCACCTCCGCCTTGCGGCACCGGCACACTGGGTTCTAGTCCCGGTCGGGGTGCCGGATTCTGTCCCGGTTGCCCCTCTTTCAGGCCAGCTCTCTGCTGTGGCCAGGGAGTGCAGTGGAGAATGGCCCAAGTCCTTGGTCCCTGAACCTACATGGGAGACCAGGAAAAGCACCTGGCTCCAGGCTTCAGATCAGTACGGTGCGCTGGACACAGCACGCCGACTGCAGTGGCCATTGGGGGGTGAACCAACGGAAAAGGAAAACATTTCTCTCTGTCTCTCTCTCTCACTGTCCACTCTGCCTGTCAAAAAAAAAAAAAAAAAAGAAATATGAAAAAAATACTCTGAAAATTAAAGATAATTTTTCTGTCCATGGGCTCTATGAGTTATTTGTATTATTTATAAAAATGCAAATTTACAAGAGAAACTGCTGAAACTCTTCTTGATTAAGTTTAGCTTGAGAAATTGGAAGTCAGGGTTTTGACCCCTGTGCTCCCAAAAAAGTGATTCTTTATTACGTATGTCTATAACTTAAAATGTAGGTGATTTATTATTCCTTTTTGTTCTAATAGGATAATACAGCACACCACATTTTAAATATTTTAATAAATATTTTGTATATTTTCCTTGCAAATGGCTGATGCCCCATTAGCATATAGCTCAGGCTTTTTCTGGATAACACCATAGCCTGTAAGTAATCATTAACAAAATAAACAAGCTTTCTACCACAGGTATTTGTAGTGAGGTGTGGGCAAATACCTCAAAATATTCTACTTCACATATGTTAGTCACACAATCTAAATGCTGATTCCATATGAATATATTATGGGGTGAATTTTTTTAATTCACCTTTGGAACAAAATGCTTGTGTCCACATACATGGATAGAAATTGTTCTTTGGCGTTGTGTAAAATTGACAGTAAGCCTCTTACAACAGTATCACTTAATAGAACTATTCTTGTCAATAGTTCCTACTGATGAGTTTATAAACATGTGAATAATGCAAATAATGCAAATAATGAGTTTATAAACATGTAAATGCCTTGTATTTGTTCTTGATGGGAGAAGTTTTGATTTCAATGAGGTCTGAATATTCCTATTTTTTGTCTTCATACTTAATGAAAGAATAGCCACCTTTATTCTATAAATCATATTTTAAACTTGTTATGAGAAAAATGTAACAATAATTTTTTTAGCTCAAAGGACAGTGCATTTTTACTAAACAGGTCAATGTATCAATGACATCATTATATAATTTGGTGAAGCCCAATAACGTTCTTTATATTTAGGGAATAGGTACAAATGGATTATGAACTCAATAAAACCAATTTTTCTCATGCTTATGGTTGTTTTGTGAACATTTTTTGTTTTCTTGCTTATGAGAAATTATTATATTTATATATCACTTGTCAATGCACACAGAGATTCATATTTCATTTTGAGCTGGATTTTTTTTCCTTTTTATGCTTATGGTATTTTACTGAGTTGTGGTATTGCTGCTACAATTTTCATCATTACTTTTATGCAGCAATGATCCATTTGTGAGCCACTCATCCACTCCTTGTGATTCACAGACATCATGTAATGTAATAGTAAAAAGAAAAAGATATCAAATTTAACAACAATAACATGCAAATAACAGAAAAATGCATTTCCCAAGACAAATAGCATATTGTTCAAACAGAATATGATCTAAAACAAAGAAAATACCGCAGTATTCATAATATATTTTCCACCTTATGGAAATGATTATTATGCACATAAACAAAGAAGCATATGTAATAGATTGTTCCACAACCATTCCTTGTTAAATACCAAACCTGCCATCAAGGTTCTCATATTTCAAGAGGCATTTACATAGGAGGAAAGATGAGGGAGGAATGGAAATTAATGAATGGAGCATCCATTACAGAGGAAGCAACTTAGCAGAGGTAGAAGTGATTTTTCATGTTAATGACTATATGTGTTAGTTTTTCAAAGAGAAAGTTGAAGTTATGAGTTTAAGAAAAGCATCATATTGTTTGAAAGGTGTTCATAAAATTACTTTGATCTTGTATTCATATTTTTCTCTATGTGATACTGTTGTTTCTAGAAAGAAGTAGATTACAGTTGCTCAACCTTTTACTTGGACTGGTCTTGTGACTTATTTTGATGAATAAAATGAGGGATAGATTATGCTGTGTGAATTCTTAGGCTAGTGTGAAAGACGTTTTGTAGCTTCAGCTTTTGTGTTCTTTGACCAAAGTGGACAAAGAGAACACATTGGGCAAGGGGCATTTAAACCACCCTCCCTGAAGCTCCTCTTCTATATCTTATTCTTTTTTAAATAATTATTTATGTATTTGAAAATCAGATTTGTAGAGACAGAGAAATAGGGGTTGGCATTGTTGTGTAGTGCATTAAGTTTCTGCATGGGACGCCAGCATCCTTGCTGCCCTGGGAACTGCCAAAGTTAGGTGAAGCCTGGGGAGGCATGTTTCCCATTTTTTTTCCCTGTTGACACCTGCTGTTGTTTGATCAGTGAAGTTCTTCTTTGCTAATTCTAAATAAGAGAGAGGGACATCTGGATTATCAAGACATGGACTCCACGTCTATCAAGTTCCCTGATAATGGCCTGGGAATAGCATAGAAGGATAGTCCAATGCTTTGGCCTCTGGCTCCCATGTGGGAGACCCGCATGGGATGTTGGCATCAGAGCAAAGGATATTTAGTATTTTTCTAATTAGAAAATTAGTTCTATGCAGGCAAAATCAGGGATACCATTGACTTTAGGTCAAGCATTGTGGCTTAAAGGGTTAAGCCACTGCTTGCAACACTGACATCCATATGGGTGCTGGTTCTTGTCCTGGCTGTTTTACTTCTGATTCAGCTCATTGCTAACGGCCTAGAAAAAGAAGCAGAGAATTACCAAGGTGCCTGGGTCCCTGCCACCCGTGTGGGAGTCCTGGAAAAAGCTTCTGGCTTCAGCCTGGCCCAACCCTGGCAATTGTGGCCATGAGGGGAGTGATCCAAATGATGAAAGATGTCTTTCTGTGTTGCTCCCTCTTTCTCTGTAACTCTGACTTTTAAACTAAATAAATAAATCTTAAAGTAAAGGAATACCACTGGCTTTATCAAATCACATCTTGATGAATGTTCAATAAATGAAGTTCCTGAAATGCTGAGTGTAGCATGGAGGGTAACTTGAATTCTTTTGTTGCAGGGTGAAGAGAACCAACAGGAGATATTCAATATGTCTGCTTCAAAAATAGAGCAGGAGCATTTCAAGGTCTCTTGCAATTTTATAAGGTCCCTCTTATTCTGTGACTTTAAGCAACTAACCTGCATTGTGTCTTTTATTCACTAGCTTTCCTCAGATATTCATACATGCTGCACACATGATCTGTCTGGTAGAGAATCAGACATAGTGCTTTTTCTATCCATCACTTTCCTGTGAGAACATAGCAAATACATTCCACAGGTAACTCTAAAGTAGATTCTAGGTGAGACTGACCATATCAGACTCCAGGAAAGGGATCACCCTCCCACCTCAGTATTTGAGCTGCATGGCTCTTGCTTGCCATATTTCTCCTTCCTAGGTGATGAAGACATTTCATTCCCCTTTCCTCTGAAACAGTATTGATAGTAAACCAAGATTCCCTTCAGCAGCCTCTCAAGTTGCTGTTTATTTACGGCAGGTGAAGAAATAGGTAGGAACACTACTGGTGACAAATGGTAACAATTATGTACACTTTTCTCCATTGAGATTTACAATATATATTCAGTTCTGACTATCTGCATGTTTTGGATGTGTGTGAAATTGACTACATCTACATTTTGCTCCAAAATTGTGTACCTCATCATCTAAGTCACTCTCAAGTTGGTTACAGGAGTACCAGAGACCTTTTCCTAGGAGGGACATTATTCTCTGTATAGCTTTCTTATTGTCAAGGTTACCTGAAGTAATCTACATACCAAAGTTAAGAACTTTATCCTTTAAAACTTTTTAGAACATTGTTCTAGCGATTTGTCTCTCTTAGGACCCTCAGAAACAAACAAAAGCACAAACACTATCTTATCATGGGAAATATAATTCAAATGCTAGGAAAAAGGAGATATAATAATGATGGCATTATAAGTATTCAGCATCTGTTATATCTTATATGCACACAGTATATTTCCTCCAGAAATGCTGGGGAAGTCCTATATCAGAAAATTTGAGGAATAACATGTTACACCTGTAGAGTCTGCTGGAAATTTATCATATTTTATTTGTCTAATTTTATATGAATATGTAAGGTAGATATTATGGTCTATCAAAGAGAATGCCAATTTAAAATAAGTTTCCCAACCTCACCAACCTGGGATAGATCCTTAGTTACTTTGTTCCTTGAGGTACCAAAGTCATTGTGCAATCTGTTCTCCAGGCTTAGCTGCTGACGCCTATGCCTGATCACTGGGACATGTATTACTCTCTCATGTTATATGTCTGCACTACATGTCCCTCCAGTGGAAACTACTCAAGCATGCAGAAAAATGTGCTAAGCAGAATTCTAAGATGATCCCCCAAATTCCAGTCCCCATTATCCTACTCTATAGCATCCCCTCCCCTTCAGCACGAGCAGGACTTGTGGATGTTATAGAACAGTCTTGTCCTAAATCGAGTATTCTGACAAACGTGAGACAGTCTCTACAGTGACAATATATCTAAGACTCTGCGGTAGCCAATTGGGTAGGGAGATTGTTCTGCCAGCTCTGAGGACACTGCTCTGTTGTGAAAGGGTCGTATAGCAGTGACTGGAAAGTGGTCTCCAGAGAGGACCTGACAGTAACAGACTGCTCCCAGGGAAGTGAGTTGTACAACTCCATTCTACAACTCAAGAAACTGAATTTGACTGACCAAACTTGGGGGAGGTCCTAGAGCTACAGATAGACCAAGCTTTAGCTTGTGTCTTGACTTCAAGATTCTAGTTTCTTAAAACTCAAAGAGTGTGCCCAGATAACTATTGCCCTCATTACTAACTCAAAGGATGTGAGATAATAGGTCATTGTGTTTTGAGCAGCAAGCTTGTGATATTCTTTTTCAGCAATAGGAAAACAACAGAGGACTTTTTAAATGTGTCTTTCTCCTTCCATTCTTGTTACTTTGCCTGGCTTTCAAACACATGTACAGTGTCTAGATAAATGACCAGCCTATTGGGGTATTGAGACTGCACCACTTTTATCAGTTAAATGCCACTCAGGGAGGACATCTCTGTGTGCAAATCAGAGGAGCTTTTTGTCTTCATCTACTGCTACATAAATAAAATTTCAATTGGAGCATACATGATAGACCTACTTACACCTTCAATTTACTCCTGCATTTTTTGTATTCATTAATTGAAGGTTCTCTGGCTATGAGAGAGGAGGCAGAAACCTGGGTTGGATCAGTAAGCATCATGGTGCCACTAATTCTTAGTAGAACGAAATCAATGGGGCTGGCGTTGTGGTGCAACAGGTAAAGCCACTGCTTCTGATGCTGGAATCCCATATGGGCACTGGTTCAAGTCTCAGTTGCTCTGCTTCTGATCCAGCTCCTTGCTGCAGTGGCCTGGGAAAAGCACTGGAGAATGGCCCAAGCGCTTGGGCCCCTGCCACCCATGTGGGAGACCTTGATAAAGCTTTTGGCTCCTGACTTTGGCCTGGTCCAGCCCTGGCAGCTGTGGCCATCTTGGAAGTAAATCAGCAGATGAAAGATCTCTCTGCCTCTTATTCTTTCACTCCTTCTCTCTCTGTAACTCTTTCAAATAAATAAATAAATCTTTTAAAAATATCACCATGGCTGTCTGGCAGCAACAGGAGATGTGTCCAAAAAAGGCCAGCATTTGGCCGGCACCGTGGCTCAATAGGCTAATCCTCCACCTTGCGGTGCCAGCACACCGGGTTCTGGTCCCAGTCGGGGCACCGATCCTGTCCCGGTTGCCCCTCTTCCAGGCCAGCTCTCTGCTGTGGCCAGGGAGTGCAGTGGAGGATGGCCCAAGTTCTTGGGCCCTGCACCCCATGGGAGACCAGGAGAAGCACCTGGCTCCTGCCATCGGAACAGCGCAGTGCACCGGCCACAGCGCGCCTACTGCGGTGGCCATTGGAGGGTGAACCAACGGCAAAAAGGAAGACCTTTCTCTCTGTCTCCTTCTACTGTCCACTCTGCCTGTCAAAAATTTAAAAAAAAGAAAAAATTCTAAAAAAAAAAAATTTCCAAAAAAGGCCAGCATAGAGTATATGAGGAGAAAATACTAAAAGAATCTAACGAGTAAAAAAATGTGAAACACAAGGTTTGAAATTTCTGCTTCCCGAACTAAATCATTTTCATTTCTCCTACCTGGAGGTGGGAAGGGTTTCTAAGGCTATTGTGTCTACATCAGAAAACTCACAGTGGCATCTGCATCACAGAGATAAAATTGCAGGGAAGAAAGATGCATCTTGGGAGCACTGAACTGTTGCATTTGGGGCTGGTGAGCTTGAAATGGATTTAAGAAAATGTGGTATGATTCCTTAATTTGTAATTAAAAATAATTTATGCATAGCCATTAAAAATAAGCACAAAAATTACATCTTTTATTTGCTATCTACCTTATCCACTATACATAAACTATTTCTTCTAAATTCTGCATTCCTGAGTTCTTTTTTTCTATACTTCCAATATATTTCATGAGTAAAATAAGATAATTACTGAAATACACCCTGGAGAATATTTTCTGCAACAATTTTATGTTTTGGGTTTTCTGTGTTTTGCTATTCAAGCTCACACCTGCAGATGAAAACAGAAGGAAATTGCTGTCTTGATATTACTTCTGAATGTTGTGAGCAGTTTAGATCAAGGTTTGACACTCTGAACTGTTCAAATCTCTCAAAGGAAAGTTTTCCCAGTTGAGACTCTTCAAGAGCAAATCTCCACCTCCTAAGACTTTTTGAAATAATTGTTGACTCTCTATAACATTGTCATCAGTTGCCTTACCACATGCACAGAGATAGTGAATAAATTGTTTAAATTGGGCCCTCAGGTGAGGCTTATAACCCAAAGTCTGTTTTATGTTCTAAGTTTAGAAAACATTGAACAAACAATTATCATTCCACAGAATGCCTTTTTTTTTTCTTAAGGATTTATTTTACTTATTTGAAAGGCAGAGTTGAAAGAGAGAGAAAGAGAGAGCAGAGAAAGTCTTCCATCCTCTGGTTCACTCCTCAAATGGCCTCAAAGGCCAGGGCTGTGCCAGGTAGAAGCCAGGACCAGGAGCTTCTTCCAGGTTTTCCATGTGCGCATAGTGGCCCAAGGAATTGGGCCACCTTCTGTTGCTTTCTCAGTGCATTAGCAGAGAGCTGAATAGGAAGTGAAGCAGCAGGAATTGGAACCAGCCTCCGTATCAGATTGCCTGAGCTGAAGGCATTGGCTTTACCTGCTGTGCCACAGCTCCAGCCCCAAATCATCTTTCTTAACCAAAGAACTAACTGACTTTGCATGATTTTTGTGTGCAAATCAGAACTTTTTATTTTATTTTTTTTAGATATTGCCCTCTGTTGCCTGTGGATCTTTTATTTCTTTTTTCTTTTTTTCATTTTCAATTATCTTTATATACAGAAGATCGATTTAGCATATATTAAGTAAAGATTTTATCAGTTTGCACCCACACAGAAACACAAAGTGTAAAATGCTGTTTCAGTACTAGTTATAGCATTACTTCACATTGGACAACACATTAAGGACAGATCCCACATGAGAAGTAAGTACACAGTGACTCCCGTTGTAGACTTAACAATTTGACACTCCTGTTCATGGCATCAGTAATCTCCCTAGGCTCTAGTCATGAGTTGCCAGGGCTATGGAAGCCTTTAGGGTTCGCCGACTTTGATCTTATTCCAATAGGGTTATAGTCAAAGTGGAAGTTCTCTCCTCCCTTCAGAGAAAGGTACCTCCTTCTTTGATGGCCCCATTCTTTCCACTGGGATCTCACTTGCAGAGATCTTTCATTCTTTCTTTTAGTTTTTTTTTTTTTCCCCCCAGAGTGTCTTGGCTTTCCATGCCTACAATACTCTCATGGGCTCTTCAGCCAGATCCGAATGCCTTTAGGGCTGATTCTGAGGCCAGAGTGCTATTTAGGACGTCTGCCATTCTACGAGACTGCTGTGTATCCTGCTTCCCATGATGGATCCTTCTCTCCCTTTTTGATTCTATCAGTGAGTATTAGCAGACACTAGTCTTGTTTGTGTGATCCCTTTGACTCTTAGACCTATCAATGTGATCAATTGTGAACTGAAATTGATCACTTGGACTAGTGAGATGGCATTGGTACATGCCACCTTGATGGGATTGTATTGGAATCCCCTGGCACGTTTTTAACTCCACCCTTTGGGGCAAGTCCGATTGAGCATGTCCCAAATTGTTCTCCTCCCTCTCTTATTCCCACTCTTATATTTAACAGGGATCACTGTTCAGTTAAATTTAAACACATAAGAATAATTGAGTGCTGATTATAGAGTTCAACCAATAGTATTAACTAGAATAAAAAAATACTAAAATGGATAAAGTATTACACTGTACATCACAGTCAGGAAAAGGGCTATTCAAGTCACTGTTTCTCATAGTGTCCATTTCACTTCAACAGGTTTCCCCTTTGGTGCTCAGTTAGTTGTTGCCGATCAGGGAGAACATATGATATTTCTCCCTTTGGGACTGGCTTAATTCACTCAGCACAATGCTGAATTCTACCAGACATTTAAAGAAGAACTAACTCCAATTCTTCTCAAACTATTCAAAACAATCGAAAAAGATGGAATCCTCCCAAATTCGTTTTATGAAGCCAGAATCACCTTAATTCCTAAGCTGGAAAAAGATGCAGCATTGATAGAGAATTACAGACCAATATCCCTGATGAACATAGATGGAAACATCCTCAATACATCTGGCCAATAGAATGCAACAACACATCAGAAAGATCATCCACCCGGACCAAGTGGGATTTATCCCTGGTATGCAGGGTTGGTTCAATGTTTGCAAAACAATCAATATGATGCACCACATTAACAAACTGCAGAAGAAAAACCATATGATTCAATAGACACAGAGGAAGCATTTGATAAAATACAACACCTTTTCATGATGAAAACTCTAAGCAAACTGGGTATGGAAGGAACATTCCTCAATACAATCAAAGCAATTTATGAAAAACCCACAGCCAACATCCTATTGAATGGGGAAAAGTTGAAAGCATTTCCACTGAGATCTGGTACCAGACAGGGATGCCCACTCTCACCACTGCTATTCAATATAGTTCTGGAAGTTTTAGCCAGAGCTTTAGGCAAGAAAAAGAAATTAAAGGGATACAAATTGGGAAGGAAGAACTCAAACTATCCCTCTTTGCAGATGATATGATTCTTTATTTCGGGGATCCAAAGAACTCTACTAAAAGACTATTGGAACTCATAGAAGAGTTTGACAAAGTAGCAGGATATAAAATCAATGCACAAAAATCAACAGCCTTTGTATACACAGGCAATGCCACAGCTGAGGAAGAACTTCTAAAATCAATCCCATTCACAATATCTACAAAAACAATCAAATACCTTGGAATAAACTTAACCAAAGACGTTAAAGATCTCTACGATGAAAACTACAAAATCTTACAGAAAGAAATAGAAGAGGATACCAAAAAATGGAGAAATCTTCCATGCTCATGGATTGGAAGAATCAATATAATCAAAATATCTATTCTCCCAAAAGCAATTTATACATTCAATGCAATACCAATCAAGATACCAAAGACATTCTTCTCAGATCTGGAAAAAATGATGCTGAAATTCATATGGAGACACAGAAGACCTCGAATAGCCAAATTCCATGCATTTTAAGGAACCCTCCTTCCCACCCTTCTTCCTTCTCCCTCTCTTATTCCCACTGTTAATTTTTTACAAAAAAAAATCTCTTATTAGTTTACTTTCCACTCATAATTTTAACCCTACATTAAGTATAGAGGTCAACAAAGAGTATAAAGAAAGAAAAAAGCAAAACATTGTTCTTCAACAGTTGAGACAATGGTTGCAGTTAGTCATCTAATGTCAAAATGTCAATTTAACTCATATACCTTACCTTTTAGGTACTCTGTTAACACGAATCAGGGAAAATATTTGGTGTTTGTCTTTTTGGGATTGGCTTATTTCACCAAGTATAATCGTTTTCAGTTGCATCCATTTTGTTGCAAAAGACAGGATCTCTTTTTTACCATAAGTAGTATTTCACAATGTATTTTTACTTTAAATTATTTACCCAATCATCAGTTGGTAGACACTGGGTTGATTCCATATCTTAGCTATTGTGAACTGAGCTGCAATGAAGATGGGGTATAAATCACTCTTTCATATATGCTGATTTCATTTCAGTGGGGTAAATTCCAAGGAATGGGATGGCTGGATCATATGATAGATCTATATTCATATTTCTGCAGTATCTCAATACAATCTTCCACAATCGCTGCACAAGTTTACATTACCACCAATGGTGGATTAGAGTACCTTTTTCCCACACCCTTCCCAGCATTTATTGTTGGCTTATTTCTCTATGAAAATCATCCTAGCTAGGATGAGGTGAAACCTTATTGTAGTTTTGATTTGGATTTTTCTGGTGGCTAGTGATCCTGAGCATTTTTTCATGTGTATGTTGGCCATTTGAATTTCCTATTTTGAAAAATCCTGTTCAAGTCCTTTGCCCATTTCTTAACTGGATTTTGTTGTTGTTGTTGTTCAGTTTCTGGAGCTCTATATAGATTCTAGATATTAATCCCTTTATCAGTTTCATAGTTTGCAAATATTTTCTCCCATTCTGTCAGTTATCTTTTAACTTTGCTATTTCTTTTGCAGTGCAAAAGCATCTCTGGTCAATATCATCCTATTTGTCAATCTTGTCTTTGATCACCTGTGTATCTGGGGTCTTTCCATAGAAGTCTTTCCCTATACTAATATTTGCATTATTTCCTCATTGTTCTCTAGTAATATAATGGTATTGGGTCATTTTTTTTAGGTCCTTGATCTATTTTGAGTGGATTTTTGAATGAAATGTAAGGTAGATGTTTTGCTTAATAGATCTGCATGTGAATATCCAGTTTTCCCAGCACCATTTGTTGAAGAGACTATCCTTACTCCATGAGTTGGGTGTAGATGCTTGGATTGATCTCTGGAGTTTCTATTCTGTTCTATTAGTCTACAGGTCTATTTTTTCTCCATACAAAGCTTTTTTGGTTATAA
Organism: Lepus europaeus; assembly: GCF_033115175.1. Lineage (NCBI taxonomy): Eukaryota > Metazoa > Chordata > Mammalia > Lagomorpha > Leporidae > Lepus > Lepus europaeus. The sequence goes on along the minus strand of NC_084832.1, from coordinate 7,941,417 downwards.
CTGTGCTGCAGTATGTCTTGAAATCTCGTATTATGATGCCTCCAGCTTTTTGTGTGTGTGTGTGTGTGTGTGTAAGATTGCTTTAGCTGTTCAGGGTCTATTGTGTTTGCATATGAATTTTTTTTTTATTTAACAGGTAGAGTCATAGACAGTGAGAGAGAGAGACAGAGAGAAAGGTCTTCCTTCTGTTGGTTCACTCCCCAAATGGCTGCTACAGCCAGCTCTATGCTAATCTGAAGCCAGGAGCCAGTTGCTTCCTCCTGGTCTCTCATGTGGGTGCAAGATCCTAAGCACTTAGGCCATCTTCCACTGTCCTCTGGGGCAACAGCAGAGAGCTGTACTGGAAGAGGAGTAGCCGGGACTAGAATCAATGCCCATATGGGATACCGCCTTTGCAGGTGGAGGATTAACCAAGTGAGCCGTGGTACCAGCTCTCTTGCATATGAATTTTAGCATCATTTTTTCTAGATCTGAGAATAATGCCTTTGGTATTTTGATTGAGATCACATTGAATCTGTAAATTGCTTTCAGTAATATGGTCATCTTGATTATGTTGATTCTTCCAATCCATAAACATGGAATATTTTCCCATTTTTTGTGCCTTCTTGTCTTTGTTTCTTTAATGTCTTGTAATTTTCATTATATTGATCTTCTACTTCTTTGTGTAAATTTATTCTGAGGTATTTAATTTTTTATAGCATGTCTAAATGGGATTAATCTTAAAAGTTATTTCTTGGGCATAGTATTCTCTGTGTATACAAAGGCTATAGATTTTTGGGTGTTAATTTTATATCCAGCCTCTTTACCAAACTCTTTTTTGAGTTCCAATAGTCTCTCAGTGGAGTCTTTTGTATCCCCTATAAAAAGAATCATGCCATTTGCAAATAGGGATGGTTTGATTTCCTCCTTTCCAATTTGTATCGCTTTGATTTCTTACCTAATGGCTCTGGCCAAAACTTTCAGGACTATATTGAATAGCAATGGTGAGAGTGGGCATCCTTGTCTGGTTTTGAATTATTGTGGGAATGTTTCCAATTTTTCCTCATTCAGTAAGATGATGGCTGTAGGTTTGTCATAAATGGCTTTGGTTATATTGAGGAATGTTCCTTTATACACAATTAGCTTAATGTTTTCATCATGAAAGGATGTTATTTTTTATAAAGTGCTTTCTCTGTATCTATTGAAATAATCATATGGTTTTTGCTTCAGTTTGTTAATGTGGTGTATTACATTTATTAATGTGCAAATGTTGAATCATCCCTACATACCAGCTGTAAATCCCATTTGGTCTGTGTGAATGATATTTATGATTTGTTGTTGGATTTGATTAGCTAGTATTTTGCTTTAAATTATTAATTATGCTTATAATTTTAATATGAAATGAAAAGTTTGCAATCAGTCTCTTTCTGTATTGTGGCATTTAAACTTGATGCTTATAAATTCAATTTCAAATTTTATTTTCGCTAGTTTATTTACTCACGGTAAATTTGTTACAGGTCTTAGATCAGCTAGTTCAAGAAGAAATTAAGCTGTTAGTTGGATTTACCACCTTTATATCTGGTGGTGTTTTCTTGTGGTGGAATACACTTGAAACCCTCTGTATAGTTTTTTCCTCTTGCTTCTTTGCAAGTAAAAGAAGGACCTAAGTTCCTACAAATCTAAATTTGAAGATAATCTGGAACCATAAAGTTTCAGAATTGTAATTGAAATCTAGGGAGTTTCTGATTCTAAGTCAACACAGTTATTTGTTTATTTGCTTTTTTTTCTAATCTCTTCCTTGATATTATCAAATGCTTTACCAATGCTTTTCAAGTACAGTTAGAAATTTTTCAGGAAAATTACTTTCAACAAATATTTTCTTGAAACAACCAATTATTATCCATTAACATGTCTATTGTTGGTTCAAATGTGAGTTCATAATTCTTAAAATATTTATTATGTAGGTATTTGAAAGTTAGTTTGATGCACGGGGAGGGAGGTTGAGAGAGAAAAGGTGGGGAAAAAAGAGAGAGATCCTACATCTACTGGTTTACTCCTAAATGGTCTGTTCTTACTGAGCCAAGCTAAAGTCAGGAGCCAAGAACTCCATTCTTGTCTCCCATATTAGTGGGAAGGACTGAAGCTCTTGGGTCATCATTTGCTGTCTTCTCAGCCACATAAGTGGAGCTGGTTCAGGAGCATGGAGCAGCTGGAATTTAAACTGGCACTGTGAAATTGATTGCCAGAGCACAAGATGTGGCTGAGTTTGCTGCACCATCACACTGATCCAATGGATCTTGGTATATATTTCTTTTTCTTTTTTCTTTCTTTCTTTCTTTTTATTTTATTTTTTTTTGATAGGCAGAGTTAGACAGTGAGAGAGAGAGAAAGAGAGAAAAGTCTTCCTTTTTCCGTTGGCTTACCCCTCAAGTGGCAGCTACGGCCAGCGCTGTGCCAATCCGAAGCTAGGAGCCAGGTGCTTCCTCCTGGTCTCCCATGCAGGTGCAGGGACAAGCACTTGGTCCATCCTCCACTGCCTTCCTGGGCCAAAGCAGAGAGCTGGCCTGGAAGAGCAGCAACCAGGACAGAATCCGGCACCCCAGCCGAGGCTAGAACCCAGGGTGCCAGCGCTGCCGGCAGAGGATTAGCCTGGTGAGCCATGGCGCCAGCCCTTGGTATATATTTCTTAATTTAGGCTAACATTAAATATTTTTTTGGTAAATTTGAAAAGAAATTAGTATTTTGAAGTACTTATTACTAAAATGATCATTAATGCAATTCAAATAATACTTTAAAGTTATCAATGTATGAGGCAATACAAAATTTTCTATATTCTCTTAATTTATTTTGATGTAACTAAGAAACACTTTCTTTCCCTAAATCCCAAATAAAGAAATTACTAGCAGCAAATGAAATAATATTTTGAAGGAAATGTTATTTTTAAAAAAAATCTACAGTTTGTTTTTTTTATTTTATGAAAATAAATGTAAATAACATATTTAAATCATTAACATGCTATGGCTCTTTGGGCTTAACATCAGTGAACTTTAGGACAAGAGAGAAGCAGTGGAGGTGATTAATGCGCCTGTCATGTGTGAACTGAAGCAGGGAAGTTAAGCAAACAGCACTGTCGTGGGATCCCAAATGTCATTGTGCAAATTTAATATGTTCATTAAAGAAGAGATAACTGTTATTTTAACGATACAGTTCAAGGACATAAGTCACAGTTTGCACCCTATTGCAAAAACACACTGCTAAGTTTGGTCCCCATCACTTCATGTTACATAGGAAAACTTACAGTCAATGAATTGGCAGTCAACAGAGAGGGGGAATTTGCATTAGTTTTCATAATGCCAATAGAAAATAATAAGAGGGAGGAAGCATGTTGACTATTTACAGAGGAAAACACTGGGCTAGAAAAATATTTAACTCAATATGGTTTCTAAATGGTTACACATATTTTAAGGAGCTTTTTAAAAAAGATTTATTTATTTAAAAGTCAGAGTTACCCAGACAGAGAAGGAGAGACAGAGAGAAGTCTTCCATCCACTGGTTCACCTCCCAATTGGCCACAATGGCTGGAGCTGTGCCAATTCGAAGCCAGAATCCAGGAGCTTCCTCTGGGTCTCCCAGGTGGGTACAGGGGCCCAAGGACCTGGGCCATCTTCTACTGCTTTCCCAGGCTATCGTAGAGAGCTGGATAGGAAGTGGAACAGCTGGGACTAGAACCAGTCCCATATGGGATGCCAGCACTGCAGGCGATGGCTTTACCCACTACACCATAGTGCCGGCCCCAAGGAAATTTGTAAAACTGATTTCTTTTTTTTCAATGAAGTTTTATTTGCATTATGAGAAATAATTATATGTATAGAGATATTCATCCATGTACCATATATATTATCAATCCTAGATACATATTTATAATATATAAATATTATTCTCAAAGTAGACAATTTTCTACTTAAAAATAGCCAAATATAGTTGAGTGCTATATAGTAACAAGTAAATTTGGTTTGTTCTTTGAATCACACATGATCTTTAGTCATTGATGCAATGGAGTCAAAAATGATAGGAAACTGGCAAGAAAATAATCATTATACAGACCATTTATGAGAGAGCAACTTTTTAAAAATATAAAAAATACATCGTCATTGTGCTTCTGTAAAAATAATATAGACTTTTCAAATACCTACAGTGAAAGCAAAATGTACTAAAATACTTCAAAAATTTCAGTGAAAAACAGAAGAAAAGGCTACGTTTTTTGGTGTAAAAACTTTTTGAAATCCATGCAGTTTTCTTACGAAATTTGTGTCTATGAATATTTTGAAGACCTTTCATATAAATCATTTAAACTAATAGAGTATCAACTCACAGAAATCTATATAAAATGCCAGAATGTTGCTTGTTTATTTATTTATTTGTTTGTTTGTTTATTTATTTTGCCAGGCAGAGTTAGACAGTGAGAGAGAGAGACAGACAGAAAGGTCTTCCTTCCATTGGTTCACCCCCAAAATAGCCATTAAAACTGACGCGCTGCAGCAATCCGAAGCCAGGAGCCAGGTGCTTCCTCCTGGTCTCCCATGCAGATGCAGGGCCCAAGGACTTGGGCCATCCTCCACTGCCTTCCCAGGCCACAGCAGAGAGCTGGACTGGAAGAGGAGCAACTGGTACAGAACCTGGTGCCCCAACGGGGACTAGAACCCGGGGTGCTGGCACTGCAGGTGGAGGATTAGCCTAGTGAGCAGCAGTGCTGGCCCAGAATGTTCTTTATCCCCCACATTGTCAAACATACTCGTAGATAAAATGTGGTTAATAAGGCCGCCGCTGTAGCTCAACAGGCTAATCCTCTGCCTTGCGGCACTGGCACACCAGGTTCTAGTCCCAGTTGGGGCGCTGGATTCTGTCCCAGTTGCCCTTCTTCCAGGCCAGCTCTCTGCTGTGGCCCGGGAGTGCAGTGGAGGATGGCCCAAGTGCTTGGGCCCTGCACCCCATGGGAGACCAGGAGAAGCACCTGGCTCCCGCCTTGGGATCAGCGTGCTGCGCTGGCTGCAGTGCGCCTGCCGCGGCGGCAATTAGAGGGTGAACCAACGGCAAAGGAAGACCTTTCTCTCTGTCTCTCTTTCTCACTGTCCACTCTGCCTGTGGGAAAAAAAAATGTGGTTAATAAAATTTCAAATATCTATCAGTTTTGTTGTATTGTTGAAAAATAAACCAGAAGACAAAAATAATTTTATGCCCAAATATGGTGGTTTTGTGCATGTATTTAAAATGATAAACATATATATATATGAATATATATGAACATGCTATACAAATATATATATATATTAAGCTATACATGTATATATGTATATATAAATACATATATACATGTACTGAAGTTCATATATATATGAATCTACAATCTCTAATAGAAATCACAATTTAGGTGCTGGTGCTGTGGCATAGAAGGTTAAGCCTCCATCCTCAGTGGCAGCATCCCATATGGGCACCAGATCAAGTCCCAGCCGCTCCACTTCTGATCTAACTCCCTGCTAATGTGCGTGGGAAAGCAGCAGAGGATGGCTCAAGTTCTTCGGCCACTGCACCCATGTAGGAGATCTGGAGGAAGCTCCTAGCCCCTGACTTTTGCCTGGAGTAGCTCTGGACATTGCAGCCATTCAGGGAGAGAATCAGTGGATGGAAGATCTGTTTCTCTCTCTCTCTCTCTCTCTCTCTCTCTCTCTCTCCTCCATATCTCTGCCTTTCAAATAAATTAACACATCACAAAAAAGAGAAGTCACAGTATTTATAAATTCGGCGACTTGGGACTGCCATGCTCATAACCTTGGATGCTGCCACAGCTCCAGCCTTCTCTACTAAGTAGTCAGAGAGAAAGGGGAGGTAGGTAAGTGCAAGCATGTAACCCCCATGTCCTTCTTGTGTTGCCTCATATGTTTCCAGAAACAACTTTTTAAATGAAGTCCTTGGTACTGAGTCAACAGCGATGAGCACAGCTCTTGGAGATTACTCCTGCGATGGCTCTACTGGGAGCCCCACTTTCCCTCCCTTGTGAATCATAGCATTCATCACTGGTGTCTTATAGCTGGTATGAAGAGATCTTAAAATTCTTGGAAAATTCATATTATGTAAAACTATGCATGGATTTTAAATATTTTTGCACTAAAATAAGCTTATATTATAATTCAATGTTTCTGCAATGTTTTTGAAGTGGTCTCATACATGCTCAACATCTCCTGCCAGACAAAATTGAGCACAACCAAGCTGATGTCCAATTCATAGGCTTTTCTTATCCTGCTTAAGTCATTTGCATATCATTGCTTCTTGTCTGCCATCCATTTTTTACTATCCTTTGGCATTCTAGAATGTTCTTTTTCAGCCAGCCCATTCTCTCTGTTATTTTAAATTTATACTTGGCTTTCCATCATTTGCATGGTGAAAGCCACAAATTAATGCCAACTATGAAAATGTGCACTTCTTGTAATAGTTACAACTATCTGGGCCGGCACTGTGGTGTAGCCGGTAAGGCTGCCACCTGCAGTGCTGGCATCCCATGTGGGCACTGGCTGTTCCACTTCTGATGCAGTTCTCTGCTGTGGCCTGGGAAAGCAGTAGAAGACAGCCCAAGTCCTTGCATCCTTGCACCCGTGTGGGAGACTCCGAGGAAGCTCCTGGTTTCTGGCTTTGGATGAGCTCAGCCCCTGCCTTTGTAGCCATTTGCAGAGTGAACCAGTGAGTGGAGGACCTCTCTCTCTCTCTCTCTCTCTCTCTCTCTGCCTCCGCCTCTCTGTTACTCTGTCTTTCAAATAAATAAATAAATCTTTAAAAAAAAAAAACCTATTACAATACAAATGCATTCAATAACAGGAAGAGCCATTTTTTTTTTTCAATTGTGCAACCAGTTTGTCTTTCCTGAATTCCAGTTACCTCTCACTCGCAATTTACTTGTGTGTGCTGACCCTATGATTTAGAAATTGATTGCACTGTCTTCCTGAGCAGCAGATGGACTCACTCTGCAGCAAGGCAGTCATCATGCTGTCCTGATGCAGACACAGAGCTCTCCTATGCTCTGTGACTCACGGATGGATATTCCAAATTGCAGCACTTTTCTCAATACTGTGAATCTCACTCATCTAGGTGTAGCCCAGGATTCTTGCGTGTGTGTTTGGGGGGCGGGTAGGAGACAGTATCACAGCCATCTGCAAACTGATTCTTGGTAATACGATGCTTAATAGCAGAGGATAAACCACCGTGCTGACCTAAGGCACCCGTTTAACTTTCGAGCTGCCTTTTCGCTGGTCTCAGTGGGACCTGTCAGCACTAAGGAGAATGGTGCTGTCCGTCACTTTATAACAGCTTGTAGAAAATGAAGATCTTCAAAACTGAGCTCCATCAACGATCACTTCTGATTTATTCATTGGTGTGATAGGCCATGACCATGTTCTATTTCTTTTTGCAACTTCACTCTTTCATCAAGGAAGTTGTCTGAGCTGTGTATCTGAACATATCATAGTTATGTTACAAAGAAACACACACAGGGCCATCTCTGTGGTATAACAGGTTGAGCTGCCACCTGCAATGCTGCCATCCCATGTGGGTACTGGTTCAGGTCCTGGCTGTTCAACTTTCAACCTATCATCCCATTAATGGTCTTGGAAAAGCAGCAGAGGATAGCATGGGTGCTTGGGCTCCTGGTACCTCCATGGGAGACCTGAACTTTGGCCTGGCCCAGCTCTGGCTATTGCAGCACTCTGGGCAGTGAGTCTGCAGGTGGAAGATTTTTCTCTCTTTCTCTCCAGCCTCTCCAGCTCTTTCAAATAATAAATAAATCATAGGCCGGCGCCGCGGCTCACTAGGCTAATCCTCTGCCTTGCAGCGCCGGCACACCGGGTTCTAGTCCCGGTCGGGGCACCGATCCTGTCCTGGTTGCCCCTCTTCCAGGCCAGCTCTCTGCTGTGGCCCGGGAGTGCAGTGGAGGATGGCCCAAGTTGTTGGGCCCTGCACCCCATGGGAGACCAGGAGAAGCACCTGGCTCCTGCCATCAGAATGGCGCAGTGCGCCGGCCGCAGCGCGCCTACCGTGGCGGCAATTGGAGGGTGAACCAACGGCAAAAGGAAGACCTTTCTCTCTGTCTCTCTCTCACTGTCCACTCTGCCTGTCAAAAATAAAAAAAAAAATTAAAAATAAATAAATAAATAAATCATTAAAAAAAAAAAGCACACACACAGTCTTTTTTCCTTTATATGTTAAAACCTGACATTATAAAGTAGAATTAATAATGTTATTCTAACAGGTAAATGTCATATTAATTTATTGAGTCATGATGAGCATGATGAAGCTCTCCAGAAACTGGGTAGCATTCAGCTAATGTACCAAAAAGAGTACTGACTGCCAATAAAAAATTTAAGTTAATGCCGGCGCCGTGGCTTAACAGGCTAATCCTCCGCCTTGCGGGGCAGGCACACCGGGTTCTAGTGCCGGTCGGGAGCTGGATTCTGTCCCGGTTGCCCCTCTTCCAGGCCAGCTCTCTGCTATGGCCCAGGAAGGCAGTGGAGGATGGCCCAAATGCTTGGGCCCTGCACCCGCATGGGAGACCAGGAGAAGCGCCTGGCTCCTGGCTTCGGATCAGTGAGATGCGCCGGCCGCAGTGGCCATTGGAGGGTGAACCAATGGCAAAAAGGAAGACCTTTCTCTCTGTCTCTCTCTCTCACTATCCACTCTGCCTGTCAAAAAAAAAAAAAAAATTAAGTTAAACACATATATGTGTATATTGTGTTTTTTAATTACTCCATTTTATCATATATACTATATAAAATCTAGTGACTCTTTCAAAAATCTTTTTTTGAAAATAATTGATTTTTTTCATTGACCACTGCATATGTTTCCCTTCTTTTTAAAGGTTTATTTTACTTATATGAAAGGCAGAGTTACAAAAAAAGACAGAGAGAGAGAGCAACAGAGAGATCTCCCATTCAATGATTCAGTCCCCAAATGGCTGCAACAGCCAGGGCTAGGCCAGACTAGAGCCAAGTGCCAGGAGCTACCTCTGGGTCTCCCATGTGGGTGCTGGCGCCCAAGGACTTGGGCCACCTTGCACAGCTTTCCAAGATGCATTAGAAAGGAGCTGGACTGGAAGTGGAGCAGCCAGGACTGGAACAGGCTCTCATATGGGATGTCTGCATCGCAGGAGGTGGCTTTACATGCTATGCCACAATGTGAGCCCGTAGTTGCCTTATTTCTCATAAAAGCTTTAAAAATAAACAACTGATGCAACATATTTTGAGAAAAAAAATATTTCAGCAGATAGGAGAAAAGAGGGAAACTAGAAATGGAAGATATCATTTAAATGAACCTGATAGAGGCTAGCGTTTGGGACAAAAGGTTAAGCCACTGCTTGTGACACCGTCCTCCTGTATCAGAGCCCTGGCTCCAGTCCTAGCTTCAGATCAGCGCAACTCTGGCTGTTGTGGCTAATTGGGGAGTGAACCCGCCGAAGGAAGACTTTGCTCTCTCTCTCTCTTTGTCTCTCCTTCTCTGTCTGTGTGGCACTTTCAAATAAATAAATAAATCTTAAAAAAAAAAAAAAAACAAAGAGAGAGAAACAAGCATCATTTTAAGTAAATTTGATCAGGTGGAGGAGGTAGAGTTGAATGAGACATACTATAAATAAATTGGACCTAAGAAATGCTAGCACAAAATAGGTACATTCAGCTAAGCACACTCAGGAAGAAAAGCCATTCAAAAGTGATCATCTGGCAGTCTGACGCCAAAGTTCGTGATTTTTTCCATAGTCGTTGGACACTTATTTATTAAAACAATTTAGTACAACATTTTATAACTTAGATTTACTGATAATTTAAAGTCTACTTGATGTCACAAAATCGAATGGTGATACACCATACATTAAAATACACTTTCTGGGGGCAGTTTTGTTGTTGAGCTGGTAAGGCCGCTGCCTGCAATGCCAGCATCCCATGAGGGCACCAGTTTGGGTCCTGGCTGCTCCACATCAATCCAGCTCTCTGATAATGGCCTGGGAAAACCAGAAGAAAATGGCCCAAGAGTTCGGGCTCTTCTTCTGTAGCTTTGGCTTTCAAATAAATGAAATAAATCTGTCAAATAAAAAAGTAAAATAACCTCTCTGCATTTTTCCTTGAAATCCCAATAACAGATTAAGTTCAAATTGTTTTCATGAAAACAATTTCCAATGAGAAAATATAAGCATAATATTACTATGACATAAACATGATTACCCCACATAAAATGTAGTTATCATACAGACTTTTATATCTACTTATACTATAGATAATTACTTAGTGAAAAATCTAGATGTATTATTCCTACTAAATATCAAAAATTAAAAATGGAAATATAAGAAAGTGTGGCAAAAGCAAAAGTGCCATTTCCATCTCTTCTAATTTTCACTGAACAATGGGATTAATAATGTAGACATGTACCTCTCCCTGGATCTGTGCAATTCTCTTGTGTGTTCATGCAATGCAAGTACACATGTCTATTATACCCTGTATAGCATGACTCTAATTAATATACATACAGCATTACCACCAAGGGTTTTGATTTTCAAATCTTTTATTACATTATATTTGTGACTGATCCGCTGAAGGGGCTGGCATTACCTTGGAATGATCACAGTTTTAGTAGTTTACAAATCAGAATGGCGTGTAAGAAACAATACATGATGTGTTATTTTATCATCATATGCTATGTTATTTATAGTATGTGGGCCTCACTAAACTTTATGCACTAGGTATTTTATAATTGAGCGTTAAAAATAGTTGCCACTGAAGTTTTCTTTGAAATATATTTTAGAACTTACATGTCCATCAAGCACTCAAATAGTTGTTAAATTAGGTATGCAAAACCTGAGCCGTATCAACCACAGAATGCAAGACTCAACCGTTTGACTTACCCATTCATTTTTCATACGCAGCATTCTTGACCTCTTCATGATATGTGAGAATTTATGAGCCCAGTGTTGTGGCATAGCAGGTTAAACAGATGCCTGGGATGCTGGCATCCTGTATGGGAGCTGCTTTGTGGTCCCAAGTGTTTGGGCCCCTGCAATCACATGGGAGAGCCAGATAAATTGCCTGACTTTCGGCCCAGCCCCAGCCTTGCAGCCATCCGGAGAGATAGCCAGAGGCTGGACGATATCTTTGTTTTCTGTCTCTCCTCACTCTCTGTAACTCGGACTTTCAAGTAAATAAATAAATAAATAAATAAATAAATAAATCGTATATATGTATATATATATATATATATATATATATATATATATATACCTAACCCTATATATATGTATATATACATATATATGATTTAACTCTTCCATTTTTATGTTACCAAAGTTTCGCTTCTGTCAGTCCTTTGCTTTATAAATGCAAATATAAAATGCCTGTTTCAAGATGGGAGTTTGAGTGCAGCAGTTACGATACTGCTTGGGATATCTGCATCTCATATCAGAGTGCTTGGGTTCCAGGACCAGCTCTATTACAGATTCCATCCTCCTGCTAATGCATACTCTGGGAGTCAACTGTTGATGGCTCAAGTATTTGGGTTCCTGTAACCAATTAGGAAGACATGAATTAAATTCAGGGCTCCTGGCTTTGGCCTGGCCTGGCCTTGGCACTTTGGGGAGTGAACTAGTATATGAGAGGTCTGTATGTCTCTGTCTTTCTGTGTGTTGTGTGTGTGTGTTTGTCTGACACCCCAGCTACTTTCAAGTCTTCCCTTTATTTTCATCCTCGTCTCTTGCATGTGCCCAATAGTGAGTGAGGATTTCCATCTGTCTCTTTAGCCTTTAGAAAAGATCCAGAGGTGTTCAGAAAGGATTCAGATCTGGAAGTATCATCTTATGTTTTAGGTATTTTTTAAGAATGATTTATTTATTTGAAAGTCAGAGCTACAAAGAGAGAGAGAGAGAGAGAGAGAGAGAGAGAGAGAGAGAGAGAGAGATCTTCAATCTGCTGGTTCACTCCCTAGATGGCCACAACAGCCAGGGCTGGGCCAGGCAGAAGCCAAGAGCCAAGAGCTTCTTCCAGGTTTCCGCACATTGTTGGCATGGGAACAAGCCCTTGGGCCAAATTCTGCTGCTTTTCTCAGGCCATTAGCAGAGAGCTGGATCGGAAGTGGAGCAGCTGGGACACAAACTGGCACCCATATGGGATGTTGGCATTGCAAGCAGCAGCTTTACCCACCATGCTACAATGCCGAGACCATATATGTTTTATGTATCTTCTTGCATAGAAACACTCTTCTCTGTCTTCCTCTTTTCCTCAAATAATTGTCATCATTAGCTCCTGCTCTGGTGAGAAGCTGCTCACTGACTGTGCCATACTTTATCCAATTATCTGACATAGTGAGTCAAGGTCTTTAGGAGAGGTAACACTTCCTGATGGGTCTTTTCCCAGTGCCTTTGAGCTCTGCTAGGTGCACACTGCTGTCACTGTGATTTGTGTCTTTCTGTCACATTATCTTGGAAGCCTGTCTATCGCAGTCACACCTCTGGTATGAGTCTCTGTGTGCACAGATCTTTTAAAATTAAGGCTTTGAACACTGCGGTATTTGAATTGTGTTCACATTGTGTCAAGAAAACACATAAAACCAGAAATTGTTTTCCCAGGATCAGCAAGGGGAGGCTCATTCCTGTTTCTCCCTCCTTCTGGCAGGCAGGATATTTAAGGCTTTATGATCGGTCTTTGGCTACATCACATGTGTTTTTGTTTTTCACCAGCAGAGCTCACCAAAACATTCATCACAAACTGAGTCATAAGCAAGTTTGCCAAAATGTCCTATTTATTTTTCTTCCTACCTGGACTTAGTTTTAAGGAAGTCTGGGGAGCATTATGGTTTAAAATTGAAGTTACGTCTAAATTGGTAGTTTAAGCTAAAATCCTATGCAAAGCCTATTTAATGTGAATTTTTCATAACCAAAGCCTTCAACTGAAGCTTTTTTTTTTCTTAAAGACATGGTGGTTAAAGAATGTATTTCCTGTTTTCATTTAAGATGTTTATGAAAAAATTAAGATGGGAGAAAATTATACACCACAGTATGAAAATCTAAAATACGAATTCCATACTGAAGTTCATATAATGGTTGGCTACCAAATGGTAAGCTAATATTCTTAATTAATCTTTGAATGAGAATAGAAGATTTCCTGAGGACAGCACTGTGGTATAGTTGGTAAATCTGCCGCCTGCAATGCCAGCATCCCATATGGGGGATGGATTGAGCTCAACTTCTGATCCAGCTCCCTTGTAATATGTCTGGGAAAGCAGCAGAAGATGGCTCAAATGCCTGGGTCCTTGCACCCCCAAGGGAGTCCTGGATGAAGCCCCTGGCTCCTGTCTTCAGGTAAGCCCAGCGCTGGCCCTTGCAGCCATTTGGAGAGTGGACCAACAGATGGAAGTTATCTCTTCTCTGTCACTCATTTTCTCTTTCTCTGTGTAGCTCTGACTTTCAAAAAGTCAATCAATCAATTTTAAAATAAAAAGCATTCCCACTGTAAGGTGGGAAGAATCACCATGTTCCTAAAGTTGTACTTATGAAATTCATGAAGTTTGTACTCTTTAAAATAAATTACTTCTGGGGAAATAACAAAACCAAAAGGATTATCACAGTGTTAAAACTGTAGTATTGTTTTTAAGCAACGTTAAAAAGGCTCTTAAAGAAAGGTGGAATATAAGAAATACGTGTTATTCCTTTAACTTACATAATTTTATACTTACCTAATTAGATATATTGTCCTTGATATTTTCTAACAAGAGAAAAGAATAATTAAAAATAACATTTATACAAGCATAGCCTCAGAAGATTGTTTTACTGTCTGGTTTTTAATAATCACACGCTCTGAATTCTCATCCCCTACTATCATATTCTCTTTGAACATAGGAAATCACTTAACAGATTGGTTATGTATCAGAGTAGATGAGAGAATTAATTATGGAATTAAATTTTTAAAGGTTAAATATTATTCTTTATTAATAATTATATTATTAATTTTGGGACTTCTATCACTTATTTATAATATAGTCTGTGTTCATGGGATAACATTTTGCTTCCTAATGTATTTCTTTAAGCCCCCACAGCATACACTTCTCATTTTCTACTCTGTTGCTCCTTCCAAAGTTTCTTCAAATGTCTCTGTTCATTTTGGCAAATAATGACAGAATTTACAGAGCTGCCATCACCCATCCTCCCCAGTGTCTATACATCTTCTCCACACGTGCCAGTGAACCTTGTACCTGACCTCGCCCAACATGACTGTTTTCAGCATCTAGGTCTTCACCCAGTCCCTACTCTGCCCTGTGCCCTTGCGCACAGTTGTCAACACCCATGGGACAGAAGCTCGCTCTTGGTCCTGTCTCCTTCACTTCCCAAAATGAACCCACTTCTATCAATTTTACTTTCATACATCCTTTCAAATTGCTTCCAGGCTACAAGTGATAAATATTCCATGCAGAACTGCCATTGTCTCTCAATTAGAGATAATAATAACTTTTTCCAGGATTCAGTCACAAAATGTCTAACTTTGCTGTTGTTTCATTTTGTTTTGCATTGTTTGTAATACTTCATATGTCCTTCAGAATCATCACTTGACACTTCACCCGTTGCTCAACGCACCTCTGAGACTCGGCTCTGGACACCCTGTTGTTCAATTCAAACATTTTGTCATTAATATGGCTGCCCTAACTCAAAAGATAATTTTTGTCTCAGAGCATTATGTGGTTTCCTTTAAAATTCCAAAATCAGCTAAAAGACTGTGTTTACTCCTGCCATGGTTTCAGTAATGTTGTGATCTTCTAGACCCACCACGTAGCTTCAAGAAGGAATTTCTGTTGCATTGCAGTTCCTGAAGGAGGGCCCAACAAGTACTTAGACATCTCTAAATACCCACTGAACAAAGTAGAAGACTGTTAAAATGATTATTGGCATTATCTATTTAGTAATCATTTTCTAGATTGAACAAGAACATTGTTATTGTAATGACTGCTTTATAGAGCAAAAGATAGCTGTGGTGCAGTGGGCTAATCCTCCCCCTGCAGCACCAGCATCCCATATGGGTGCTGGTTCTTGTCCCGGCTGCTTGACTTCTGATCTAACTCTCTGCCATGACCTGGGAAAGCAGTAGAAGATGGCCCAAGTCCTTGTTCTCCTGCACCCATGTGGGAGATCCGGAAGAAGATTCTGGCTGCACGCATTTGGAGAGTAAACCAGCAAATGGAAGATCTATCTCTCTGTCTCTCCCCCTCACAGTTTTTAATTTTTTTTTTTTTTTTGACAGGCAAAGTGGACAGAGAGAGAGAGAGAGACAGAGAGAAATGTCTTCCTTCCATTGGTTCACCCCCCAAATGGCTGCTACAGCTGGCACACCACACTGATCTGAAGCCAGGAGCCAGGTGCTTCTTCCTGGTCTCCCACGCGGGTGCAGGTGCCCAAGCACTTGGGCCATCCTCCACTGCCTTCCCGGACCACAGCAGAGAGCTGGACTGGGAGAGGAATAACGGGGACAGAATCCAGTGCCACTACTGGGACTAGAACCCGGTGTACCAGCGCCGCAGGCGGAGGATTAGCCTAGTGAGCCACGCCACCGGCCCAGTCTGTAATTCTACCTTCCAAATAAAAAAATAAAATCTTTTATATACATAAAAAAAGATAGAATGTGAAACACAGTGAAAATAGACAAGTTCCAAAAGTCATGAATTTTAAGTTCATAGCTAAAGAGAGAAACAAGTTAAGCAAAAAGTTTATTAAACGAACTTGATTTTGAGATATGAGCCTAAGACAAGTTTTACCATGAGAAAAGGGGACCAACAGAAACTGAGAAGGTGGCAGCATTACGATAGAAGAAATGTATGGTGGACCAGGGTCTAAGAAACAGAGCGAGAGATTGTGCACATGTAGCTGAAGAAAGTGAGCAGACGCAGCCATCGAGAGCATTTACTGTGGCTGCTGGAGAACCCGTAACACTGCAGTGGAATCATGGCTTCTCCTCAGTGAATCCCATCATCGAGGATGTGAAGTCCTGGAAATCTAGCTTGGGGAAAAATTGAGTTCTTCTCTCTAGAATTATATTTTTTAAATTTTCCTGCAATAAGCTTCACAGATAAAAAACAATGTCACTTCAATATTCATGTGGCAATAGCAATGATTTTTTCCCTAACAGACTCATACATTGTAAGGTAAATTACAAACTTATTTACTCTTAAAGCTGCAAAGATCATAGAAACATGAAATTCCATTGTCTCATAGATTTAAAAACTGATGACACCTCACTAGGTCAAGAATAGACCTAGAAATATAACCTGAGTTGGTATTCAATCAAATGTCATTTGAAAATTGCTCCCTAGAATTTTGCCTTTCTTGCATGATCCCATATCAGTGGCTGCTCTGAGAATAACCAATCTTGGTTTCCTAAATGTTTACAGAATTTCCTGGCTAACATTTGTACAGACTCACGATTATGCACTTCATGCATCAGTTCATGTTCCCTTGAATATGTGTAGATGATTTAATGCAATGCAGGTTCTCTGAAAAGGGTTATCATTCAGATAGGGCAGAGAATAGAATCCTTTAAGTGAGAGATGGAAAGACCACCAGGTCACTCCATCTATGCCCTCAATAATGCAGGTGTGAGTATTTGACGAGCCTTCTTAAAAGCAAGTCTCATAATGGCATGGTGCAGATTTTCACATGGTATTTGCTCTACAGACTCCTGACCTCTTCATCTACAAAATGTGCCCTGAGAAGACATTTAAATTCCAGTTTCAGTCCTGGTTAAATTTACCTGTTCTCTCGACTAGCATTTTAGCTTAATCTGCCCAGCCACAGAAGTTCTGTCTCATGCCTATCTCCTCTTGTCTAGTGTTCCCCTCTTTTCCATATGCTGGGAAGTGCCTCTGCGCATTAGAACCTTTTGCCATTTAAGCATCTAGGGAATTCATGACTATAATGATTCTGAGGATAAGTTTAAAAGAATTAAAGAAATAAAGAACACAATCTATAAAGGGTAAGTTCATTTTTTTTCTTTCTATTAAACTCAGAAATCAAAATGTGAAATATACATGAGAAATTATGGCCTAATTTGGGGATTGAAGTAGTAGACAGATTTATTTCTCTCTCTTTCTGTCTCTCTCTCTGCTTCTCTTTTTGCCTGCCTTTCAAATGAAATGAAATAAATTAAATGAGCAAAAATGAATTGTGCCCCAGGTCTTACCATGCCAAAACTGATAAACCCAGAACCTAAAACAAATTCTGAGCTATTATTTTTAGATGAATTACAGATGTATTGTATCTGTGACAATTGTATCATATCTCCCAGTCCTGCTATGTGTGGTGATTCAGTATTACACATTTGATTAGCGGGTTTGTGTATCTGTGGTTGAATTTTCTTGTAACTAGAGAGAGGACAGAATGGGAGGAGGTATGAAGACAAAGTGATGTGAATTTATTTTATAGCAGTAAAACAGGAGACTTATTCAAATCCGACTCCTTTTTCTCCTTTTGCCTGTTTTGTGACAAAGTAAATTCTGATGAAAGTTGGGAACAGTGTGTAGATATTCACAGATAAGAAACGAACCTCTACCATCTTTGGTGCACAAGGAGATTTAGATTTCATCATTGCTGTGAAACATATGAACAAGTTCCGTGTCTATCCATCAGCTTCCTGGTCAGCATATGCTTAGGCCAAGAAGTTCTTTTTGAGCTTGATCATGCTTGAATGTAGATACAATTATACTAGGAGCAACCATGCATTTGGGGTTATTTCTAACCACAGGAATCCCATTGTAAACACATATTGAGGAGATATGACACACCGCACAAGAAAGAAAGCATAATAATAATAAAAAAATCCTTAAAGAACTGAAATCCTAAGCCATACCACAAAGGGCAAGATGGTCCAATCTGCTGGGAGGAGGAAATTAGATTATTCCCTTTTAGTTATTTTCTCTCATTATTTTATTTTGACTCAGTTGAAATTTTGATATGCTTATACTTAAGGGAATATGTACTTATACACAGATATATGTATGTAGCTATATACAGATATATACTTACAAGTTTAAATGTGAATGAAATTCAGTCTAGAAACATCTTTCCTGTGGCTGGCATTCTGGTTCAATGGGTAAAGCTACCACCTTGAATGCTGGTATCCCATATGGGTGATGGTTCAAGTCCTAGCTGCTCTATGTCCATCTCAGCTCCCATGTAATAGCCTGGAAAAGCAGTTGAATGTGGCCCAAGAGCTTAAGCCCTTGTACCAATATCTGAGACCTGGAAGAGTTACTAGTCTCCTTGCTTTGGCCTGGCACAGTTTTGGCCCATTGTGACCATTTAGGGAGTAAAACCATTGGATGGAAGATCTCTCTCTCTCTCTCTCTCTCTCTCTCTCTCTCTCAATCTCTCTTTCTCTGTAACTTTGGCTTTCAAATAAATAAACTAAATCTTAAAAAAAAAGTTTCCTTCTTTTCCACTTCTGAAAGGCCTTGCTTCCTTGACTTTGGGCATCCACATGACTCACTGGCCAGAGAGAGAATCCACCGTGAGCCCTGAGTGGCCCTGCAGGTTCCTGCTGGGTATGCTAAGGATGCAAGTCTCCAGCAGCACTTCACCAAGGAGATCGCTCAAGAACAAGTCTGCAGAGAGCAAACCTGAAAAAACAAAACAAAACAAAAAGATGAGATGTCTCCCTCTGCTCACTTTTGTTATAAAAGAGCAGTTTCCCCAAACTCATTGTAAAGCAAAAATAAACCATGTGTTGAAACCACCATTGGGGCCCTCCATGTGACCTGTGGAAAGGAAAGGGAATCTGCAAAACACTGCACCCTGTGCCGTGAGCGGTAAAGGGCTCCATCTGTGACCCAGGAGCCTCCAGTCTTCTAGCATTTACAGAACTGTAAGATGTGAAGTTGTCCATGTGTAGGATGGCAACATAAAACCAGAGACTGGAAGTTTATAGAATGACCATGGGATCCTGAGGGAGACATGATTTCTGGAGTGAAGGGAGGATGGTTCTATGCTCATGGTTAGGTGCAGAGAGAAGACATCCTGGAATCTAACAGCTAAGGTTTTGTCTGGGCATTGGGAGGAAGGGATCAGGAGGGAGAGTTTCCCATTATTATCTCAGTTAATGATGTTTAGTGGACAGAGTTAGTTGAAGCAAATCACCTGAGCATAGACTATGTTACTGTTCACTATCTTCAAAGAGGGTGGTACAGGGATGCCTTCATACCAACAGTTCAGCAATCTGTAAGAGCTCATCTTAAAGGAAAATGGATGAGGTTTCAGGACTAAAGAACTCACAATGTTGAAGTAAGTGGTGTCAGGAATGTGGATTTCTTAAATATATAGCTTTGAGTTAGCCAGAATATTTTTCAGTTGATCCATAGTGGAGGCAGCATTACCAAAATTAATGAAAAACCTGATGTACTAGCATGGAGAAACTCTGTCTATTTAAGCCCCATTGCCTCCCTCTTTCTCCCCCAACTCCTGATGTTGTAAGGAAAAATGATAATGATTATTGGAAGTATGGTCTACTTGTCCCCAAGTTGGATCAAAGATCAAAGATCCCTTCTGGGAAGCTCAGAGAAATCAGGCATAGGCCAAAACTCATTCTTTATGACTCTACTGGCTTTAGTGCAGGAAGTGAGCACTGAGAGTCTGAAGTGTCTGAGCCTGGACACTGACGGAACTCAAGGTAGTAAACAGGGAATGGACCAGTCAAGCCCATCACTGGACTTAAGGACAAGGGAAACATCCTCTCTCATCCTTGCTGCTCCAACAGGCTCTGCTGGCTTCCTCATCACCTGTGTGTCTTGTGTTCCAGCCTGAAGCACAAGGTCACCTCCCAGCAGCTGTGGCTGCATTTGAATGGTGAGCAAATTGGTCTCTGCACCCGTGGGAGAAGGAACACCCCAAATCATTTGACAGTATTTGGATAAGGTTTATTGCAGGGAAAGGAAGATAAGAAGTCCTTGTGATGTCCTTCCCAGTGAAACAACCCCAACGTCACCTTGAAAAGCCAGGCAACGTCAAATTTAGGACATTCTGAAAAATAACCAATTAACACTCAAAAATCGTCAGATATATGAAAGGCAGGCAAGATAGGGTAGAACTCTCTGATGTGGGGAGACTAAGGATATGTACAATGAAAGCATAATGTGGGTTTGGGGACTGTATTGCAGATTGCAGAGGGAATGTGGTGGGGAAAACTAGTGACCTGGGAATATGTGCTTTGCTTTAGTGACTGTGTAGTATCCGGATTACTCCTTCCCTGCTGAAACAGCAGTTCAATGACTGACACTGTCAACACAAAAGGAACTCCTGTGAAGGGCATTTGGAGGCTCCTTTTTAATCACTTCTATAGGCTTGTTTTATTGGGGTGGGTAACATGGTGCAGTGTGTTAAGCCACTTTTTTGCGATACCCACATCCCTCATCCAAGTACCCCTTGGAGTGCCAGTTCTGATCCAATTTCCTGCTAATGCATCCTGGGAGGCAACAGGTGATTATCAAAGTGCTTGTTTCTCTGCCACCCATGTGGGAGACCTGGATGGAGTTGTGGGATCTTGTCTTCTGTCTGGACCAATTTGAGCTGTTCAGGATATGTCCTCCTCTCCTCTCCTCTCCTCTCCTCTCCTCTCCTCTCCTCTCCTCTCCTCTCCTCTCCTCTCCTCTCCTCTCCTTCTCTCCTTCTCTCCTTCTCTCCCTCTGCCACTCTGTTTTCAAGTGTATGAAAATATATGTGTGTATGCATATATGTGGATATTGTGGTTTATACATACATATACATGATGGGATACTACTCAGCCATAAAAAAAAAAAGAATGAAATCCTTTTGTAAGAAATTGGATACAAGTGGAGACCATTATACTGAATGAAATAAACCAGTCTCCAAAAGACAAACATCATATCACATGTTGCCCCTGCTCTGTGGTAACTAATATACAAAGTATAAAAAACGTAATGTATATTAGCAACATTGACACTTGAGATTTGATTATTGTTTACAGTCCTTGTTTTTATGCTTGAGGAATGGTGGTTCTTCTACTTACTACTTGTTGAATTCTGTATTTATTTGGTGGCTAAGCTTGTGATTGAGTATAAAGAGAATTTAAAAGTATGTCATTGTAAAAGTTAAAAGAAAAATGACAGGAAGGAGGGAAGGTGATAGAGAGGGTAGGGTGCTATGCTCTTAAAACTGAATATATGAAATACACAAAGTTTGTTCCCTTAAATAAAATAGGTATATAAGTAAACATTTTCAAAAGATTATCTCAAAATAATAATGAAGTGTTACATACTGAGAAAATAACAATTTAAACCACTGAAAATGAAATTATGACAAACTTATAGATACAAAAATGCCATTTAAAATTGTATGGCTAAGTTAAACAACACATTGGGTTCTAGTACCCTGGAAGTTAAAGTGATAGATAGCATATCTGTCTTATATGGATTGATACTTTAAAAGATGCATGAAAAATGGAATTAAAAGTTCATTTTCAAGCAAAATTTTTAAAATCCATTCATGTGAGGAGTCTTGAGAATCAAGTTCACTGAAGGTATATTATGAAAAAAACTATGTATAGAGTTCAGAGAACCCTTGCTCCAAAATAAACTTGTCTTTTATTTACATATGCCACAAGTTTTTCAAGTACCCTTGTATACAAGTGTTTGTCTTGATTTATTATAAATTAACATGTTTAGTGTACAATATACTCGAGTGTATCTTTATTCTTGTTATCAAAATTGATTTTCCAATATAAATCCATAATCAAGAGTCATGCAGAAAAGTAATTAGGTAACGCATCTTTAAATGCCATATGCATTGAATTATAGAAAAATATGTAAAGACCACAATAATTTAATTTGAATGAGAAAGACTCAGGATTACTGTATGCTTTCTAATCCTTGGCATCATGGAGTTTTCAGACAGCCAACTCAGCCCTAAATAGATGAGCTCGTGTAACCCTATGCACATCCTATGGCTCCTATGATTTTGTATGACTCAATATAACACAGTCTCTACTCCTGAGGGATGGGGAGGCATGTATGCAGACACACGGAACACAGCTGAGCCCAGCCCACCTAATGACATTCAATAGTTCCCATGTGCTCTCAAGAACAGGCTTCCAGAAAATTCTCATAGACTTCCACCCTAAAAGCTTAATTTGGCACTTCACAAAAATGAAAACTCCTTTAAACAATTTTCTCCTGCGTTTTCACATAAGTTTCAAGTGAAATATCATACTTATGCACAAAAGTACATGATTTTCTTTGCATCAAGGATAATAATGTATTCAATAATTTATAATTTAAAAATAATAACATATTCAATGATTTACAATTAAAATTACATATATATGTAATTAGGCAATATATTCCTACTGACTGTGAGAGAGGGTAAAAGTTATCCTTTCTTTTTCTCTTTGATTTCTCTATCTGATTTTGACCTCTTTATCAAAGTAGATATTTGGGTATTTCAAACAAGTTCCATCTCCATTAAAATTCTAGCTCTACATGAACATGTAAAATAAAGATAATATTTTTCAAATTCCAAAACATTCAAGTTAGTAGAAATTAAATACAGAGAAATGATGTTTTTATTTGTGTTATCTTTTTTCTTTTAGTTGCTTGCACAAATTCATGTTGTATATGATTAAAAAATAAAGGAGAAAATTCATGCAAGAAAAGTTATGAAAGTAAATAGGAGCCAAGGTAAATTTATACATAAAGGCTGTGTGTAGGCTTGCTAAGTGTAGGCTGAAAACTTGGCTCATGTTTCCTAGAGATCAAAGCCAAAAGAAAAACATAAATACACGACTCATAATATCCAATAGGGAAAACAAACAGGTTGCTCTGGTGAAAAAAGAAAACTACTACTGATACATAATCTTTTTCATTCAAGAAATTTTCTGTATGGTCTTTCTCAAGAAAGAAACAAAGATGTAACAGATGTGCAGAACTCCCTCTCCCTCTCTCTTTCTCTCTCTCTGAGAGCTTTTATGTGTGTGTGTATGTCTTTCTCTCTCCCTCCATTTGTCTCTCTTTCTGTATCTCTCACTCTTTAGAGACAAATGTCCAAAGAAAGTATGTGGTAAAATTTGATACGAATGAGAAAGTAGAATGACATGACGGATATGGAAATGTGATGAGAATTGTTTAAAAAAATTAGAATTACCACAAAAGCCAGGGATTCCACTTATAGGAACACTTAAAAAATAAGTGAGGCCAGAGATTCACGTACATGCATGTACACTCATTTCACTGCAGTACTTTTCGCAATAGACCAAAAGTGGAAGTTACCAAATGTCCATTAGTAGATGAACAGATAAACAAATTGTGCTATATACATTAAAGGAATATTATTCAACCTTGAAAAACAAAAGATGATGTGGACACATAGTGCAAGACTAGTAAAAATTAGAGACATTTTGCTAAGCAGGTCAGTCTCAAAGGGATAACTATTATAAGAGCACCTAAAAGACTCAGATTCATAGAGGCTGAAAGTACATTGGTAGCTGTCACATGCTGGGCAAGGGAGGAGTGGGGAGTACATTTTTCTATATAAGATTTATTTATTTGAAGGCGGAGTTATGGAGAGGCAGATGGAGAGAGAGATAGAGAGAGACAGAGAGAGAGAGAGAGGTATTACATTTGCTGGTTCACTACCCAGATGGCCACAATGGCCGGAGCTGCGCCAATCTGAAGCCAGGAGCCAGGAGCCTCCTAAGAGTCTCCCATGTGGGTGCAGAGGCCCAAGAACTTGGGCCATCCTTTACTACTTTCCCAGGCCATAGCAGAGAGCTGGATAAGAAGTGGAGCAGCCAGGATGCAAACTGGCACCCATATGGGATGCTGGCACTGCAGGCAGCAGCTTTTCCCACTATGCCATAGCACCAACTCTGAGACTGAATTTTTAACAGGTATAGAATTTCAGTTGAGTATGATGAAAAATATTGGAAATGGATAGTGGTGACACAGAAGAATATGAATGTACTTAATGTTATAGCATTGTGTGCTTAAAATGATTAACATGGTAAATTTACTTGTGTATATTTTACCACACAAGAAGGAAAAACACAACATCAGTTTGGTGACTTTTTCCTTATAACATTCTTGGGTTTAAAGTAATTTATAATGCTAAAAAATGCCATTCCATAAAAACATTTCTATAAGGGCTATGTTGTTATAATCTAGTTCTGTTGCTGTAAGATGATATGAAAACAAAATGATACAATCTAAATATGGTAGAGTCTTAGTTTTCCTCGTTATATATAGATGAGTGTGTATTTTCACACTGTTACATGGGTTAGTGCAATAGAGATATGATAGAGAATTTTTCTCAGAGTTCTGTCACACGCCCCTACTTAACTAGCCTTACAAAAGTATCTCACAAAGGATCCTAGGGCTCCAAGAAATAACAGCTTGGAAACTATTACTCTAGAAAGATTGAAAGAAGATTGTATTTTTCTGAATATCTTCTTTATATTATCTTGAGGAATTTAGCACCAAGTATATCAATGCATGTAACGATTAGGGTGTGCTTATGGTTTGTGAGTTAGCAGAAATAGCACTCCTAGAGCATGATTAACCAAGGGTCATCTAACTGACTTTGGTGCTGTGAGGATGGGATATCTAGCTCAAGTGCAGAATTCAAGTAAGGGCTTCCTCTAGACAAAAAGACTATGCAAGGTGCTGGCTAAAGAACCAGTAACTTCTTGGTTGAGTCCAACCATTAGAACATTTGATTACCTGAAATATATGCCAAAGTCTTAAAAATCAGTAGCAACAATTACTGAGCAAGAATCTACAAGACAGACTATCCTACAAGAAACAAACAAGCAAATGAACATTTTACTATGTAAGTTCTCCTGTTCCCCAAATGGAGGAAAACCAGGCACGTATTCACAGGGACTAATCTGCAGCCTTAGAGACTTCCACATGTTTATGTTCTTCTACATCTTATGAATTTTGATAGTTGTAAAAATGTTGGGTTAAAACTGCCTGTGAAATAGCAACAATAGATCTAAGGCTCTGTGGTTTGTGAGATGTTTCACATGGCCTCTGTTCCTTGGGCCACTGTTCCATCAGTGTATGATTGGACCTATGTTTCCTGACACATAGCAAGACTCTAGTTAGCGATTAAGAAGAAATTGCAAAATGAATTATTCATGTTTATCATTAATATCATCCATGATACCAAAACAATTTTCAAAGTTATTTATTTATTTAATTAGTTTGAAAGATGAGTAGACAGAGGAAGACAGACAGACCAATAAGGGGATAGAAATTTCCCTTACACTGGTTTACTCCCTAAGTGCTGGCAACAGCCAGGATTGCACCAGGCAGAAGCCAGGGACTTAATCTGAATCCTCCAGGTGGTGGCACAGACCCAAGTACTTGGGCTATCATCTGCTGCCACGCAGGATTCACATTAGCAGGATGATGGAATTGGGAGGGGAGCCAGGACCCAAACCTCGGCATGTGAATATCGGATTCAAACATCCCAGGTGGTGTCTCAATCACTGTCACTTGCTTACCTCATAGAGTAAATGTTCAGTGTACAATTGTTAGATTCTTTCTAGAAAGAGTTTGTGGCGTATCCCTCAGGTACATGCCCATGATTTGCAAAAATAGTGGTGATAGCTTAGAATGGTTTCTAATTTTCAGCCATTGCCTATAGCCCAATTTCTGGCACCTCCCATCAGAGGGAAGTTCTTCTAGACTATTAGGTGTGGTCTAGTTGTTAGAAGTATCCGTGCCAATTACACTTGTTCTAGACTCATGGAAGCATATCTGAGTGGATTGGAGGAGTTCTCTTAGAGGGACAGAAGTTAAAGAGCAGTGTCTAGATTTGGAAATATATCACACACTTTCTGACATTTCCTGGGGAAATAGTTAGCTTTGGAGAACCCTCAGTAGTTTACTTATCCTTAGATAATCATAGTCAGTTGGTTGTCTCAGTGTAAAAGTATTCCAACTGAGGTGTTGCACCCACACTTGTATATTCAGGGTGTGGTGCTTTTTGGTGAAATTTGGTATGGAGTTCTGGGATGAGAACTATGACTCCAACACTAGACAACAATATTATTTCACATAAACAACATCAAGAAGAATTAGTCACATTGGCCAATAAGCAATGTCAATATTTTTATTGGTGAGAATGTTTTCCCTTTATTGGAACATCTGATTGTCTGGGAGAGTTACTCCCATAGCCACCACTTTGTTTATAATAAATAGGGTTGGCTTCATATATTACTAGGTTCTTAATATAGGATACATGAAAATAAGCTTAAATATTTTACTAAAATTTATTACAACCAAGTAGTATGACATACTTCAAAAGGTTCAGTGATGAATGGAATTAAAGGATGTTTATTTTGATGCAAAAATATTTGAAATCTATGCATAGATTTTCATAACATTCATCTTATATGAATGTTTTGAAGACCCTTCCCTTCAGATGCATACATATGGATTGCAAAAATATTTGCACGAGAGTAAGCTTATGCATAATTCCATTGTCTAAGAACTTTTTAAAGTTTCCTCCCATGTCTCCTTTTGTTCACCACATGAAATCCAGAGTCTTTTTGTCCTTCATTGATGGAAATTCTAGTACTAGTGTCATAGGTTTGTGAGGAGGAGAGAACAGGTAAAATCTTCTGTAGGTTTCTAATTCTAAATTAGCAATTAAGATTAGCTTCTAATGTTTGCTGTCCTTGTCTGTGTTTTTTTTTAAATTCTTGGACATAGCTAGTTAGAAATCAAAATCAGGCTGGCAGCACGGTTCACTTGGCTAATCCTCCGCCTGCGGCACCGGCACCCCGGGTTCTAGTCCCGGTTGGGGCACCAGATTCTGTCCTGGTTGCTCCTCTTCCAGTCTAGCTCTCTGCTGTGGCCCAGGAAGGCAGTGGAGGATGGCCCAAGTGGTTGGGCCCTTCACCCGCATGGGAGACCAGGAGAAGCACCTAGCTCTGGGCTTTGGATTGGCGCAGCACACTGGCCATGGCGGCCACTTGAGTGGTGAACCAATGGAAAAGAAAGACCTCTCTCTCTCTCTCACTGTCTAACTCTGCCTTTAAAAAAAAATCAGAATCAGTGAAGTCCAGGAGAAGTAGTTCTGAGTACCCCAGCCCCCTTCAGCTTGGGCTATGAACCCCCAAAGAGTATGTTTCACTCAAGCCAATTCACCAATGAGTTAATCAAGTGACAACATCCATATTTCCAATATTCCTGAAGGAAGGGATGTTGTTCCTCCCATCTCCACAGATTTTTCCCAAGACTCAATTCTGGTGATAGAGAGAACAAAATGGTGTCTGTGACATTGTTCTTGGTTGGCATAAGGAGTTTAATTAGTGCATTCGGAGATACACGTAGGAGGCTTCCACTGAGCTGCCTCCTGTCTCCTTCTCTTATCATCATTTAACTCTTAGTAATACATGAACAGGTGGTGTTATATGTGCCCCAAAGTTAATTTAGCCAATGCACAAAGACTAACTTGTGCCACCTCTACTCACTCAACTAATTCTAGTATGGTTGTCTGCTATAATCTTTTCTTAGTTTGAGGATGAGACTATCTTTCATTCTTCCTACAGCATCCAGTTGTAAGCTGCAGTGGCCAGTCATGCCAGTTCTTTTGTCTGTGGACTTGGTGACAAATGTGCAATTGCTAAATGGCCCATGGATTTCCACTAAAGACTTCCTTCTTATGTCACTGCCATGGTCCACAATTGCCTAAAATTGCAATCCACTGCCACTACCATTCTCAACCTTTATTTTGCAAGGGAGCTCAGACAGAGGTGTTTAAACCTTCTTGGAGGAAACAATATGTTACTTTAGGGTAAGTTCTCCAGATCTTCAGGGGAAAATTAAAAATTGCATAGTTATGGCTGGGATGGAAAAGGTATTTCAAAATAGAGGAAAGAAATCCAATATAGAGTTCCTTTACCACCCCACACTCTAGCAGCAGCTATTTAAGAGTAATTAGTGAGCAGATCCGACTCCTTCTCACTCCACTTTTGGAAGATTGACCTTTATTTTAAATGCTGATTGCCTGTGCATTAGCTCTGGGAGGGCTAGTGCTTAAAAAGCTATACCATTTCTCTATGCTTCTTGCTGCTTTGGGATAATAGGGAAGGTAGAAATGCCACACAATGACACAACATTTTCCCAATTCTAAATGTCATGGGCAGAGAAACTGGTAAGAAATAATGGTAGTTAGACTTCTTTAAGCTTTATTAACTTATTACCATAAACGCCCTAGTATTGACTGTGAAGATCCAATAGACAGTGATTGCTACTGTAAATCCAGATTCAAAACAAATAACGTTGTGTCTACTGGGATGTCTGAGTGAAGCTGCTTCCATTTTTGTCAAAGAATGGCATGTTCTTATGCCAGCTACAGTCTTATTCTCCTTGCTTTATCCTATTTAAGATGCACGTTCTATTTTGTGTAGGAAAGCACAGCCCTTGTAGCACATCTTGTTATTTCTGTGGTACATGTAAAGCATTATATGGCGAATTAATTGCAGGTCAAAGGAAAGCCGTTTCTGTGACCCCTCAGGTGTTCGCGTATAATTGTAAAGTGTAGTCGTCAGATCTTCTAAGAAATGCATAGAAGTATATCTCAATTTCTAGCCTATGTCTTCTGAAAGTCAGGCAACTTGGTGAGTGGCATCCCCACTTGCCAAGGGACAGTAGATATAGAGATCTGTCTATATATTCTTGAAAAATCTCCCTGCATAGTAAGACTTCTCAGAATCTTCCTAGTGTACAGACCCCTGCCCTGCGGTATGTGTTAATGTCTCACAAGAATGTGACTACTGTCTGTGCTACCCATGGAGGTAATACACTGCTCGGTTGATAAACTAAAACTTCTCTTTCTTCTCTTCTTAATTCTAGGCCTCAAGTAGAACTTGCGTAGATATGTGGCCCCAAATGCTAAGTAACTGATTTTTCTTTTCCAGGTTCTTAACTTGAATGGAATAGGATGCATCCCAGAATGATTATCATAATAGTATTTTCCATTATGGTACCATTGACAACTAATGTTTCCTGAGCTCATCCCATTTTATTGCAAGGTTACTTCATGTTACTCTTAGCTCAGTTTATCTGGAAACGTAGTCTCAAATGCCACTAAACTGCTTTACAAATAGACAATGCTCCAAAAGACAATTACAAACAATGGGTCATTTCTCAACAAGGAGGATTGCCATGGATCCCAAGTGAAAACATTTCTTTCTATAAAACTTATTGGAATCTTAGAGGTCAAAATCTTTAGTAAGATCTTTTGAAAGTCTGTTTTACTCTTCTCTTTGTCTAAGTCATATTCTACCTCTTATACTTATAGTGTTATTACTGCTGGATTACATATAATGTAGTCATAAGTCCTTCAAGTCTTTCTAATGCTTCTAGAATTAGGGTCCAGGGTCACTAGTCTTGTGTAACCAGAAAGAGACTATTAGCCTTCCAGGTCAAAGGATTCTCGAGTCTCCTTGATTTTGGTGTACACATACCTAGATGTGTCATTGGTACTCTTGCCCTATGTCTTCTTTTGAAATTAAATCTAGGGGTGGACATTTCACTTAGTAGTTAAGATGCTAGTTAAGATGCCTAAGTCTCCTATCAAGAGTGCTTGGGTTTGAGTCCTACCTCTGCTTCAAATTCCAGCTTCCTGTTAATGCAGACCCTGGAAGGCAGAAGGCAGTGGATCAGGTTGTTGGGGCCGTGACACTCATATGGGAGAGAATTCCAAGCACCTGGCTACTGCTTGCCCCATCCCCAACCACTGAGGGCTTATGGGAGTGAATCAGCAATGGAGGCTTTCTACATTTTTCTTGCTCATTTGCTGTCTGCTTTCAAATTAATCGGAAAAAATGTCTCTATTATGACTTACAAATCAATCAGGATTAATATTTGGATTCTAGGAATCAGATTTCTAGTAGTGTTTCAGAATTTAGAGTTTTTCAATTTAACAGAAATTTTCAGCAATGGGTCATTGAAGATGTAGTTAGTTAAAATTGAATCATACAGAAATTGTAAATTCCCATTCCAATACAACCATTGTCCTTACAGAAAGGTGAAATTTGGCTACGGACATACAGATGGGGACAATGCTATATGAACTTGTGACAGAACTTGGCATAATGCATCTACAAGCCAAGGAACACCAAAGTATTAACAAATCACCTGAAGCTAAGAGAGAGGAGTTAAACAAATTCTCCCTTGTGAGCCTCATAAGGATACCTTAATCTTAGGCTATAAGAATTACTACAGTAAATTTCTATTGTTAATGCAGTTTGTGATACTGTGTTGTGATAGCCTTAGCAATCTATTAACAGTCTCAGTATGGTATAATTCCACTTATGTGATGTCCAAACAGCAAGTTTATCTATGGCCTACTAACACTCTCATAAAGAAATATAATATCTTGAGCCTACCTGTAATGTGTGCTGTTTATATCCCTCCTTTTATTAATATTCTCCATGAAAGATATCACTGAATGACCTGTTATTTTTCCTTAATATATGACCAACAGAAAAATGCAAATTAAAATTGAAGAAACCGCATTTGAATTATATTGAGAAATATTTACCCACTTAAGAAGACAATCATGGCATAGTGATTACATATTCACAAAGAAGATTTATGGAATCCAACAAAATTTTGTTTACTGTTGCAGTAATATAAAACTCTTATAGGTTAAACAATTAGATTTTCCATGCATTTTACCCATGATGGATTTACACTTTATGTTCTTGACATGGCATACATTTCTTTACATGAAAAATAGAAAAATTAGGTTGTTTCTGATTATATGTATACTTATAAATCTTTTAGAGCCTTTTTGTTATTTAATTGCTTTAGTTTCTTTTTTATAACCTTATCTACTGTGAAAATTAACCTGTAACATGTGACTACCTAGCTTTTTTTTATTCAAAAAATAGTTAATGAGCATAGAACCATTTGTTTGTTAAGCAGTTTTCAAGATGATATCTATGTCAAAAAGATATAAAGAAGTTATTGAAGTGAGTTAAAAATCATATAATCCATCAACATTATATTTAATAGAAAAATAGAACAAAATAATTACTGTTGACATATCTAATTAAAATAAATTTTGTATATGTAGATGTACATATAGCTACATATACATGCATGCAGTAATTAATATTTAATATTTCAAATTATTCTACATTTATGTATATATTTTCCTATATCAGCTATTCTGTTTCTCATACATATTAATGAAATGTTAGTACTAGAAGTCCTTGAAATACTGAAATTTTAAACATATATATGTATACTGTATATGGTTATTTTATTTTATTTTATTTTATTTTATTTTATTTTATATTTGAAAGGCAGAGAGAAATACAAAATACAGAACGAAATCTTCCATCCTCTGATTCACTCCCCGAATTCCCACAACTAGATCTAGGGCAGGCTAAAGCCAGAAACTGAGAACTCAATCCATGTTTCCTAGTGGGTAGTAGGGACCCAAGTTTTTGCAATCGTTTTTCTTTTGCTTTTC
Source organism: Lepus europaeus (assembly GCF_033115175.1). Classification (NCBI taxonomy): domain Eukaryota; kingdom Metazoa; phylum Chordata; class Mammalia; order Lagomorpha; family Leporidae; genus Lepus; species Lepus europaeus. Next base: position 7,909,880 of record NC_084832.1, on the reverse strand, counting down.
AAATTTCAAAATGTTTAATGTTTTGTCACAGTCATTTAATACATAGACAGTATATTACATGCACATACACACTGTTTTCTCTAGAAAACAGAGATATTAGTATCACAAAGTGAGATTCATTATACTGACATTAACATAGGAAAAGAAGGGTATATTATTATGCACATGGCATGATTCAGTGAAGCAATAGCTATAATTATATACCAAATGATGACACCCAAATGATTCTTATAGTCTGTATAATTACTTTCAGCAAATAAGAGAAAGACATGCAATATTTGTCTTCCTGAGTTTGGATTATTTTACTAGCAAAATGATCTCAAATGTCATAATTCCATTATTTTTTGAATGAATAGTATTCTATCATGTATATGAACCACATTTTCTTTATCCAATCATCCGTTGATGAACATCTAGGTTGATTTCTTATCTTTGTGACTATGAACTGAGCTGCTATAAACATGGGGGTTGCAGGTATATCTTTCACATGCTGATATCACTTCCTTTGGGTATATTCGCAGGAGTGGGATAGCTAGGTTATATGGTAGATTTTATAAGGAATCTCCATAGTGTTTGTCTAGTGGCTGCTTTAATATGTATTCACACTGACTTTTTTCTTAAACTTTCTTCTTAAACACCTCATTGCCATAGCCAATGGAAATTAATTTTGTCCCTCTTACACAGACACACACACACAGTCACACTTATTCACATACTCTCACATTTAAGCTAGTGTGCTTGAATGATTATACTTTTGCATTCCACATGGTTTAATTTTAAATAATACATAAAACAGAGATATTTCTAATTATTTGTGCAATAATTTACATTGCTATTTATTACTAGAAACATACTATACTTAATTCACTTGTCAAAAAAGATCAGTTAGATCTTTCCCAGGAGGAATTTATTATTAATGTTACTTACATTTCCTAAGAGAAAGAATATTTTTGTAGGATTCATATATATTATACCTAAAGAATTCAAGAAATATGAAAAATACCATAGGCTAAAGGGAGAAAAATAATCATTCCCATTCTCCCTTAGAAAGGATACTGATTTATTTTTTTAAAGATGTATTTATTTATTTGAAAGTCAGAGTTACACAAAGTGAGAATGAGAGGAAGACAGAGAGGGAGGGCGTCCATCGGCTGGTTCACTCCCCAGTTGACCACAATAGCCGGAGCTGTGCCGATCTGAAGCCAGGAGCCAGGAGCCAGGAGCCAGGAGCTTCTTCCAGGTCTCCCACATAGGTGAAGAGGCCCAACTACTTGGGTTATCTTCCACTGCTTTCCCAGGCCATAACAGAGAGCTGGATAGGAAGTGGAGCAGCTGGGACTTGAAGCGGCATCCATATGGGATGCAGGCACTGCAGGCAGCAGCTTTACCTGATACACACAGCGCTGGCCCCAATACTGACTTTAGAAATAAATCATTCCCCGGCTGCTATATTATTTAAGGTATTGCAAGTAAAGATCACTATTTCTGTTTACAATAAACTTAACATAAACTTTGAACATCTCTCTGCTATGGAAAATAAAGACATTAATACTTCCATGCTTCCTCCTAGATTCTAACAGTTGTATATGTGAGATTTTACAATTCCAAGTCTGTGAACACTGTTATTTATTCTATAACTATAGTTCCCACCATTGTTTATATTACTGTTTTTGTACTTAAATTGATTCAAGTCATTTGGAAACACAATTTGTTTTGTTCTGGTTCCTCAATTCTGGAGTTGTTTTCATTTAACTGTTCTTATACAGATTTGATGTATAGGAAATATTTCCTGGCCTGGAACCCAGGTGCTAGTTTTTTCATATATGGATGTTTTAAAAAATTGTGGAAAGTGGAATTAGCAGATAAGATTATTTGCAAAGTAATTTTTGTTGAAACCCAGACATAGTTTTTTCACTGAACTTTCTGAAGGCCCCACATAGGCACGGATTTCAAACACTTTGTAGCAAAGTAAACTTACCTTTTAGCTCTGTTTCCCAAAGACTTTCTGAAATATACTCATATTTGAGAATGTTAGCCTGTACCTCCACATGCTGAACCTTGGCAGAGTCTAACACCCTTCATATAAAGCATTTTACAAAATTCTGGGCAAGCAATATCATTGCGTCGTCTTCCAGCCTTGTCCAAGGCCAGCTTAGGTTTTCCAGCTTTTAGAAAGCTTAGCATTATGGCTGAGGTGCCAAAAGAATTATGAGTTTTTAAATCACATCTAAGTAGCTTAAACAATTATATTTGCAGTGTAGTTTCCATTTGTATATAGCAATAAATCAAAAGTCAAATTAAAATACAGCTTTAAGATGCACTTTTAAAACTTCAGATTAAGACTTCCCTTTCAGTCAGGAAATTTTCTTTTTTTACATATCTTCGAATAACTTTCCCTTTTAATTTTTGAATTCAAGGTGCTTCAGGTACTAAATTGCCCGTGTGTGCTTAGCCTTTTATCTATTTGTTGCTGAGTGTTTACATTTACTATTTTTCTTTGTCAGGAACATTTCCCACCATTTTCTCTAGCCCCACATAAATGGTTTTCCAAACAGGGTCCCCTCACCAACACCAAAAACCTTACCTGGGAATTTGTTCAAAATGGAAACAAATCTTCAGACTGCCCCAGATCCACTGAACTTGGTACAGTGAGATGAGACCCCGCATGCCACTTCTTAAAACACATCCACACAATTCTACAAAATGCTGAAATTAAAGAATGAACACTATATCATTTATCCATTATTTAGATGTCAGTATAGATGCTGTGTAGTAGTTCAGTCCTCTATTTGTTTATTTCAGTCTGCAACATCTCCTATACCTGTCTCTATGTTTTCTTCCTTCATCGAATTTTAAATGATCACTCAACTTGTTACTTTTATTGATATTTTTACTACTATATAGTGCTACGTTTGCACAGTTGATTATTTTTCACTTTGCTTAGTCTTGGATGACAATCATTGTTGGACCAACTGTTTCCAATGATATTAAGTAAATGCAATTCGATATGAATCCCACATTATCTGAGGCCAGGTAGTTATTTATCTCTGCTCGCCATGCACAGTAGTGCATTTTGTTCTTCATAGTCTGAAGACCAGTGGGTCCCAGGAGTGGGCTCCTCCCTACCAACAGTTAGTACTGTGTCCGCTGCTAGGGTTGGATATTTTCATGACTTTGGAAGCAGTGGAGAGGCTCCCTGAGCTTTAAACCATCCTCTTCTTTCAGTGTGTTACCCTCAAGTCCTCACTTTTGCAGAAATTCCCAACCCAATTTTTCTGAATCTCTGCCTTTCCTATTTTATCAGCAACTCTTCAGTAATCCTCAGTAGACGGAGGACTCCATGAACCTGTGTACTCTCAGGACACATTAATAACGTGATATGCTGTTGGAAGGTAAACATTAAAATGATGAGGCAAAAATTCATGCATATAGTACCTGCAAGGTTGAGTGTTTGCCTGTCATGAATTCATCTTTTGAAGAGCTTCCTAAGCAATTTCTGAGGGTACCCATAACCTCCACAAACTCTTCATGAAAGAGAATGGACAGGGATCTCTGGATACAGCACTGTGCTTTCCCAAGAAGGTTGCACATTTTCCATCTTACATCTGGTGTTCTCCATGGAGATGTATTTGACCAAGATGCAAATGAGCAAGCTAGCTGCATTCCCAGACCCAGTCACTGCAGAGCAATAATTGCTTGTTTGATGATTGTTATGTGTGAGGGAGTACTGCATTGCTCCATTGGGAAGAAAGTTCAGAGCAACATATGATGATGACTGCAATGTGGGTGGTGCTCTTGATGGCAGGCTCCCCTCTGCACGTCTTGGCCTGTCTATGGGCAGAAGTAAAGCCAAGAAGCCCAATTCACCCTTCCTGTACTCAACATTCAAGTCCCAGCAAAACTTTGGGGGCCGGGATGCTCAGATTATCAGAAAGAGCCCAGAAATATGCTTTAGTCCTACTAACTTCAGTCACAGGGAAGTCCAAGGCCCTCAGATGGCTGCACTCAGCCTTTGCTAAAGTTGTCATTTGGTTCTGCACAGCTTCTTCTTGCCCCGGCTGGAATGAATAGGACAGATAAGAAGGGGGAAAGAATAGATCCAGAAAATAGAGGGGGAAACATGGGAAGACCCTATATTTGGACATGCTGGGATCTGGAACCCAGGTGCATGTTTGGACTCTGAGGGGAACATAGCTACTTCCTGCACAATGACAATGAGAAGGGAGATTTGCAGATAATGGTGGTAGTGGAGGCTAGAGTAAGACTTTTCCTGGTAGCCTCTATTTTTGTTTTATTTATTTTTTTTAATAAATAATCATCAGTCAAGAATATGAGATTACAGGTGGAGCATTGGAGATTTTGCAGGGACAATGTTTTGAGGATTAAAAAAAAAAATGTCATCTTGTTCAATCGGACTTGCCCCAAATGGTGGAGTTAGAAACATGTCAGGGGATTCCAATACAATCCCATCAAGGTGGCATGTACCAATGCCATCTCACTAGTCCAAGTGATCAATTTCAGTTCACAATTGATCACACTGATAGGTCGAAGAGTCAAAGGGATCACACAAACAAGACAAGTGTCTGCTAATACTAACTGAAAGAATCAAAAAGGGAGAGAACGATCCAACATGGGAAGTAGGAGACACAGAGGACTCATAGAATGGCAGATGTCCTAATTAGCACTCTGGCCTCAGAATCAGCCCTTAAGGCATTCAGATCTGGCTGAAGAGCCCATGAGAGTATTTTAGGCATGGAAAGCCAAGACACCATGGGGAAAAAAAAAAAAAGACCTAAATGAAAGATCTCTGCGAGTGAGATCCCAGTGGAAAGAACAGGGCCATCAAAGAAGGAGGTGCCTTTCTTTGAAGGGAGGAGAGAACTTCCACTTTGACTATGACCGTATCGGAATAAGATCAAAGTCAGTGAACCCTAAAGGCTTCCATAGCCCTGGCAACTCATGACTAGAGCCTAGGGAGATTACTGACGCCATAAACAAGAGTGTCAAATTGTTAAATCAACAACAGGAGTCACTGTGTACTTTTGTCTCATGTGGGATCTGTCCTTAATGTGTTGTCCAATGTGAAGTAATGCTATAACTAGTATTGAAACAGTATTTTTACACTTTGTGTTTCTGTATGGGTGCAAACTGATGAAATCTTTACTTAGTATATACTGAATCGATCTTCTGTATATAAAGATAATTGAAAATAAAAAAAAACTTGGTGTTAAATTGGAAATTGCATAGAAAATTAATCAATTCTTAAAAAAAATCATGTAGGATCTCTGTCTTTAATGTGCTGTACATTGTGATTTAATGCTATAACTAGTACTCCATCAGTATTTTTCACTTGGTGTTGCTATGTTAGGGCAAACTGTTGAAATCTTTACTTAATATATACTAAACTGATCTTCTGTATATAAAGAGAATTGAAAATGAATCTTGATGTGAATGCAAGGGGAGAGGGAGCGGGAAAGGGGGGGTTTGCGGGTGGAGGGAAGTTTGGGGTGGGGGAAGCCATTGTAATCCATAAATTGTACTTTGGAAATTTATATTCATTAAATAAAAGTTTTTAAAAAAATGTCATCTGTGAATATAGAAGAATGGGTCCAGCATCATGGTCTAGCAGGTAAAGCCACTGCCTGTAACGCTGACATCCCACATGGGCAATGGTTTATGTCTTAGCTGCTCCACTTCAGATCCAGCTACCTGCCAAAGGCCTAGGAAAAGCAACAGAAGATGGCCCAAGTGTTGGTCCCCAGCCATCCATGATAGAGGCCCAGATGAATATCCTGGCTCCCGGCTTTAGCCTGGCCCAGCACTGACAATTGCAACCATTTGGGGAGTTAGTCAGCAAATGAAACATCTCTCCCTCTTCCCTCTCTCTCTGTGAGTCTAGTTTCAAATAAAGAAATGAACCTTTAAAAAGAGAAAGAAAATAGGAGCATGCAGGACTACAGAAATACTGCGTGATTGTCCGGGAGCATGAAATGTCTGGTCTCCTGCCAAAAGCAATCCTGTGGTTTGGTTTCTTGTCAAAGACTGAAAACCAAAGGCCTTATGCTGACCCCAGGAGCCTTTTCCTTTGTGAATCTCATTAACTCTGCCTTCATCTCCAACCGCTTTTGTTCTGGTTTATCCTATTCTGGTGCAGGTGTCCTGCAATGACAAAAACACTCCCACCTCAGTGCATTTGCTCTTGCCTTCCTTCTGACACTTAATGTTTCTTCCCATTTCTAATATTAGCTCCCTGCTTACTCACTTTGAGTCCTGCTCTCATATGCTGTCATCACAAGACCTTCCCAAGCTCTGCACTGTAAAGCTGAGAACTCACCCAATAATGTCACCACTCCCATGCATGCCACCCCCTGTTTGCTTTCCCTCCTTTGCATTTTCAATTGCCAAGCTAACATGCAATGAACTTTGGTCTTTGTTTATTATTTTCTATCCCAATGGCAAGGATCCTTGGCTATATTCCTCAGTTATTAGGAAGATGCCTGGCATATAGTAGTCCTAAATAAACATTGCTAAAGAAAGAAATGGGGTGAATTTTAAAGAGATACAGAATCATGTTGTCTTATTAATTTTATTTTATCTAGTTTTTATTTTGATGTCCAGAAAACAGTTATTACATGCCAGTTAAACATGAGCTCTTTTCCTGTCTTGGTATACATCATCAATTTATAACTCAATTACATAACTGCATTGTGGTCTTGGAAACTCATTATCCTTACAAAGCAAATTGCAGAAAATTTAAAAAAAAATTAAAATCTGTCTAAACCACATGTTATTAGTTTGATATATTTAGATGACTTTTAACATCTTCATTGAAGACTGAAAATACAGGCATAATAGATTAAATTTCTTGGCTCATCTTCAATAGTTAGGTAGAGCTATGTCTACTCATATTATAAAGGTATCTTGAAATTCATTAATCTGAGAATTCTTTATAAACATGTATCATTCTTTTTTATATTTCCAATAGTTTTTTTTTAATAACTGACACACATTTTGTGAATCACAGTTATTATTTCCTTTCTATTTAATTTTTGTAAGAGGTAATTATAAAGAATTAATATTTTAAACACAATTTTGTTACTCAACCTTGTTACAACCAAAAACAGTAGGAAGTCGGAAGACATCTACCATGTGAACTAGAAGATGCCTTTTACCGATATTGACAAGTGTGGCATTACGTGTTGTAATTCCTGAGTATTTTCATTTTATAACCTGAATGTCTAATTTGGGTTTTTCATTCATCGAGCATATAGAATACTTGCCAACGATCTGCTTTATGATGTATGGAAGTTGCATTTTATAAACAGGAAGAAGTACAAAAGTAGAAAATAGGTGCATAAATTAAGAGAAACCCCATCTGAAGTATTTAAGAAAACATGTGACTCTCTCACAAGTAGACAAGGCCAGCATCTTTAATCTTACAACCATATATTTACTTTAAACAAGTAATTTATGAAATGATTCCACAGTTATTGAATGTGTCTATTATACTGGAAAGAAACTCATGTACATTTTTTTGAAAAGGGAAACTAGATTCCTAACTTTGTTAGGTGCTAATATGGAGCAGTTTGCCTTCTGACCAGTGAAAATAAACAATTAAGATTAGCTCTATGTATAAAAATTTTCAATAGCTTTCTTAAAATTTACCCTTAATAAAAATGGAGCCTTTATGTTTGATATATGTCCTTCATTTGTGTTGAACTTTTTAGTGTTTCATTTTGAAGTCACAGTTTAAGCAACCCATTCAAGATGTTGTCCTTCAATTAAGCCTGCTTCCATTATCATTCCATTCCAATAGGAATCACTTCCTAAATCCTTAATGAACAGTTTAGCTAGTTGTCAACAGGATGACCCCACTTCCTGTGTTCAAAGAGTGGCCAACCAGGTGTTTTCCATGTGCAGTAAAACTGGCAGCGAATGGTCTTCATGTAACACATATATTATGGTGATGATCTGTGTGTAGATTTAAACAAGTCCATTCATTAACTGAAATTTTTAAAAAAATCTTTTATTTAAATAACAATTAACTTCAAATATATAGAAAACTAAATAATTCACAAATAATTTGACTTTGACAGCTTCATGCCTTAATATTATTTTCAGGAAATGGTCACATAAGCTATAAAGCATGTTTTGAATATCCTGATTGGCGCAATCTATAATAATATTTCATTTGAGAACATGAAGTATGTGGGCTTAAACAGCTTTTCATTATTCTGTATATTTAGAGTAGATCTTGCTGAGCATTTTTTCATATCGTCATATTTTATATACAATTTTAAAATTGGTCAATTTTTTGGTTTTCTTGAATTTTTGACATTACTCAACTAAATGAAATATATATAACATGTAATTTATGAATTAGAATAATAAAATAATTCCCATATACCCCTCACCTCTGATTGGAGTATTGTCAATGAATATTTCTACCTACAAACTCATCTTCTAACATTGCTTCCTCTCTCCCCTACTGGATGCCAAATTGTGTATTAATTATTACAATACTTACATAAAGCACAGATTAGTACCACTATCGTTTCAATTTCAGAAAGTTCTTATAAAACTGAATTAATAATAGTGTACATTTTCCACAGACTTCTTTATGTACTTCACACATGAAGATATAACTAATATGTTGGGTATGGTTATTTTTTATTTCCTTATGAGCATTGCAAAAATATTTCTCTATACTTCCTCTACTAGGATCATATTAAAAGAAGAAGATACAGAAGCAGTAAAAAACATTTAAAAAAAGAAAACAAGTATCCAACAGACCTCATAAATCATCTCAATCCATTTCTTTTAATGGTAACTGTTATTCTATGTCTACCCACATAGACTAGCTTTACCTATTTTTTATATCAATAAAAGTGAAATTAGGAAGTTATATTCTCCAGGGCATGGTTCTTTTATAGTACTTTAAATCTGAGATCAGCACTTGGTTACTTCCCATAGCAGTATCCCACACTCTGCCACTGCTGTCCAGTCTGCTCTGTTGCCCTAAGCATTGCTGCTTTAGCTGCAGTCTCCATCCTTGCTTCTGTGCCCTGTGATACTTACATTGTTGAACTCTGCAGATCGTTCCTCTTATGTGGTATGAATGTTGTCAATAGGGAGCACTGGATAGGCTGCCAATACCAGAGGAATGGATTCTGTTTCCCATGCAGAAGACAGGACATAAGTGCTAGGAAACTCAGTAGTTCCCATCTAAATGGCCCTGTGGCATCAACCCTGGCCAGCATGACTGTCACACTCTCTCCAAAAGGCTTGACTGTTAGCCTGAGGGGAAAGAAGCACTGTACTATTTTTTAAAGATTTATTTTATATTATTTGAAAGGCAGAGTTACAGAGAGGCAGAGGCAGAGAGAGAGAAAGACTTCTATCTGCTGGTTCACTTCCCAAATGGCTGTAAGAGCCAGAGCTGCCCCTATTGGAAGCAGTAGCTTCTTGCAGGTCTCTCACATGAGTGAAGGGGCCCGAGTACTTGCAGCATATTCTACTGCCTTCCCAGGCCACAGCAGAGAGCTGGATTGGAAGTAGAGTAGCCAGGACTTGAACTAGCCCCCAGGTGGGATCCCAGCACTGCAGGTGGTGGCTTTACACAACGCCAACCCCAATTTTCTTATCTTTTAAAAATGATTTATTTTTTTTTTCTTTGGAAGGCAAAATTAGAGACAGGGTGAGGTGGGGGGAGGGAAAGAGAGAGAGAGAATCTCCTATCCACTGGTTCACTCACCAAATGGCTGCAACACCTGGAGCTGAGCAGGTCCAAAGCCAGGAGCCAGGAGCCAGGAGCCTCTTCTAGGTCTCCCAAGTGCAAATAACCCCACTGTACTTTCTAATGTTATAAGTTACTTCCTTTGTTATATTCCTCCATCCCTCCAGGGAGGGATCATGCTGTCTACTCTTCAGGGACTTCTTTTTGTCTCTCTTATGTCTTAATCACAGTATTACTTACTAACATTCATTTTTTATGAAATTCCCATATTCAATCTACTTAATGGGATTTCCCTTTCTAGTTATGATAGAATTAAGGGGACATGACTCATGCTCCCAACAACAGCTAAATTCATGCAAAAGCGATACTGAGATTATTGGGAGGCCATGATGGGTTGAGTTCAACATGCCATAGTCACAGGGAGAGGGAGAAACCTGGATATGTGAAGAAATTTTACCTTGAGTATTTCTCAAGGTACTGATCACCATGTCCATATGTGGGGAAAACCTTCGCATGAAGAAAGAACAAGTCTAAGGGGTGATATGGAACATAAGTGTTCACACAAGGCCAGGCATGGTGCCTCATATACATGCCACACTGAAATCCCAATCCATAGGATGTTGGGTGAAGTAGTAAAGTTCTTCTCATATTTGCTCTCCATTAGACCTTAAACTATCACTGCCCCAAAATCACTTAACAAATTATAAAAGCAGAACCAACAACGCTTTAGTTTTATGAGCAGCAGATCATATATAACTGTGGATGACAAAAGATTTTAAGTCGCGTTGGTTCTGTGTTTAGCTGTCCTCCTATAGGTTCCTATGGACTTTTTCCAGCCACTTTTATTGTATTCAGTACTTTGGGATGGCTCTGTAAACAGATGAAGCCAATAATGTATTAACAGTACCAACTGAGAGAAAGTATGGTTAACTGAGGTTACGAAAAAGAAAAAGCAATTCAAATCAATTGGCAATCTACAAAAAGAGTTAAAGATTTTAAAAGCTATTATTAAAATTGATATATTGGTCTATTATGCTATATTATATGTGTGTACATATTGTATGTCCACATGGGGAAATTTTATTAAGAGTTTTATTTTAAATGGCTTATAGATAAGATTGTCCATAAATTTAAGCTGCTAAAATCAATCAAAGATACATTTTAATTTGTGGGACCTGAATCTGTGTATCATATGTTTTAGACTTGTTGGTAGAAAGAAACTAAAAACATTTTAGATGGTTGTGCTTAAGTTTACTGGCTAAACAAACTACATCATGTTAGATATTTAAGAGGTGTTTTCAAATACATGATTCTTAAAATTTATAGAAGGCATTGGACCTTCTGGTAAATGTTTTCTTAAGTTGTTATCTAATGGTTGAAACGGTTTGCTAAGTATTCATGTGATATTGCTATTGTCAGCAAGCGATCTAGGACTTGTTCCCTCATTTCTCTATTCTAAGCCCAACTTGTTCTTTCATTTCTCTATTCTCTTCAAGTTAGGAAACTAATTCTATTATGAAGGAATCTGTAGGATGCACAATTTAATCTTTAGACCTTATAAAAGAGATGGCTAACATTTTTCTGCAATAGCATAGCCAAAATAAGAACTCAAATAATAATCTCATAGCTAGATTCACTTCGCCATCAGTGAAGTATACAGTAAGTAGAAAAAACCTCCCTTTCAGACCAAAGGGAAAGAAAGTCTTAAAGTGAGAATATAATTTTCCTCATGGGCATTGTCTACCTTAGAAAAACTACTACAGAACATGCCTGTGACTATAGACTTGTAGTTCAGGCCACCGAAGATTAGAGATGGGACCTGGGCACTCCCTTGACTTGCATCCTCTGGTCTGCTTTAACACAAACCAGGAGGAAAAGAAAGCTCGGCATCAGAAGCAATGGGTGGCAGGCCGATTAATGGCTGATCTGTACAGTGATCTGCCCTCAAGGAGACCCAACAGGTCAGTCCACTGCAGTGGCTTTCAATGTGGTAAGCCTGGGCTTCAGCAGAAGTCAGCTTGTGAAGAGCCCTGGCAGCTCTGCCAAGAGTTGGATCACTGGAAATGGACCTGCCCTGGAGTCGAAGGATGCCCAGGTCAGAGCCACAGATCTTATTGGCTCTAAGCTGAAAAGCCCTTCACTCAGCCCAACTTCCAAAGTGACCACTGCAGCTGAGGGGATGGTCAAGTAGGGTCAGCAACATTGCAGGCAGAACTGTGAATTTCTTGTTAGAGATGCCACCTGCCTTTACCTGGCCAGCTCTCCTCCCAGGCCAGCCAAGTAATGAAAGTCAACAGAGTGCCTTCCCCTAGGAGGTTCACACCTCCCTTAGGATATACCCCATGTGAAGAGATAGATAGGTCTGGGCCTCTTAACTTACAAGGCCTAAAGCCCACCAGATTATTATCAAGCCCCTTCTATCAGGTTCTATTTGCCTCTCAATCAGAAAACTTAATTGTAGCTTAGACAGCACCTTTCTTAGCTCCTCTAATAATGACTCTGTCCTTTGTTCTAGGCCCTGTCTAGTGCACTTGGGCCTCATTCCTTTGTAATCATAACCTCTGCTCTACCACCAATGGCTCTACTCCCAACCTGTGTGTACTAATGGTCCTGTTCCCCACTTAATGCTGTATAATTGTTCAAACCTGGTAAATGCCACTCTTAGGTTCATTGGTTACTATCCTCACTCTGTCTTTTATGACCTTGTCTAAATATGATCAGAGTCGGCAAACTTGGAAGGCTTCCATAGCCTTGGCAACTCATGACGACAGCCTAGGGTGGTTACTGGCACCATAAACTAGAGTGTCAATTTGTTGGGTCAACAACAGGAGCCACTGTGCACTTGCTCCTCATGTGGGATCTCTGTCCTTAATGTGCTGTACATTGTGATTTAATGCTATAACTAGTACTCAAACAGTATGTTTCACTTTGTGTTTCTATGTGGGTGCAAACCGTTGAAATCTTTATACTAAATTGATCTTCTGTATATAAAGAGAATTGAAAATGAATCTAGATGCAAATGGAAGGGGAGAGGGAGCGGGAGAGGGGAGGGTTGCGGGTGGGAGGGAAGTTATGGGGGGGGGGGAAGCCATTGTAATCCATAAGCTGTACACTGGAAATTTATATTCATTAAATAAAAGTTAAAAAAAAAGAAAAAAAAAACAAATTATAAAAGCAAGAGCAAAAGTCTCCATGTGACTAGTTGCATCCCAAAACAAATTCCAAGAAGACTAGTAAGATCTCTTTCCATGCTGATAAATAAAAATATCCCAAACTCAACAGAACAAAATTCAAGATGTCAGGCATCCAAAGATGACAGACATCCAAAGAAGCAGGATGAAAAAAATAAAGATAAATTGATCAATTGAATTGACCCAGAACTGACAGTAATGTAAGAATTAGCAAATATATGAAACACTTTCGAAATTGCAACTCATATATGTTATGAAGAGACTTGGAAGACATAAGAAAGAACAAAGTCCAACTTGTAGCAGTGAAAATTATGTTTGTATAGGGAAATGTATTGGATTTGATTAGCAGCAGATTGGCAGTTGCAGGAGAAAATATCAGTGAATTTGAAAGTATGACATTAAAAACTATGTAAAATGAGCATGGCAGAAAGTAATTTAATAAGAAAAGAGCACCAATATGTTACTAGGTGAATTTCAAATATTCTATCAAGTGCATATTTGGATTCCACAAAAACAGATGAGGTTGCAAGTTTTTGAGAAATATTTGGAAAAATAATGGAAAAGATTTCAAATGTAATAAATCCGTAGATACAGTAGGCTCAGATATCTCTAAGCCCAACAACAAAATGACAATTATACATTATAATCAACTTCAATAAAAGCTATGTATAAATAGAAAATCTAAAAACCAAAATAGAAAAAATACATGCAAGTCATGACATTAGACAGTTCAGACACCTTTGTTAAGGCATGAAAGTGTACTGGGGTTGGTGCTGAGCTCATTTAAAAATAAAATAAATAAGTAAATGAAAAGCTCCCTCTCAATTTACTGTTTCAACATTAATTTTTAAATATTTACACCTGAGAATCACATCCTTCTGACGCACTTTAGACTATCATAATTTAAATAATTTAGATTACCCCTAAATGGGCAAAATACCTTGGTGATTTGGCAGTGCAGTGGATTATTTTGTCACACTGCAAATTGGTGAGGTTTGACACCTTTACATTTGTGTAAATAAATTAATTTTCCCTATTTCATTAAAAAGTAACAAGTTCTAGATGAAGGCCATAAGGTACATACAGTGCAGCCCTCACTAACCATTTGTTTTTGGTGAAATCTGTTTTCTACAACCACTTGTAAAGGTATATTTCTAGTGTGGTTTGTTAAAACATATCAATTTCCTATGATATTTTTGAGTCACATAGAGACACCTCCTTCCATGTTGCATCGCAGCAAGCATCTGCTCAAATTACCAGGAGGGCATTAAATAAAAAGTGAGCATGTGTGCATCTTTAAGACATTAGACATGACCAGCTGTTTCCTATTCTCAGAGCCCCTTCAATAATAAGAGGCTCCCATACAGCTCCCAGGTAAGGGAGTTTGGAGAGTTGGAGGTGAGTGGCAGGCTGGGCTTGCAGGGAAAGAAGTATAATAGCACTGCTCAGCACTCTTGCATTTTCCATGGCATGCTGATGACTGCTACCCCAGCAGGTGGGTGTTCCTTAGGCCAAATTCCCTGCCTAGAAAGACAAAACAATCTACAGACCCTGTTAAAATACATCTTCAGAAAAAAAATAGGTGTTCACTAGGATGCATCTCTAAATATAGAAAAATGTGACAACTTTTACCCATTTCAACTATGTTATAAATCATCCTGAATAAACATAGAACAAAACCTGTTGTGTAACAAAGGAAAGCTCTCACATTTTTCCCTTTTTACAATTGGTCATTAGAATAATTAGTTAACCGATTTTTATAGGATACTCTCCCCAACATCACTTGCCAAATCATTTTCTAAAAAGGTCACTTATTCATTTAACAAAAGGATACATAATACCAATACAATATCATCCTTGTTTTAAATAGAAATGGACAGCAAATACCAATTAGTTTAGTAGACCTAAATAGTTATTCCTAGGTGAATGTGAGTCTTCCAGAACAACTCAGTACAAATGGGTATGAATGGTACCATTTCCTAGGTCTCTGTTCTATGGCAATTCCTTCTCAGTGAATTAACTGATAAAAGTCAGGGGCAAATACTTATCCCCAGCTATGACATCAGGTTCTCATCTCCACATTTAGAAAGAAACTCATAAAGGCTGGCATCACTCCTGTGAAAGCTCACAAAAGATAGACTCCTCAAGGCAATATCCACAAATTTCTATTGCTAATTTTCTAATCTTATCCTAGTTCTTCTTGGTAGTTTTCTGGATTTAGAGTGATTGCTCCAACATGGGAAGCAATCCATACAGCAGACTCATAGAATGGCAATCTCTTTAAATAGCACTCTGACCTCAGAATCAGTGATTAAGGCATTCTGGTCTGGCTGTTAAGTCCATGAGAGCATTTCAGGCATGGAAAGCAAAGACAATGTGGCAAAAATGCCCTACATGAACTGCTTCAGTGGATGAGACCCCAGTGGAAAGAAGTGGTCATCAAAGAAGGAGGTACATTTCACTGAAATAAAGAGAAAATTTCCACTTTCCTTATGGCCTTTTGTAAATACTGACAGAGTTTGTGGGATCAAAAGTCTTCCATAGCCTAGGAAGCTCATGTCAAGAGCCTTGGGTGATCACTGATATCATACATAAGAGTGTTAATTGTTAAATTAAAAACAAGAATCATGGTACATTAAGTTCCCATGCAAGATTTCTGTCCTCAAAGAGTTGTATTGTAATTATGTCAAAATACTTGCAAAAGATGTATCATTCTTGAGGGATTCTTTAAGCTAATTAAGTTTCTAAAACATAAATAAGTGAAATTAAGCTCAAGATACAATGACTTTGAACAGCCTTTGGGTAGACTGTTGAAAAATAGTTTTTTGTTGTTGTTGATTTATTTTTATGCAAATTGTTGAACACTTTACTTAGTATAGAGTTGGTCTTCTGTGTATAAAGTTAATCAAAAATGGATCTTAGTGGAGAATGGGACTGGGAATGGGAGAGGGAGGAGGACGAGGGATAGGAGAGTTGGTGGGAGGGTGGGTATTTTGGGAAAAATCACTATATTCGTAAAGTTGTACTTAAGAAATATATGAAGTTTTTACTCCTTAAATAAAATTTATTTGGGGGAAAATAAAAAAAATTAAAAAGGAACATAAGAATATAAGAAAAAAATAAGAAATAAAGTGAGAGGATGGAAAATGATGTCCCTTGCTAACAGAAAGCAAAAAAGGGCAGGTGTAGCCATTCTAATATCAGACAAAATAGTTTAACAGAAAAAAAATGTTAAAAGAGATAAAGAAGGACACAATACAACCAGAAGATGTGACTATAACAAATGTACATGTACCCAATTACAGGGTGCCTGGATATTTGAAAGAAGTGTTAACATATCTTAAAGGAGACATAGAATCCAACACAATAGAAATGGGAGGCTTCAACATCCCACTTTCATCAATGGATAGAAAACCAGAGAGAAAAGCAACAACAACAACAACAACAACAACAAAAAACAGAGCTAATCCAAACTATGGACCAAATGGGCCTAACTGATATCTACGGAACCTTCACCCCACAGTTGCAGAATACACATCCTACTCAGCAGCATATGGAACTTTCTCTAGTATAGGCTATATAATGGGCCATAAAGGAAGCCTCAGCAAATTAATAATAAAACAAACAAACAAAAAAACAAAATCATACCATGCATCTTCTCTGTTCAAAATGGACTGAAGCTTGAAACCAAAACTCAAGAATCTGAAGAATAAATGCAAACACATGGAGACTGAACAACATGCTCCTAAATGAACAGTGGGTTATGGAAGAAATAGAAAGAGAATTAAACTGGAAATGAATGAAGATGACAATATGTAATTACAAAACTGGATATAGCCAAAGCAATGTAAACAGGGAATTTTATAGCATTTGGGCCTACATCAAGAAACTGGAAAGTTACCAAATAAATGAAGTGTCAACACATCTCAAGGACGTAGGAAAAAAAACAACAAACCAAACCGCAAATTATAAGGAGGAAAGAAATAATTAATATTGAGAAGAAATAAGCAAAATGAAACCCAAAAAAAGATTCAAAATGTCAATGAAATAAAGAACTGTTTATTTTATAAAAAATGAATAAACAATATTGACACAGCATTTGCCCAACTAACCAAAATAAAAAAAAAAGAGGGAGAAGTTCCAAATCAATAAAGTCAGAGATGGAGAAGGAAATGCAACAACAGACAACACAGAAATAAAAGGAATCATCAGAATTACTAAAAAGAGCTGTTTGCCAACAAATCCATTAGCCTAGAAGAAATGGATATATTTCTGGACACATACAATCTACCAAAACTGAATCATGAAGACATAGAAAACATAGAAGACAAAGATCAATAACCCAGACAGAGGTTGAATCAGTAATAAATATGCACCCAACAAAGAAAAGCCCCAATAAGCAGCTTTCCTGCTGAACTCTACCAGACATTTAAAGAAGAATGAACGCCAATTCTCTCAACTATTCAAAACTATTGAAAGAGAATGTATCCTAACTCTTTCTCTCTCTCTTTCTCTCTCTCTCTCTCTCTCTCTCTCTCTCTCTCTCTTTCTCTCTCTCTCTTTCTCTCTCTCTCTCTCTCTGTCTCTACCTCTCAGTAAATCTGCTTTTCAAATAAATAAATTTTTAAAAACGTGTGGGAGTGGCTTTCACTCTGGCATAAGGGTTAAAGCTTCTGGCATCCCATATAGGTGCTGGTTCAAGTCCTGGGTTCTCAAATTTCAATCCAGCTCTCTGCTATGAACTGGGAAAGCAATAGAAGATGGCCTAAGTCCATGGGGACCTTCACCCGTGGGAGACCCGGAAGAAGCTCCTGGCTTCGATCAGCACATCTCCAGCCATCACAGCCATTTCGGGAGTGAGCCAGCAGATGGAAGACTTCTCCCTATCTCTCTCTCTCTCTCTCTCTCTCTCTCTCTCTCTCTCTCTCTGCTTCTGCCTCTCTGTGAATCTACCTTTCAAATAAATAAATAAATCTTTAAAAAAAGAACTCATAAGAGTTTGCTAAACTGGGACAATATAAAATCAACACATAAAAATCAGTAGCCTTTTTATACACAGAAAATGCTATACCTCTAATGAAATTCTAAGATCAATCCAATTCACAATAGCTACAAACAATTTAAATACCTTGGAATTAATTTAACCAAGTAGGTCAAAAATCTCTATGAAGAAAATTACAAAACAATAAAGAAAGAAAGAAAAGAAGACATAAAAAAGTGGAAAACCTTCCATATTAATGAATTAGAAGCATCAATATCATCAAAATGTCCATACTACCAATAGCAATTTATAGATTCAATGTGATACCAATCAAAATACCAAGATTCTCCTCAGATTTAGTAAAAATGATGCTAAAATTCATATGAAAATGCAAGAGACACCTACAGCTAAAGTAATCTTGAAAACACAAACAAAGCTGGAGGCTTTATAATGCTAGATCTCAAGACACAATTCAGGGGAGATATAATCAAAAGAGCCCAGTACTGGCACAACAATGACATGTAGACCAATGGAACAGAATTGAAACTCCATCAATAAATTCACACATCTGCAACCAACTTATCTTTGACAAGGTAGCCAAAATAAATGCCTGGAGCCAAGACAGTCTCTTCAACAAATCGTACTGAGAAACTGGATCTCCCCAAGCAGAAGTATGAAACAAGATCCCTACCTCATACTTTACACTAAAACCCACTCAAAATGGATCGGAGGCATAAACTGTTGAGAACAGCTGCAATTTGTGGAATAATATTTTAATATTTTCAATTTGTGGTATAAAATTCTTTTTATTTTCCCAGATTACTAATCCATTAAAAGTTAATTAAATTGTGTTATGTTTTAATGAATTTAGAACTGTTTTTCTAATGCTAGTGATGGAACATGATGGCAGTGCTGTAAAATCTCAATGAAATGTGGAATCCAGATATACCAGCAAACATTTCATACTTCAAACTATCCACACAGCTGACTGCATTCACATGACTCACATAATTACCATTTCATTATACTGGAAACAACTGATATTAGAAGCAAAAGTTTAATTGAATTACATGTCAGCCTCTGAAATATCCAACACCCTCAATTTACTTGAGAACATGGGAGAGACTCTAGAAAACATTGGCATATGCAAAGACTTCTTGGAATAGAACCCAGAAGCACAGACAACCAAAGCCAACATCAACAAATGGGGTTACATCAAACTGAGAAGCTTCTGCACTGCTAAAGAAACACTCATCAAAGTGAAGAGTCAATTAATAGTAGGGAGAAGATGTTTGCAAACTATGCAGCTGATAAAGTATTCATTTCCAGAATCTATAAGGAGCTCAAAAAACTCAACAGCTATGAAACAAATGACCTAGTTAAGATATGGGCAAAGGATCTGAACAGACATTTTTTCAAGAGAGGAAATTCAAGTGCCCAACAGACACATGAAAAAATGTTCAAGATCACTACCTATCAGGCAAATACCAATCAAAATCATAATGAGGTTTCACCTCACTCCTGTTAGATTGGCTCTCATACAGAAATCAACAAACAATCAATGCTGGCAAGGATGTGGGAGAAGAGTACCCTAATCCACTGCTTGTGGGAACGGAAACTGGCACAGCCACAGTGGTGGACAGTGTGGAATTACCTCAGAAAGCTGAATATAGATCTACCATGTGACCCAACCATCCCATACTTGGGAATTTATCAAAAGGAAATGAGATCAGCATATGAAAGAGTGATCTGTACCCCCATGTTCAATTCAGTTCAATTTACAATAGATAAGATATGGAATCAACCCAGATATCCATCAAATGAAGACTGGAAAAAGAAATTATTGTATACATATATACCATATGAAATAATGCACAACAGTTAAAAAAAAAGGAAGTCCTGCCATTTGCAACAAAATGGTTGCAACTAGAAGTCATTATAGTTAGTGAAATAAGCCAGTCAAAAAAGACAAATACCATATTGTCTCTATGATCTGTAACTAATAGAGTACCTAAAAGTTAATCTATAGGAGCAAAACTGATATCTTGAAATGTGATAATTTTGAAAAGCTCTTGACTTGACTATCGAGGAACAATGTTTTTCTTATGTGTTTGTTTTGTTTCTGTTCTTTTTGCTTCATACTAATAAGTGAACTTTCTATTTTTTATAGGGTTAATCTTATAAGTATAAAATTAACTGAAAATTTACCTTTGTAAAAGAAAGAAGGGTGGGAGCATGGGTGCAAGGGAGGTAGGGAGGAAGTTTTACCATGTTCCCAAGTTTGTAAATATTAAATGCATAAAGTTTGTATTTCATAAATTAAAATAAATAAATAAATGAATAAATACAAAAACACTGATCAGGTCAGCTCTCTGCTGTGGCCAGGGAGTGCAGTGGAGGATGGCCCAAGTGCTTGGGCTCTGCACCCCATGGGAGACCAGGAGAAGCACCTGGCTCCTGCCATCGGAACAGCGTGGTGCGCCGGCTGCAGTGCGCTACCGTGGCGGCCATTGGAGGGTGAACCAACGGCAAAGGAAGACCTTTCTCTCTGTCTCTCTCTCACTGTCCACTCTGCCTGTCAAAAAAAAAAAAAAAAAAAAAAAAAAAAAACAAAGAAATGAAATCAAATTCATCATATGAAAATCCATCCTATTTCTGCCAATATATCCTAAGGTAATGAAATAAGCACATGAAGGAGTTAACTGCACTCCCATGTTTATACCAACTCAATTTACAATAGATAAGATATGGAATCAAACTATATGTCCATTAACTAATCATTTGATAAAGAAAAATGGGGTATATGTTCATGGTTGGATAATACTCAGCCATGTAAAGAATAAAATCTGATGACTGCACAATATGGATGCAAAGGGATATTATCATGCTAAGTATTTTGAATTAAGCCAGATCCAAAAATACAAATACCATGTTTTTCTTATTTGTGGTACCTAATATATAGAGAGAGTAAAGAAAAACGTTAAAAATGAACTTTAAATAAGGAGGAGATTTCAGAATCAATGGATATGGATTATAAGAAAAAAGTTTGTAAATAAAGACTTATTATTTGGTGTCACACAGTGCATGTAAACCCAGAGATTTGGGGAAGGGTTCAGTGTATTTCAAATTGGGCTTATATTTGAGCAGGTTTCTATTTCCATGTGGGAAAAGCAATCAGTAAAGTAAAACAAGGGTAAGAATGTGTTGTTATAATCCAGATGGGAAAGATGATGGCTGAGATGGCTGGGTAGTCGCTAGTGTGAACGGCCAGAGGTAACCAGATTTGAAAGAGGTATGAGAGGTATTCAGGCGAAATTTAAAGAACTTGTGCTTCATTATTTATGAGTCAAGAGTCCTGGTAGGAATTTGAGAAGAGAATTGCTGTACAGGTTTCTGGCTTATCTAGATACAAATTCTCATGACCAGGAATAGGGTTGAATAATAATTTGAGAAAGGAGTGGAGGAGTTGAGATGATGAAAATAATTTTAAACATTTCAGTTTGAAAGACTGGTAAGACACATGGGTGAAACTGCGCAATATATTGCAGGAATGTTCGGAGTAGAAGAATGGTAGGTTGAAGATGCCGATTTGCAAGTCAGGCACATAGTGAAAGTGGTTTAAGGCTTAGGAGTGGATGCAATGGCTTACAGGAAAAATATTCAGACACTGAGAAAGGAATGGCTTTAAACTTGACACTACAAAATGCAGTATTCGAGGAATACCATAATAAAGATGTTTACATTCCCCTGCTAGGATAACCCAATAGAGGACTGCACACTGCAGGGCCTAGAGAACAGAAATTAATTTTCTCACAGTTCTGGAGGCTGGAATTTCAAGGTTAAGAAGCAGCAGGTTTGATTTCTGTTAAGGACTTTCTCCTTGGTTTGAAGACAGCAGCATTCTCAGCGGAAACTTGCATGGTCTTTGCTCTTCACTCTCAAATCCCTAGTCTCCCTTCCTCTTAAGCAAAGTTTTGTCCACAACAATCACACAGATGAAACTTACTGGGAAGGAGCATCTGAAGGGAAAGAGAAAAGCCCCAGAGACACAAGGAGCATGAAAGCCTAGAGAAATTGAGGATTAAGGTTAGAGTTCCACAGGTCCTGTTCAGGTTATAAAAAAGACACACTCAGGTGAGACTATCAGAGGAAACAATATTAAATTCAGTGAAGTGTTTACAACAGTTCAGCACTGAATAGGAAGAAAAGTTAGCATTGCCAAAAAAAATGTAAATAGTGGCCAAAGCATTTGTTTTGTTAAGGGAAAATAGAGCATGTTTAAATGCTGATGTGGAAGGAGGTTGTGGTGGAGGTATGAGGATCATACCTCCTGAGGAAGTCTATCCTTAGCCTGGGAGGTTTAGCTTTGTCCTGTGGCTGGTGACTACAATATTACACGGACCATTTTGCACATGATTAAATGATTTTTCCCAGGAAGAACATAAGCTATTAAATGGTTAAATGGTTCAGGCAGAGAGGTGGTGATGAAGCCAGTTTTTTGTTTTGTTTTCCCATTCTAAATTCTCAACTCTTTTTTTTTTTCCAAATGGGGGTGTGATAGAAAAAAATCAAAGAAATCAATTTACGAAAGCAACACAATGGTCAAAGTTCATGAGCCATGAACCTCTTTAACTTATGGAAGAATTTGATCTTATTAACATTTACATTAAGCTCTCGAAGTATGAAGCACTGTTCTTAGCAGTTTATAAAACACTTACTAATTTAATAAATAGCTGGAATAAAATTAGGAACATGAGAATTTAGTGTTTCAAACAGATGCTTTAAGCCAATGAAGGATCTGGTTATTGGATCAATTGAGAGAAAGCATTAAATGTTTTGGGTATCTTGCTTCATGTTTCATCCTTCAATAAACCATGGGAAACCATCAGTGTAGGCATAATGATATTAAAGTTATTTTGTGGCTTATTGGTTATGCGTTGCTCTATGAGCTAATGATATTATACACAATCCACAATCCATAGCATAAAAATCATAGATGTTTAATTTGTCAGCTTAATAAAAACCCTGGACTTAGTTCCATTTCTTATCTGATTGGAGAAACCACAAACAGTACTTTGGTAGACGCATTAATCCTGATTGTATTGGCAGTTTTTCCTACAAACTGTTCAGTCCATCCTTTGAATGTAAGCAACAAAGCATATCTGCACTCCTGAAACTATTTTAGAATTTTGTACCAGTACCAAGAACAATTTGTTTGTTTTTAAGCTAGAGAGTATAAGAGGCTATTAACTAGTCCCCATGAATTTTAAGCATTTCTTCTGGTACTCAATTATGTTTTTATTTTATTTTTAAATTTTTTTTATTTAGTTAGTTTATTTGAAAGACAGAAACAGAGTGAGAGAGATAAAAACAAAGAGAGATCTTCCATTGACTGGTTTACTCCCCAAAAGCCCACCACAACTAGGACTGAGCCAAGCAGAAGGCAGGAGCCAGGGACTCAGTCTGGGTCTCTCACAGGCTTGGCAGAGACCTAAAGGCTCGAACCATCACCTGCTGACTCCCAGGTTGTACATTAGCAGGAAGCTGGAAGGGAAAATGGAGCCAAGACTCAAGCCCAAACACACTGAAATGAAATACAGGTGTCCCAAGCACCAGATGAATTACTGTACCAAATGCTCCTCTTTTATTTTTTACTTTCACATTTGTTCATCATCCCATGGCCACCTCTTTTTGATGGGGATATTTGATTAAAGGATAATCTTATATTGTATGTGATAACTGATCCTAAACTCCAGCTGTAATTTGAGCTCATTACTGACAGCTCTCTATACCAGTTGCCCATTGTCTTGCTGTTACCCTATGGCTTGCATCTCATACCGGACCACTTTTCTTGTTGTTTTACAAACTTATCTTTCTTTTGTCTTCCAAGTAGAGTCAGAATGAAAACATACCCTTTTTTTAAAAAAAAAAATATTTGCTTGTAAGTCAGAGTGAGAGAGAGAGGGAGAGAAAAAAATAGAAATAGAGATATTCCATCTGCTAGTTCACGACCCAAAAGTCTGCAGCAACAAGGACAAGGCCAGGGTGAAGCCCGCAGTGAGGAGCTCTGTTCAGTTCTCCCACGTCGGTGGCAGGAACCCAAATACTGGGATGTATCGACTGATTCCCAGGAGCATTGGCAGGGAGCTGGATCAGATGCACAAAGTATATTGGGCCTGATCCAACCTCCTGAAGAGGGAAGTATGTGTCCCGAGAGGCAGCGTAGCACTCTGTACCCACCACGTATAGCCATCTTTATAATAACTTCACAAAAAGCATGGTTCTCCAAAGCAACACTTTGGAGAGATTTGAGTTGTTTTCTATCCATCTGTCATGCAGAAATATAGAAGATTGCCACAGTCAGACTACAATAACTGCTTTACCAAGGTTTATGTAGTATTCTGTCCACTCCTGAGAGTCTGTGTGTATCTCTCTTCTGTTACTCAGGGTCATATCTTTTTCAAAGATTCTAAGTATTTACAGCTTTTTTTTTTTTTTTTTTTTTTTTTTTTTTTTTTTTTTTTTTTGCACAGGCAGAGTGGACAGTGAGAGAGAGACAGAGAGAAAGGTCTTCCTTTGCCGTTGGTTCACCCTCCAATGGCCGCTGCGGTAGCGCGCTGCGGCCGGCGCACCGTGCTGATCCGATGGCAGGAGCCAGGTGCTTATCCTGGTCTCCCATGGGGTGCAGGGCCCAAGGACTTGGGCCATCCTCCACTGCACTCCCTGGCCACAGCAGAGAGCTGGCCTGGAAGAGGGGCAACCAGGATAGGATCGGTGCCCCGACCGGGACTAGAACCCGGTGTGCCGGCGCCGCAAGGCGGAGGATTAGCCTAGTGAGCCGCGGCTTTTGATATGACATTGTGGAAGACGCATCGTTCTGCAATACTAGAACACTCAATCGGATGAATGATGCTTACCCAAACAGCATATTTCTGTGATCTTACTGAGAGTTCTGCCACCTTAATGTTCCCAAGGAAATTCTGTATGAAATATATCATTAAATTGAATACAACCTGCAACACACTTGAATGTATCTATTGATTTTGTTGTTACATAGCTTGCAACTATTCATAATACTGCAAACCACTGTAACACTAGTCCTAAAATACGTATAATATGAGTAGGTTTTAAAATTCGAAGTATTTTTCAAAAGCTTTATGCATGTTTAAACAATACGCAAAAATTATTGTGCAAAATGTTGGAAATCATTGTTCTTAAAACTCATGAGGATGGAATTGTAGAAAAGGCATAAAAAATCTGATTTTTTTTAAAAAAAGCTTTATTTATTTGAAAGTCAGAGTTACACAGAGAGAAGAGAGGCAAAGGGAAAGAGAGATCTTCCATCCACTGGCCCACCCCCCAGCTGGATGCAACCAATCTGAAGCCAGGAGCCAGGTCTCTCATATGGGCACAGGAGCCCAAGGACTTGGGCCAACCTCCACTGCCTTCCTAGGCCATAGCTGAGAGCTAGATTGGACGTGGAGAAGCCGGGGTTTGAACCGGCACCCACATGGGATGCCAGAGCTTCAGGCCAGGGCGTTAACCTACTGTGCCTCAGGGCAGGCCCCATATCTGATCTTCTTACTGCTGCTATTCTCTCTGTCTGCTATCTTACCAAGTGATAAATAACCTTATCAGACTGGATATAAAAAAGCAACAATGGTGAGTTTTCTGTGAGTGGTGCTACTTCCTGAGGTCACACTCAAAATTAAGTTGCATTCTCCCCATGGATATTACCCAGAAAACTTTCCTAAAGATGAAGACAGAAGTCAATTTTTGGTGGTTTGCATGTTGATTGTTTCATATCCCAAAGAAGAAATATGATTGTCCTTCTTTCACAAATGACCTCAAGGTCCATTTCTTTCACTATTTTCCATCCCTATTTTCTTAGTTCAAGCACAGACTGCAAGTGTGCTTTCTGACAAGGCTAACTAAGCTTCCCACTCTGCGGAACAAGCACAGCTCAGCCCATGTCCATTGCAGTCTCAGCTCACTCCACCCCACCTTCAGGCAGAGTGGTTGGGAAATTACTGACCTATGCAGCGGCTGATTGTATTCTGAGTGGACCTCAGCCATTTCTTCTGTTTCCTGAGTTCTCTGTCATTGCAAACTAACAAAATGTTTCTCTAATTTAAAGGAGCTTGAAACATTAGAAAAATAATATGCTTAATGAACCTGCCAGTGTTTTATATAGCTCAAAGTAAAATTAACTCTAGAAAGGGGAGCAGAAAATATGGTATCATGAAAACAGTTACAAATATGGATCTTTCGATTGCTGTGGCTAGAGGAAGGGAGGTACAGAAGCAAGTGCAGGTTGTTCTAATGACATGTTTCCCAGTGCCAGCACTGTGAGAAAGCAGGTTAAACCTCTGCCTGCAAGGCTGCCATCCCATATCGGCTCCAGTTTGAGTCCCGGCTCCTCCACTTCTGATCCAGCTCCCAGCCAATGCTTCTGAGAAATAGTGGAAGATGGCCCAAGTGCTCTGCCTCCTGCAGCCACCTGGGAGACCTGGATAAAGCTCCTGGCTACTGGCTTCAGCTTGGCCCAGCCCTGGCCATTGTGGTCATTTGCAGTGTGAACCAGTAGATGGAAGGTCTATCTCTGTCTCTCCCTCTCTGTGTTCTCTGCCTTTAAAATAAATAAATATTTAGAAAAAAAAGATGACTTCTTCGACTTTTACAAAACTTTCTTCGTATACACTAAGTCAAAATACTGTGTTGCTTGTCCTCTGCCTCAGTATGTTCACAACTCAGTGGAAATGGTAGGAAAGAAATGCAGTATAGAGGAGAAGAGATGAAAAGCCATCATTTTTGTTTGTTTTCTTTTAGGACAGTAAGAGCAACATATTGACCTGACTAAAGAAAATCTCCAATGTACAACTAGGGTGGGACATTTGAATAGCAGTGGACAGTTAGAAAAAAAAAAAAAACTAAAAGACATTCAATCATCCTTTACTGTCAGCCACCTTGCATTTGTGACATTATGGGATTAAATCAAGCAGGTGGTCACCCAGACTGCAGTCTCTTTGGGAATGACGGCACATGCTTCCAACATGCTTTGCTGTCAGATGTCAGACCAGTGGCTTACTCCCCCCTCCTTTCTCTTTACTGTTGCCTAACACAATATTCCTATGTGAGCAGTCATGTGCAGTCTTAGGATGTCAGTTCCCATCCTAGCTCTGTCCCCAAATAAAATCTGCTTTTTATTAGTAATTTAGAACTAATGTGCTTTACAGAAAAGTCTCTCTGCTCTGAGGTTATTCACACCTGGCATAAAACTCTAAAAGAACCAAAGGGGACGCACTCGGTTTATCCAGCCATAAAACTTCCAGACTGCAGTATTTGAAACCCATAATGCTCAAATCTTTTTTTTTTTCTTCTTCTTTTTCCTTTTCTTTCTCTATTTCTTTCCTTCTCTCTTTCTTTCTTTTATTTCATTCTTTTCTTTTCTCTTTTTTCCCTCCCTCCCACCCTCCCTTCCTCCATCCCTCCCTCCCTCCCTTCCTTTTTCTTTCTTTTTTCTTGTCCCTTTTTTCTTGAATTTCTGTGTCCTCTCATCTCTGTTTCCCTCTCTCTCATTTCCTTTCCTTCCCTGCCTCCCTCCCTTCCTTCTTGCCATCTCAAAAGTAAAAACATAAATGACAGAATCACTGTAATTTACTGATCCATGAAATTTGCATAGAAGTCACTCTGGTTTGGTATAAATACTTCAGTATTGTCATTATTTTCCCCTACCTATTATGTGTACAATTTCCATAGTGATCAAGCTGTATAATGCATAAGCTGAGCAATGCATAAGAAAAGGTAAAAAGGAAAATCCTAGGTTTAGGAAAAGTATATAGTTTTATGAAAAGTCCCAACTGAAATATGCACTTGCTTGGTTTATCTTAAGCAACCTTGCAAATCCATCAGCCTATGTCCCTGCAATGTTAATGTATGTTAGACCTGAGAACAAACAGCTGACTTCTACATCTATGTTCCAAAATGAATAGCCCTGGGATAGCAGGGATATAAAACCAACTTTATAAGTTTATTTTCTCTCTCTCTTTTTTTTTTTGAAGATTGATTTATTTGTTTGAAAGTCAGAGTTACAAAGAGAGAGAGAGAGGGAGAGAGAGAGAGAGAGAGAGAGAGAGAGAGAGAGAGAGAGAGAGAGAGAAAGAGAGATCCTCCATCCCTGGTTCACTCCCCAACTGGCTACAATGGCCAGAGCTGTGTCAATCTGAAGCCAGGAGCCAGGAGCTTCTTCCGGGTCTCCCACATGGGTGCAGGGGCTCAAGGACTTGGGCCATGTGCTACAGCTTTCTTAGGCCATAGCAGAGAGCTGGATAGGAAGTGGAGCAGCTGGGACTCGAACTGGCACCTATATGGGATGCCAGCACTGCATGTGGAGGCTTTACCCCCTACCCCACAGAGCTGGCCCCTATAAGTTTGTTTTCTAATTCTAAATTTAAGAAACTAATAGGTAACTTCTGAAAGTATTTGGTAATGATTTTATGCTATACTGGAAGCAGGGTACAAAATAACTGTTGACAAAATAGATTGTATTTAGGGGCCGCCGTCGTGGCTGCAGTGCCGGCATCCCATATGGGTGCCGGGTTCTAGTTCCAGTTGCTCCTCTTCCAGTCCAGCTCTCTGCTGTGGCCCAGGAGGGCAGTGGAGGATGGCCCAAGTGTTTGGGCTCCTGCACTCGCATGGGAGACCAAGAGAAGCACCTGGATCCTGGCTTCGGATCTGCACAGCATGTCTGCCGTGGCGGCTATTTGCGGGGTGAACCAACGGAAGGAAGACCTTTCTCTCTGTCTCTCCCTCTCACTGCCTATGACTCTACCTGTCAAATAAAAAAAGAAAACAAAACAAATTGTATTTAAAGAACACAGTTTTAAGCATATGTGTAGGAATAGGACAAAGGAATCCTAAGTAAAAACAGGCTTATTCAAAGCTATCTCATTGTATTTGCTATCTAAAAAATCCCTTCTACTTTAATTCACAAAAATTATGACTAGATTAATAGTTTCAAGAAGCTTTCTAATAAAATAAATAAATCTGGACACTTTTGTAATTAATATTTTTAATCAATGAGTTGTATTTGTTTATGCTACACAACATGATGTTTGATGTATGTCTGTATTGAAGAATATTTACAACAATCCGATTAATATCTTCTGTAATAAAAATTTTAGGGTGAAGTTTTACAGTTATCCTTTCAACACAGGGAGATTGTAAATGGGCTAGCTATGTCAGATATCTCCTCCTCCCCTTGATAATTCATCCGGCAATGAGGGCAATGAGGGCGTGGAATGCATTCACTAGCTGCAGGGAAAAGAGAGAATTCACCTGTGGCCACCCCGCCAGTAGGACCCCGGAGACTCCCTCACTCCCCTCCTCCCTGGCCTTACAGAACAAACATTGAAGCTGTGAAGTCCTGGGAATTTCTTTGATGGGAAACTTTTCATTACTGATCCGATCACCTTGCTCATTATGTTCCATCAGGACTTTCCACTTCTTCCTCTAATTCAGTCTTGGTAATGTTGCACGTTTCTGGGAATTCATCCATTTCTCCTACTGTGCAGTTATTTGGTATACAGTTGTCTATTTCTATTTCAGTGCAATCAATTGTAACGCACTTATTTCATTTCTGATTATGCATATTTGAATGTAACTCTTGGTTAAGCTTGTGATAAATTGAAAGTATGCCATTGTAAAAAATTTAAAAATATAAAAAAGGAAGGAGGAGAGAATTTGAGAAGCAAAGATGGAGGGAGAGGGGGTGGGAAGTATCCTGCCCTTAAAACTAAAATATAGAACACATGAAATCTGTTCACTGCTATAAATCAAAAGTAAATAAAAACTTAGAAAAAAATCAAAATTTTAGTTTTATTCATAATTCTGTTCAGTTGTGGCTTATTTTGTTCATTTTTAGGTTCCTTAATATGTAACCTGACATAAAAAAATACTACTTCTCATCATTCTCAAAGTCCTCTAAGAAACTGAGGAAGGAATTCTTCCAGTCCAATTTTATGAGGCAAGCACTTCCCTATACCAAAGCAAGATAAGGACACTGCAAAAAACAAAAACTGCAAGGCAATATCTCTGATGAACACAAATGCAAAATTCCTCAACAAAATGCTAGCAAAGAGAACCCAGCCTCACAATAAGAACAATATTCACTGTGATCAAATGGTAAATGAGATACGAGAACAGTACAACATTTATAAATCATTAATGTATTATACGATATTAACAAAATGAGTAACAGGCCGGTGCTGTAGCATAGTGGGTAAAGCTGCTGCAAGCAGTGCCAGCATCCCACATGGGCGACGGTTCTAGTCCTGGCTGCTCCACTTCCCATCCAGCTCTCTGCTATGGCCTGGGGAAGCAGTGGAAAATGCCCCAAATCCTTGGGCTCATGCAACCTCATGGAAGACCTGGAAAAAGCTCCTGGCTCCTGCCTCAGATCAGCTCATCTCCAGGTGTTGTTCCCATTTGAGGAGTGAACCAGTGGCTAGATGATCTCTTTCTCTCTCTCCCTCCCTTGGCCTTTGCCTCTCCTGTCTCTGTGTAACTCTGACTTTCAAATAAATAAATAAATCTTTAAAAAATGAATAATAAAGCTATATGTTCATCTCAATAGGTGCAGAGAAAGCATTTGACAAAATTAAACATCTATTCATGTTAAAAGCTTTCAAAAATTGGTATAGAGGCATGTAGTACAACATAACAAAGGGCATATATGAAAAAAGATAGTATCCGAAAGATAGTAGCCATTTGGAGATGGAACTATTGGATGGAAGACCTTTTTCTGCATCTCTCTTTCTCTGTAACTCCACCTCTAAAATAAATAAATGAATAAATATTTTTAAAAAAAATAAATATTAAGAGTAAATGTAACCAAGAAGGAGAAAGAGTTGTATCCTGTAAACTGAAAATTTGATGAAAGAAGTTGAAGAACTGTGGCTTAGTAGGTTAAGACTCTGCCTGCAACACCAGCATCTCATATGGGCACAAGTTTGAGTACCAGCTGCTCCACTTATGATCCAGCTCCCTGCTAATGCACCTAGTAAAACAGCAGAATATGGCTTAAGCGCTTGGGTCATCGCAAGCACTTTTGTGGGTGACCCAAATGAAGCCCTGGTCTTCTGGTTTCAGTCTGGCCCAGCTCCAGCCATTTTAGCCATTTGAGGAGTGAACCTGTGGCTGGAAGATGTCTCTCTCTCTCTCTCTCTCTCTCTCTCTAACTCTCTAACTCTGTCTTTCAAATATATATATATATATATATATATATATATATATATATAAAGTTGAATGTATATATATATATATATATATATGAGGTTGAAGAAGATAAATTAATTGACAGTCTGGAAGAATTAATATTGCTAAAATGTTCATATTTTGCAGTGTGCCCTATAGATCTGGTGGAACCACACAAAATGCCATTTCTCACATTAGTAATAAATATGATCTTAAAAACTCATACATGAAGCACATGGGCTTAAGACACTGATTGAGATGCCCAGATCCCATATTGAAGTGCCAGGAATTGAGTCTTTGCTCCTCTGCTTCTGATCCAGCTTCCTTCTCATGTGCAAGGCAGCAGATGATGGACCAAGCACATGGATTTCTGCCACTTATGTGGGAGACATTGATAAAATTTTTGGCTCCCAGATTCACTCTGAATAGCTCTGGCTGCTATCATATTTGGGGAGTGAACCAGTAGATGAAAGGTATCTCTCTCTCTCTCTCTCTCTTTCTCCCCCCCCCCCACTTCTCTCCTATTCTGTCACTCCGACTTGTAAATAAATAAATAAATATATTTTTATAAATCATGGAATACAAAAGACTCCAAATAGACAAAGCGATATTGAGAAAAAATGAAAAAAAAAAAGTAGTTCTTAACCCAATTACAAGTGAGTTAAGGATCTGTACTGACACTTCTCAAGGGAAGCCATGTGAAAGTCTAAAAGGTATGAAAATTTCTCAACACTTATAATAATTAGAGAAATACAAATTTAAACCACAATGACATGTAACCAAATTCTAACATAGAATAGTTAAAATCAAAAAGGTGTGTTATAACAACTATTGTCTATAATGGGGAGGAGAGGAATGTTTTTTGTACACTGTGGAGATATAAAGTAATACAGTTATTTTGGCAAATACTATAGAAGTTATTCAAAAATTGAGAATGAAATTACTGTAGAATCCAGTAATCCACATCAAGGTATATATCCAAAAAACTGAAACTGGTGTTTCAAAGACATATCTGCACTTTCATGTTCAGTTCAGCAGTATTCACAATAGTCAAAATATGGATGCAACCGGAGTGTCCATCAACCGATGAATATATAAAGAAAATGCAGCATAGACACGCAGTGGAATGGCTCACAGTCTTAAAAGAAATTCTGTCGTTTGTGACAATGCAGAAGAAACTGGAGAACACCATATTAAATGAAAGATTCTGGGCATAGAAAAGACAGGACAGGATGATTTTACTTCTATGTGGGAATCTAAAGTTTATTTCCAAGAAATAGAAACTGGAAATGTGGATACCAGGGGACAGGTGGTGTGATGAGGATAGAGAAGGAGGTTTCATCAGAGTCCAAAGCTTCTATTGGACTACAGGAATGGGTTTTATTGATGTTTTGTACTGCATGGTGATCATACGTAGGTATTTTTGAATTGCTAAAATAGGTTTATAATGATCTTTTATTTTATTTTATTTTATTTTATTTTATTTTATTTTATTTTTTGACAGGCAGAGTGGACAGTGAGAGAGAGAGTCAGAGAGAAAGGTCTTCTGTTTTGCTGTTGGTTCACCCTCCAATGGCTGCTGTGGCCGGTGCACCGTGCTGATCCGAAGGCAGGAGCCAGGTGCTTCTCCTGGTCTCCCATGGGGTGCAGGGCCCAAGCACTTGGACCATCCTCCACTGCACTCCCGGGCCATAGCAGAGAGCTGGCCTGGAAGAGGGGCTACCCGACCAGGACTAGAACCAGGTGTGCCGGAGCCGCAAGGTGGAGGATTAGCCTATTGGCTGCGGCGCCTACCTGGTTTGTAATGATCTTATGAGAAAACAATAAATTGACAAGTTCATGGATATGTTAATTTTAAAAACTATACATTGTATCCCATAACTATGGAAAATTATTGTCAATTAAAACTGAATTAATAATAATAATTGTAATCTAAAGTGGAGAACACACATAATAACCTAATAATTGATAGAAAATGAGATGGTGGCCGGCGCCGCGGCTCACTAGGCTAATCCTCCGCCTTGCGGCGCCGGCACACCGGGTTCTAGTCCCGGTCGGGGCACCGATCCTGTCCCGGTTGCCCCTCTTCCAGGCCAGCTCTCTGCTGTGGCTAGGGAGTGCAGTGGAGGATGGCCCAAGTGCTTGGGCCCTGCACCCCATGGGAGACCAGGAGAAGCACCTGGCTCCTGCCATCGGAACAGCGCGGTGCGCCGGCCGCAGCGCGCTACCGCGGCGGCCATTGGAGGGTGAACCAACGGCAAAAGGAAGACCTTTCTCTCTGTCTCTCTCTCTCACTGTCCACTCTGCCTGTCAAAAAAAAAAAAAAAAAAAAAAAAAAAAAAAAGAAAATGAGATGGTAACTGTGTAGAAGAGATATTTAAATGTTTTTAAATTACTTAAATGCAATATTTGAACTGGATTTGCAATTTATAAATTATATTGCTTTAAAAACGTGAAGTCATTTTTAACTTTAGCCACTGATTTTGGCAAAAGCAGCAATATCTTGATACTAATTGAATCATCATGGAATAGAAATATCCAAAAAAGGTATTATTCTAACTTCACTTCCTTACTGTCTTATTTGCTTGGAGACTGTAATGAATTGAATGAAGTCATTTAATCACTTTTTTCAGTTTATCCAAGAAGTTGAATTTTTTTTATGCTTGTTAAGAGGACTCTTCATTTTACTGGAAAATACTTGAGAAATATACAAAATACATAGATCTTTACTTTAGAAAACCTACTGAAAGCTATTATCATTTCTAAATGCTAAAAAGAAAGACCATTTATATACATCCAGTAGAGAATGCTGTAGAATTTCTATGTAGATAAAACTATCTTAATGAAAAATTTCTAGAAAAAGTAATTATTAGTAACTCTTCATTTCCCATATCAAAGCTTAAGGTTTGAGCTGCCTTTGTCTTTTATGAAAAATTATTTAGTTGATAATTTCTTGTTTCATTCTATTGAAAATAAAATACACACATGGTAATAAACAGGATGTAGAGTCTGAATAGCAACTAATGCAATAAGAATTCTACCACTTTATAGAAAAAAAGGACTTTGGGAGCATATAGCATAAAAATTACAGATAAAGGCTGGTGTTGTGGCAT
Organism: Lepus europaeus; assembly: GCF_033115175.1. NCBI lineage: Eukaryota > Metazoa > Chordata > Mammalia > Lagomorpha > Leporidae > Lepus > Lepus europaeus. Next base: position 7,875,605 of record NC_084832.1, on the reverse strand, counting down.
AGCAGTTAAAGCCATTGCCAACAACACCAGCATCCCGTATGAACACTAGTTCTTGTCCCAGCTGCTCCACTTCAGATTTAGCTCCTTGTTAATGGCCTGGGAAAGCAGTGAGTAGGGACCTAAGTAGTGGGGCCCCTGCCACCCACATGGGAAATCTGGCTTTGGTCTGGCAAGGCAACATTGGCCATTGTGGGTCATCTGAAGAGTGAAACAGTAGGTGGAAAATCAATCCCTATCTCTCTTTCTCTCTAAATATGAAAATCTTTTTTTAAAAAAAATTAGAGATAATTTATGGGAACATTAATAAAACGTTGCTTCTGGAAAATATGAAAGACTTGGGACATTTTTCTTCACTTTATCATCATGAAAACATGATAAACCTTCTTCCTTGATTAAATTTTCAGTGTGCAAGTGTCATAGAATATTTGTTTGTTAAACATTGGCTTGTAAGTTTGGAGGATACATCTTGCAGGTGCCATGCACATGGCTATCCCAGAAAGCACAGTAATTACCGCATGCTTCATACTTTTAAAGGCCGTGGCCTCTATTACAGTAAATGCACTGAGTTTCGGAGAGTTGTTGAGCTGGTAAATAGAGAAGTCCAAATTTCCTCTGGTGGAGAAATGCATGCTGGTTAGCAAAAGTAGATGTCATTTAGCACTAATAAACAGGTGATTTAGAAAACAATTGACATGGAGAGAGAGGGAGAGGGGGAGAGAGAGAGAGAGCGATCTCATTCTTCCATCCCTCAGTCCAGTCCTCACATGTCAGATCCTTGTTATGCAATGGAAATGTTTTTTGATTGATTTATTTGAAAGTCAGAGTTACAGAGAGAAGGAGAAGCAGAGAGAGAGAGAGAGAGAGGTCCTCCATCCACTGGTCCACTCCCCAGTTAGCCTCAGCTACCGGAGCTGCACTGACCCAAAGCCAGGAGCATCCTCTGGGTCTCCCACATGGGTGCAAGAGCCCAAGGACTTGGACCTGCCCCAGTGAAAAGATCTTGACAGAATGGTGTGTCGGTGATTTGAGCAAGTCCAGAATTTGCAAGTGATGAAATTCGATGTTTACCAGAGCATGTTTCTTTTTATAAAATATTATTTGGAAGGAACAAATAGATAGATGATAGATAGATGATAGGCAAATGGATAAATTATAGATTGTTAGATAGATGTAGATAGGTTAAAAAACACACAGAGAGAGACAGATATCTAGCATCTGCTGGTTCACTCCTCAAATTCCCACACCAGCTGGGGCTTGGCCTGGGATAAAGTTGGGAGCTGAGAACTCAGTCTAGGTCTCCCACATGGGTAGGAGGAAACCAGCTATGTCAGCCAACATCACTGCTTCCCAGGATCTGTTTTAGCAGGAAGGTACAATCAGAAGCTGCAGCCAGGGGTTGATCCTAGATGTTCCATTGTGGGATGAGGGCATTGTAATTAGTGTCTAACGCCTAACCTACATGCGACCCCTGAACAGGTGATTTTTTTTATAACAAACTATTTTGAGGCTTGCTCTTTGACAAACCAAACTTTGTGGAAAACAATATACCAGTACCTTGCTATATTCAGATATTAATCATCAGATGTTGAAAGGAAGATTGTCATTTCCACGAATCAAACTCCATCCTGAGTTTCTTTTTTAATAATGAAATGTTTTATTTTTTTGTAAATATGTAATTTCTTTTTTTTTCAATCCTGACATTTTTAAAGAAAAACGTAGTCATGGCTGGTGTTATGCCATAGCAGGTTAAGCTGCCACCTACAGCACTGGCATCCCACTTGGGCAATGGTTTGCGTCCTGGCTGCTCCACTGCCTATCCAGCTCCTTCCTAATGTGCCTGTGAAAGCATCAAAAGATATCCCAAATGTTTGGCCCCTGCACAAGAATACCCAAAGACGCTTATGGCTCCTGGGGCTTCAGCCTGGCCCAGCCCTAGCCATTTTGGCCATTTTGGGAATGAATCAGCAAATAGAAGATGTCTGTCTCTAACTCTCCCTCTCTCTCTGTAACTCTGCCTTTCAAATAAATAAAATGAATTTTTTAAATAAAAAATTATTTATGGTTTTTGTAACTTTTGCTCTTTAGAAACAAAAATTTTGAGGGCAGCATCACAACTCATCCTTCCACGTTATCAAATGGTGATTCTGTAACACTAACCTGGTTTCTTTTTGCTTATTTCTTCATTATGGCCAATCTTAAGGAATCCTGCTTTTGAAAGAGTTTTTCATGCTGCACAATCCCTGATCGTTCATTTCACTTTCTTCATTTCAGTTTTTGCTCTGGCCTGTCTTATCCTTTGCTTAGTGTTCCTTTATTTTCAGTCTATACCTCACCCACTGTGCCATCTGGAAATATTATTAGATGAGCAACAATTACATTTCCGCTGAAAGACTGCGGATTATCTGAAATATTATTTGATGATGTATCATCCTACAGGACGTAATACTAAAACTGTCACATACTATATCACAGTAGCACCGACTATCATATAACACCTGCATAGGCCCCTCCATCAGGTCCTGATTACTGTCAACAAGAGGTTAGCAATTGAAAAGAGAGAGGAAAACTGGCAGAATTATGGCATCTGACATGTCTCTGCAGCTGGCAAAGACATGCGACTGATGAAAAGGTAGCACATAATATAACTTTCACTTCTCAGCAAAGGTGCACGTTCTGCTTTGGAAGATTTCAACAAACACTTATGCTTCTGTTAGATTTTCCTTTTTCTCAAAAAATGCAATTAAATACAGGAAAGCTATACTGTATTTTATATACCTACCTGTTACAATCGAATGAACACTTCCCAAATATTCACATTGTGCTTTATTTATTTTTCCTTTTTAGATAAAAGTTCATTAATTGCAAATGGTCTGAGGATCAGTGTTTGGGAATAAAATCTCTACTTAAACATCCCATTTCCATCTCTAAAGTTGCTTTGTTTTGTCATAGTATATCTGTAAAGAAGTGTTTCTACTTAAGTCAGAGCTAAACAAAACAACATAAAATATACTTATTTCAGCCCCAAACAAAACAGTCATCATTGCTTGCTTGTTACTGGTGATTTATGTTGACCCTCTCCTTGCATTTTGGGCCTAAAATCTTCCTTAAGGTAGGGCATGTAACGAAATGGAGAAATCTAACTCTTATTCCCATCTTGCCTTTTCATAAAGAAGAACTAATGCAGAATCTAAGAAATCTTTGTAGCCTAATTTCCAGAGAATAGACTGTTATATATGTTTACATAGACCTGTGAAATAAACTCTTCATGTCTAAGATGACGTTATGGCTGGCCAACTATTGTTTGGATTGATAGATTACTGATAAGTACATTTCCTTTGTGATTACTTCCAAATGTATAGGATTTTTGCTAGGAAGTTCTCTTAGGTTCTATGCATTTGAGACATGGAGTATTCCTTCTTAACTAAAAGATTTTGGGATTAAATTTAAATTGTATGTTTTTATGTATATATGCATGTATGTATTTAGATTGTATATATGTATGTATTATTTATATTATGTATTTCCAAGGATTATAAAATACTTGTGTGGTACAAGTATTCATATTCTGTGGCTTAAACATTTGGCATCAGGGCTTTCTGGAAATTGTAACCTGAAATTTTATTCTTTACATCATATAATTGTCAAACCAATTTGTATAGTTACAACTCAGCTCGGTTAAGTTTGCTGTAATTTGAGATGCATAATAAACCGGAAGATTTTTGTTAATTATAGTATACAATCTGAGAAGAAAATGAAAGATTCTGCAAAACTCTTCTGGAAAAGGAATTGCAAAAATATTATTCTGGCAGGCACTGTAGCTCCTGCAATATTCTACACTGGGTAGGTGTGCAAGAATGTCGGCAAGCTGCTTTCATAAACTAACACTATCATTCCAATATTGTTAGCATGGTTTGTATCAAAGGCATAGATGTAAAATTTGATGTTAGGTAACACTTGTTAAGATGCTAAATATGCTATTAATACAGGTCATTGTGTTTGCATGTGATTTTATGCCCTGAAAACAAAAGCCAGAGCTGTACCTCAAAGAAGCAGTTCAAACAGACCTGGGAGGGTTTATGACAAAGGCTTTGATCTCTTTGTACACCCAGTAAATACAAAATATTACTACATTGGGAGGATGTGCATATATGCCCACATTATGACTTTGGCAAATGTTTTAAATTTCATTTTGAGGCCGGCACTGCAGCTCACTAGGCTAATCCTCTGCCTGTGGCGCTGGCACCCCGGGTTCTAGTTCCGGTTGAGGTGTTGGATTCTATCCTGGTTGCTCCTCTTCCAGTCCAGCTCTCTGCTGTGGACCAGGATGGCAGAGGAGGATGGCCCAAGTGCTTGGGCCCTCCGCCTGCATTGGAGGCCCGGAGGAGGCTCCTGGCTCCTGGCTTCAGATCAGCACAGTTCTGGCCATTATGGCCAATTGGGGAGTGAACCATTGGATGGAGGACTTCTCTCTCTCTCTCTCTCTCTCTCTCTCTCTCTCTCTCTCTGCCTCTCCTTTCTCTGTGTAACTCTTTCAAATAAATAAATAAATCTTTTTTTTTAAAAAGAAAGTTATTGGCTTGGTAAAGTTCTAAATACGTTTCTCCTAAAGTTCCCACATGAACCCTCTGAGTTTCAAAGTTTGATGATATATGGGGTTGGTGCTGTGGCATAGCAGTGCAGGGATGCCATATGGGCACTGAATCTAGTCCCGGGTGCTCCACTTCTGATCCAGCTCTCTGCTATGGCCCAAGTGGAAGATGGCCCAAGTTCTGCACCCACGATGGAGACTAGGAAGAAGCTCCTGGCTGCTGGCTTAGGATGGGCACAGCTCTGGCTATTGCTGTCATTTGGAGAGTAAACCAGTGGATGGAAGACCTCTTTCTCTCTCTCTCTCTCTCTCTCTCTCTCTCTCTCTCTCTTTCTCTCTCTGCCTCTCCTTTCTCTGTGTAACTCTTTCAAATAAATAAATAAATCTTAAAAAAAAAGTTTGATGATGTATCCTGCAAGGGGCTATGGATGCAAAATTTCACTCTTTCTCTCTCTCTTTTTTTTTAAAAGATTTATTTATTTATTTGACAGAGAGATGCAGAGTGAGAAGGAAAGGGAGAGAGAGAGAGAGAGAGAGAGAGAGAGAGAGAGAGAAGTCTCCCATCTGCTGGTTTAATCCCCAACTGGCCGCAACAGCAACAGCTGGAGCTAAGCTGATCCAAGGCCAGGATCCAGGAGCTTCTTCCCGTTCTTCCACGTGGATGCAGGGGTCCAAGGACTTGGGCCATCTTCTACTGCTTTCCCAGGCCATAGTCGTGAGCTGGATAGGAAGTGGAACAGCCGGGACTAGAACCGGTACCCATATAGGATGCTGGCACTGCAGGCAGCGGCTGTACCTGGATTGTTTTGTTGTTTCAGAAGACTAAAGTACAATGCAAGTAGCTGTAAAAATGAAGGAGCACTCCTGGTAATTTTGAAACAAGCACCTTTATAGACTAGCCTTGGATGAGAGGACTAAGAAGGAAAAAATGTATTAGCATATTTATAATATTTGAGTGATGCTGAGTTTTTTTTTTTTTAGTTGTAATATGCCTAAGTATTTTTCACAGATATGAGATAAAGTTTAAGGAAATATTCTAGAATAACACTTTTCATCTTTCAGAAATGTTACTTATTTTGGGACACTTTTACTGAGTGATTAGTTGTACAGGAACTAACTCTGAGCATGCAAAATTAGAAAATAGATTACCAATTTATATATTTACTAGCAATATTTTACTAACAAAATGCCCTTAACTACTAAGAGCAATGAAGTAAAATATTGGAAATATAAATCAGGTAGCAAAATATACCAAAGAATGATTATTTTTTTCTTGATAAAACACAGTTTGTTAACTCAAAAATGTACAGAAAAGGAAAGGATCTTGGAGATCACCAAGTCATTGTTGGCCAGCTGTGTTGGCTTTTACTGCAGTATCCAGGCGTCACTATGAAAACAGGACACGCAAGAAACAAGCTTGTTGGAGGCCAACCAGGTTCAAGACCCTCTAATTATAGATTATGCCTGTATGTACATTTTCATTAGCAAGTGGGGAGGACTCTACTGCTTAACAATGTGCAATTGACTTCAGCCAAATCTATTAGAGATGAATGACAGCTGAGCTTTACTGTGAAGCACACTAATTTAGTTTTTACTCAATCATTTATTATCTTTTTCCACATCCCAGTTACCCAATACAATGTCCATGGTTTTCAATCTAGAAAAGTGTTGAAGTTTCTTTTAATAGATTTGGACAGATCAATCTGTTGAGTTTTAAACTATACAACACTAAGATGTGTATCTTTAGGAGCCAGAAGGAACCAAGGTTACATGTGTTTTTGCAATACTCATTGATTTCATTTACTCACTAATTAAACTATTGCAAAGGAGGTACTTTCTTTCAGTTGCTTGGGTAATAATGCAGACTGGGAAAACCAATAGTGAATTGTATCGTTTTTTTAAACAATTCTAGGAACCATGATATATGGGTTCACAAAAATCTATGAGGAGGGCCGGCATCATGGCTCACTAGGCTAATCCTCCACCTGCAGCACCAGCACCCTGGGTTCTAGTCCTGGTAGAGGCACTGGATTCTGTCCTGGTTGCTCCTCTTCCAGTCCAGCTCTCTACTGTGGCCTGGGAGTGCAGTGGAGGATGGCCAAGTGTTTGGGCCCTGCACCAGCATGGGAGACCAGGAGAAGCACCTGGCTCCTGGCTTTGGATCAGCACAGCACACCGGCCATGGCAGCCATTTGGGGGGGTGAACCAATGGAAGGAAGACCTTTCTCTCTCTCTCTCTCTCTCTCTCTCTCTCTCACTGTCTAACTCCGCCTGTCAAAAAAAATCGATGAAGAAAGAGAGAAATTCTACCTAGTTTCAGATTAGGTGAGGACTGATGAAGGTAAAGCTGGGTCTTAAGTAAGAAATTTTCCCTAGAGAGCCATTGGCTAGAAATATGGCCTGGTAGGAAGAACTCAACTATTTAAGGGCAAAGACAAAAGATGTGTAAATGCCCTTTGGTGGAGATAGTCCCTTCTTGGGCATGAAAGTGAAGGTTTTATGAGAAAAACAGAGGACAGAAACCTACCTCTCTGGGAGAGGAATTGTTCTCCATATCTCTAACTCAATCTCTAACCCTTTCTCCTTTCTCTCATTTTCTCTTTAACTTTATCTTTAGACCATAGATTCTAGAATTTAGAATGAGGCAGCAGTTGTTTCTGCAAGTAAATGCTGCTGAAGATTTATAAACAAATGTTTAGTATGTGCGTGTTATAACAAAGTGTAAAATATGCATTACCATCGTATAAATGTATATTGTGTGACAGTAGTCTTCCTTAGCCTGCAGGGAATATGTCTGGAGATCCTCATTGGAAGCCAGGAATAGTACTGAACTGTACATATACTATGTTTTGTTGTTACACATGATACCTGTGGTATAGTTTTATTTATCAAAGATAATTTAATTCATAACAAGAACAATTAATAAGTGACCAGTTACAACATTATATCATAATGGCAGCTATGTGAAAATGATCTCTTTCTGTTCTCACGCCACTTCTTCCTGTGGTGGTGTGAAATGGAGCAGAGCCTGCATGACAAGAGGAAGTAGGGTGAACTTAGCATAAGCTACTGTGGACCTGCTGTGCATACCCCGGGGGATGATCCAGCCCCAATGACACAGGCTGACCACAGGTAACTGAATCTGAGAACATGAAACATGGGCAAGTGGTGATGAATCTATGGTAATAATAGATGGTGGTAGCTTTTATATGATTTTTTAAAAAATCAAGAAAATATATGCATCCTCATCAAGAGAGTTAAGGAATCACTGGTGAATGAAGAATTGGCCAGCAGCAGATGCTGGCTGCTTTGTGGTGCAGACATCTCCAATGGAATGACACTGGGCAGAAGGCTCTCAGTCGGGGGCACAGTCCAGCTGGCCACAGACTCAGCGAGGATGCAGTGCCCTGCAGGATCAGAGGGAATGTGGGAGAAGAAAGCAAACATCGCAGCCAAACCCTTGATGACCCAGGCAACAGAAGGAACTCCTGTGACAGGGTCAGTTTCTTTGGGGTCAGGTGGCCTTCTTCATCCAACATGGCAATGAATTAAATAAAGACAGTGGGAGGAAGAAGGGGCCTGGAACAGGATGTCCCGTGCATTTAAATGAGCTTACCACACACCTCCCTCTTAGAAGCCTCTTTGTCCTTCCCTTGCCTTCCCGTCCCCACCCTCGTCCCTCTTTCCTGTATTTGCTTTCCCTTTCTTGTGTTATTTCTGCCCAATTTCTCGCTGCTCCCATCTGAAGCGGAGGTATTTCCTCTTGCCTCCTCTTGCACTTTTGTGTCCTATGGTGTGTATTGGTTTAAATACCCATTGGCCGATGTTTATTACCATCCGTCCCCATCACACACATTTAGAATCTCAGAGGCTTCAGACATTCTAGGTCCCAGAACCTTGGAACAACAAGCTGAACACAACACAAGGAAAGCAGAATGGATAGACATGGATTGCTGGATGTTAGCTGGAGAATGCTTCTATTTAGAGCACAGTTCTTAGTGCCTCCTTTGCTATTGTGAAAATGTGACCTTATGGTATCATCCTCAGCTGTTTCTATTTTCCTCTGCCCTGAATTTTTGCAATCAAAAAGTTTGAAATATTGAAGCAGTGTGCTGTTAAAGAGAAATATGTTTGTGTGTTCCTCATATCAAAAGTCTCTATCAGGCAACCATTCCTCTTTCTTCCAGGGATGGATAAAAGACTGAAGTAATTTTCTAGTGAAAGTAGTAATACAAAGCTGAACCCAATGAACTTCAAGTCCTTATTTCAGTCCAATGATACATGAGCAAGGTGGTTAAGTGAGGCCAAAGATTCAGGAACTTTTCTGCTAAATAAAAAATATTTCCTCATTGATAAGTTGATGGGCATACAACAGTATCAGCTTTGTCACATGGTCTCATTAGCTTTCTTTTGGAGATAAAAACTTTCTTTTGGAAACATTCGTTTTTTCTTGGAGTTGCAAGGCATAGAGAGATCACTGTGCTTAGACTCAGTGTAAGATTTTTCCTACCTATAGAGACATTTATTTTTTAGAGGCACTCAAGCCATTGGCCAAGAAAATTTGAATTTTGTGATAGTGTCTTGAATTTCAGGATGTTGAGTTCCACTACTATATTAAAGAACCCAAGCAGATAAATACAGATGTTGATACTGACAAATGAGATGCTGCTGTAACAAAACATAATAATGTGGAAAACTTTAGAACCGGGTGATGGGAGGGACTGGAAGAGTTTGAGATTCATGGCAGAAGAACTAGAGATTTATAGGAAAGAACTCTTGGTGGGAATGTGGATGTTAAAGGCCATTCTGATAGGGTCTCACACAAAAACGAGCAACAAGTTATTGGAAAGAAAAAGGAATGTTATACAGTGGCAAAGTCCTTGCCACCAATGAGTTCTCATGATTTGTGGAAACTAAAACTTGGCAAATGATGAAGTGTGGATGATTCTGTACCTGGCGGAGAGTCTGCCTGCCCTACCCATACAGGAGGTTGAAAGGGCATGGCACACCATGCATCCCTAGAAGGACCCCACAACCTGAGGGCTGGGAGGCAGCGGGAGCCCCAGGAACTTTTCTCCCATCCCTGCTCCCTGTTGAAGGGCCCTGTAATTGCCAACCAGGTAAGCAGCTCCCAGGTGTGGCACAGGCCCATTAGGACCACTTGGAAAGCTATCCTAGCTATGCGGCCTTCAAGCTGACTGGAGAAGCATAGCGGTGCCAATATCAGCTTCACCCTATAGAATTAATATTGCCCTGTATTAGTTATGCCCCTTTGCCTGCCCCTTAAAAAGTATGCTTGGTTGTTAATAAAGTGGACACGTTCACCGACAGTTGTCTCCCGTGCTTCTTGCTGAAGAACGCTGTCGGCCCACCATCATGGCAGTGAGTGTGCGGGCCTCACGGGTCAAGCCCACAATGAAGTTAGATAATAGGAGATATTTCTTTTTAATATTAAAAATGATTACTATTTATAGGCCTTGCCTATATTCCCACTAAGCTAGGATCTTTTTACTTTTTATTTGGTGAACCCTTTATTTGGTAGAACATTAAGCCCTTGTCTATAATAGAAATCAAAAATATGTTATCCTGAAGCCAGCACTGTGGAATAACAGGTAAAGCCCCATCTATGATGCAAGAAAACCCTATGGGCACTGGTTTAAATGTCCCCCTTCTGATTGAGTTCCCTGCTAATGTGCCTGAGTTGCAACAGAAAATGGCCTACAATCTGGGCACCTAACTCATGTGGGAGACCTGCAAGAAACTCCTGGATCCTGACTTTAGACTGGTCTGGCCATGACTGTTGCAGCCATTTGGGGAGTGAACCAGAAGATCAGCAGATGGAAGATTTCTCACTCACTCTCTCTCTCTCTCCCCCTACCTTATCCTCCTCCTCCTCACTGTAACTCTTCAAATAAATAACCAAATGAATCTTTAAATATATATATATAAACATATACATGTTACCTGAAAAATGAAAGAAAGAGAAAAGAGGGGATGAAGGGATATATTATATTGTTGCAACTGTATCAATGAACTAAATTGAGTATATTAAAAATCAAGAAACTAAAAATAAATACATAAAAATGTTTATTTTACTTTAGAGCCAAAGAGAGAGAGAGAGAGAGTCAGGAAAAGTGACAGGAAGAATGTATTCCTAAGGACTTGTTAACTCTCAAAAAATGCTCACAACATCCAAGCCTGTGCAAAGTCAATGCCAGATGTCAGAAAATCAATCCCAGTAGCCCAGACTGGTGGCAGTATCCAACTACTTGAGTCACCACCAGCTTCCTCCAGGATCTTCATTAGGAAGCTGGAATCAGGAGCTGGGTATCAAACGCAGCTTTTCTGGTACAGGATGCAGACTTCTTAACTATTAGGCTAACTGTCCTCCCTGGAGGAAGATATTTCCAAGGAAAATATTGAAGATTTGTCTTGAGTCCTCACTGCTTATGCAAAAAAGAGAAGTGACTTCAAAAAGTACTTTTTAAGCAAAGGGGAAGGAGAACTTGGAGATTTGGAAAATCCATAGCTAGTAATATAGCACAAAACAAAAAAAAAATGGTAACTCTTATTCTGAAGACATTACTAAGGATGTGACTGAGCAATTCTTTGATAAAGATCGTGTGTGAGGTGCCCAGAAGCCTGTGCTGACAAATAAGAGCATTAGGATCTACCTTCTCTCATATCTCAACATCCAAACACTTTCCTTCCCTGGGTTGCTATTGTTATCACTGCCTGCAATGTTTTTCCTTCTTGGAAGTATCCAATGATCTCTCATACTTTTGTGGTGACTAAAATATCATTTCTGTTATAAAGTTTGTATTAACTGATAAGGATATATTAGTCAATACAGTAAATAATTCATTTGTTTTTCAAACATATTTTATCCACTCTATGGGTTAGCACGAAGCTCTCATTTTTACCTTCAGCACTCACGATAACCCATCAAAGCATTTTATAGTAGTGAGAAAAGACACAGAGCAATTCAAACACAAAAGATGAGTGCGTGATTCTTAATAATTGTAAGATAAAGTGTGTACTCTTTCTTTTTCTACTTAGAGAGACAAGCAAGGAAAGAAGAAAAATAAGGCTGACATTTCTAAGTTTCAGCCAAGACTTCTGACTGCTTTTGTGCAACCCATGGATTTTTATTAATGCAAAGCCAGACCCAAAAGGAATGTCAGATGTTCTGCATAATAAATCACAGGGAATGCAGTTTCAGGAAGGAAATAATATGGGAGCGTGAAAACCTGAGTGCTTTGTTCTGGTGGGGTGGGGGTGGGAGAAGGAAGAGGGCTATGGAAATACTACAGTCAGTGGCACTGGGAGTGCAAAGCAGATGGAGGTGAGCAGTCCTCTTAGGAGTCAAGGAAGGATTGGCAGGAAGAGAGACCTGTGGAATTCAACCCTGAGCTGTTTGTGATTGTGTCATGTTAAGCACTTGAATGACTGAACACTGTGGCTGTGGTATTTAGTGAAGCCAGGGATTACAGCTTGTTTCTTTTTGGGGTCAGCTCAAGTCAGGAACTAAAGAATGAGGGTGTCTGTCTCTCAGGCTCCATGTGGTACTGTCAAGGTGATGCAGGTGGTAGAGTATATTGGTATCCGGACTTGGGGGTCAGAAGTGATCTTCGTGTGTAGGACCTCAAAGACTCAGTTGTTGGGGCCAACATGGTCAAGTGCCACGGACAAGGGGGCTCAAACAGCACAGTGACCATCTCACTGAGCTGCAAGTCAGGGAAGTATGAGACATTGCCATGGCTGGTGTCTTCTGTCTTCGCTGGATGCTAAAACTGCCTTCCCTCCATGTCTTCCAATAATTGTGTCTTGGTGTGTGTGTGCATCCTGTCCTCCTCTTCCCCTGAAGGCAACAATCACACAGGATTAAGCCACCATTCAAATGACATGGATATTTAACTTAATTATCTCTAAGGATTCTATCTCCAAAACAGGGTGTACTTTGCAGTCCTGCAGGTTAAGATTTCAGTATATGAATTTAGAGGCACACAATTCAGCCCATAAAAGGAATGAAATCTTAGGATGGGTATTACCATACCTATATGCTGTAAGGTAAGGATACTGAACTGTTGTTCAAAGCATCAAATGATTTAGTCTTGGCATTTATGTAAATTGATGAAGCATAGAATGAAGTTAAATAGCCAACCTCAGACTCAGAGCTCTCTGCAGGCAAAGCTAAGATTGAAACCCAGGTCTCTGATTCTAAGATCCTTAATGTTTCTTAAAATTTGAAAGGCAGAGTGACAGAAATAGAGAGACAGAGAGGGATCCTTCACCCTCTGGTTCACTCATCAAATGCCTGCAATAGCAAGGGCTATGCGAGACCCAAGGGAGCAGCCTAGAACTCCATTGGGATCTCCCATAAGAGCCATCGTCTACTGCATGGATACATTAACAAGAAATCTGACCAGAAACACAGAATAGCTGGGACTTGAATGAGCCATTCTGATAACAGCCACAGGTATTCAAAGTAGCAACTTAACCCACTGTGTCACAATGCCCCAACCCATAAGCTCTCACTATATCATTCTGCCTCTAGGTCCCACTCATGAACACCCATCAGAGGTATGCATTTCCAGTGTACCAGCGGAATACTTGACACTAATATAACTTGGCCGACGCCTCGACTCACTTGGCTAATCCTGCACCCCGGATTCTAGTCCCGGTTGGGGAACTGGATTCTGTCCCTGTTGCTCCTCTTCCAGTCCAGCTCTCAGCTGAGGCCCGGGAAGGTGGTGGAGGATGGCCTAAGTGCTTGGGCCCTGCATCCGCATGGGAGACCAGGAGGAAGCACCCGGCTCCTGGTTTCGGATCAGCGCAGCGCGCCAGCTTGGGGGGGGGGGGGCGGGGACCAATGGAAAGGAAGACCTTTCTCTCTGTCTCTCTCTCACTGTCTAAATCTACCTGTCCAAAAAAAAAAAAAAAAAAACAAATATAACCTCCAGTTGTTAAGTCAATCATTTTGAGTTAAGAACAAGTTGCAGTGAGAAGCAATTTCATCTTGAGTAACTTTGTAGCAATATGAGTTTTGATCACATATAATCTGGGATTTTATAAAAAAGTAAGAAAAGATCAGTCTCTTTGTAGATAGATGTCTTAAAGTGTTATCCATTGCTAAAAGCATGATATCATTTTGATTGTAAGCCATATGACAAGTTTTCAAAATCATAAAGAAGAAATGTTCATGTTCTTTTCATTTGCAACAGTGATGTTTATTATTGGAGATACAATAACAAAACTTAGTCATGACAATATTAAGAAAGCTAGCATGATTCCAAGTCATATTCATATCTCTACTTATTCTTTAATGGCATTATAAATTTCTGTGAAACTGCAAATAACAAAAGATTAATACAAGCTTTAAAGAGGCAAAATCACTGAAACAAATTAATAGAAAATCTTTCCTTGTCCCCAAAGGAATTGAGTTGTCAAATAATATCTGTCCTGCTAAGGTTCTTGTAGTTTTGTTTCTGGTAAACTGTAAGATTTGAAAACTTTAAAGAGATTCTGTGGTGAATTATGTTTGGGGAATAAATGAATAATGCTAAATGGATGTCTTCAGTTTTTAACTTATCAGAGGCCAAATGAACTAATTTAAATGTCTACAAAAGAGCAATGCAACATAATGCATTTTTTCAATATCTGTGATTGTGAAATTTCTGTGAGGGTCACATGGCAGGGAACTAATTTTTTTTTTAATTTTTTTTTTTTTATTTTTGACAGGCAGAGTGGACAGTGAGAGAGAGAGATAGAGAGAAAGGTCTTCCTTTTTGCCGTTGGTTCACCCTCCAATGGCCGCTGCGGTAGGCGCGCTGCGGCCGGCGCACTGCGCCGTTCCGATGGCAGGAGCCAGGTGCTTCTCCTGGTCTCCCATGGGGTGCAGGGCCCAAGGACTTGGGCCATCCTCCACTGCACTCCCTGGCCACAGCAGAGAGCTGGCCTGGAAGAGGGGCAACCGGGACAGGATCGGTGCCCCGACTGGGACTAGAACCCGGTGTGCCGGCGCCACAAGGCGGAGGATTAGCCTATTGAGCCGCGGCACTGGCAGGGAACTAATTTTTCAGAGTATTCATTCAGAAAATATTCTGAACACCTTATGGAGTAGTATCAGAAAAAAATTTTTTTTAAACTTTTTTTTTTTGGACAGGCAGAGTTAGACAGTGAGAGAGAGAGAGAGAGAGAGACAGAGAAACAATTTGTTTTAGCAAGCATTTATTATGCATCTCCTAAATTCAACATATCAGGCTTTGTGTTTAAAGGTTTAATTTAAAAGTGGGGTGGAAGACATGCATACCAGTATAAATAAGGTAAGCTAGGTGTAATTCATTTTTGAATAGATTTATTTAACTCCTTTTTATAACACTATCCAGCAACAATTCAGTGCAGTTAAATAAATGGGGTCTTCTATACACATAGCAAAGTGCACTGAAAATAATTGTTTTCAATGTTTATTCTCTATTAAGGAAGAATCATAATAGAGAGATAAAACTATTTACTGTGTTATTTTAACATTACATATACCTTATTCTAATATATTTGTTTATTAAGATTAAAATAAAATAAGAAAGCAGCTGAAATGCTTATTATTTACTTATTTATAGTTGCCTGCATTTATGAACAGAAAAATATTTTATATATAAAATATGTATTTGTCTTAAGTATTAAAATAAATCATATGTAAATACACTTATTTTTTTCCATCTCCATGAACTTTTTGAAGTTCCTTGTATGCTTTATTACCTACTGGCAGAACTAGGTAAGATCTAGTCAAGATTTTTATCAAACAGCTTCAGTACTTCAGTGTATTCTTTGGAAAGAGGATAGAGAGCAAACTGATAGTTGATTAGAGCCTGCTCATGCTACTTAAAATGATCTGTCAGCCTGGAATCACCTCTTCATTTATGTGCCTTTCTTGAGTCATGTATACTGCTTGTAACAATCTTGTCTGACTGACAGCTATGAATTGTTGAAGATATTAATGAGTATACTACCATTCAACTGCCTATGACCCCATGTTTAAAAGTGATTGAAAACATAGTCTTGCAGCTACTAATTTAGTGGTATATCTTGCCTTAAAATAGTCTTTAGTTGAAAAAATATGAAATATTCTTAAATGAATATGATGTGGAAGGTGAGTCTTTTGTTCATACCATACCAAATACCAACAGCTGATATGCAATTTAGTATTAAGTGTCATCAAAAATTCTTGTTTTTTAAAGGTAACAATTCAGAGTTCACACAGGCAAATCAATTTGGAAATATAGCTATCATTCTGAAATTTTAAGCAAAATTCACTTTGTCTAAATTCACAGTTATTTTGAGAAAATGCATCTGCTGTCTGAATTACTCAAATAAAAGTTTATAACTTTACATTTACTGTAAGAATGTAGATATATTTTGAGGCTCATTGCAAAGATTACTTTCTCTTTCACACACACACATACACACACACAAACACACACAAACACAGACATTCTATTGCCTGAATCAGTTTTCAACAATTTTATTATTGAAAATAACTGTTGGCATTGAGCCACTCTAATATATATTTGAATGAAGCTCATAAGAAATAAGGATTTGGATCATATTCCTATGGGAGAAGTAAAGAGAACAGTAGAATGACAGCATACTTGTACTTAGCAGAGTGGATAAAAATGTGCATAAATTTACAACAAAACTATTTTCAGTTTGCACTGTAATATTTTCTCAGATTATTTACTTTTATTGCACTATTTATTAGACTTACAATAGAGTTCTGTGACCAAGACGAGGTAATGGACAATGTCTGAGGAAATGGATAATGAGGATGAAGGTAACACACAGGTGCACTCATGCAATTGAACCATTTATTAAGTTTATTGGCTTTTTTATTGCACATGCCCAAACAAAAGCTACATTGAAATGAGGGAAAAGTTCTGGTGCAAGCCAAAAGCAAAGAAATTTAATGTTAAGGATGCACTTTTATTTTTGACTTGCCCCACTGCAGAGTATATATAGACATAAAAGATGGAATTTTTGTTCTTTCAAAATGAAAGAGAGTATCTGGAAATTGATTGAAATGACTGTTACAAAAGATGAATTGTGTTTTTGAGCTATGCTCAACCAGGCTGGAGCAGATTTCATTTAAAAATAAGTAATTTTGTATACTTGGGTTTAATGTTTGAGACAGACAACTAGGAGCAACATTTTATTTATTTATTTTATTAATTTAAAGGGAAGTATCAGGAATAATGCTCTAAACCTGCCTCGGCTCTACATCTGCATTCCGCAATGTGCTACAAATGCTAAAATGTCAGGAAAGATTTTGAATGGCAGGGTCAAGATGGCCTTGGGCAAAATGCTGAACAGAGGTAAATATCTTTGTCCTCTCTAGGAAATCCCATTAACCCCATCTTTCCTACCGTCAAGCAAATGTCTTATCTCAACCCCAGGCATTTTCTGGATTCTAGGCAAGTCAAAACTTAGAAGTTCATTTACTAAAAATTCAACTTGAACCTTTGAGTAGCGAGAAGGTACCCAAACCTCAACTCTTCCTCACTCAAGGAACTTTCATGACTGCCCAGTTTAATTATTTACCTGAATATTGAACCCTTTACTTGAATCAAAATTAGTAACAACTAGATCTGAAAATGGGCCACTTCTTGGTTCAGAACCAAAATAGTCTGTATTGATACATGCCTTTAATGAGATGTTTTGCAATTTGTTTCTGATCTACTATTTTTTACAACAATCTCTTGTAAAATCAACATTAATTAGTGTATATGAAACATACGGACTTTCATCTTGACAATAAATTGTGTTTATATAAAATACCTTTTGATATCATCTGTAGCTTATTCTGAACCTTAGGGAACCAGCTCACCAATATCCCAATACCTATAATGCAACAACTTTTCTCTTCAATTTCTTTTTTTAAAAACTATATACCTCAAAAAAAAAAAAAAACTATATACCTCTAACTGTCACAAAAATTGTACACATTTGTAGGATACTTTGTAGTATGTCAGCATGTGTATATATTATATAAAGTCAAATCGTGGAAAATTTATTTTGTCAAGTATTTTTTCTTTCTTCAGCTTTTATAAAAGATACACAGTTCATTGTCGCTATCTAGAATTGCACTCCATCTCATATCAACTTCTTTTCTTTTGTCTAAATACTTACTAAACATTCCCACAGGGATAGTAAATGTACTTTTTCTCTTTTTTTTTTATAATTCTCACTTTTGTTCTGTATTATTTTATTTTCTTTGCTTTCTTTTTTAAAATTTTTATTGAGTCTGGAGCTGTGGTGCACTAGGTTAATCCTCTGCCTGCAGTGCCGGCATCCCATATGGGCACTGGGTTCTAGTCCCAGTTGCTCCTCTTCCAGTCCAGTTCTCTGCTAGGGGCTGGGAAAGCAGGAGAAGATGGCCCAAGTGCTTGGGCCCCTGCACCCACATGGGAGACCAGGAAAAAGCACGTGGCTCCTGGCTTCAGATCGGCATAGCTCTGGCCGTTGTGGTCATTTGGGGAGTGAACCAACGGAAGGAAGACCTTTTTCTCTCTCTCTCTCTCACTGTAACTCTACCTGTCAAATAAATAAATAAAAAATTTTTTATAAAATTTTTATTAATATAAGGAGAACAATTTCATGTACTTCACAAATACAAATCTAAGATAACTATATTTCCCTTCCTATCTCTGTCCCTCATTCCTCTCTCATTCCTTTCTTGTTTTTTCTTTAATTTTTGCAATAACCTACTTTCAATTTACTTTATAATCACAGTCTTAATGCACCACTAACCATAATGTTCAGCAAGTAAGAGGTAGAAAGACCACTCTTGCACAGGAATGTAGACAAGGGCTATAAATAATAGTCAAATCATAAGATATCAGTTAATTCTTATTTTTTTTTGTATTCTATACTAACTAACACATATCAGAAGAAGCACATGATATTTTTCTTTCAGGGACTTGCCTATATCACTAAGCATAATGGTGTCCAGTTGCATCCATTTTGTTGCAAATATAGGATTTGATTTCTATGGCTGAATGCATTTCATCATGTACATTTTCTTTACCCAGTCATTAGTTGATGGATATCTGGGTTGATTCCATGTCTTAGCTATTATGAATTAAGCTGCTCTATACATATAGGTACAAATAACTGCTGTCTTAATTTTTAGTGTACAAAGGGTAGAAGCTCAGCTGTTTGTTGATGTATCTACATGGATGGTTGACTAAGGTTGGCATCCCCAGCTTTCAGACTTGAGGTTCCTTTGAGGTCAATGCAAGGGGAACAATTTCAATTTATGTTTGCAATCACTTTTTTCAATTTTTCATAGTAATAGAAAATGAAAAGTCTAACATGCAGGAATTTTTGCCACTTGTGGAGTGGTTTCCTGGTGGTTTTCTAATTGAAGTTTGAAATCTAGTACTCTCAACAGGTAAGGACCAGTTCACAGGTTTATAGAAGTTGTTAAAATAAATCCCATTGTTCCCTGGCTCACTGGGTATCTTAACAATCCATCATTCATCGTGGATCTGGTTGGTTAGGAGTTTATGGTGAGCCAAGTCACTTTGCTCTGATACATCCTAGGTGGAGCTGCCTTATGATAGAAAGGAAATTAGTTGCAAAATAATTAAATGGAAAAAAGCACCAAACTGTAGAACCTGAAATACTTTATAACATTTGTTTTCTTTTTTTTTGTTTTTTTTTGTTTTTGTTTTTGTTTTTTTTAACTTTTATTTAATGAATATAAATTTCCAGTGTACAGCTTATGGATTACAATGGCTTCCCCCTCCCATAACTTCCCTCCCACCCACAACCCTCCCCTCTCCCGCTCCCTCTCCCCTTCCATTTGCATCAAGATTCATTTTCAATTCTCTTTATATACAGAAGATCAATTTAGTATAAAGATTTCAACAGTTTGCACCCACATAGAAACACAAAGTGAAACATACTGTTGGAGTACTAGTTATAGCATTAAATCACAATGTACAGCACATTAAGGACAGAGATCCTGCATGAGGAGCAAGTGCACAGTGGCTCCTGTTGTTGACCCAACAAATTGACACTCTAGTTTATGGCGCCAGTAACCATCCTAGGCTGTCGTCATGAGTTGCCAAGGCTATGGAAGCCTTCCAAGTTTACCGACTCTGATCATATTTAGACAAGGTCATAAAAGACAGAGTGAGGATAGTAACCAATGATCCTAAGAGTGGCATTTACCAGGTTTGCACAATCATACAGCATTAAGTGGGGAAGAGGACCATCAGTACACACAGGTTGGGAGTAGAGCCATTGGTGGTAGAGTAGAGGTTATGATTACAAAGGAATAAGGCCCAAGTGCGCTAGACAGGGTCTAGAACAAAGGACAGAGTCATTATTAGAGGAGCTAAGAAAGGTGCTGTCTAAGCTACAATGAAGTTTTCTGATTGAGAGGCAAATAGAACCTGATAGAAGGGGCTTGATAATAATCTGGTGGGCTTTAAGCCTTGTAAGTTAAGAGGCCCAGACCTATCTATCTCTTCACATGGGGTATATCCTAAGGGAGGTGTGAAGCTCCTAGGGGAAGGCACTCTGTTGACTTTCATTACTTGGCTGGCCTGGGAGGAGAGCTGGCCAGGTAAAGGCAAGGGGAATTTCTAACAAGAAATTTACAGTTCTGCCTGCAATGTTGCTGACCCTACTTCACCATCCCCTCAGCTGCAGTGGTCACTTTGGAAGTTGGGTTGAGTGAAGGGCTTTTCAGCTTAGAGCCAAGAAGATCTGTGGCTCTGACCTGGGCATCCTTCGACTCCAGGGCAGGTCCATTTCCAGTGATCCAACTCTTGGCAGAGCTGCCAGGGCTCTTCACAAGCTGACTTCTGCTGAAGCCCAGGCTTACCACATTGAAAGCCACTGCAGTGGACTGGCCTGTTGGGTCTCCTTGAGGGCAGATCACTGTACAGGTCAGCCATTAATAGGCCTGCCACCCATTGCTTCTGATGCCGAGCTTTCTTTTCCTCCTGGTTTGTGTTAAAGCAGACCAGAGGATGCAAGTCAAGGGAGTGCCCAAGTCCCATCTCTAATCTTCGGTGGCCTGAACTACAAGTCTATAGTCACAGGCATGTTCTGTAGTAGTTTTTCTAAGGTAGACAATGCCCATGAGGAAAATTATATTCTCACTTTAAAACTTTCTTTCCCTTTGGTCTGAAAGGGAGGTTTTTTCTACTTACTGTATACTTTGCTGATGGCGAAGTGAATCTAGCTATGAGATTATTATTTAAGTTCTTATTTTGGCTATGCTATTACAGAAAAATGTTAGCCATCTCTAATTTATGTAAAACTGCATTATAAATTCTTATAAAATGCATAATGCAGTTGAAAACTTCATCATTTTCACCTGCTATTCTACACCCAGTGAAATTGCACTGTATATCACCCCATGTGTTTAAGAACAAATGTATTGATCTATCAATTTATATAAAATTTTTGTTTTATAAAATTGGAAAAATAGTCCATTCTATCTTTCATCTATTTTAGTTTATCTGCATACTTTACACATTTGAACACATGATTAAACATCCATCAAGAAGTTTTCCAATGCCTACACAGTATTCCATTTAGTTAACCCAGAAACCCTGGTCAATGACTAAAATAAGCTGGTCACTTCTTTCAGGAAGGCCTTGGCAGATAAGACTGGTTCACAGAGAGGAGCAATTATATTCTGGTTGGTGATAAGCAACATTAAATTTAAACTTTAGTTACGCAACAGATTAATGCACAAAGAAAATCTCCATTACTCTCATTAATATACCTGCAACAGAATTCTACCTGTAATGCTATGTGAATCAAAATCTTTTCCTGATTATTCAAACACTAACATGGGCTCTTGCTGTGAAGGTTCTTTGCACATAGTATTAGGAATGCTCATTGTCCTGAGCGTGGACCTTATCCCAGGTTATCTAGGTGGAGCCAGTACAATCCCACGAGACTTTGAAAGTGCAAGGGTCAGACAGAGGTAAGGAAGGAGAGACCAGGCAGAAAGAGAAATGTTAAGTTGGAGAGGGACTCAACTCAAAATTGTTGGAAAGAGGAAGGGACCCATGTGCTAAACAATTCCAGGATCGCTAGAAGCTACACGGATTTCTGACTGGTCAAGAGAATGAGGACCTCGGTTTGTTCACAGGAAACGAAATTCTATCAGCAGCTAGAATGACATGAAAGCAAAAAAGGAACACAGCACTGTGAACCCTTGATGTTTCAGTGACTACCGTGTTCAACCCAGAGCAGAAAGAGAGCTGAGCCTTCTTGCCCAGACTGTGGATGACAGGAAGTCTGAAAAACAAACAAGCAAATAAAAACAGGTGCTCAGGGGTCAGTGCTTTGGCACAGTGGCTTAATGCCCTGGCCTGAAGCGTCGGCATCCCATATGCACACCAGTTCAAGACCCAACTGCTCCACTTCCAATCCAGCTCTCTGTTATGGCCTAGGAAAGCAATGGAAGATGGCCCCAGTCCTTGGGCCCTACACCCACTTGGGAGACCCAGAGGAAGCTCCTCGCTCCTGGCGTCAGATTGGCATAGCTCCAGCTGTTGTGGCCATCTGGGAAGTGAGCCAACAAATGGAAGACCTCTCTCTCTCTGCCTTTCCTCTCTATGTAAATCTGACTTTCAAATAAATTAATTTAAGAATAAATAAATAAAAACACTAGGTGCTCTTTTAAGACATTAACATGAAGTATTTTTTTTTTTTTTTTGACAGGCAGAGTGGATAGTGAGAGAGAGAGACAGAGAGAAAGGTCTTCCTTTTTGCCGTTGGTTTACCCTCCAATGGCCGTTGCAGCCGGTGCATTGTGCTGATCTGAAGCCAGGAGCCAGGCGCTTCTCCCCGTCTCCCATGGGGTGCAGGGCCCAAGGACTTGGGCCATCCTCCACTGCCTTCCCGGGCCATAGCAGAGAGCTGGCCTGGAAGAGGAGCAACCGGGACAGAATCCGGTGCCCCGACCGGCACTAGAACCTGGGGTGCCTGCGCCGCAAGGCAGAGGATTAGCCTGTTAAGCCATGGCACCTGCCAACATGCAGTATTTCTAACCATGGCAACAGAAAACACACTCAAAAATGTTTTAAAAACATTTGCCAATTGTTATGTTTTGAAATTTGTCAAATGTTTTAGAGATTGCTTTCTGCTTTCTATATGAACCCCTGCAGAAGAACTACTCATATTATTCCTCTTGGGACACAAAGCTTAAAATGTTTCCTATCTGGTTCTTTATGGAAAAAGATGAGCAACTCTGCCCTAAAATTTTATTTTTTCAACACTGTAATACTTCTGTTATTCTTAGAAAGTGAAGTCCCAGTTTTACATGTCACACTCCAATATACTGCATTTGGATTTTATTCTTCAAGTTCCACAAATTCGTGTGATGTTTCAGGGACACACGGATTTATAAAAATAGTCTATTTTGGGGGAGACCTCGTTGCTAATTGTGTGAAAAATTTAGGCTTATCAAGGTTATTAATGTGAGACGTGTTATTGGTTTAAATTTAACTTCATTGTTGAATTGGGTCTATGAACAATGGATTACATTAACACCAATGACACCTTTCCTAGTTTTATAATTATCTCAGATCAGTTTACTATGGATACTATGTAGTGCCTAGTAATAATGATTTAAGATGTATCTCTGTATTTATAGATAGATACCTTAGATAAGCATTATTATACCTGAAAGTAGGATAAGATGGAACAACTCCTAAGACAAGTAACTGAATATTTTTATTTAAAACAGTTTTGAGAAGGTAGAAAAATAAAAGAATTAAAATAAAAAATATGTAGCTATAATACAAACAAAATTGCAAAGCAAATAATAAGTTTAACAATTTTAATTTTAATTCGGTTAGACAATCATAAAAGTATCAAATGATATGAATCATTAAAATTAAGTATTTTTAGTTTTTCAAGGACCTACATCAGATCATTTAATTGATGTTTTTCTTGCTTTCAAAGAAAAAAAAGTAACAACAATGAGAAACTCTTAGTTAATTTACTAAGTTACCAAATATATAATCCCTTAAGTGGATAGCTGGAAATATTTAATGTTGGCAATGTACTAACGCAGCAATCAGCACATTCATGCACTTTAGATAACATAAAATATTCACTATTTGGAGAATGGTATTGTAATTCATACCAAGAACCACAAAAATTATCCAAATAAAATGATAGTTATTTTACCTTCTCCATGTTTCCACACATTATTTTGTAGAGAAACACATAAAATAAAAATTAGGTAATCAGAAAATGTTGACCTCAGCATTCTCCACAATTGTAACATCAGCCCAGGCTGAAGGTTGAGCTGTCACTCATGCATTGTTTGTCTAGCAGAGTGTTGTGTGAGAAAATCATCTAAATAAAATTATCTGTAGATCCACAATACTGAAGCATTATCAAGACAGTATAGCTTCAATATACTATATTATTGTAATTTCACTTCTCAAATTTTTAGTAACTTCCTGAACAGTATCACTGCACTGCCTTAATTTCTTCTTAAATGTGAAACATTGTAACTTTTTAATACAAAAATGTTTTTGAGCTCAATATATGCCAATATTAAAGAAAAATTGGGAATGGTTATGGGAAATAATATGTTTTTCTACTACCTATACTTAACTTTATCTTTTTAATATCTATAATAGGAATATTATTTTATGTATATTAATATTTTATTTTGTAGTTTTTCACCACTGTAAAATTGTAAAATGTAAAATTAATTTTATTTTCTAACTCATGATATGATAATTATACAAAATGTGTGTTTTGTGACTATAGGAAATTTGATGAATAAAAATTCACCAGAATTCTTCAGTATTTGAGTTAACATTATAAATTATACTACATAAATTAATTTTACAAAGATGTCAATTATAATAAAACCTTATCTCTATTATACTACTTTGTGTGATGATTCCAAATTTTTGCAAACACCTTGCAAAGATTCCTAAACTTGTCTAACAAAGTTTCACAACTTTAATATTCTCTCTTAAATTTTACCCCATTTATTTAATCAGCTGAAATTCTTAAATGTTGTGCTTGTCTATAAAATTAACAGTTTTCACAATGCCAGTCCCAAGAATGTTCTATTTCTTCAGGAAGACCATGGCAGGCAGGTATTAATCAGGTCATCCTTTCAACTGCACATGTATTTTTGTAAACAATATGAAAATTTAACTGCCATTCAGGAGTATACAGGTCAAATATCAAGGGCTCTTGGCCATTCTGTATGCCTCAATAAGATCCATTATATGTTCCTTTGATTAAGTGATAATTATCACATCGGAATATAATGATTAAACTGGTTAAAGATAAGATTTTAATTTAAGAAACATTTTTTTTTTTTCAATTTGAAAACAAATTCTTGGTAGACGTATGGAAGATTCTCCAGGGTCACCTTCAGCTCCATGACAATGATGTACTTGTCATGTTCCTGAGCAAAAGAGATCAGGAAGCTTTGATTTAAGCAGACAGAACCTGACACATTTAAACTTTATATTTTCCTTGCAAGGGCTTCAGTCTGTATTTTCTCCCTTTAAGATCAGTGAAGAAATCATGTTTGTCTGTGAATGTGTTCACCTAAGCGCTATTTGGTTTTAAAGCTTCCAAAGTGTATAAAAATAGTTAGAAGCATTACTGAGCACACAAAAATGCTAATTAACAAAATCATGAATATGGAATTAAATCTAGGTCATTTAGTTGCTCTAATTGAATATGTTTGTAACATCACATGCTATTTACAATTTATTATTATCTGTATGTAGAGTGACGAATATTCACTGGAGCTCTTGTACCACATTTTAGTGCTGTTGAAGAATTGTTATATTTCTTTTTCTTTCCTTTGGGTGTAAATAATTTGGGTCATTAATTTAATGTAAATAATTTAGGTCATTAATTTAATGTAAATAAATTTATTTATTTTTCAGTGACTCTGACTTCAGCATCAGCCCTGTGTTTTCTTCTACTGAGAGAAAGTCACCAATAGGTATCTGTTCATATTCTGCCAAATTCCTGATGTTGTTTAGCCAAATGTTTTTTGATACCTGCTCTAGTTGCCTCCCCTGTGTCGTTTCTTCATCACCCTCCCTCTTTCATTTTCCCTTATCTCTCAGTTGATTCGGTTCCTGGGCCAGTCAAGAATGTCGCTCCTCATTTCAAAATTCTCTAAAATCTCTCACCTATGGATTTTAGTAACATTTCCAGAGGGATGAATACCCAGGTCATATCCATAAAATCTAACATTTTAACGAAGGTAGTGCCTTATCTATTTCATTTTTAGCTTTGCTAGAATTCTTGACCAGGGATAGGTAACCTGAGGTGTTAGAAGTCAACATTTAGAAAGAGAACGGACCACAGGCCAACCGCTGCTTACAGTGCATCAGTTCTGAAGAAGCACAGCAGCCACCATATTTAGACTGGGGCTCTTACCACGGCTCTGCCAATCATTTCAGAGGGCGCAGTAAGGACACACACAGGGTGGACCTGGTACAGCAGTTTGCTGATGCACTGCACCACTGGACCACTGGACCGCCAGGGCTACCAGTTTCATTCAGACTCTTGCATTAGTCACAAAATCATATGTTCATTAAACCATGATTCCAGAAACTGCAATCAGCTGAATGCATTTCCCAAATGCAATCCTGGGCCACATGTCAATATTTTGGTCTATGACAAGCTTTATGTATGACAGTGGTCCCATCAGATTACAATGGAGCCCAAACACTCTTATGTCATGAGGTCATGGTATGTGTTTGTGGTGATACTGGTGTAAACCAATTTAGGGTGCTGCTATTCATGTAAACAAAACATATTGTACAATCACATATAGTAAACAATATTGATAATGATACAATTAGAAATACTGGTTTGTGCATTTAATATACTATATTTTAAACATTATTTTAGAGTGCTCTTGTCAACTCATAAAAGTAGTTTCTGTAAAAAAGTTGTCCATGTTATGCCATCAGAAGCCTCACCCATGTTTACTGCATTTCTGTATTGGATGATTTTCTTTTGGGCTTGGTTTAAATTCAGGTTATTCTGTTTATTATGGCCCTAGGAGAAATAGGCTGCACTGTACATAGATAACCTAGGAAGCTAATGGGCTACCTGGTATACTCTGGTGTTAGCAGAATAGTCAACCTCACACTAACCAAGCTATTGTCAGAATATATCAACCATACTCATCTTCCATAATATAAACAATGTATACAAGAAGACTGTAACTTCTGAGAATCACAAACATTTACATGCAAACGCTTCCCCAACCCAGAGACATAGAAATACACATTTGCACAATTTATGGTTGAAAGGAAGATATAGATGTAGGAGGAATCAAGCAAGGCTCTGTTCCCAGTGTAACAATGCAAAGGCAGCATTCATCTTTGAGTAAGTCATGGTAAAGCCTGGGCACGTTCCTGTTCCTCATCATGACGTACTTGAGCAAAGTTCTGGATCATGCATCAGTGCTTGTCTTGGCAGTGAAGCGTAAATTCTGTAACACAACCATAAGCCTCGGCTGCTCTGTATCCCTAATTGAGGTTTGGAACTCAGGCACATTTTTTAACTTTGTCCAGTTCAATGTGTTTGCTGCTACTCAACCATTAGTCTACTAAATATTCAGTTTCAGCTTGGAGTTTTATTAATGTGTGTTTATTAACACCTATGACAACTTCATAAATAACAATCATACATTGAAAAAATTCAACCTTAGACTATAAGAAATGCCTAACTGTTGGAAATGGAAAACAAATTTCACTGTTTTAGCCAACAAATTCTTTTCAGTACACAGTAATAGTAAGCCTCAGCTTAAAGGCAAGTTTTAAAATGAGCATTATATTGTATCTGTACAACTTTTTCTTTGAAAGTTATTCTTCATTAGCTTAAACAGAAGTAAAACCCTTCTCTGGGAGACAGCCTTGTGGTATAGTGGGTAGAGCTGCCATCTATGATGCCAGAATTCGCATATGGGTGCTGATTCATGTTCTAGCTGCTCCGCTTCTGATTCAGCTCCCTACTAACGGACTGGGAAAAGTAGCCTCTGCACCACATGGATACCTGGAAGAAGCTCTTGGCTCCTGGCTTCAGCCTGGTTCAGCCCAGGCTGTTGCAGACATTTGGGGAGTGAACCAATGGATGGAATGGTCTCTCTCTCTCCCTATCTTTCTCTCTACCTCTCTCTCTTTGTCTTTCCCTTTCTACCTGAAACTCTGTCTTTCAAATGAATAAATAAATCTCATCAAAAAAAAATAAAACCCTTTTCTGAATTGTATATTTACAGATACAGTTTTCTACATTGTGTTTGATTGATTAATTCAGTTTCCATTAGAACCATGAAGGATAGAATCTGTCAAAAATTTATGGAAATCTAAAAGCTTTTGATCCAGATTAATCATATTCATTCAATTATATTTCTTATAAAACAGTTAAAATGTTTACTGAGGGGCTGGCACCGTGGCTCACTTGGTTAATCCTCAGCCAGCAGCACCGGCATCCCATATGGGCGCCGGGTTTTAGTCCTGCTTGCTCCTCTTCCAGTCCAGCTCTCTGCTGTGGCCCAGGGAAGGCAGTGAGGATGGCCCAAATGCTTGGGCTCTGCACCTACATGGGAGACCAGGAGGAGGCACCTGGTTCCTGGCTTCGGATCGGCGTAGCTCTGGCCATTGTGGTCATTTGGGGAGTGAACCAATGGAAGGAAGAGCTTTCACTCTCTCTCTCTCACTGTTCAACTCTATCTGTCAAAAAAACCGTTTACTAAGATATTTAAATGGGTCACCATTTTTACTCATGTCTAGCACTTATTTTAATAACTGCATCTAAAAAATAGAGAGCATCTCCAATTTTTTTAAATCGTAAATATTATAATAAATAACTTCAGATGGGAAATGTGCTCTCTTTTCCCACACAGGTGGTCAGTAGGTGTTGCAGGGTTGGGGGGTGGAGGTCTGGAACAAAGTCCCTTGCAACAACATGGCAGGAGACCAACAAACAGGGCACATGCCCAAGGAAGAATGAGAGGACCAGCACTGTCTGGGACATCTGTTCTCCAACTTGCTTCCCTCACAAGGACACAGGAGCACAACTCTCCAAGCCACAGCCAAGTTGCAGTGAAGCAACAGTGGAGATCATCAGGTCCAAAGACGATAAAACGATGGGCTTCAGAGTTGAGCTTGGAGGAGTAAGCTTCCTTCTATCACTTCTCTGGAGAAGGAAACAATCATGGATATTTGCACCAACTGAGATAAAAACATAGAATTACCCAAATCTCAAACTATGATGTGGGCAAACAAGGAGAATCATATTCATTATAAATTTCTCAGCTTATGATAAGTACAATATTAGGAGTAAAGAGGGAGGACTTTTATAAAACATATTTCAGAAAAGATCCTGGCCAGAGAGATAGATCTTGCAATCGTTCAACTTACGGACAGTAAACAAAAACACAGAAGGTTTTAAAATTCCTGAAGACTGTAATTTGATAAGAGGCTCTAGAGGAGAAACATGAAGAATATCATCATTCAAGATGCAGAGAGGAAAAAGACATATAAACAATCAGTGACAGGAGGAGAAATCCCTGGAAAGAACCAGGAATATAAAACTCAACAAAGAAGAAGCCAAAAATATCAACAGCTGAGAGAAGTATAATTAGTAGTGAAAGCTGTGTTGAAATTGGCTTTAAAAGAAGTTATGGTAGTCTTAAAAAAGGTTTAATGGGAATGGTGCAATTAGAATCCTAAAAATGCAACAAATTAAGTATTATTTGGAAGGTATGGACGCAGATGATTAGTGTAGACTACATGTTTGGAATATCTGACTGTAAGGAGTAAGAAAGAGCGTAGAAAGCAGGAGGAAGCTTTAGGATCTTATCAGGTGTGTGTGTGTGTGTGTGCACACATTGGGTTCTAATAGGAATGACTTGATTTATCATATGGATGGGGGTATAATATAAGAAAAACAGATTTCAGTGACAAAAGCTAGACATATAAGAGATAAATTATAGAGAAAGAACCATCAACAAGGTAAGATGAAATAATATCTGGAACACAAATTGGGAGCTGCTTTTGACACAGGAATGTGCACATTTCTATCCCTCCTTAGACAAGAAAAAAGCAGTAAATAAACATTTGGATGCAAGGATAGCTATTTTTTTAATGAAAAGAATAGGAGGGTCTCACTTTGGAGATGATGCCAGGATTTTTCAGAGCTGGCTGTACAAATATATATATAGCAAAGTGTTCTTGGTAAGACAGGTAGACACTTCTCCATTGAGACATGAGATCCCTATTCCTTTTCCTTGAAATTAAGGGAAATTGTTATTACAACAGAAGTGAAATTCTGTGATGTAAGAGGTTAGGTCATAAAATGCAATTCTTATTCTCTCTCTCTCTCTCCTCTCTCTCTCTTTTCTCTCTTCTCTCTACTCTCTTTTCTCTCCTTTCTTTGTACATATACTTTTGGAGATCTAAGATTCTTCATAAAATTCAATTCCTGAGAAGCCACAACATAGCTCAGATATCCAAGTCTTCCAAGACCAGGTGCCTGATATTTGAGTAAACCTTCACATAATTCCATTCATCAGCCTCCAATCCCACATAACTTAATACAGAATGGAATAAAAAATCTCCCCATCAAATCCTCTCCTAACTATAGATTCATGAGCAAAATAAATATTGTTTTAAGCCACTCAGTTTTGAAATGGTTTATTATACAGTGTAATCTACTGAGACATTTGGCAGAAGTAGGTAAAATGATCTTTGATGGGATAAAAGATTGTTCTTGATGCTTTCTCTGGGAAGCAGATGCTGAGAGCAGAGTTAGGAATACAAGATTCACTCAGGTGTAACACCTGGGGAAGAAAATGAAAAGGAGCAAGATTGAAAAGAATAGTCAGCAAATCAACAGGGTGTGCAGTAGAACTGACAAAACATGACAGAGCAGAGAGTTCTCCGATGCAGAAAGAAGAGCTGCATTAGATAGAAATAGCCTGAATCTTATGCTATCGCCTTGCTCAGTAACTGGTTGAAGGCAGCTGAGATTACAGTTATCTTTGTCAGAAGAGGAAACCTTAGAGAAATAAACAGATGTGCAATAGTCAGTTAACTACACTCCTCAGAGGTAGGCAATGAGTCTTCCAGAAGTGGGATATGAGAGGGTATCCTCATATATGCCATACTGCTCTCCTTGGTCCTTTCTGGTCCACTTATCCTTAAAGAATGGGGAGTGACTTCTCCAGGGACTTGCTCGGGCTTTTTTCCTTCTGGAGGAAAAGGGCTTGGAAAAAGGAGGAATCCATTTGTTGTTAGTGACACAAATGCTACTCACTGCTTCCCTTTGCTGCTCTTCATTCTAAATTCCTCCTGACCTTAGGTACGACCCCTGTTAATCCAGGTGGCTTACCTAGTGGCATGATTGAATCCTCCAGTCCCAGAATGTCTTAGTCTGTTCATTGAAGAGAGGCTGAAGAGTTTCATACATGTCCCTACCTGTATGCACTGTAAAATAGCAACCAAAACTCCTGCTGACCACAGTCAGTTTTCATTGTAGAGATCATATTTCATCTTCCTGTCAACTGATATCCAAACTGTTAGTGCTGACAGTTTCTAGGTGACAGCTACAGATATACTTCAATGAGAACATTGCTAAGTCACAGTATTAGCTCCTGTAATTTGAGGATCAGGATCATGACCTTGCAGAGCTCAGAGCATAGATGCTCCAGTAAGTTCATGAAAGTGATTATAAGTAAGTCCACTTCTGTTTCTACTTCATCTCCTTGGTTCCTAGACTCAGATACACTTCTTAGTGGTAATAAATCTGCATAAAGGTGCTTTGACTTATGCTTCTTGAGCATACTGCTTCACCACATTCAAGCCAATGCTTCAGTTGTCTCTTCAAAAGGTCATTCTGATCTCTAACATAGCAGCAACTTCTGCATAGTGTATATGAAACATAATGAGTGTATTACAAGGTCATGGACTTACCCTGTATCTTTTTCACTATAAATTGGTTTCCCTCTGCATATGTTATTTTGTGTGTTTTTTAAGCATATGGATCATTCATTCCACAATATTCTAAACAGTGCTCACAACTGAGGTCATGTGAACAGAAAACACAAGCTAATAACCAAAACAAATATCTGGTCCTACAAGAACAAACAACAGGCCATTTCAAAGAGCAATACATGCAATGTAATTGATTTGCCTTCCTAAGTTCACTTAATCTCTTTAAGGAATAATCTGTTGATCTCTGTTGCTAGCATGTTGGACTTTAGGAAGCAATGGTAGCAGATTTGCCTTGGTATGTGGAAGCTCATGCCATTATGTCCAAATATAACCCTTAGATCCTGCTAGTGACAACAATGTATATGTGCCCATAATGCCAGCACTTGCATGCCGATGTATAGTAGAAAAGGTGACATCAGTTATATGAATCATTTTGTCTGCTTGATTATCTGATGCCACCTCCATGGCAGACATATTTTGATGGCTGTTAAAATCAGAGACAATGTCTCTGTCCATATGAATATGTCAAGGAGATACATTCAGTTCACCTCTTCTTTTCCATGCATTCAACACAAACAATTTTCATTTATATTGCTTTACCTTCTGGCTCCTAATCTGTCAGATAGACTATAAGTCATTTCTAACAAATCATTATATATACCCTTAACCTTGGGTCTTGGGTCTCAATTTATTCAACGCAAACAGCATGACCAAGTATACTGTCCACAACCCTGTTCATTACGGATTTCTCAACCAGTTTTAAGTCTAATCATAAATACTCTCAACATTTTTTACTCTTTACACTGTATCTCAATATATCCATACCCTGAGATTAGGATTTCTCTTCTCCTTCAACAGATACCAGGGGCCTTCCCGTATGACCACAAGTGTAAGCTGATGGTAGAGTGCATGGGAAAACCAGGTAGGAGAAGTGGAAATCTACGTTGTCATCTCCTGCAGCTTGTAGGTGCCATCTGACCCCTAATACTAGAAATTTTATGTCTTGTGAATGCACTGCTATTGTATCTATCACCTGCAGGGCCAAATGGATACCAACTCAAGACAGTTCTAGATGCTGGGTCACTGTTATCTGTGGTTAATTGTCCAGTCTCTACCAAGATCTAGTCACATGATAGTTTACAAAAGACATAGAGTTTTCTGTTGTAGTTTGCATGGCCATGCTCCATAAAACCAAGGGTAAATTATGGTTATTCATGTCAGAATTGATACAAACTCCAAATTGTCATTGATCATCGTGGTCCATTGCCACTGAATTTGTAGGTGGTAAGGTGTATACCATTGATGCTTTTCTGCAAGGGTGATCAGGTGGTCCAGATCATTCTGACTGTATTGTGCCAGAGGGAAGAAGATGTGTTGAAGCTTTAGGTTAAATGTGCCTTTTTCCCCATTTAATATGAATGAGAACTATTTCAGGTCCTCTTTTTGATTAACAGAGACAGTAACTAGTATATCACATCAAGGGTAACTTGGATGAGTTTAAAGTGTTCCATAGATATTCTCTAATACTCATTTTATCCTTCAGGAGCAATACTGGAAAATTAAATGAAGATATAATAGACTTGATTTGTTACCCATGCATCGTTTAGTTCATTCGGAGAGCTAATATTCATCAATGGTTGCAACTCTTCCTAAGGTATGATATTCTTTTTAATTTACCATCAGTCATAGCAATAGGAAGAAGTTTCAGTGGCTTCCTGAGTTACCTCCAGAAGTTATAAATCAGTAACATTAATACATAATTATTCACAGTTAAAGTGTATATTGGTTTGAGTATTTGCTGCAATGGTTAACATGCGGCTTGAGATGTTCACATCCCAAATTAGAATCCCTAAATTTGAGTATTAGCTCTCCTCAAGATTCCAGCCTCTCGCTAATACACACCTTGGAAGGCAAAAATTTGATGTCTTAGGTGGTTGGGTCCCTGCCACCTACATGTGAGAACTGGACTGAGTTTTCCAGGCTCCTGGCATTTGACTGGCCCAGTTCCAGTTCTTGCAGGCCTTTGGGAAGTGAATTAGTATATGGGAGACCTCTTTATGTCACTCTACCTTTCAAATACATAAGATTGACTAGCACAGTGGATAAAGCTGCCACTAGAAATTCCAGCATCCCATATGGGTGCTGATTCATGTCTCAGCTGCTCCATTTCCAACCCATGTCTCTGCTAATGGTCTGGGAAAAGCAGCAGAAGGTGTCCTTGCTACGCACATGGGAGACCTGGATGAAGCTCCTGGCTCCTGGATTCAATCTGGCCCAGTTCTGACCGTTGCCACCAAGTAGGGAGTGAACCAGTAGATAGAAGATCTCTTTGTCTTTTCCTGTCTCTGTAACTCTGACTTTCAAATAAAGAATTTTTAAAAATCAAATATATAAAATAAGTATTTTTAAAGTTAATATTCAGACTATAATCAAGATGAAAATGAATAATTGGATTGACTCAAGAGTAAGATTTTTTCTAAGATGATGAAAAGATTAAGAGTTCTGGTGAGAAATGGATACAAGCAAGTGCTGGTTCAAGTGATGGAATTTATATAGCTCTTGCTTTTTGCTAAAAATTGTTATCTGAATAAACTATATCAATGAAAAGAAACAAAGACAGAAAAGGATAGACAGTTGGGAAAAGTTTTAAATAATTCATGTTTTTAAGATGTTTAGGGGCTAGTTAGTTGTTGTTAGAAAACAGGTTTTGGTCAGGGACTGGAAACATTAAATTTAATATGAAGCCTTTCCAGTCTGAATAAATTGATGTTAACCCACAAAGAATGAAATATCAAAATGTCGCTGTGAGAGCTGACATCACAGAAATGTTGGTAAAGGAGGTGTGCATGTGAAGGGTGGGGGCTGGTGCAGGATGCAGGCGGTCTCATCTGGAGGGGAGGGAAGCAAGCTTGTTTCTCAGAAGTAGAGTGATGGAGACCTGATGTTTGGGGAATGTGAGGGGATTTGCATTTTCTAAGTATGAGAACACAATATATAAAATCTCTGAATTTTAGCAGTGTGTTTGCATTTCAAGTTCAAAACAGAGGATCCATGGGGCTTTGGGGAAACATTGGTTGACAGAACTTAAAACACACAAATAAGCCAAATTTCATGGTGCTTCGTATTTCAAACTAAGAAACGCAGCTTTCTATTATAATATTGCATCTTCCAGGTGAAACATTAAGCATTTTTAGGATTTTGTCTATACAGTTTGCATCCAGTTAACAGTCCCACAGTTAATACATAGAGTACAACAGTTGGTGTAGGTGTCATACTATTTCGTATATAGTTATAAAAGTTGCTTCACTGAATTATCACAAGCAAATGGCAATATGATTTTTTCCCCACATTATGATCATTGTCATGAATATCTTACTTTGTGATGTTAATATGTTTTCAAGAAAAAATAGGAATTTTGTGCATGTATATAATGTCTACATTTGAATTGAATGTGGTAAAATGTTGAATTTTAAAAAAACACAACCTTATAATTAATAAAGGTATGTCTTAGTAATTTTGAATAAATGTATTGTGGATATTTTTACACTCCATAGCAGTACTAGCAAACTTTCATGATATGTCCATGTGTGTGATATAAAAGAGAAGTCTATTTTCACATAGTGTGATATTTTCATTCTGTCATGATACTAAATGGGACTGTAATTAAAATTTAAGAATTTCTCCATCAGAAATTAAAAGTCTATATAAAAATATACTGTGTATTGTCATCCACTATGTCCTCAACGTTAGGGAAATAGCAAAGCAAACTTTTGCAGATGATAATAAAATAGTTGATTTCTTTTCTAGTGGCCACATTCTATTCCAGGTATAAACACTTAGGGTAGAAGGACATACCCTATTTACTCTAGGTATGATGTTTTTCCTAACAACGAAGTTATCAGAAAGAGCTAATCAACAGGTAAAGAATGTTCTTTAAAGAGGCATAGTTGTCAAACATTTTGAACATCTTCAGGGAATTACAAATCCTCATATCTATAATTGTTGATCCGCATGTTTAGAAATTTGCCCTTAAAAACTATAAATATAGATTTTGTGATCAATAGAATATAGTTTGACTTGAATTTGATCTCATCTCAGAAGGATTAGTTAGAAGGGGAAGGAGAATTCTGAACTACCTGAATCTGTACACAGAGAAGGGAAAAAATAAGTGATGACAGCTAATGTAGTTTCTTATTAAAAATGCACAACCCATCCCCTTCTATCCCTGCTCCATTCACTTACTGGCTTCCTGTGTCTTTCCTGGGTCTGTCTGGCTCTAAGGAACCAACACTGCTATGTCGCTCTCAATCATGCAGTCACTCTTCCTTGGCAGGACTTATTTTAAGAAAACATGTGACCCCTTTCTGGTCATGGGCTGTGCTTGTATGTGTGGAACCTTCACTGGGATCTTCTGACAAGGACCCCTACACACTGAACGAAAGGAGCACATGGATAATGGACTCTTCCGATGATGACGCCTGCACTGGAAGCACTTGTGCCAGGTGGTGAAGTGAAGTGGCGTCAATGCTTCATTCTAAGATGCTGTTGTACTTGCCCATGGGTGACAATGGAGCAGAGGAAACACTGAGTGCTCTTGATGATATTTTTGGGACCCAGGTAACCAACCTGGCATCACCTCCACCCAGATTTCCTGTTATATGAGAAAATAAAGCTCATAATAGAAGTAAGACTGTTTTATTCGGGCATTCTGTTATTCAAAGCCAAAAACATGCACATGATTAGAGAATTGTTAGAGGTAAATTATGTGGGTATTTAGAAAATGACAGCCTTCAATCTGGAACTGCAAGAGCTGGCAAAATAAGAAAGAAAAAAATAACTGTGGATCTCAGAGGAAGAGGCATGTTTAACAAAGAATTAGCAAGGAAGTAAATAACCTTGATTTCTCACATTGCTATATAAGCATTTTGGCACTCACAAGATAGTTGATGGAAATGCTTATTGAACACAGATGTTATCTTTTTGCTTCCTTCATAACCTGGGAGCATTCTGTGTAGAATAATCATATTGTAATTTCAGAAGCAATTTTAACACATTGTTTCCTGAATGTCATATGTGGGCATGCAAATAAGTAATCAAAAGAATATAATATCATTTAAAAGGATTTTTTTTATCTGCACAAATTTTAAATAATTATTTTTATCTGAGACCATCCCTACCCAGCAGTTAAAGTGTGGACATAATTAATCTAGTTTAGAACGAATATTTAGTATTTTTGATAAAATGAGAATATAAAGACAGGATTTTTCAGAAAGACAGAACAGCATAACAGGATTTCACTTACAGCACTTACAACAATTAATTGCAATGCTTTGTTGGCCTTTCTTTGTCTTAAACCACTAGTTACATATTTGGGTATAACACACACTTAATGTTTAATGAAATTCCAATGATATATAATTTGTACCTTCAAATATTTAATTGCTTTCTAAGACCTTTATAGCAGATATTGAGTATTTTCTACATCCTAGGAGCCAAACTAGATGCAGAAAACAAAGATAGTTGTTTTTGTCTTCTAAGTATGTGACTGGTAGACATATCTGTGATAATTCATTCTAGAGCAGGCATTGTGATGCAGTGGACTAAGCCCCCACTTGGCACACACACAGTCTTTTTTGGAGTTCCTGAGATCTAGTCCTGGCCAGTAAGCTTCCAATTTCACTTCCTGTACATGCTCACCCCAGGAGGAAACAGACTATTGTCCAAGAACCTGGATCTTTGCCACCCACGTGGGAGACCTAGATGGAATTTTGGCTCCTGGCTTCAGCCTGGTATAGTCCTGTCTGTTGCATGTATTTGTAGAAGGAACAAGAAAATGAAAAATCTGTTTTTCTGATTCTGTGTGTGTGTGTATGTGCTGTGTGTCTGTCTCTCATTTTCCCTCTGTCACTGTGCCTTTTAAAATAAACTTTTAAAAATCCAAATGCCTTGCATGCTACAGTACATTAATAATATTTTAGAATGATTTTACATTTCTCATTTAACTTTTTTTAACATTTACCACAATTTTATAAGTAAAGCTAAGCAACCATTTATTATTTCTCTTTAATGGATATGGAAATCAAGATTCAGAGACCTAACAGGTTGTATATAAAGCTCCACAAGTAGTAAATGCTAAACGCAGACCTTAAAACTATATGCTTTTAATTATGTCATATTGTCCCAGTACTGGTAAATTCAATAATCTCTATATACTATGTAATTTGAAGATACTTCCACAATACCTTCTTCTTCGTATTTATGGAAAGAAGAAACTATTGAGTCTTAAGATCTCCAAGTACAACACGATGCTTCAGGGAAAAGTTGCATTTGGTGTTAGCAAATTAGCACTTCAACTTGTCAACTAGGGCTAAACTCAGGATTTGACCTCAGTGGGATTGGTAATTTTTGACCATGGTACAGACAACTAATTAGTCTCCTATAATTTATGGAGTTGTATTATCAGTGCCATTCTCGAGAGAGCTTGAATGTTAAGTAGGATTTATTCCACCCAGCTCAGGAAGCAACATCTCAACCTTTGTAGTGTGGCCCACCTGGAACACAGGAGAGAGTTTGTTAATCCTTTATTTGGAAACTGATCTTTCAAGCCTTCAGGAGATCCATCTCAAGGGAGGCATCTGCTTTCTAGCTGGGATTATCTGTCTTTTATGATTAATGGATCTTATTTCAGGAACCATCAGGTCAATTAATCTCATCCTCTAGGATCGTTTTACAGGTTCATAAAAATCATGAGAATCACACATGGCAATTGATTACTTACTTTGGGTATGGCCAAATGGTGAATGCTTAGTCTCAGTCAAAAACAAAACACCTGACACTTGCCTATTTAGAACGTCTAGTTGTGTGAAAGAGATTACAGGAAGACAACAAGCAAATACCAAAGTAATACCTAGTCGATCCAAGTGCATTTAAAGTTCACATTTTTAATTACACTACTTTTTGTTGAGGACTACTGACTGGAGAAGCAATGAGGGAAAGAGATACATAAAAAAAATATGTAAAGTTAAATCATCTGAATTTTAGTAATTTTCTCACACCCCAATGTGTTGTTGATGGTCTAGTAGTGTTCAGATGACAAACAAAATACAAGTATGCACACAATGAGTCATTAACTACTTACTCCATATGATTTATTTTATGTTTATATTTTAGCAATTTTCCTAATTTTAATGTCAAACAATAAAATATATTCAAAGTACAAACTAAAATATTTTTGTAAAAATCAATTTTAAAGTGTAAGCAATCAAAATATAATACTTTTCTCAAAATTTTACTATAAAATGTTCAAAATTATCTATGATTCTAAAATAAATTGTCATCAATGAATATTTTATCCTAGTTAATCGAAGTTACATATTAAATATATTACTTTGGAACTTTGTTCTATTATAGTAAATAATATTAGGGTGAAATATACTACTTTAGTATTTAATGGTTACTTGATTATCAAAATTGTCATATTCAAGAATTGATAGCAATTTTTTGTAATATTAAATAATATGAATTTAATAATATCCCAAATCATTCAAAATGTTTGAAAATTTTGTAAATGAAGAGGTTACTCATGAATTCACAATTTAGAACATGAAAAGGAAAATGTTCAGTTGGCTGTACTAGGAACAGATTCATTTTCTATTATAATCATGTTATTGAAAAGAAAGGAATTCTAATTAGCTTGTCTTTTGCATGCATAAGCCCTTATGCTGCTCAAGCACTCGGCAACTCCAAAGTCTTGGCCATTATGATGCATGACCTACCTGTGTGGTTGACTTCCCACAAGGATGTGGGTAACAGCCAAGGAAACCTTTCCCTTTTCTCTGGGACCTGCCCAGGCTCAGAGGTAGCACCTGAGCACTCTACAAAGGTGATCAGTATTGGTATGATACCTCTACCCAAGTATTTATATTTACCTGAAACTCCTATAGCCCTTTATACCAAATAAAAACGGGCCTCAAATCACTTAGGATCTGGCCAAATGCAGATTGTTTTTCATATATTTGAGTGAAGTCTGGATGCATTTCTATTGAGCCTTCTGGCAATACTGAGGCTACTGATACATGACAGTCAATCTGTTTTTTCTGTTTCAGTCCTTCAAACATAGTCACCAATGTATTCTAAGGACATACAAGTCAGAAAATATTTACATAAGATTCTTCGAAGTGATTTACAGTAAATTTTCACAAAATGACAAGGTAGGTCCATTAGATATTGTGCTGCAGAGCCGCATGGTTTTGCACAAGGCCATGCTAAGTATTCCTTCAAGAGATCTGTCTTTAGGACCCGGCGTCCTAAGCACTGATGTGTTCTTGTTTCTGAGTAAGGAAGTAACTACAGTGAGAGAAAGTCACAAGATACCTCTGAGTGGATGGAGACTGGAGATGGATGAGAGTTAGAGTTGTTAACAAGAGACCTTTTAGGAGTCACTAAGCAAAGCTTGTCAGCATGAGAGAGGGTTGGGCCTTGTAGAGCAGTCGGTTAAGCTGGCATTTGGGCCACACGCATCTCCTTGCCTAGGATAGAGTCCTGGCTCTGCTTCTGGTCTATCTTCCTGCTTTAATGCACACCCTTGGAGATAGCAGGTGGTGGCTCATGTATTTGGGTCCCTGTCACATTCACAAGATACCAGGATGGACTACCTGACTCCTGGCTTTGGCCTGACCCAGCTCTTGTTGCTGCAGGCATTTGGAGAATGAACCAGCAGATGGAAGATCTGTCCTATCCTTGTCTCACTCACTCTTTCAAGCCTTTAAAATAAATAATAAAAACTAAAAATTTTTAAAATGAGACAAAGTTAGAATGCAGTCTAACACTGGAAGATGTCGAGAAAGAAGCTTTAAGGATTCTTGTTTTGAAAACACGGAGATAGAATGCGTGAGGAAAAGTGATGCTCCTATTATAGGTGCTGCCTTTTCAAGTAAAACCTGTCTCCTGAAATTTGAGTGCTCTCCACACAAAAGCCAGCTTCCCTCTCTTCAAGTACAAATACAACAATCTGGAATCTGTGCCACTGCAGAAGCTGTGTGTGCAGCATCGTGTGTGTTAACTGATGCCCCTGCAGAAGCAATGGCAACTCAGCGGGGCTTCTAGTGGCTCTACTGATCCTTTCATTTGTGTCTACCTGCTCCTCAGTTGATATTATACAACACTGTCATGCTGTGCATACTGGGATGGTGACTGCTTTAATAGAAAATTCTATAAAATCCATATACAGTAAATAGTAAAGCAGCTACTTTAATAGTAAATTCTATAAAATCCATATACAGTCTGGTGAAGAATAGTTCATTGATAGGTTGTAGATATAGCAATACGTCTAGTGACAATGAGAAAGTACCACCCCAAAACTGTTCTGCTTTCCCTCACTTTCTTAAATGTGTTTGCAAATAGCTTTCTTTTTTATTAAGCAAAATGTGGTATATGTGATATACTTGTATATGATAATGTATATGTTACATATTTTGTTATACATTTTTGCATGTATTATATATGCCAAATACATGGAGTTAGACATGGGCTTCTATCAAAGAAATATTATTTCATTCAATTTTATTATTAAATCTAGTATTTCATTCTGTCACCTTTACTGAAAGATTGGGGAAAGGTATGTTTATTAAAATTTTGACATTCTTTGAAAATGAAAGTTGATGTTCTTATTTTTTTAAATTGAGCATTTTAAAGGAAATATTCAGCTAAATACATATTGATTCCTGACAAAATTAGCATAAATAATTGACCAATGATTCTACAATATTGATAGGCTAATTAACCACTGTTAGAGTTTTGAAAGAAATGATGTTAATATGAAATGGCAATTAAGCTCAACTTTTCAAATTAAACAGTAAAGAAAAATCCTGAGGGTGTAATTATGTTCTGGACAGTATGTCTAGGCATGACAGAATAAAAGGGAAATCTGGTATGGTTGATGTCAAAGCATTAAAGATCCTTTTGTGGGAAAATGAAGGACTGTGATTAGAAGTTTAATATATTTAGAGGTAATGGCTCAAGAACCGTTGTTCTTTTAAGAACATAGTGATGGAACACATTTCATATGAGGAAGTGTACCATGTTTGTTCCACTCTATAGTCTGATAATTACAAGACAGCCAGCTCTGAGGAACTTAATGTAGGTTCTTCCTCTACTTGTGGTTATCTCTGGATTAAGGAGGGGCATCCCCACAAAATCCTTCCAGAAAAGTCAATCAGAGAACTCAGAGGAGGAGCTGGCCGTGTTCATTGCCCTTGCAAGCGATGGTCTCCATTGATCACATACGTCTCATTCTTGAGCTTAATCAGCTACATGACATTCTATTTACATCTGCCTTCAAAATTCCTCTCCAAATGTCAAAATTGATTGACCATTTTTATAGATGTTTAGGGCAACTGAATAAGTGCAATTATGTGGTTTATGAGGCAATATAACTTGACAGACTCAGGCTTCTTACAAGTAGATATCCATATTTCTAACCATCAACATATATATATATATTTATTTATTTATCTATAACAGATTTATATAATAATAATAATTTATATATAATAATAAATACCATAAATCTCTATAAATATATATTATATACATATAGAGAGATTGATAGTATTTATATATATTTATTATTACTATTTATTGATGTTATATATTTACATGAATATATATTTATATATAAAATATATATCTATATATAAACTTGCTTTATATATAATATATTATATATATATTTATGTATTATATATATTATATATATGTATTATATATATTTATATATTATATATATATTTATGTATTATATATATGTATATATATATTTATTTCAGATGGCCCAGTATAGGAAGATTAGAATTCTGAAAGTCTCTATCATTCTGCTTATTTTTCTCATAGAGAAATGCCTTCTCAATACAGCCTCTTATATGCAAATTATAGCATTTCAAACACGGAGCAACAACAAAAAGGGATCTTTCAGTGTTCCTTTTTTAGTTTATAACCTGAATTCAATACCTTGCAGTTTTCATTAGCTCTGCCTTCAATTCATATATCTGCATTCTGTCCACTGTTCTCCATTTTCCTCATAAAACTTTGGTCAAAGTTATCATCATCTATGATAGACTGCTGCAAAATCCTTCTTCCTTTACTGTCAGCCTGCCCAGTCTAATGCAGTGGACTATTGGTTCTGCAGCCAATCATTATATAGTGAAAGTGAGATTTATTCCCCCTCCCTTGCTTATAAGCTTTCAGTAGCTTCCAAATGCAAGTTAAATAAAATATAAATCATCTCTGACAGTTAAATATTCTTTCTTAAGAGATTTATTTGTTTATTTGAAAAGCCGAGTTACACACTAAAAGGAGAGACAGAGAATTTTTCATCTGCTGGTTCACTCCCCAAATGACCACAACAAGCAGGGATGGGGCAGGCCAAAGTCAGGAACTTCCTATGGGTCTCCTGATTGGATGCAGGGGCCCAAGCATTTATGTCATTCTCCTCTGCTTTCCCAGACACATTAGCAGAGACCTGGATTAGAAATGGAGCACCCGGGACTTGAAACAGCACCCTTGTTGGATGCTGGTACTGCAGGCCATGTTCCAACACACTGTGCCACA
This sequence comes from Lepus europaeus, assembly GCF_033115175.1. NCBI lineage: Eukaryota > Metazoa > Chordata > Mammalia > Lagomorpha > Leporidae > Lepus > Lepus europaeus. The sequence continues at coordinate 7,832,375 of NC_084832.1, read as the reverse complement.
GCACTAGCCCCCACTTAAAGATTCTACATGTGATGGAGATTTTATATGTTGCTTATAAGTCAACTCTATTATAAAGGACCATTCTGATTGCAACCAAAAAATATCAATCACAGGGTAGGGAGGTGATTTGCTTATTTTCAGATATTAAAGCCTATAAAGGGGAGGGAGGGTCAACAGCTGGAATCAAGGAATCAAACATGAGCAAGACTTCTCCAAACTCTATCAATTTTCTCATTCTTCAAAAATAGGTGGTTTTTCTTTACTTTGAAGCATATTGACCACACCAGGGGATTCCAATTCAACCCCATCAAGGTGGCATGTACCAATGCCATCTCACTAGTCCAAGTGATCAATTTCTGTTCACAATTGATCATAATGATAGGACTAAGAGTCAAAGGGATCACATAAACAAGACTAGTGTCTGAAGTATATTGACTAAGGTTCCTTGTACAAAATTAAAAACAAATACACAGAGTACTCAAAGACTTAGTGTGAAAACATAGCAAATATTTTCTGACTTTCTCCATTCCATTTGCTACTCCCCAAGCACAGCAGTGTTAAGCACGCTACCTGCTTCTTCAATTATCGCTTTCTGTGTTTATAAGTGCAAGCTTACATGGTTATTCCTTGAATAGTCACTGTTATTATGCTGGTACTAGATGTTAATGCCCACATTATCTCTTTTGTATGTTATTCTGTAACAGAAAAAAGGAAAATGGTGGGTCTTATAAATGTATGAGTCAAGTAAAAAATTTATTTATTGAATTAATATTTATTTATATATTAAAAGCTAGTTGCAGAAAACTGTACATTCAATACTATATATACAAGTTATCCTTTAATAAAAAATATATATACCCTTATCCAATGATGATTACATTATCTATGCTATAATACAGCAATGTGACAACTACACATTACTACAATACAGTATGAAGAAACCAATGTCTAATGAAAATCAAGCTTGTCATCATAGAAATAGGAAATGGATGGTGCTTTGGCCTAGTCGTGGAAACATTAGTTGATATTTCCTCTGATTCCTAACTCAACTCCTGATATCAGCTCCCTGGCAATATACTTGCCAGGAAGCAGTAGGTGATGGTCCAAGTGGTAGAGTCTGGAAGAACCCAACCCAGCCTCAATTTTTTCAGGAATTTGCACAGTGAACAAGTATTTGGGGGATATTTCTCTCACTCTCACTATATCTCAAATAAATTTTTAAAAAAGAAATCCTATTTAAAGAAAATGGAAATAGAATATCAAAAGAATACAATTATTTGAAATGTCAGCTCTTAAACAAACAAAATAAAATATATTTTCAATTATGAATGTGTAAGCATCATAATAAAATGAATAAGAACTTCTGTGATTGTTTTTATGTAATGAAAGCAAGGAGTATTTATTAATAAAAAGTATGAAATTAAGAAAAGGAATAAGAAGTCTTGTTGACAATGTAATTAATAAGACAAAAATCACATTTTAATCTCATTAAAATTATTTTAAGAAAATGAAAAAATCAAACAAAAAATCTAGGTATTGTAAGTGATATAATGGCAATAACAATAGAGAGAATCTCTTTTATTCACTTTAGTCTTTCCCATCTATATATCAAATATTTTGCATGCAACATCTCATTGCTCTCTAATTAATATTAAATTTTAATAAGACTTATATTGTTTTTAATATATTAACCAATGTCATTTTCTATGCAGTTATTGGGTATTCAACATGGAGTTATTACATTCATATTTATAATTGGTTGATAATATCCCTGTAGTTACACAAAAAGAACAATATAGAAGAAAGTAACTAACAAGAAAAATAAATTCCAGGGGGGGTCATTATTGTGCAGTGGGCAAACTATCTTTTGGGACACCCGAGTTTCTTATCAGAGTCCCAGGGGAAGTCCCCGCTTTCCTGTTCCAGCTCCCTGTTAATGCTCCTGGGAGGCAATAGATGCTGGCTCAGGTACTCCACTGCCATCCATGTGGGAGAACCAAAAGAAGTTGCTTACTCCTGGCTGTTGCAGGCATTAGCAGAGTGAACCTGCAGATGAATCTCTCTTTCTCTCTCTCTCCCTCCCTCTCTCTCTCTCTCTCTCTATCATTACTCTGCTTTTCAAAGACATACATAAATAAATATTTAAAATAAAAATTATATTCTATATATGTTGGAAATGAGTTGATCATTTAAAGATCTGTTTCACCAATTTAGGATCAATTATTTGACATGCGATTTATCTTTTAAAATTTTACTGGACAGAACAGATTTACTTTAGATTTTCAGAGTTAGATAAATTAAACTAACATGCCTTCACATATTGTAAAATTCAGAAAGGTAAAATATTCAATCTGTTCTCTATAAACTGAGCATCATTTGTTCATGAACTCTGTTTTTTATATTAAATATAAATTCTCATTATTCACAGTTGATATGTTCTATAAGGTCACCCTAAACACTGAATTAGCAAATATAAAACAATTGCTCCTATGAGAAATAGACAGTTAGGTTCCTAGGGGACTCTGATCACAATTTCTTCACCAAACAATCAATGCATAACCTTATTTTGTGGCTTCTGTTTAGACCACCTCTGTATTATATATTGTTGATTAACATTGACATGTGGACAATCAGTATCACTCATGCCTCAATGATGTATACAGGTGAACTACCTACATTTCCTCTATACAGCTCATCACAACTTTCTTGTATTTGGGATCTCCACACAACCCTCTGGAACTAATCCTGACCTTTCAAACAACAAAATCATCTAGAGAGGATCACATACATGGTGGTAAACATGACTCTTCTTCATGATTTGAATGCTAAAGCTGAAAGACGGGGCTTGCTTCTGTCCAGCTTCTCATGGGACTGTTCGTACTAGGCAACTCTGTATTTGTCCACTAATAAATGCAAACATTGCAATTATTGACCCTGGGGTTACGCATCGATAACTACGATGACCTTCATGTAAATGGGCCTGCTGATGAGACTGAAGCCAATCAGAGCTTGATGTTCTTTTCTAATCATTTATTTTTAAAATTCCACATTTTAATAAAAACAATTATATTTTCCACTTAATAAATATATTCAGTAAATAGCTGAGTATAAAATGAGGACCAAGTTAGATGGAAGAGAGTAACCAGGATATTTATTTATTTAATTTTTTTTTTTTTTTTTTTTTTTTTTAGTTTTGAAAAGGCAAGAGAGATTCCATCCACTAATTCATTATCCAAATGCTTGCATTATTCAGGGATGGGCCAGGCTGAAGTGAGCAGCCAGGAACTCTATCTAGATCTACCTATGTGGGTGGCAGGGCACAAGTAGGTGAACTGTGATCTGCTGCCTCCCGGTGCAAATTAGCAGGAAACGGGATTGGGAGCTGAGGTGGAGCTTGAACCCAGGTGTTCATATATGGGCATGCAAGTGTCACAACCACAGACTTAACCCACTATGTGACAACGCCAGCTCCTAACTTGGATTTTAAAGTATACACATTGCTGTATTTGAGGGATGAGGTTTGACATGTAAAGTATAAAAAAGGTCTTCGGGTTAGATATTTGGTGAGTAAGGAGAAATTTAGCAACCGTGTATGTATATGTTACAGATGCTCCAAATTATACTTTTTTAAAGTAAAAAGCTCATTTCTCATTTCCTCCAAAGCTATAATATTCCCTATATCAAAGCAGTTGCTAGCTTCATTCCCTTCTCTCTTCTGTAAATTTGTCCTAGGAGAGAAATACCTTTGTCAAATTCCTTCTCTTTTTTTTTTTTTTTTCATTTTCAATTCTCTTTATATACAGAAGATCAATTTAGTATAAATACTTCAACAGTTTGCACCCACATAGAAACACAAAGTGAAACATACTGCTTGAGTACTAGTTATAGCATCAAATCAAAATGTACAGCACATTAAGGACAGAGATCCCACATGAGGAGCAAGTGCACAGAGGCTCCTGTTGTTGACCCAACAAATTGACACTCTAGTTTATGGCACCAGTAACCACCCTAGGCTGTCGTCATGAGTTGCCAAGCCTATGGAAACCTTCCAAGTTTGCCGACTCTGATCATATTTAGACAAGGTCATAAAAGACAGAGTGAGGATAGTAGCCAATGATCCTAAGAGTGGCATTTACCAGGTTTGAACAATTATACAGCATTAAGTGGGGAGGAGGACCATCAATACACACAGGTTGGGAGTAGAGCCATTGGTGGTAGAGTAGAGGTTATGATTACAAAGGAATGAGGCTCAAGTGCACTAGACAGGGTCTAGAACAAAGGACAGAGTCATTATTAGAGGAGCTAAGAAAGGTGCTGTCTAAGCTACAATTCAGTTTTCTGATTGACAGGCAAATAGAACCTGATAGAAGGGGCTTGATAATAATCTGGTGGGCTTTAGGCCTTGTAAGTTAAGAGGCCCAGACCTATCTATCTCTTCACATGGGGTATATCCTAAGGGAGGTGTGACCCTCCTAGGGGAAGGCACTCTGTTGACTTTCATTACTTGGCTGGCCTGGGAGGAGAGCTGGCCAGGTAAAGGCAGGGGGCATCTCTAACAAGAAATTTACAGTTCTGCCTGCAATGTTGCTGACCCTACTTGACCATCCCCTCAGCTGCAGTGGTCACTTTGGAAGTTGGGCTGAGTGAAGGGCTTTTCAGCTTAGAGCCAATAAGATCTGTGGCTCTGACCTGGGCATCCTTCGACTCCAGGGCAGGTCCATTTCCAGTGATCCAACTCTTGGCAGAGCTGCCAGGGCTCTTCACAAGCTGACTTCTGCTGAAGCCCAGGCTTACCACATTGAAAGCCACTGCAGTGGGCTGGCCTGTTGGGTCTCCTTGAGGGCAGATCACTGTACAGATCAGCCATTAATAGGCCTGCCACCCATTGCTTCTGATGCCTAGCTTTCTTTTCCTCCTGGTTTGTGTTAAAGCAGATCAGAGGATGCAAGTCAAGGGAGTGCCCGTGTCCCATCTCTAATCTTCGGTGGCCTGAACTACAAGTCTATAGTCACAGGCATGTTCTGTAGTAGTTTTTCTAAGGTAGACAATGCCCATGAAGAAAATTATATTCTCACTTTAAAACTTTCTTTCCCTTTGGTCTGAAAGGGAGGTTTTTTCTACTTACTGTATACTTCGCTGATGGCGAAGTGAACCTAGCTATGAGATTATTATTTAAGTTCTTATTTTGGCTATGCTATTACAGAAAAATGTTAGCCATCTTTTTCCAGCCACTTCTATTGTATTCAGTACTTTGGGATGGCTCTGTATACAGATGAAGCCAATAATGTATTAACAGTACCAACTGAAAGTATGGTTAACTGAGGTTACTAAAAACAAAAAGCAATTCAAATCAATTGGCAATCTACAAAAAGAGTTAAAGATTTTAAAAGCTATTATTAAAATTGCTATGTTGGTCTACTATGCTATGTTATATGTGTGTACATATTGTATGTCCACATGGGGAAATTTTATTAAGAGTTTTATTTTAAATGGCTTATAGATAAGATTGTCCATAAATTTAAGCTGCTAAAATCAATCAAAGATACATTTTAATTTGTGTGACCTGAATCTGTGTATCATATGTTTTAAACGTGTTGGTAGAAAGAAACTAAAAGCATTTTATATGGTTGTGCTTAAGTTTACTGGTTAAACAAACTACACCATGTTAGATATTTAAGAGGTGTTTTCAAATACATGATTCTTAAAATTTATAGAAGGCATTGGACCTTCTGGTAAATGTTTTCTTAAGTTGTTATCTAATGGTTGAAACTGTTTGCTAAGTATTCACGTGATATTGCTATTGTCAGCAAGCGATCTAGGACTTGCCCCCTCATTTCTCTATTCTAAGCCCAACTTGTTCTTTCATTTCTCTATTCTCTTCAAGGTAGGAAACTAATTCTATTATGAAGGAATCTGTAGGACGCACAATTTAATCTTTAGACCTAATAAAAGAGATGGCTAAAATTCCTTCTCTTAGTGAACAGCCATAGCCCTAGAATGCTGTCCTCCTTTCTAAGGCTTTCCAAGTCTATTGCTCCTCTGACAGTGATCAAATGTCACCAGCTTTACTTATTTTCAACTGACCTTTTAATTTTTGCCAAAATTAGCTTTAAATTCTCCTTAATCTGGCAATAATTTTAGTTGTTTTTGTAAGTACACAGTACATTGATATGTTTTCTCCTGCACTAGGAATCTATAGTGATGAATATATTATGTTCCTTGATTAGCAGGGAGCCTAGTGTGATTGTTTTAAATTCATGTATCCTCTCTGAGTTCACTCCATAGGGAAATGAATCCACCAGGCTGCTAATAAAGAACATGAAAACTTTCCTGGATGCTGTCCTTCTTTTACTTCTCAGTCGAGGTTTATTATTTCCTCAGTGTTGAATTGAGCATCTTGCAAATGGCCCTGTTGTGTGGTGGATGTAGATCTGTGAGGAGGTTAAGGTAAATCTAGAAGGTCACCTGTTGTACTAAACAGGAGTCTCAATTCTTGACTTTCCTCCAATGGGTTCACAGTTCTGCGTTCAAAGTAAGATGAAATACACACTCACACACATCCGTGTTATATAGTCACAGTTCTCTGCTATATTTTAATGCATTCTCAGTAAGGCAATTACCTAAGCAATCACTATGACTATGCAATTTGACTCTTCCCTTAACATGATTATTTCCTATAATAAGTCTATACATTATTTTTTAAATGTGATTTGTAGATACAATTCTAAGAACATAATGATTTTCCTTTCCTCCCTCTCTCCTTCCTTCCCTCCCTCTCTCCTTCCTCTCCTCTCTCCACTACCTCTCTCCCACCCTTTTTTTTTAGTAATGTCAAAATTATAAGGAATGAGTTGTGTTAGCTTAGGCTTGTCTTTATTTGTGTTGAGTAATGAAAGCACATTTTATGTTGGTTTTATTAATTTTCAGAGCAATAAAACTTATTTGTGCCAGAATCATAACACTATGCTCCCATGACTTGTGCAACCAAACCCTTTTTCCAACCCATATTTGTACAATCAGCAGTAATATTTCTATTACAATAGCTAAAATCCAAGACACTGATAACATCAAATGCTGATGGGGCTATGAGCAATAGAAACTCTCATTGATTGTTGGTAGGACATCAAAATGTAGCAGCTACATTGTAAGAAATTACAGTTTATTTATTTCTTACAAAAATAAATACATTTTTTACCATATGATCCAACCTCATTCCTTGGCATTAACTTAAATGAGTTTAAAACCCATGCACATTAAAACAAATATGTGTGTATGTATGTTGATAGTATCTATATTCATAATTCCTAAATCTTAGAAGCAACCAAGTCGTCCTTCAGTAGGTAAATACAATTGTTTATATAAAAATATAAACTCTGGAATATCCAGACAATGGAATGTTATATTTGCACTAAAAGAAATGAATTATCAAGTCATGAAAAGATACAAAAAAGTCCTAAATGTATAAATAAAAGATAGCAACCAGAAAAGGCTTCATATTGTATGGTTCCAATGACATAGCATTTCTGGAAAAGCAAAAATGTGGAAACTGTAAAAAGAAAAGTCGTTGGCAGGAACTGGAGAGTGCCAGAAGAATTAATAGGTGGTCCATGGAGGATTTACACCTGGGGATAAAGGTTATCATGCAGGAGTTTTTCAAGAAGATTATGGAGTGGCCTGTATTTGGTCTGGTGGTTAAGACACAAAGTGTCTCACAATAGAGCACATGGTTTTGAGCCCCAGCTCTAGCTCCTGATGCCAGCTTCCATTAACGCAGACTCTAGGCGGTAGCAAGTGATAACTCAAGTAATTCAGTTCTTGCCATACAATGGGGAACTGAATTGTTTTCCTGGCTCCTGGCTCCAGCTTCAGCCTGATCCAACCTCTGTTGGCCCTGGTGAATGAGTTAGCAGATGGGAGTGCTCATCCTCTCTCTCTCCCCTCTCTGTTAGATAAACAAAGATCTAAAATTAATGCAAATAATATTAAGAGAGAACTTTATTTTAGTGCAAAAATGCTTGTCCGTGCACAGTTTTTCATAGTATTCATTTTCCATAAGCTTTTTAGAGACCCCTGCACATTTGTCCAAACCATACAATATACAACACCAATGGTGAATCCCAATGTCGGCTATTGTTGGGTGATAGAATTGTACCCATGTTAGTTCAATGATTATAAGAAATGTAACATTTTAGTGGGGGTTGTTGACAGTAAGGAAAATTGCATATGTAGGGGCAAGAGTTTTCTTTTTCTGCGAGTCTGAGATGCTCTAAAGAATAAAGAATATTGAAAAATGTGAATGTCAAACATAATCAAGTTACAATCAGTAAAGCTAGGAAGCTGGGCCAGCCCTGTGGCATAGTGGGTGGGGCCACCACATGCAGTCCTGGCATCCCATGTAGGTGCAGGCTGCAGTCATGGCTGCTCCACATCTGATCCAGCTCTCTGCTTTGGCCTAGGAAAGCAGTAGAAAATGGACCAAGTGCTTGGGCTCCTGTGCCCACATGGGAGACCTGGAAGAAGCTCCTGGCTCCTGGCTTTTGATTGGCTCACTTCCAGCCATTGTGGCCATCTGTGGAGTTAATCATTGGATGGAAAATCCCTTTCTCTCTCTCTCTCTCTCTCTCTCTCTCTCTCTCTGTCTCTCTCTCTGTTTCTCTCTCTGCCTTTGCTTCTCTGTAACTCTGCCTTTCAAATAAATAAATCTTACAAAAAACTAGGAAGTTAACATTGATATCTAATGCTGATCGTAATCTAGTCTAAATAGTCCATTCACATTTTGATGTCCAAATCACACTCTTGCAGGGTTCGAGCTGGAATCACGTGTTGCCTTTTAGGGCATGTGTCATTAATCTCTACTTTCATTCATTGGTAAGAGGTCTTCTCAGATCTTACATGAACTGAATTAAGTGTGAACTCTTCAGGTTACATCCTCCAAACCTCCCAGTCATGACTGGATCCACCCAAATGGAAGTAGAGGAAGGAAGACAAAAGAGAGAAGAGTAAAAGGGCAAGCAAATCTTAGCTGTAAAAATTATTTTTCTGTGTCTCATGTCTTCAAGTTGCTCCCACAGGCAGAGAAGAGTATATTCTCTTTCCACTTTGAAGATAAACATTCAAGGCTCGGAAAGATTAACTGAAAGCTGAAGTCAAATAGCAGGTTTTAAAATTAATCTTTACTGTATAATAAGGGAGTTTTTGATGAAAAAGAAAAGCTAAGTTCTTTTAAATTGTATGTGGGAAAGTGAAAAGTATGAAAGTAGGAGCAAGTGTTTGGCCAACTGTTTAAGACACTGCCTGAGATGCGTGCATCCATACCAGATTGTCTAGGTTCAAAGCCTTGCAGCATTACTGATTCCAGGTTCCCATTAATGTGCATCCTAGGAAACAGCAGGTCCCTGGGTCCCTGCCACACAAGTCGGAGACCCAGATTTGTTTCCCAATCCCCGGGATTTGCCAGGTCCAGCATGGGTTATTGTAGCCATTTGGAGATTGAATCAGTAAGTGGAATATCTCTGTTCATGTCTCTGTCTGCATTCCTCTCTCTCTATCTCACTGCCTTTCAAACAAATAAAAAGAAAATAAATACATTTTACAAAGATAAAAGCAAGTAAAACTTCTAGAGAAAAGTCACTGTCAAAATATAATTCAATTTACTGCTTACACCTTTTTGAGTGTTATCAATCCATGCACACGCATAAATTATACAGAAATGTACAGTATATATACAATGAACTTTTATCCATCTATACATGAACATATGCAAGTTGTTCATATGATGTATATGCTACGCAAATGCTGACTGCCATAGAACAATTATAGATAATTAAATATGAATATATGTTATTCTTTTACTTAGAACTTATACTTTAACCACATAAGATCCAGTTCAGAATTCTATATCCTAGCTATTTCTTTCTTTTGAAAAGGGTATATCCCAAAACCACTATTTTTAAAAGGGCAGAAAATAAGGTAAGCCTGAATGTAGTAAAATTTCATCTGAAATTCTCATTTACAATACTGTGATGTGCAAGAGGCATGATCTTTTCTTGCATTGTCTTGGTTTTGTGAAATGTACTGCTGAAGCCACTACTGGCTATGTTTGTAGAATACTTTTACATAAAGATTGGTTGCTTCAAATACTATGGTGGATGGTGCGCAGTAATAGGAGAAAGTTAAATTGCTCCCAAAGAATGAATTTCTAACATTGTCTCTAACTCATTAGAGCTGAACATTTAATGGAAAAGTTGACATTTGCATAGGCTGCACTTAGGTGCAGAGTCTAAGAGGTACTGCAATTCTGGGTGCTGGGCTACTTTTTATATATTCTACTCAGAACTTTATGTGACTTTTACCCGAGTGCAAAGCAAAAAGGAATAAATCATTTCTGTTTTTCAACATATGTTGTTTTACAAAGAAATGTTTCACCTTCATAAACCACTTTATTCTTTACTATACATAAAGAAGCTTATGAAAATGGGCATATGCTCTATGGTAACTAAAATGAGTTGCAATAGATGTAGGTCACAGAAATAAATACATACACATAGGAAAGATGAGTTTTGTATATTTGCAGTGTTTCTCAAATCTTCTTATATGTTAATTACCTGGGAATCTTATTAAACTGGAGATTTGGCTTCAGTAGGTCTGGGATAGAACCGACATCCATAGTCCCCATGAGTTTTTAAGTGTTTCTAATGTTGTTGGTCCTTACATAAAATTTCTAGGTCAAGGAAGTGGAGCACTTCAAGCATGGACCTTTGTTTTGGTTTTCTTTTTCTTAATGAACATAGAAATACTAACCACATTCAGTTCCCATTTATACCATACCTTCAAATGCCCTGCATGTCTTTTTGTTTTTCTTTGTGGATTGACTTTACTATTCTTGTACGTGAAGAGACTTGTACTTTTGTTTTTAAGATTTTTTTTTTTATTTGAAAGGCAGAGTTGGAGAAGGAGAGGGAGAGGAAAAAGGAGAGGGAGAGGGAGAGGGAATCATTCATCCACTGTTTCACTCTCCAAATGGTCACAACCGCCAGTTCTGAGCAAGGATAAAACAAGGAGCCAGGAGCTTCTTCTTAGACTCCCAGATGGTAACACAGGCTTAAGGACTTGGGCCATCCTCTGCTGCTTTCCCCGGAACATTAGCAGGGAGCTGGATCAAAAGTGAAGCAGCCAGGACTAGAATCAGAATCCACTGCTATAGACAGCGTCTTAACCCATTGTACCATAAAGCCAACCCAAAGATTTGTACTTTTTAAAAGGGTTGTATTAGGGCTGTGCTGTGGCTCAGTGGGTTAAAGCCCGGCCTGTGGCACTGGCATCCCATATGGGAGCCAGTTCGAGTCCTGGCTGCTCCACTTCCAATCCAGCTCTCTGGTATGGCCTGGGAAAGCAGTAGAAAATTTCTCAAGTCCTTGGGCCCCTGCATCCACGTGGGAGACCTGGAAGCTCCTGGCTCCTGGCTTCCAATCAGCTCAGCTTTGGCCATTGCATTCATTTGGGGGAGCGAACCAAAGGATGGAAGACTCTCTCTCTCTCTCTCTCTCTCTCTCTCTGGCTCTGCCTCTCTCTGTAACTCTGTCTTTCAAGTAAATAAAAAATAAATCTTAAAAAAAGAGAGATGTATTTATTTGAGAAGCCAGATGACAAAGGGATAGGAATAGGGAAAGGGGAGGGGAACGGAGCAGAAGAGGAAGAAGGAGTGGGAGATTTGGAAAGAGCTAGAACTTCCATCTGCTGTTTCACTCCTGGTTGCAGCAGCCAGGTCTTGGTCAGGTTGAAGCCATGAGCCAGGAAGTACATTTTGGTCTACCATATGGGAGGCAGGGGCCCACATGGTCGAGTCATCCTTGTAGGAGTCAGCAGGGAGCTGAATTAGAAGCATAATTAGCCTAGAATCGAATTGATATCTGATGGGTTATATGACTTAACTTGCTGCCCTAAAATACTGCCCTCTTTTTTGTTTGTTTATGTATTTATTTATTATTTAGTCCTGCTGCCTCAAACACTTCATGGCAAGTAAGAGAGAAATCCCCTCCCAAAACAAAACAAAACAAAACATGACCTCCCATTCCCAGTCTCAAGTAAGAAGGTTGGAAGTTGCCAATCCATCCTAACAATAAGTAACAAAGTGAACAGCTGAGAAAAAAATACTTCTCTCTCAGACTCATAAAATAAATTAAGTCACAAGGTGAACTTCAACTGCTGAGAATCACAGCTTACCAACGAGGATGGCCCTGGGCTGAAACCTCCCCAGGAACCAGTGATGGGGCAGAAGCTGGACTTGTAATTGATGCATTCCTAGAGGCTCTGTGTGGACCAGTCTGAGAGTTGAAAACTCCAGAGGGACCTAGTTGTGAAGGAGATGTCCCCTTTGTTGGCTACATCTCCTGGAGTTCTACCAGCAGCTCACAGTAAGGATCAGAGAAAAATCACCTTATGCTTCTGGCAGTGGATGGGAGAAAGGGACCGTTTAAAATACATCAAAACATTTGTTCTTCCTAACAAGGTCTTCCCTGGAGAGAAACTACTTAGCTAAAGCATAACCTGATGTAGTTTCATCTGAGTACAGGTGACCTGGGAGAAGGGAAATAACTAGCCTCAGCTGGCTGTAGACCTTCACTTTAAAGAAGGAAAATCAATACCCCATGCAGCCCCTATATCCATCCTGTCCCACATTGAGGGGGAAACATCCTGAGAAATGCCATGCAGTTTACCATCCATAAGCTAAGGCTCACCAGAAGGCTAAGATACAGTCACAGGACTATAGATCTCTCCTACACAAACACCTTACCATTTTACTAAAAGCTTATATAGGTTTTTGTCTTTTTACCGAGTATATCATTCCCAGCTATCAGAAAAAAAAAAAAAAAACTTACAGGGGCAGTGTGTTGGCACAGTGGGCTAATCTGCAGCATTCTATATCAGAGCACCGGTTCAAGTCCTAGCTGGTCCTCTCCTTACCTAGCTCCCTGATAATGCAATTGGGAAACCAGCTGATGTTTGCCCTAGTAATTACCCCCCTCCCCTTCCACACACACACCCGTACACACCCATGTAGGAGACCCTAATGGAGTTCCAGGTTTCTGGCTATGGCTCTGGACATTGCAGCCATTTGGAGAGTTTAACCATCAGATGGAAGATTTTGTTTTTTTTTTCTATCTCTGTCTCTCTGTGTTTCTGCTTTCAAATCAATCAATCAACAAATCGTGTCAAAATGCAGTGGTTAGTACTGTGGAGCAGTGAGTTAAGCCTCCCTTGCAATGCCAGCACCCCATATCAGATGGTTGGTTCTAGTTCTTGCAGCTCTGCTTACAGTCAGTTCCGTGCTAATGCAGCTTGGAAGGTAGCAGAACATAGTCCAAGTACTTGGAATGTTGACACCTATATGAGAGACCCTGATGGAGCTCCAGGCTCCTGGCTTCATCTTAGCTCATTCTCAGTGGTTGGGAACATTTGGGGAGTGAAACAATGGATAAAATATCTTTTTATAGCAATGTACAGCACATTAAAGACAGAGATCCTACATAATTTTTTTTTCAAATTAATTAATTTTCTATGCCATTTCCATTTTAACACCAGGTTGTTTTTTTTTTTTTCATTTCCAATTCTCTTTATATACAGAAGATCACTTCAGTATATAATTAGAAAAGACCTCATCAGTCTGTGCCCACACAGAAACGCAAAGTATAAAAATACTGTTTCAGTACCAGTCATAGCTTCACTTGGCTTTAGATGACACATTAGGGACAGTATTTTACTGAAACAGTATTTTACACTTTATGTTCTGTGTGGATGCAAACTGATGAAATCTTTACTTAATATATACTAAATCAATCTGTATATAAAGATAATTGAAAATGAATCTTGATGTGAATGGAATGGGAGAGGGAGCGGGAGGTGGGAGGGGTGCGGGTGGGAGGGAAGTTATGGGGGGGAAAAGCCATTGTAATCCAGAAACTGTACCTTGGAAATTTATGTTTACTAAATAAAAGTTTTTAAAAAAGAAAAAAAAATATCTTTTTATAAAAGGTTCTCTATCTGTCTCTCTGACTCAAATAAATAAGTATCAAAAATAAAATTGCAAGGCTTATCAAAAAATAAAACAGAAGAAATGGCCACAGTTTATAAAGACAAAATAAGCATCATAACATAAATCAGATGTGACAGGGATGTTGGCATGATTACACTGGGAATTTAAAACAATTGTCATTAATATGTGAAGGCACTTAATGAATAACGTGGACACCATGCGATGTAACCCAAGAAAGAAATTATATGGAAAAACTAATGAGAAATGCTAGAGATCAAAAACATGGTAACAGAAATGAAGAATGTCTTTGATGAACTTAGTAGAGTGGACACAGCTGAGATAAGAGTCTCTGAGCTTGAAGATATCTCACTACAAACTTCCAAAGTTGAAACCTACCTTGCATCCCAAAACTGATAAACACAGACTTTAGAAACCAACTTTCCTTCCAAAGATTTATTTTATGGATATAAATACCATTTACTTGTATTTTTATGTTACCTATTTTTAAAAATAAGAATTTTTTTTTTCAATTTCTTTGTCTATTTTTTTCTTTTTTTTTTAACTTTTATTTAATGAATATAAATTTCCAGTATACAGCTTATGGATTACAATGGCTTCCCCTTCCCATAACTTCCCTCCTACCCGCAACCCTCCCCTCTCCCGCTCCCTCTCCCCTTCCATTCACATCAAGATTCATTTTCAATTCTATTTATATACAGAAGATCAATTTAGTATAAAATACTTCAACAGTTTGCACCCACATAGCAACACAAAGTGAAACATACTGTTTGAGTACTAGTTATAGCATTAAATCAAAATGTACAGTACATCAAGGACAGAGATCCCACATCAGGAGCAAGCGCACAGTGGCTCCTGTTGTTGACCCAACAAATTGACACTCTAGTTTATGGCGCCAGTAATCACCCTAGGCTGTCGTCATGAGTTGCCAAGGCTATGGAAGCCTTCCAAGTTCCCCGACTCTGATCATATTTAGACAAGGTCATAAAAGACAGGGTGAGGATAGTAACCAATGATCCTAAGAGTCGCCTTAACCAGGTCTGAACAATTATACAGCATTAAGTGGGGAAGAGGACCATCAGTACACACAGGTTGGGAGTAGAGCCATTGGTGGTAGAGTAGAGGTTATGATTACAAAGGAATGAGGCTCAAGTGCACTAGACAGGGTCTAGAACAAAGGACAGAGTCATTATTAGAGGAGCTAAGAAAGGTGCTGTCTAAGCTACAAGTAATTTTTCTGATTGAGAGGCAAATAGAACCTGATAGAAGGGGCTTGATAATAATCTGTTGGGTTTTAGGCCTTGTAAGTTAAGAGGCTCAGACCTATCTATCTCTTCACATGGGGTATATCCTAAGGGAGGTGTGAACCTCCTAGGGGAAGGCACTCTGTTGACTTTCATTACTTGGCTGGCCTGGGAGGAGAGCTGGCCAGGTAAAGGCAGGTGGCATCTCTAACAAGAAATTTACAGTTCTGCCTGCAATGTTGCTGACCCTACTTGACCATACCCTCAGCTGCAGTGGTCACTTTGGAAGTTGGGCTGAGTGAAGGGCTTTTCAGCTTGGAGCCAATAAGATCTGTGGCTCTGACCTGGGCATCCTTCGATTCCAGGGCAGGTCCATTTCCAGTGATCCAACTCTTGGCAGAGCTGCCAGGGCTCTTCACAAGCTGACTTCTGCTGAAGCCCATTTTTATAACTCTTTTGAGATATGTGGCAGACATGATCAAGAATAGGAGGCACATACACAATATTGCATCAGAGATAGCTTGTTTTTCCCAAATATTCTTCTACTTGAAGTTAATCATATTCCTTCTAATATTAGAATTGTGAATGTCAGAATTAGCTTTAGGAACAAACAAAGGGTAAAGGCTCATATACATGAACATGATTGACGATTCATTCCAACAAAGAGGGATAATCCTAGGAACAAATATGTTCATTATAATACACAAGGCAAAGACAGTTTACATATCTTATATTTAGAATCAAAACTTTCTTTCTTTACTCTATTCTTATTTTCTGTTCACTCCCAATATTTTCCAAGATATGTGATTGAAGCATTAGATTACTATAGGTCAGGGTATTTTAGATTAAGTTTTAAGGAAAATTTTGTTTATGAAATTTTAATTAGATTTTATAATTTCACCAGCAAAGATGAAAATATTGAATAAAAATATAGGTAGTCAGAGTTCCTGTGTGTTTTACACTCTTCAACCATGGTTAAAATAGACCTATGTTGTGATATGCTGAGGGTCTTTTTTTTTGACAGCCAAAGTGGACAGTGAGAAAGAGAGACAGAGAGAAAGGTCTTCCTTTGCCATTGGTTCACCTTCCAATGGCTGCCACAGCCGGCGCGCTGCGGCTGGCGCATCGTGCTGATCTGAAACCAGGAGCCAGGTGCTTCCCCTGTTCTCCCATGGGGTGCAGGGCCCAAGCACTTGGGCCATCCTCCACTGCACTTCTGGGCCACAGCAGAGAGCTGGACTGGAAGAGGAGCAACCAGGACAGAATCCAGAGCCCCGACTGGGACTAGAACCCAGGGTGCTGGTGCTGCAGGCGGGGGATTAGTTTATTGAACCACGGCACCGGCCAAGGGTCTTTTCTTAATCTTCCCAAACACTTCAAAATCTTACAGAAGTATTGTGGCTTCCTGGAGTAAAAGCAGAACAGAAAATGTTGACTAGGATGCTATGTGAATTTTGCGTAGATTGTGTGGATCCTGATGACATTACCTCAGCTGGAAAGGCAACTTAGAGGAAAACAAGGAAGAAGGAATAAGAAACTGGGTGAATGACTTTTTATCTATGCAAATCTTTGAAGAGGAAGATTATAAATTTGAAAAGATGGAGGAAAGAGAAAGACCATTGTGTGTGGAATTCACAGTGTTTGCTAATCCAGGATCTATCAAATTCCTTAAAATAAAAGCATGCTGATTAAATTCTATTATAAGAAATCTTAGATGAAATAAGTAAATGTGAAGAAGGGATCCAAGTTGATGCACTGAAAATTGATTTAGTAATCTTAACATGGAACTCATACTGTGAAATTTAAAAACAACATTTGGTTATAAAATGATTGCTAAACAGTTAATTATTCTAATTCACAGGTAAGTCTTAAGAAAACTTATATAAAAGATAAATAGAAGAAAACTACTTAAACATAATATAAACACAATTTAATCTGTAAAACTTAAAAATTAAAAATATTCGTTCAAACCAAGAAAAAGCCAGGAGTCTTCACTGTCATGTCTACCATTTAGCGTATCAGAAGATATAACTGAGGTAAATCACAAATAAGTCCAGAAAAATAAACATCAAAAAGTACAGGGCTTTCCAAGACTGCAGAATCGCGACAGGGTGGTCTGATTTAGTTGGGGTGAAAGTAGTATTAGAAAAGCAGAGTCAGGACAAGAGCTGATCAGGTCATTGTTTCTTATAGTGTCCATTTCACTTCAACAGGTTTCCCCTTTGGTGCTCAGTTGTCACCGATCAGGGAAAACAAATGATATTTGTCTCTTTGGGACTGGCTTAATTCACTCAGCATGATGTTTTCCAGATTTCTACATCTTGTTGCCAATGACCGGGTTTCATTGTTTCTTACTGCTGTATAGTATTCTATGGAGTACATGTCCCATAATTTCTTTATCCAGTCTACTGTTGATGGGCATTTGGGTTGGTTCCAGGTCTTAGCTATTGTGAATTGAGCTGCAATAAACATTAATGTGCAGATGGCTATTTTTTTGCCAAATTAATTTCCTTTGGGTAAATTCCAAGGAGTGGGATGGCTGGGTTGTATGGTAGGGTTTCGTTTTCTCTGATCAGTGACAACTGAGCACCAAAGGGGAAACCTGTTGAATTGAAATGGACACTATAAGAAACAATGACCTGATCAGCTCTTGTCCTGACTCTAGATGTACAATGTAATACTTTATCCTTTTTAGTATTTGTTGTTGTTGTTGTTGTTCTAGTACTAGTGGTTGAAGTCTGTAATTAACACACAATTATTCTTAGGTGTTTAAATTTTAACTGAAAAGTGATCCCTGTTAAATATAAAAGTGGAAAAAGAGAGGGAGGAGATGTACAATTTGGGACATGCTCATTCGGACTTGCCCCAAATGGTTGAGTTAGAAATGAGCCAGGGAATTCCAATACAATCCCATCAAAGTGGCATGTACCAATGCCATCTCACTAGTCCAGGTGATCAATTTCAGTTCACAATTGATGACTCTGATAGGTCTAAGAGTCAAAGGGATCACACAAACAAGACAAGTGTCTGCTAATACTAACTGATAGAATCAAAAAGGGAGAGAACGATCCAACATGGGAAGTGGGATACACAGCAGACTCATAGAAAGGCAGACGTCCTAAACAACACTCTGGCCTCAGAATCAGCCCTTAAGGCATTCGGATCTGGCTGAAGAGCCCATGAGAGTATTGTAGGCATGGAAAGCCAAGATACCATGCGAAAAAAAAAAGAAGAAGACCTAAATGAAAGATCTCTGTGAGTGAGATCCCAGTGGAAAGAATGGGGCCATCAAAGAAGGAGGTACCTTTCTCTGAAGGGAGGAGAGAACTTCCACTTTGACTATGACCCTATTGGAATAAGATCAAAGTCAGCTTCCATAGCCCTGGCAACTCATGACTAGAGTCTAGGGAGATTACTGATGCCATGAACAGGAGTGTCAAATTGTTAAGTCAGCAACAGGAGTCACTGTGTACTTACATCCCATGTGGGATCTGTTTTTAATGTGTTGTCTAATGTGCAGTGATGCTATAACTAGTACTGAAACAGTATTTTTACACTTTGTGTTTCTGTGTGGGTACAAACTGATGAGATCTTTACTAATTATATACTGAATCGATCTTCTGTATATAAAGATATTTGGAATTGAAAAAAAAAAAAAACCTGGTGTTAAATTGGAAATGGCATAGAAAATTAATTAATTTTTTTTAAAAAATATTATGTAGGATCTCTGTCTTTAATGTGCTGTACACTCTTATTTAATGCTATAACTAGTACTCCAATGGTATGTTTCACTTTGTGTTGCTATATGGGGGCAAACTGTTGAAATCGTTACCTAATATATACTATGCTGATCTTCTGTATATAAAGAGAATTGAAAATGAATCTTGATGTGAATGGAAGGGGAGAGGGAGTGGGAAAGGGGAGGGTTGCAGGTGGGAGGGAAGTTATGGGAGGGGGAAAGCCATTGTAACCCATAAGCTGTACTTTGGAAATTTATATTCATTAAATAAAAATTTAATAAATGAAAAACAAGAATAAAAAAATAAAAAATTTAATTGTTCCAATTCATGAAAAAAAAAAAAAAAAAAGAAAAGCAGAGAAAGTACTCTCTCAGGGTAAAGCTGCCAGGGAACTACAGTGGGGGATCCTGTAATAGCAGTAGAAATGGATGGATTTGTGTAGAAGATGTAGACACTCAGCAAGGTACAAGGATACAACGAAAGATCCAGACACTTGGATTGGGGAAGAGATGCCTGCCCTGGCAAAACAAGGGAGATCAGGCCCAAACTGCTGTTAAAACAGCAGGAGGCAGAGCTAAATGAAATGTATCTATTTGAGTCCTGCATGGATCCCTCAGGACAGTGGGACAACTGCTCACCCAGTGGTGGGGGGAGCAATGTATCTCTCCCCCCCCTCCCTTCTACAACAGTGACCCGCAGCCAGTGGTGGGAGGATTGGTGCCTTTTTTGTTCATATACAGGTAGCGGTAGTTCTAGTTTGTGTACACACACCCAGCAATTACTGGAGTTGTCCTCACCAAGTCGGCAGGGGCAACCAAAGCAGCTCAAGAGCAACCGAAGGATATGGTCTATACCATATCAGCTGCACCCACCCAGCAAAGGGAGGGAATGGGGGGCAAGTCTACAGAAGGAAAGTGCTGTCTGCAACCCTACAGAAAGGAAGTGCTGCCCACAGGAATCTCCTAGGAGGCCAGCATAATTTTGAAGTGGGTAAGGCTAAGGCTAATGTTTATTGTGCATGCCTGTGACCCAAGAGATCATACCAGAGAGAAAAATCCACATACTCCACTGACATCAAGTCTAGTTGTGGGGACCGGACTCAATCCAGGGTGTTGAAACATGCTTAGACAGTGGTCCTGGAATACCTCATTCCCTCTGTGGTCAAGACGGGCTAGTGTGGTGGAGTGGCTCCACCTACACTCCCTGACCCTGAGAGCCCTGGGTGCTGAGACTGCAAAAACACAGGCTACATGAGAGGAGGCAGGGTGTAGCTGGGTTCTGGACAATCAGAGTGCTTCTGCACACTCTCAGAGCTCCTTGGTTGCCTAGAGCAGTTCATTGCAGAGGGAAGTGTGTTCACAGGGAGGACTTTGCAGATCATATCTGTGGTTCATATGATGATGTGGATGAATGTTGAAAACATGGGGAGCTAATTCCTCAGCTTGGAGGAGAAGGAATGGTTGCATCAACAGAAGTGACCATCCCTCTCCATTCAGTTAACCAGAAGAGAGCTACCACATCCAGCTTGGATATTACCCTGGATACTCGCCCCATCCTGGAGCGCTGATCAGAACTCCCTGGCCACATCCATCATAAACCTCTTAGTATTCACTGAAAGTATAGATATCCCACTAAACCACAGGGGCACAGTTCAAAGATAAAAAGCTATCAAAGGGGGAAAAAACATTCTACAAACGTCTAAAAATAAATTTAGAAATTCAAGAATAATGAATAAGCAAGACACTATGACTCACAAAAGGAATACAACAACATTTCAATATTAGAATATGAAGATGAAGAGATTGAAGAAATGCCAGAAATGAAATTCAAAAAAATTAATCATAGGATTACTGAAAAGTAATCAGAAGTAAGTCCACAAGCTAAAGAAAACCATACATGATATGGATGAAAATGTTTCCCATGAAATTGAGATTTTAAAGAGAAATCAAAATGAAGTACTAGAATCAATAGATCAAATAAAAATGTAATGGAAATCTTACAGCAGAGTTGATGAGGCAGAAGAAAGAATAGCCAATCTAAATGACAAATCTCTGGAAATTAAAAGTCAGAATAAAAAAATTAGAAAACATAAAAACAATGATGGCGATATATGGAATACTATCAAATGACCCAACAGATGGTCTTAGGAGTGCCTGAAACTGTGGAAAAAGACAAGGGACTAGAAGACACACTTGGTGTAATAATTACAGAAAATATCCTTAACTTCAAGAAAGAAAGGAATACCCAAGTACAGGAAGCACAAAGAACTCTTGGTGGATATGATCAGAAAAAATCTTCACCATGACATATTGTAGTCAAAATTCCACAGTAAAGCATAAAGAAAAGATTCCAAAATGTACATGAGAGAAATGCCAGATTACCTTCAGAGGATCTCCAATTAGACTCACAGCTGACTTATCAGCATAAATCTTACAGGCTAAAAGATAATGGCAAGATATAGTCCAAATATTAAGAGAAAAATATTGTCAACTCAGAATACTGTACCCTGAGAAGCTCCCATTTAAATATGAAGGTGAAATAAAGACCTTCCACAACAAACAGAAATCGAAAGAATTTGTCCCCACTCATATAGCCTTACAAAAGATGCTAAAGGATGTGTTACACACAGAAACACAGAAAATAAGCCATCATCATGAAAGAATGAGAAGACAGAAAATCCCCCAAAAAGTATAAAAGAAATCCAAAGTCAATGATAAGAATATTCACGGAAAAAAATAGCAGGCCCAAGTAGTTACTTATCAATAGCTACCTTGAATGTAAATACTCAACTCTCCAGTTAGAAGATACAGATGGGCCAAATGTTCTAAAAAAACAAAACCCATCTATTTGCTGAATGCAAAAAATGCATCTCACCAACAAATATACCTGCAGACTGAAATTGAAAGAATGGAAAAAGTTATTCCATGCAAATGGAAAAAGTGGGGAGCAGATGTAGTCATCCTAATATCAGACAAAATAGACTTTAACACAAAAACTGCTAAATGAGACAAAGAGGGATACTATGTAATGATTAAGGGATTAATACAATAGTAAGACATGAGTATAATAAATGTATATTCACCCAATTACAGAGCACCTGGATAACTAAAAGAACTGCTAATGGATTTAAATAGAGACATGGACTCTAGTACAGTAGTAATGGGAGATTTCAACACCTCACTTTCATCAATGGACATATCAACCACAGAGAAAATCAACAAACAGCAAAGCTAATTGTACTATGGACCAAATGGACTTAACATATCTACAGAACTTTTCTCTCCCACAGTTGCAGAATACACATTGTTCTCAACAATGCATGGAACATTCTCTAGGATAGACCATATACTAACCCATAAAGCAAGTCTCAGCAATTCAAAAAAATCAAATCATATCATGCCCCTTCTCGGATCACAATAGATTGAAACTCAAAAACAACAACTCAAGAATCTCAGGAACATATACAAACACAAGGAGACTGAAAAACATGCTCCTAAATGAACAGTGGGTCATAAAAGTAATCAAAAGAGAAAACAAAAAATTTCTGGAAATGAATGAGGATAACAATACCTAGTATCAAAACTGAGGGGATACAGCAAGAGCAGTGTTAAGAAGGGAGATTATAGCAATTACTGCCTACATCAAGAAACTGGAAAGTCATCAAATAAATGAGCAGACCACGCATCTCAAGAACCGAGGGAAAAAAAAAAAAACAACAAACAAAACCACAAATTAGTAAGAGGAAAGAAATAATTAAAATTAAGGAAGAAATAAACAAAATTGAAACCAGCCAACCAATCAAACAAAACATCAATGAGATGAAGAGCTGGTTTTTTTAAAAATAAACAAAATTGACACACAATTGTCCCCACTAACAAAAAAAGAGGGAGAAAACACAAATCAACAAAATCAGAGATGAAAAAGGAAGTGTAACAACAGACAACACATATATAAAAAGAATAATCAGGAATTACTACAAAGAAATGTATGCAATCAAATTGGCAAGCCTAGAAGAAATGGATAGTTTCCTGGACTCATATAAACTACCTAAATTGAATCATGAAGACGTGATATACCTAAACAGACCAATAACAAAGGAGACTGAATCAGAAATAAAGACACTTCCGGAAAAGAAAGCCCTGGTCTTGACAGCTTCCCTACTGAATTCTACAAAACATTTAAAAAAGAACTATTTCCAATTCTTCTGAAGCAGTTATAATCCAAAGAATCTGGTACTGGCACGGTGGATCAGACCTGGTCCTAGACCAATGGAGCAGAATAGGAAACCCAGAAATTAATCTGCACATCTACAACTAACTTATCTTTGACAAAGGATCAGAAATTAACCCCTGGATCCAGGACAGTCTCTTCAACAAATGATGCTGGAAAAACTGGATACCCACATGCAAAAGTATGAAGCATGACCCCTACCCCAAATCTTACACAGAAATCCACTGAAAATGGATCAGAGACATAAATCTATTACGTGATACCAGTACATTACTATAAAACATTGGGGAAACCCTACCAGATATTGGCAAATGGAAAGACTTTGTGGAAATGACTCCAGAAGCACAGGCAATCAAAGCCAAAATTGACAAGTGGAATTACATCAAACTGAGAAGCTCCTGCACTGCAAAAGAAACACTCAGTAAAGTGAAGAGGCAACTGACAGAATTGGAGGAAATATTTGCAAACAATGCAGCTGACAAAGGATTAACTTCCAGAATCTATAAAGAGCTCAAGAAACTCATCAACTACAAAACAACCAACCTAGTCAAGAAATGGGAAAAGGATATAAACCGTCATTTTTTTTAAGGGAGGAAATTCAAATGGCCAGTAGACACATGTAAAAATGCTGAGGATCACTAGCCATCAAGGAAACGCAAATCATGACCACAATGAGGTTTCATCTCACCCTCGTTAGAATGGCTCTCATACAGAAATCAACAAACAAAAAGTGCTGTCAAGGATGTGGAGGGAAGGTTACCCTAATACACTGTTGGTGAGAATGTAAACTGGTACAGCTGATATAGGAGGAAGTATGGAGTTATCTCCAAATCTGAATATAGACCTACCATATGATCCACTAGTTCCTTTCCTTGGAATTTATCCAAAGGAAATGAAATTAGCATATGAAAGATATACCTGTACACCCATATTTATCTCAGCTCAATTTTCAATAGCTTTAATATGGAATCAACCCAAATGTCCATCATCTGAACACTTGATAATGAAATTACTCTATATATAAACTATGGAATGATACACAGCAATAAAAAACAAAACAGATACGACTTGAAACCAGTATTCTTAGTGAAATAAGCCAGTCAAAAAAGACAAACACCATATCATCTCTCTGATCTGTGGTAACTAATAGAATACTTAAATTGTATTCTATAGGAGTGTAATTAACACTTTGAGATGCAATGTTTTTGAGCGGCCCTTGCCTTGACTGCCAAGGAACAATGTTTTTCTAGTTTTTTGTTGTTGTTTTTCTTTTGCTCTTTTCTTTTTCATACTAATTGATGAATGCTCAACTCAGTGTAGGGTTAATCTTATGAATATAAAAATTAACTGAAAATTGATCTCTGTAAAAAATAAGAATAGGAAAGGAAGAGAGAAGTGGTCAAAAGCAGGAGTATGGGCAGGAAGGAGGTAGGGGAAGAATCATCATGTTCCCAAATATATACATTAAATGCATGAAGTTGTATTATTCAAACTAAATATAACCAAGGAAATACAAAGAAAATCATGTGGGGGCCAGTGCTGTGGCATAGCAGGTAGGGCTGCCACATGCAGTGCCGGCATCCCATATGGGCACTGGTTTGAGTCCCGGCTGCTCCACTTCTGATTCAGCTCTCGGCTATGGCCTGGGAAATAATGGAAGATGGCCCAAGTCCTTGGGCCCCTGCACCCATATGGGAGACCCAGAGGAAGCTCCTGGCTCCTGGCTTCAGAGTGGTGCAGCTCTGGCTGTTGTGGACTACCAGGGAGTGAAACAGTGGATTGAAGACCTCCCTCTCTACCTCTGCTTCTCTGTAACTCTGACTTTCAAGTAAACAAATAAAATCTTAAAAAAAAAAAAAAGAAAACCATGTTAATTTAGGGGCCAGCAACAATGCACAATGGGTTAAGCTGCCACCTATGACACAGGCGTCAAATATGAGCATCAGTTCATGTCTGGGTTGCTCTACTTATGATCCAATTCCCTGCTAATGTGCCTGAGAAAATAAGGGAAGATGGCTCAAGTGCTTGGGCCCCTGCCATCCGCATGGCAGAGCCAGAAGAAGCTTTTGCCTGGCCCAGTCCTGGCCGTTGCATTCATGTGGCGAGTGAAGCAACAGAGCCAAGATCTCTCTTTCTCTGTTTCCCCACTGTCTCTGTAACTCTGACTTTCAAAATAAATAAATAAATAAATAAATAAATAAATAAATCTTTTTTGAAAAGTCATGGTTGTTCATAACTGACAATAATGGTGTATATATAAATGGCTAATGAAATATTTAAACAAATTTGTACTCTTGGCCAGGTAATTTCAATTTTATATACTGGGCCTACAGAAATGAAAAGTAGCTCTACTTTACATAATGTATTGCTTTTTCCAAAAATAGATTTATTTATTTATTTGAAAGTCAGTTACATAGAGAGAGAAGGAGAGGCAGAGAGAGTGAGAGGTCTTCCATCTGCTGGTTCACTCTCCAATTGTCTGCAACAAGCAGAATCGTGCCGCTCTGAAGTCAGGAGCCAAGAGCTTCCTCCAGGTCTCCCACATGGGTACAGGGGCCCAAGGATTTGGGCCATCTTCTACTGCTTTCCCAGGCCACAGCAGAGAGCTGGATCAGAGAAATGGAGCAGCCAGTACTTGAACCGGTGCCCATATGGGATGCCGGCACTGTAGGTGGCAGTTTTACCCACTACACCACAGCACCGGCCCCCATATGTATTGTTAAGCCTGAAGAGAAGTTTGCAAACTAAATTTTGCAATGTATTCTTGTTTTATAGTAGAAAAATGAAATCTACAGTATATCCTTTACATGTGTGTATATGTGTGTAAAAGAATAGAGTTCAAATGAAAGCACAACACAACCAACTTTAATATTACTAAAGTAAGTTGAAAACCAAGATCCAAATTTAAGAAGATATGATTACATACTTATTAACATTGTTTATACATATCAATGTAGATGTCTTTATATAGTGATATATCAAGATAGTTTTAATTTTAATTATCAGTATGTTATTTATAATGTTAATTATAATTTTATTACCTTTTTATTATGATAAAAGTTATTTTTCTCAAAAGGAAATATTCTGGAAAAATGATAGATTGGTGTGAACAGCTATAATTCTATGATTTCAATATTTTCAATTTGTGGAATAAGACTCATTTTATTGGGGCTGGCACTGTGGCACAGTGGGTTAACACCTTGGCCTGAAGTGCAAGCATCCCATATTGGAGCCAGTCTAAGACCCCGCTGCTCCACTTCCAATCCAGCTCTCTGCTATGCCCTGGGAAAGCAATAGAAGATGACTCAAGTCCTTGGGCTCCTGCAGCCACATGGGAGACCCGGAAGAAGCTCCTGGCTCCTGGGAACTGCTCCTGGCACCTGGCTCCTGGCTCCGGGCTCCGGGCTCTGGGCTCCTGGCTTCAGATCGGCACAGCTCCAGCCGTTGCAGCCAATTCGAGTGAGCCTTCAGATGGAAGACCTCTGTCTCTCTCTCTGCCTCTCCTCTCTCTGTGTAACTCTGACTTTCAAATAAATAAATAAATCTTTTTTAAAAAAGACTCATTTTATTTTTTCTACTATTTCATTAAAAGTTAATTAAATTGTGTTATGTTTTAATGCATTTAGATCTGTTATTCCAAAGCTAATGAAGGAGCATGATGGAAGGGCTGTAAAAAAGTCAATGAAATGAGGAGTTCAGATATATCAGGAAAACTAAATCCTTCAAACTGTACAAACAGCTGACTGCATTCATAAGGCTCACATCATTTTTGTTTCATTGTCCTTGAAACAACTAACTGAAGCTAGAAGCAAAATTTAATTGAAATGCATGTCAGCCTCTGAAATTCATAACCATATATATTACTAAGGTGTTATAGCCAAAGAATTATCATTTTGTAAACAATTTTTATTCATTTATTTTAGTTATTTGAAAGGGATAGAGAGAGTGTATGCGCTTCCGTTTCTTGGTTCTCATTCCAAAATTTCCCAGCAGTTAATACTGGTCAGGGTCTGAAGCCAGGAGTTGGGAACTTAATCTACATCTCTCACCTGAGTGACTGGAACCCAACTACTTGAACCACCACTACCTGTTGCCTCCCAGTGTGCACATTAGTTGTAATCTGAAATCCGGAGCTGAACCAATACTCAAACTCAGATACTCCAATATGAGATGCAGGTGTGTCAACTAGCAGTTGAACAGTTGGGCCAAATGCCTGCCCCTATAATGTTTTAATTGTACTTTTAGACATCGGCTTTTAGACATCTGTGATGGAGAGAAAAGTCAAGTAATATCATGCAAAGTTAGACTTCCACAGTGGTATTGAATACCCTATGACAAATCTAGAAATGCTATGGATACAGCTAAGTGGAACAACAACAACAACAAAACAGGATTAAATTTTGAATAAATTTACACCTTGTTTGTGAACTCCCAAGAGAGAAAAATCAGAAAACAAATGCTTTGAAAAATTATTTTGACTGTCATTTTATAATGTATATAATCACAAAATAATCCCCATCCTAACATTAACATGACTGGACTGTAAATAGCTCTGAAAATTCAACTTAATTCCAAGCATCCTTTATCAACTCATTGTTAAGTCAAACAAATGGAATCAAAATTGTACTCTTTTCTCAACATACTAATTACTTATAAAGAAGCACATGAGATCTACCCAAAAGATGCTTGTAGAATTGTGAGAAGGACCAGCCATTCAGCTAGATTTTCAAGCGACAAAGCACTTGGGCAATAACATGAACAGAAGTAGTTTTTTCGTCCCATGAAAATAATTTCCTCAGGCTATAAAATTGCAAATTGCTTTGAACTGCTTTTTATACTCAGTAGGCATAATCAAAATAATATTGCTTGAACTGTGTTATCATCCACAAAGCATGTACTTTAATAATAATACTTTTGTACTTTGATAGAATTTTAATCCTAAGTATTCATGATCATTAAACAGTCATCCATATTGAAAGAATCAGCAACATATGCTGGTTATAGATATCACTTTCAGATTAAACAGCAAGGGAAAACAGACTTTAGGAAACAACAAAACTCAAGTAACCCTATTTCTGTGTTGATTTGATGGTATAAGAATTCCTGGTTGTATCCCATATAATAGATCTGTTTCCTAAGACAGCTTACTTTTTATTATTTGGCAAGTCATACAATAAAACAGGGTAATGGAAGGGTGACAACAAAGAATGTGGAACACAGATTAAGAGATATAAAATATACAACTTGATGACTTATTGGAAGAACCAGAATGCATGGTGCAGAAATGTGAATGCCTGCTCTTCCTTTTATTTACTCTCATGTCTCCTAACTCCCTCTGTGACTAGCATGGATATCTGGAGAACAGTGATACAATTATCTCAGTGAATTCTTGGGTCCTCATGGTTCCTATTGCTGTAGAATGGACACCTCATTCTTTGTAATTTTATCCCTTTCAACGTTGATTAAGCAACGGTGTAATGAATGTCACATTGATGGTTTATGCAGCTGAAAAGGACTTTCTCTTAATCTTGAGAATTCCATAAAATTGTGGCCCATTTCAAACTTTCCTCAGAAACATAATCAATTAGGATTCATTCTCACTGTATCATGATGAAAATGTGCATTTGATAGCCTTAGTTCTAGGATACACTAGCTTCTTAGGCATTTGCATCATAATTATAGTCAAAGATAAAGACCTCAATATAGTTTCAAACTTATCTGAATATATATATATATATATATTTATGAAATAAGATTTCTACACAATTTATGTACAAAAATTCTCAGAATAAAAGCAATTTTATAAAGATGTAAATTACACCAAATATGTCACTAGATTTTATGTTATCATAATGAAAATGTCAATAAAATATTTGCTTTGGGTGGAATCAATCAATTATCTCTGAAATATGTATCTGGGCAGATATTGTGGTGCAGAGTGTTAAGGATACCCATATCCCATATATGAATGCCTGATTCTAGTACCAGCTAGCCCATGCTTCTAATTCAGCTTCCTACTAAAGCATCGTAGAGGCAGCAGATAATGGTTCAAACACTTGGGATGCAGTCATCCACATGGGAGATCCAGATGGGAGTTTCTGTCCCCTAGCTTCAGCCTTGGCTAGTCCTAGCTGTTCCAAGCATTTGGACATGAAAGCTATCTCTCTTTCTCTCTTTCTCCACCTCATTTCATCCTGACCACTCTGCCTTGCAAATAAATAAACCTTCGACAATTGAGTAAAACATAAATATAGATGCCAGGACAATGTGATAAAGGAACAAAATTAAATGGTTTTCTCTACCAGCTTAAATGACTTACAGTAAAGCTATTGTGAATAAGAGTAGTGTCAAATTGTTAAATCAGCAACAGGAGTCACTGTGTACTTACACCCCATGTGGGATCTGTCCCTAATGTGTCGTCTAAAGCCAAGTGATGCTATGACTGGTACTGAAACAGTATTTTTATACTTTGCGTTTCTGTGTGGGCGCAGACTGATGAGGTCTTTGCTAATTATATACTGAAATGATCTTCTGTATATAAAGAGAATTGGAAATGAAAAAAAAAATCAACCTGGTGTTAAAATGGAAATGGCATAGAAAATTAATTAATTTGAAAAAAAAAATTCTGTAGGATCTCTGTCTTTAATGTGCTGTACATTGCTATTTAATGCTATAATTAGTAATCCAATGGTAGTTTTTTCACTTGATGTTGCTATATGGGCAAAAAGTTGAAATCTTTACCTAATATATACTAAACTGATCTTCTGTATACAAAGAGAATTGAAAATGAATCTTTACATGAATGGAAGGGGAAAGGGAGCGGGAAAGGGGAGGGTAGCGGGCGGGAGGGAAGTTATGGGAGGGGGGAAGCCATTGTAACCCATAAGCTATACTTTGGAAATTTATATTCATTAAATAAAAGTTTAATTTTAAAAAATATATATATAATAACTAATTGATATAATATAGAGAGCTCCAAATCAGACACATTATATAGAAACTTTATATGTGATAAGGTTAACATTGATGATCAATGTAGAAAGCATGGTGTTTTCAATAAATGAGCCTGGTAAAGCTTGGTATGCATATTTAAAAAAATAGTTCATCATATACAAAACCAAATCATGGAGACATAAATCTGAATGGCAAACAGTAAACTTTTATAAACTCATTTAGAAAATAATCAGTATATCAAGTCATGGGAAGTTTCCTTTAATGGGGTTCAGGAAGGTCTACTACATATAATTAAGAACACTTGTTCTTCTGAAGACAAACTACTCCTAAAAGTGTATGTACAGTAAGTTTTTGTGACATGTGTAACCACTACATTATTTGCAAACAAAAACCAAAAGTCACAAAAATACCTACAAAAGAATAATTAAATTTTTAGTAACCCACAGAAAAATTGGGAAGAAGCATTCCACAATACATTAATTTCAAAGGACTACTAAACATATTGAACAATGATCAGTTCAGTACAATAGTTGTTAGAAAATTGCAAACTGAAACTAAAGAAATGTTGCTACAACTGACCCAACGTAATAGTTAAAACATAAGGATTATAATAAGCAACAATAATTAGGAAGAAGTAAAGCTCACACCGTGAGAATGTAAATTTGTACAAACACTTTGAGAAACATTATCGACTACACCTTACCTGTGAAAACTGAAGCTAGGTGTGACTATGACACGCTACCATAGATAACTAACACACACCTGAGGGAAATGTATGGTTGCAGGTATCAGGAACATGTACAAGAATCATCAGGGTAAAATTCATAAAGTCTAAGTAAACCACACACTCCTAGTATCCATCAACAGATAAGTTGGTCAATAAATTATGGCATAATTTATTCTGTGGAATAAAATATAGTAACAAAACAGCCATTTAAGTCATGGACCAGTTTCCCCGCCTACATCTGAGAAGTCAGATGGAAGAAAGTACATCCTACATCATGAAGGATGTTCAAAAAGTGGCAAACAGAAGTTTCCATCTTCACCACTGTAAACCAGGCTGTTGGCACACTGCCATGGAAATGGAAGAGTAGCTTTAGGGCAGTGCAGGACTACTGCACATGGGTATCTGTCAACCAGAGTTTCAGAGGTTCTTGAGAGAACTCCATTTCTTGAATGGTATTACACTTCCTTAACATAAGCCTCTAAAATCATAATCACAAATAATATTTACAGTGAAAGAAAATGTTTCAGTAATAATTAACAAATAGAAAACAAAATTATATTGAAAACGGATCTAGAATGGTAATTTTCCAAAAAATTTTCAAATGTATGCAACTGATGGTTTTCACTGGAAATAATAACAAACAACACAGAAAGTCATTTGTAGGAGAATTCCATTAGAAAGTCTGGCACTTACCAAAAAAAAATCCCATCGATGATTTTTGTTGATTGCATTATTTATGGTAACATCCTCAGCAAAATTAATCTATTCTGAGTTCAATAAATATATGAAAAGAATGAAGATGTAAGTGTAATTGACCAGTGATGGCAAGGAGGGGAAATGCAATTAAGCTACAAATTAGTATTAATTAGTAATTTTAACAAAAGTTAACTATACATGTGTTTTTTGGTGTAAGGTGTTTATGAAAATATAAATACTAAAATCCAGTCTCCTACCATATATATGAAATTAGAATAACCCAACATAGATGAAAATACTCTGCTTCAAGTGCTTTAAAATTCATTCTACTCTAGAAAAAGTGTAAAATGTATAAAAACACACAAACCTATCAACCATGTGCCATTCTTGCTTAAAAATACACTTTTCTCACAATACTGACTGCTGCCCTCTTCCCTGCCCTCCCCTGCCTACACTTTTTGCACCATAGGAGACTTCAGAAAGAGTGGGAAAAGGACAAAGGACAATTTGAAACACAGGGAGAGAATGGAAGATTCCTATTGCTTTAATTTCAGGGTAATCTCAGGTCAACTACTTTTAGGAAAGGATATTTTTGCTAGTCAAAAATCCAGGATTTGATTCTCTTTAAACTAATTCATCTTTGATTCTCAAAAATGGTTTGGGGGCTTTCAGATTTTGCTTATTTAGGTTATTGGGTCCATCTCTTTTGTTCCAGTTCTATCAGTTTCCACTAAGATGTTGATCATTACAGATGTATCCTCTCAGCAAGTGATTATTAAACAAGCACCATGCACAACACACTGTGCTAGAAATGAGGGAGTAAAATCACATCAGGTCCTACTCATAAGATTGCCTAGTGGCCAGCGCCGTGGCTCAACAGGCTAATCCTCTGCCTTGCGGCGCCGGCACACCGGGTTTTAGTCCCGGTCGGGGTGCCGGATTCTGTCCCGGTTGCCCCTCTTCCAGGCCAGCTCTCTGCTGTGGCCCGGGAGTGCAGTGGAGGATGGCCCAAGTGCTTGGGCCCTGCACCCCATGGGAGACCAGGAGAAGCACCTGGCTCCTGGCTTCGAATCAGCGCGGTGCGCCTGCCGCAGCGGCCATTGGAGGGTGAACCAACGGCAAAAAAGGAAGACCTTTCTGTTTCTCTCACTGTCCGCTCTGCCTGTCAAAAAAAAAAAAAAAAATTGCCTAGTATACATATTTATGCCTTTAATCCAGACATTATTTCTGATCACAGAAATGTACTTCCATTTTCTTTTCTTTTTTCTTTCTTTTTTTTTTTTTTTTATGACAGGCAGAGTGGATAGTGAGAGAGAGAGAGACAGAGAGAAAGGTCTTCCTTTGCCGTTGGTTCACCCTCCAATGGCCGCTGCGGCCGGCACATCTCACTGATCCAAAGCCAGAAGCCAGGTGCTTCTCCTGGTCTGCCATGCGGGTGCAGGGCCCAAGGACTTGGGCCATCCTCCACTGCACTCCCGGGCCACAGCAGAGAGCTGGCCTGGAAGAGGGGCAACAGGGATAGAATCTGGCGCCCCAACCGGGACTAGAACCCGGTGTGCTGGCGCCGCAAGGCGGAGGATTAGCCTGCTAAGGCGCAGCGCCGGCCTCCATTGATTTCATTTAAGTAAAGATGCCTTTTTTGTTACTCACTCTAATTTTATTCTCATCTGCATAATAAAATGTCTTTGTAGCATGTTGAAGGTATTTTAATATTTTAGACTTCTTTCTATTCATCAATGACTGCAAATTGATTGTCTTTCTTTTATAGATTGTTCATTGTTTTGCTGATTTTTTCATGCTTTTCTGTTTTTAATCTGTATTTTCACTATGAAATTGCCAGTTATTAATTTTAAAGCATTATTTTATCTTGCCTCAGATGCATGGTGCTTGCTCCAGCTAGGATTCGTTTGTTCAGTTCTGGAGATTTTTTCCCTCAATAGCTGCATGTTGCCTCTTGCCATTTTGTGCTTGTTGCTCTCTCCCTGAACACTCACAAGTTACACTTCAGGCCTTCCCATTTATCTCCATGAGCTCCAAACTTCTTTTTCAGATTTCATCTGTCTCATTTTTGTTAACTGTACAGCATGAGGTGAACTTCTCAGATACATGTAATGCTTTCCAATTTTCTTTGCATGTGTATAAATACATTCTTCTCTTTGAGATAAAAATATATTACATACAATTTTGTTGAAGCAGACCTTTATCTTTTCAAATACCTCGATTTTTAAGGTCAGCTACAGATTTATATATAAATTTAAATTTTCATATGGTAAACAATTATGTATATGAAACTGATATTCTTTGTTATTTTAATGTTCAGAGACTAAGGAAGAAATTGGCATTGAAGTAAAATATAAAGTACTTTGTAATACATAGAAACACATATTTAGTCCATGTGAAATCCGATATTCATGGTAAAAGAAATAATTACACCAAAGGAAAGAGAGATCTGACTTCAAAATTTAGAGCTCTGACTTTTAGATTGCACATCTCCCCCAGGACATAAGCAGGCAAGCTACTGCTTCTCAAATGTATGAATAATACAGTGAAGTGTGATGCTAGAGATAGTCTCATGCAACATATACATGCATAGGAGGCATTTCTGTAGCAGAATTGTATAAATTAGAATTTTATAACTTACTCATTCAATACATTTACTATTTATTTTAAAAATCCTTAAAGATTTTCAAGTATGTTTTTAAGAAAGTAATGTGCAGAGTTTTGCCTTCATTCTCTGATACAGAATATAAAATTACTTGATTATATTTCCTTAAATCAACATATAGGAACAAAGTAACTGAATGATAAGTCACGTTTCTTAATAAAAACTGACATACAGCTTTGAAAACATTAAAGACCCAAAGAAAAAGGTTAATCACTTATTTTTTAAAGATTTTTATTTATGTATTTGAAAGGCAATTATGGAAAGAGAGAGACAGAGAGAGAGAGAAATCTTCCATAGGCTGGTTCATTTCTCAAATGGTTGCAACCGCCAGGCTGGGTCACGCTGAAGCCAGGAGCCAGGAGTTTCTATAAGGACTCCCACATGGGTGCAGAGACCCAAGGACCTGGACCATCTTCCACTGCTTCCTTAGGTGCATTAGCAAGGTTATTCACCTATTAAGTGGTTATATAGTCTAACATGCCAGGAGCTGAAATACTGTTTTTATACTAATAAAAGATTTTGACTGTCTTGGGAGATCAAAATTAATTATATAATTTCTTTATTCATGTGTGTTTAATCAATAATTTAGCTTACTTGTGGGAGAGAACGGTATCTTAAAGAAATTCAATGTGTTAAGGAAATTCCCTTAAGTCTTAAGCTCATCTCCATCATCTCAAAGCATTGTAAGATACTGATAAAACAATCACCCTTGTTTAGCAAGTGTTTTTGTTTACCATGATCCCAGGTTATTATTCACATTTTGCTGTCGTCTTCACTCTCTTCCTGATGTATACAGTTGCTCCTCCCTCTCTTTGTGATATTTCTTCCTAACAACCCAATGGTTGGTG
Source organism: Lepus europaeus (assembly GCF_033115175.1). Classification (NCBI taxonomy): domain Eukaryota; kingdom Metazoa; phylum Chordata; class Mammalia; order Lagomorpha; family Leporidae; genus Lepus; species Lepus europaeus. Next base: position 7,797,221 of record NC_084832.1, on the reverse strand, counting down.
ATTGCTCCCCTGTTAGTCATATTTTGGCTCCAGAGTTTATTGTAATGCTGTGGCATGGTGTCCACACAGAACACGCTGATGGATGCTGAACACAGTATCTCCGCTTGAGGGAGATTTGCTCATTCATATTTAACTCCTGCTCCATCATATATTTTCGCTTGGGAATTTGTCTCTGAATAATATTGATGCTTGTAATTTGATAAATTAGGCATGTCTTGGTGGGAAAAGCAAGCAATATGAATGGAAAGTAAACAGCTAAATAAATACTGGGAAAGTTAATGAGGACAAACCCTGCTTTAAAATGCTTAGCTTGGGGACCAGTGCTGTGGCACACTGGATCAAGCCATCACCTTCCACGCTGGCGTTCCATATAGGCTTTGAGGCTTAGCTGCCCATTAATGAGTCAGCTTCCTACTAATGTGCAGCAGAGAATGGTCCAAGTGCTTAGTTCTCTGCACCCACAGGGGAGACTTGGAAGTATTTCTGGCTCCTGGCTTTGGCCTAGGCCCGCCATGGCTGTTGAGGCCTTTGGGGAGTGAACCAACAGAAAGATCTCTCTCTCTCCTTGTCTCTCCCTCTCTTTCTATGTAACTCCGACTTTCAAATAAATAAATAAATAAATAAATGCGATGAGCAGACAAGTCAAGCTCACAGGGACATCCAGCAGAATGCTGGCATGTCCAGCAGCTTCAATGGAACCATGAAGGGGAATTGGTATGGATGGATTGTTCAAGACTATTCCTTCTGTACCTGCTGGTGGTCTTGCAATTGCTGTTGATTGATCACGAATACGGCAGCCAGAAGAAAGAGCCAGATGTAGAGGAAGTTACGACAAGGAAAAATGAACTCTCCATATACCTGTGACTCACTTGAAAAAAATTAAACAAAACACTTCAGGATGTAATAACTGGAAATTCACTTCTACCTTCCAAATGTTGAACAAACATTTACTTCCAATGGCCTTGTACCAAGAATTGTTTTGCCTGTATTGAGTTCTCCATTAACTTTTATTGTAGAACATTAGAAATTAAGAGACTCCCAGTGTGTCTTTTGTATTCCAGACAATACTCATTCTTCCCCCATTTTTAAGTAGCCACCCAGTTCCTTCGTGATACTGACAATCACTTCTTCCAGTTTATTTAACTTTTCTGTGTCACTGAGTTTAGGAGTTCAAGGAACCCTAACTGCCCAAGTGGTGACTTAAGTGTCAGGTTAATGGAATAACCATTGAGAACCATAGGTGGAGGAGCCATGGAATAACCATTGAGAACCATTGGTGGAGGAGCCATCCTGTGGAAGCTAAGATCTCTATACTAAAAAAAAGTGCATATATTTTTAGAAGAACACTTTCTATCCTAAAAATTTGCAGACCCAAAATAGAGAGGTGCTACCTCATTTGTGACCCATTGATTATCAAGTACTTAAAGCCTGCCTATTGCAGAGTCACAAATGACATTGCCCTCATTTCAAAGTGTTACCACCCAGATAACACTTTATGAAATTATAAAAAATGTCATCCCTCTTTTGCACCAACCTAGCTGTTTCAAGGCAACATGAATTATTCTAAGGCCAAGTAAATTTCATGAACTCATGTCCGTTAGCATGCTTTATTTTCAGTAAAATAGGCAGAATCTGATCAGAAGCAAAAAATGCCTAATAATAAGACAACAAATAATACAGCTGTAGACTTGTGAGTGGTGATTTTGTCAGGTGCATCTTACAAAAGACAGGCAAATCCATATCCAGAGTAAGTGTCTATTCCAGTAAAAATAATCTTCTGTATTTTCCCAGAATTGGAAATTATCCAATGTAATCCGTTGACAAACCCATCAATTTTTCTGAATTTGTCCTCAGAAAGTGATGTCACATCATGGGATATTCTTCCTCACCTTTTTTTTTTTTTTCAACTAATTCTCCCAGTCTCTGTTCTGAGTACTTAACTAAGCATCCAAATCATCAGCCACTGAGCATGTGCTGATACAGATGCATATTTTGGCCATTTCTCTTTGCAAGCAAAACAAAGAAGTTTGCTGCTGAAAATTATGCCAACCATAAATTGTCTTTCATCCAGAGCCTCTAAGGAGAACTATTAGTAAAACAGTCCTCTTCTGGGTAGTGCCAGTATGTCTTCTAGAACTCTCAGTGCACTAGGCCTGAGCTCTTCTTTCTCAAGCAACTCTTTGTTGGCACCATGCAACTAGCATATCACACGCACAATACATATGTTTGTGCTTTCAGGGCCTGCCCAGATCATAGTCTTCATAAAGTAATATTTCCTAATAATGGGATATTGTAGTTTGCACCCAACTTATGACTTTTTGGGTGAATTGTATCAGAATTTCTGATTCTGAACTTGTGCCATTTTTCAAAAATGATTTTGTATACACATACTTGCTGGAGTTCCTACGAATAGTGTTCTTTCTGCTCTTGTCAGTATGATTTTCAACACTATTCATTAAATTTGCTTCCTTTAAAGACGATCTTAAATTTTGAGTTGAAATTTAGCCTGTCAGTGATAGATTTGCTCATGATAAAACGTTATGGTCTTCATTACATTGGTTATAATAAATTCTTTTCAAGGTCTCTGTCTAAACTAAGTGGAAGAATGGCTTCAATTTTCTCTCTAAGATGCAGGTCAAGTTATTAACCCAACCATTGTTTCCAGGGGGGTGAAAGTCAGCCAACCTTTGTCTTATACTTGTCTATTCACTGAGATATGCAAAGAAGATTTTAACAACACGATTCTTGGATTATATGTGCTGTTCCTTGGAAAAGTTACTATAATCTTTCAGTTTTGAATTTTGTTTTCTAATGTAATATTATTTTAGATTCATATTCAATCATTCCCAATGATGGAAAAAATGCAATTCGTACACTGTATTTGGAATTGAGTAGGTAATTTTTAAGATTTATTTATATATTTGAAAGGCAGAGTTACAGACAAGCAGAGACAGAGAGAGAGATAGAGTGAGCGAGAGAGAGAGAGAGAGAAAGAGAGAGAAAGAAAGAGAGAGAGAGAGAAAGAGACTCTCATCAGCTGTTTCACTCCCCAGATAGCCGCAACAGCCTGAGCTTCATGGAGCCGAAAACCAGGAGCCAGGAGCCCATAGCTTCTTCCAGGTCTCCCATGTGGGTGCAGAGGCTCGAGAACTTGGGCCCTCTCCCACTGCCTTCCCAGGCCATAGCAGAGTGCTGGATCCGAAGTGGAACAGCCAGGATTGAACCAGTGTCCACATGGGATGCTGGCAATGCAGGCGGCAGCTTTAACCACTATGCCACAGCACCACCCCAAGTAGATATGTTTAAATATAGGTATAGATGGGTAATAAGGTAAAGATATATACATACCGGCCGGCGCCGTGGCTTAACAGGCTAATCCTCCGCCTTGCGGCGCCGGCACACCGGGTTCTGGTCCTGGTTGGGGTGCCGGATTCTATCCCCGTTGCATCTCTTCCAGGCCAGCTCTCTGCTATGGCCCAGGAAAGCAGTGGAGGATGGCCCAAGTGCTTGGGCCCTGCACCCGCATTGGAGACCAGGAGAAGCACCTGGCTTCTGGCTTCGGATCAGTGAGATGTGCCGGCCGCAGCGGCCATTGGAGGGTGAACCAATGGCAAAAAGGAAGACCTTGCTCTCTGTCTCTCTCTCTCTCACTATCCACTCTGCCTGTCAAAAAAAAAAAAATTTATATATACATACCAATAAATATATGATCAGTTTGATATTAACTTAGCATTGAAATATTTGTATTTTGTTTATTATGCATTTCACAAAGGCTTAGAATGCTTCATAAAATCATTAAAATGCCTTTATATCTTGCTAACTTTTATTTATAGAAACATAATAAAGCCGAACTAACCGATTTTATATATATATATATATATATATATGTTTATATATATATATATATGTTTGCGGTCATTTATATTTTTCAAATGTAATTAGAAAGAAATAGGTATGTATGTCTATATGAACATATGTATTAATATTACATGGTAAAATAATTGATGTCATTAGGATTATTTAAATATTATATTTTTGAGATTATCTAAAATAATGCTTTAATTTTATGAACATCTGCAAGTTAGTTTTTGTAGATAATATTTCAGAGAATTTTAATAAATCTGTGACAACTAAAAGTCATTTATTCATTTTATTAAAAAATGAAATAAGAAGATAATCTGAAACCTGACTTCAATCTTTTAAGTATTTAACATATTCATTTATACAATTTGAAATTGATTATTTGTACTACCCTATTTTTTAGATTTTTGTCTTTAATGGGGACATCAATGAATTGTAAAACCATAGAATAACATATGATTAAGAAAAAACTAGAAGATTAATGCTGAGTGATGTCTTTGCTGAATATTTATATACAGATTATTCAATATCAAAAATAGAATTTCAATACAACTTCACACTATGTCCATAAAAGCATTTACAAAATGTTTCACTAAAAGAATAGATCTTATTTCCAAAAAATGTTTTGAAGGATGTGTTTGGTAATATGTAAAAGTAATTCATCCTATTAGTCTCCAGTTAAATCTAACAATAAAGTAAATTGTGGCCACATGATTTTTTTAAACAATGTTCCCCCAAAATTTAAAAATGTTTTCTAAAACATCAATTTTTATACAGTTACTTTCCAAGAATGATCACAATTTTTTATTTAAAATCAATTCAGAGACCTCATAACAACTGTGTGTATCTAGCTTGTGAATCTGGGTATTGCTCTTCTATTTAATTTATGTTCCTTTTTCTGCTAATTTACTTTGAAGCTAATGCTGAAATACGAATTTCACTAAATTTGTCTAAAAGTTGAACTAAATTTGAACTAAACATTTTGTATTTTCATTGACCGAAACTGACCTATGCATACCTTCTTGATTTTTGCTTGTTTGTTATTTTCCATCTACCAAAGATGTTCTTAAAGCTAGAGACATTCTAGTCTTGCCTTCTAAAGCAGTCATTAGACCAGGTTTTCATAGATGCTTTAAGTAAATTATTAAAATTACTGGGCTCCTGTTACAGAAATTGTTTGAAAGTCCAATATCAATATCAACTTAACAAGAGGTTTCATCAAGCATTACATTAAAAATAGCATAATTTAGTAATTGCTCTTATTAGAGATGTACATATGGCAACTGTTTCATAAAGAGACATGAAAGTCTGATGTCTACTCGTTTAATTGAGTTTTCAAGGAAAAACTCAGAAGCTCAGAAAGCAGATCCTGATAAGGGACAAGACACATTCTAAATGTTCTGTGGAGATTGAATCCCTAACCTGCTGAACTGAAATGGCTTGCTAGCCAGTTCAACTAATTTCACACACTAGATCGAAAGTTGAATTTATTGATGTTCAGTAAATTCAGAAATTTTAATTGGAAGTGAAGAGTTACAAGTCATTCTAGAATTTAATGACAATTTCCTAGAAAACAGTAGACCACCACTCTGCGGCATTAAATTAAACCTTGCTTATGTTATCTATTCCAGTCCAAAGAATTTTTATTTTTATTTTTTAGCTATTTTGTGGTTCTTTCATTGGATCATTATGAAACAGAATCACAAGTTTTCTACTGACTTTGATGAATTTCTTCTGCATTTATTACTTAAAACGCTGCCTAAAGATAGGAAAATAAATCTTCTACAGTATAATTATCTGGGATGCCTTATATAAATGGTCTTAAAATAGATCCTCAGTATGACAGTCCTCTAGTGCTCTCTTTTCAGCTTCTCATAGAACATGCTATAGAGAATTTTTCTTTTTATAGTTAATTATGCTTTCATGACAAAAGCCAGAGGGATAGCTAAAAACAAGTAGAATTCTTTATGAATTCTTATGAATTCTCTGAATTATGCAGTTTTTCTTCATTAAAGTATGACTTGTTTCAGTAAATATACTAAAATATCTTTTATTTATGTTTTGGTTCCAAAATATTTTATAAGTATCATCTTATACATTTAGAAATAATCTCTTCTAACATCTTATAATGCTTATTCAATAGCTATTTGATCTTTACCCACATGATATGACAGTTCTTTCTATTAAATTCCATGTTTTTGAGATGTGATACACTGAATATGAAGGGCTTCATATGTTTTATTATTTGGGCACATTTGATTTGTGAAGGGATAATTAGATTCTGATAATATGAATTTAAATCATAATTTTCACATTTGTAACATTGGGAAATTTAACTAACCCTGAGATCTTATTTTCTCATCTATAAATGGAGCAACTGTAGACAATTCAAATGCTCAATATAAAGATTAAAGTCATCTTAAGTATCAAGTGGAGTCATAAATATTTAATAGATGTTGTTACAATTATATATGGACCTTAAGTTTCCTTTGGGTCAATCTATTTAGTGTACTTCCTGCTAATGTACCTGATGATGGAAGAAAACAAAGCAAACGGAAGTTAAAATGATTCAGCAATAATATATGAATCAAAATGTCCTAAAATCTACTAGATTTATGATAATTTTAGGGCTTCTCTGTGTGTGTATCCCAGTGTAAAGAAGCGTGTGATCCATCCTACAACAGAGTGACCTGGTTCTATGAATTGAGTAAACTAGTCCAACAAGATTGACAGTTCTTTCACTTCCTTCAAAAACTCTGCTCTTATTTGGACTGTTCACATATTCAGACAATATCATCTCTTAGCTATATACCTGGAGGATGTGGGGTCTTTCTACATCAGATTATATTAGGATGGAGATTTTAAAATCTTTTCTGTTTTAGAGAAAGGTGACCAAATGGTAAACCATTGTAGAATCATATATGCTCTAGGCTGCACTAAATAATGCAACATAGTTATGATTTTAAGGAGATAAATCTGATATCTCACTTGGGTTCTAGTATATTTCTTATTGCACTTAATAATATATATATTTTGCAAGCTGGCTTTTCTTTAATCATTCACAATTAGTAGACATTCCCAGCTGCATTCAACTTGATGTTGAAAAAATTGATCATTGATTTTGAAACAATTCTCTCAATAATCTTACCTCCTCATCTATTAACTTTACAACATATTCTTTTTTTTAAAGATTTTATTTATTTATTTGAGAGGTAGAGTTACAGTGAGAGGTAGAGATAGAGAGAAAGGTCTTCCTTCCATTGGTTCACTCCCCAAATGGCCGCAAGGGCCGGAGCTGCTCCTATCCGAAGCCAGGATCCAAGTGCTTCTTCTGGGTCTCCCACGTGGGTGCAGGGGCCCAAGCACTTGAGCTACCTTCTACTGCTTTCCCAGGCCATAGCAGAGAGCTTTACTGGAAGAGGAGCAGCCAAGACTAGAACTGGTGCCCATATGGGGTGCTGTCACTGCAGGAGGAGGATTAACCTAGTGTGTCACGGCGTCAGCCCCACAACATATTCTTTAATGTCAACAAGTCTATAGACTTTTGACTCTTTAATGTTAAAATATTTTGTTAATTTGAGGAAGAGAGACAGAAAGAGAAAGCTATCATCAGTTGAGTCACTTCCCAAATTCCCACAATGGTAATGGCTAGGCCATACTCTGAGTCAGGAGCTGGCAATGCAGTCCAGGCTTGCCGCATGTGTACAGGCATCTAATTATGCAAGCCATTACCACTGCCTCCTCAGGTCTACATTGGGAGGAAGCTACAGTTAGGAGCTGGAGCCGGAAAAGGAACCAAGCACTCTATTATGAGTTGTGGGTATATTAACTATTTGGCTAAATTCTTGTTCCAATAACATTTTTAAATAGACCTACTTTCTTTTGGTTGATATATTCTCCAAATAATATAATATTCATCTTTTAAAAATTAAAATAAATATTTTCTATATGTTTACTCCATTATGCAACTATAACCATTAAATCCAGAATATATTTATTGCCCATAAAGGAATTCTATGCCTATTGTAAACTAGTTGCAAATTCCCCTCCATCAATACCTTGGGAAACCAATACATTTTATGCTTGCTTAGATCTGCCTTTTCTGGAAATTTCATTATAACTAAAATTATGTATACCAAATATAATATATGGTCTTTTGCATTGGATGTGTTATACTTAATGTAATATTTTTAAGACTGTACCATATTGTGTACTGTAAAACACCTCATTTATGTGGATGAAAAATATTCCATTGTATGGATATGCCACATTTCATTGACTCATTCATTACTGGCTTTGACTTTATTTTACTGGCTCACATTTGTTGTTGAGCTTTTCTTGTGAATATTTCACTTCAGTTATTGTACCTTTCAATTCCAAAGCTCCTACTTTGTTTCCTTTCTATAAATCATTTTATTGCTATTTTGAACGTAGTGAAAAACCACTTGGTAAAAAACTAGAATCTTTACTTCATTGAATATATTTAAAATAACTGAAGTTTTTATCTAGAAAGTTCAATGTCTGAACTTTCTCTGGCACCATTCATATTGATTTCACCATGGGCTTATTACTAAATCTCCTATATTAATAAGCCCATGAGGGTTCTCTGGCACCATTCATATTGATTTCTTTATTTCTATGTAAATTTTTTATTTTATTTTTCTCTTCTTTTTATGCCTTGTAAATTTCTATCTAAAATAGGAATTTTAAACCCTCTTGGGCTTATTAATATTGGGGATTTAGTAATAAGCCCATGGTGAAATCGTGTGGCACCCCAAATTCCGGCAGCACATGTGGCACCTATCTGGGCATTCCTAGGGAACTTCAAGGGGCCACATTTCAGTGTAAATGTTAGGGGTCTTGTCCGCTTTCACACGTGTGTGTGTGTGTTGAGGCACATTTTCAAACCTCAACCAGACAGTATATTACTCAGCTTTCGCCTTCATGCTTGCTTCTCTAGAGCCTCCGGGTCAGTTTGAAGTCTTTCCTGAACCTGTGGGTGAACACTATCATGAGAACGTGCGTTTTCCCAAATTCTATAAATGTGTTATTCTTCAACCTTTCTACTGTGTCTTTTAAATAAATATTTATTTGTTTATTTTGAAAATCAGAGTTACAGAGAGAGAGAGAGAGAATATCTTCCATCTGCTGGTTCACTCTCCAGATGTCCACAACAGCCAACACTGGGCCGGGCTGAAGCCAGGAACCAGGAGCTTCACGTTGGGCCCAAACACAGATCATGCTCTGCTGCTTGTCCAGGCTGTCAGTAGAGAGCTGGACCAGAAGTTGAACAGCCATGACACAAATCAGCATGCATATTTGATGCTGGCATTGCTGGCAGTGGCTTTACCCACTTTGTCACAACTCTGGCCCCTCCCATGTCTTTTTAGAGAATATATTGTTTGTCTCAGCAATTTATCTATCATCTCAGGAAGCAATATGAGAAAATAGACTATAACTATTTTGGACAAATTTCCCCAGAATATTTGCACAGGCAAATTCTGGGTTTGTTGAGATAAGAATAATCACATATATATTCTTTTTAAAAGATGTGTTTGACAGAACAAAGACATAAGCCTCAGCCATGACCCCTCATTGCACAAAGAAGAATAACTTTGGAATGTATTCCTTGCCCCTGAATCTCAATTGATTCTCACACCCTATTGTCTTCATACCCCATCCCCTACAGCCACCTGAACGACCAGATGCTCTGAACACTTGAAAGACCAGTTCTAGGAATTGCCCTCTGCCTGCTGCTCCCTACCCCACCCCCATTCCCAACCCTCCTAAAATATAAAAAGGCCTGGCCCCTGGGGTCGGGGCTTCTACTAAGTGTTCCATCAGTGTGCAGTTGGTCACCCACCTCTTCGGATTTATTATCTCTGAATAAATTCGGTCCGGCTGTAAATTCATACACTGCCTCCTCTCTATTCAGCTCCTCTTTTTCTAACATTTTGGTGCCCTGTGTGAGGAGGCACCAATAGGCAATTTTTTTCCTTTTTTTTTAATTTTTGACAGGCAGAGTGGACAGTGAGAGAGACAGAGAGAAAGGTCTTCCTTTGCCGTTGGTTCACCCTCCAATGGCCGCCGCGGTAGCGCACCGCGGCCGGCGCACCGCGCTGATTCGATGGCAGGAGCCAGGTGCTTCTCCTGGTCTCCCATGCGGGTGCAGGGCCCAAGCACTTGGGCCATCCTCCACTGCACTCCCGGGCCACAGCAGAGAGCTGGCCTGGAAGAGAGGCTACCGGGACAGAATCCAGTGTGCTGAATTAGCCTGTTGAGCCACAGGGTCAACCGAATGCAACTCTTTTCCTAACAGTGTTTTCTTGAAAGTCAAAGTTACTGAAAGAGAGGGAGAGAAGAGAAAGTGCTTACATCTGTTAGGTCACTTCACAGATAGATACAATAGCCAGGGTTAGACAAGGTAGAAACCAGGAGTCGGGTGCTACATCCTGTAACAGGGTTTATAGGAGCCCAAACCCTTTGACCGTCTTCTGCTTTTCCCAGGCCATTAGCAGGAGCTGGGTTGTAAGTGGAGCAGCCAGGACTTTAAGCGGTGCGCATATGGGATGCTGGCATCTCAGACAGGATCTTTACCCTCTGTGTCCCGATGCCAGCTCTATCATGGACAATTTGAGTCAGCTTTCCTTGAGCCACTAAATGTGTCAGAACAAATTACTGGTTGCAATGACAAATATCAGCTCCCTCTAATGCTGGGAATTAAGACTGCTGTTTTCATAGCTAAAGTGGAGGCAGAGAATAGAGAATGTGACTTCTTTATGTAAAAATGCCACAAAGTTTACCATTGTTACTGAGTGTTATATATTAATGTTAGCTGTCGCAAAACACACCGAACACTGGAGTAAGGGAAAGGGTTTATTGGGGAACACCCAACAGACCGGAGTGAAGGATGGGCGAAGGGAAAATAGAGAAAAGAAGACTGTAAGAGAGAGAACAGAGACGAGAGGAGGAGAGGAGCCAAGAGAGCAGAGAGAAGCCAAGAGAGAAGAACCAAGAGGGCAGAGACCAGAGAAGGAGGCTGGAGAGAGTAACCAAGAGAGCACAGGGGAGAAGGGCCAAGAGAGAACCAAGAAGGCAGGAGCCAAGAGAGCACGTGTTCAGGAACAGGCCCTTTTAAAACTTTGCTTGAGGCCAGGCAGGGAAGCAGGAGCAGTGAATTCCATTAGGATGGGGGTGGAGCTTGACCACAGAGGTTGGGCCATGTAGCCACCTGGCTAAAACTGCGCCAGTTTCCTAACACTGAGAGTCAGCCATTTTTGTTGTTTTAAATTTTCTTTTGAAAAATCACATCTCTGGTTGCTGCAAGTAGTTGGTTCATTCCTAGAGTTCTGGAAAAGTTGGCCCTGACAGTTTTTACCTTTATTTTGTTGCTGCTTCTATGAAATATATAAATTGGAGGTTCTCACTCCACTATTTTACTTCTGTCCTGCTGATTCATGTATTTTTACCATATATTATCCCTTTCTCTTCATTTCTCTTCATAAATAGCTTAGATTCCATGAGTCATCACTTTCCAGTATTACTGTCAAAATAATAATTTGTCTCATTCTGCTATAATTTTATAGCATTCATATGACAAAAGCTCAATTTATACTGACACACTGATCTGTAATAATTGCTCAGAAACTGAGAAATGATGACAAAAATACCAATGGGGAAGAAGTGTATTTTCAGAATGATGGTATTTGATCAAACTCTTTGCTTATTTTCACTATATTTCTCTAAAAAGCAGTAAAGATTTCTCGGTCTCCTGTTCTAAAATATATAAAGTTAAATTGAAATTCTGTTCTCCTTCTTTACAGTTACAGTAGAAAATACATCATTTAATTTTAAGAAAATTTACTTATTTTGTTCTTTGCATTCATCAGATTTCATCATTTAACAGTATACTTTAAAACAAACTTAGATATGTAATGTGCTGGAAGAAATATTTGTAAAGAAGAAAATGAAGGAAATAAGAATTAGTGAGAAATTTTATTGATAATTCAACTATGACAAAAGTAAGCATTGAGCAACAAGAGTATCAGGCTATAGTACAGTTAAAATGTGGGGGATCACTTAGCCAAAGTCAACCATCAGAGTGCTTGACCTTAGGACCACAGCTATTCCTCCTCTTCTCCGTTTGCTATCCAGTGTGACTTTTCTTCTTCCACTTACTACCTCAGCGTGACTTGGTAATCCACATGCTAGTGAGGCTCAAGTTGTTACTGTGAGGAGACAAACCCAGCACGGGTCAGGGTTGCTGCATCGATTTTGACATGATTAGACTAGGGCAATGCTGCATCGATTTGACATGATTGGAAGAGGGCAAGCAGGCATGAAGATAACCATGGCCAGTGGAATACAACAAGTATCCGTCCCTACTCTCGCTGTGTGAAAGCAGCCCACCCCCTTCCGCTACATGATCAGCCATCTTTGGCCCACAAGACCTAGGGACTTCTGTTAAACTATTTTGCATGTCCACACCCCTCAGTATGTTTTTGTGTCTTTGTTGTTATCCCTCTCCCTTCTAGTGGGTATTATCCTATGTATTTCTTTTAATCTCTTTGCTTGAGACCTATGCATATGGAATTGTGTAGACGAGGAGGCACACATTTTAAAAATCACATTTCAAATACAGACACAGAAGCTGAAATTGAATCATGCACCTTCAAGTGGTAAAAGCAAAGTTGAACTAAAATGTGTATGGAAACTACTTTGTCCTATATATTAGAAATCTATCATTTCAAGGAGATGAATTTGCTAATCTTTTACAAGTGAAAAAAATGAGTTAATTGGAAGAATTTGGAAAGACACTGAAGAGCTATAAGGAATTAAAGCTCAATCTCGAAAAAAAAAAAAAAAGAAAAAAATGGAGACTTTGGTGCCAATTTCCTGGACCATTATCTTCCTCAGCAGGGCTGGAATCACATTTTTTTACATGCTTTGTGTTATCCCAACTCTGTGTTTATATTGCTTCCAGTACAGCTCTTAACAAAACCCATTAAAGAATCTATGACCCCACTGCAAATTCTAGGTAGAAGGAAACTTATTTGCTTAACTTGGGCATCTACTCTTGATCTGTTTGTGTGTTACTTTTATCATTCATTTGATTATCTCTGCACTCCTACACCATGCTTTTGTTTAGCTCCTATATGCTAGCTACTGTTTACAAGTGGCTATTTACATCAATACCCAGCCGCTATGGAACCTGCTGCATTCTATAAGAATGAGGTGTAATTCTAGAATGGGAGGTACCACAAAGCACAGACTTTGTAATCTAACTTTCTCAGAGAATTTATGAAAAAACATAAGTGAATAGCAATTTTAATGAAATAGACAGTGAGTAGTCAGGAACCCTAAGTAGTAAATCATACCCTTCATAAATAAGACATTATAATATCTGTAAACTATGTTTTTACAGGGCTTGTTTGCTGTTTCATTAGAAGAAACAGTGATTTTAAAACCATTAGCATGTGACAAAGTTATCTTATGTTTATTGTTAAATAATTATTTGCCTAAATTTTTAAAATTACCATATTTTTAGGTAATTTTAAGTAAAGTAAGTAAAATTCTAAGTCAAGTGAATTATTCCTGTCTTAAAAATAAGTAGTTTCATTTAATTGTAATTATAAAGACTAAAGGTCAAAGGAAAAGAACATGTTAATAGTTTTGTTGTGAAAATATTCTAGCTGTGGTTGTTGTCACACTCACGCATTTCACATTTATTCCTTTAAGATCGAAATAAAAGCTGTCACTTCTTTTCTCAGATAATCCAGATTTTATTTCATGGTATGGAGAAATCGTCCCTCTGACTCTCCAAGCAGTTTCTCACTGATTGATGACGCCGTCTTCTCTATTTGACACAGAGAAGGAATTAACATTACATTTAATTTTCATAGTTTTAATATTTAATTTAATGGTTGATGGGATAATCTAGCTGAGATTAAAAATTACAGAAAAATGCAGTTGGCTACCTTTAAATTTATATTTCCTCTTAAATATAGGTGTTCAGTTGTATTTTATTAGTGAAATTTTTTCCTTCTGTTGATTTTAATAGCATTCTGTTTATGGGTTTATACCTCATAAATTTCTAAAATTTCCAATTTTCCATTTCACTTTGCTTTTTTTTTGTTTATAGATGCTTTTATTTTGGACCTTGAGGCGTTTTCAAAATATTACTATTTTGGGGCCGGCGCTGTGGCGCAATGGGTTAACACCCTGGCCTGAGTGCTGGCATCCTATATGGGTGCCAGTTCGAGACCCAGGTGCCTCACTTCCAATCCAGCTCTCTGATAAGGCCTGGGAAAGCAGTAGAGGATGGTCCAAGTCCTTGGCCCCTGAACCCTCATGGGAAATACAGAGGAAGCTCCTGACATGTGGCTTCGGATTGGCACAGCTCCAACCGTTGCAGCCAACTGGGGAGTGAACCAGTGGATGGAAGACCTCTCTCTCTCTTTGCCTCTCCCTCTCTCTCTGTGTAAATCAGACTTTCAAATAAATAGATAAATCTTAAAAAAATTACTATTTCAAATATATTCACACATAATGTGCACATAATACATGTAATATTTTTACACATCATTTATTTATTATCTATTGCTGGCATAAAACTTGCATATATTCCATGTGTTTGCGTGTGTTTAATTAAGGGCTCTTAAAATGTTTGCACTCTCTCCATTCTCTGTATTTCTAGAGGCATTTCCCCCAAATGTGGACACATGTCTCAAACAGGCCAATCAGAATGTTGCATAACTTCTGCCCCTAGTAAACGGTGGGTACATTTTCAGAATTAGTCCATTAATAATAAATCTTTTTTTTTCTGAATTCTATCTCAAGTAAACATTTAGTTTCAGCTTATAGCAGCTACTAGAGTCCCTAAATGGAGCCTGAGATTGCATGGAACAAGACAGGGCAGAAAGCACATGAGGTTCTGATGGGGTCCCAAAGCCAGAGAAACTATGTTTCTCTTCAGTTACATAATGTATTTCAGATGACTTCTCTGACATTGACATGCAAAAATGTTCAAAATGATAAAAAATAAGCATACCTTAACAGCATCTAAACAGGAGAGTTTAGTGATATGCATATTAATGCCATCACATTTGATTCACCTACTTGTATGCATTCAGGTGTATTTCTCAAAAAAAGCTTATCTATTCTGGTGGCTACTAAGATGTCTGAGGTTTCTTTCCAGTGATTCAAAGTAAGATTCATTTTAGCAAGTTATTCATAGCATTGATTAGATGATGATTCATGCCTTGTAAGTCTCCATAGATTCAAAATATTATTGATTGTAAGAATGATGGTTATTTTATATAATAAAAAGAAAAGGAGTGGGCCATTTTTAGTATAAAACCTCCTGATTTTAAGATGCATTTCACATTCAGAATTGTTAAAAATGACAGAGAAATTCAATGATGAATGCTTCTCTTGAAAATGTATTATACTTGTCTTTCTTCTAACTAGTCATACACATATTGCACTAGAGGTTTTGAGAAATAGAAGGAGGTCTTCAAAAAGCTCATGGAGGATATGTTTTATGAAAAAAAACTATGCGTAGATACCAAAAATTCTTCATACCAAAATTAAATTTCTTTGTTTTTTTTTAAAGATTTATTTATTTGCAAGTCAGAGGTACAGAGAGAGAGAAGAAGAGACAGAGAGAGAGAGAGAGGTCTTCCATCTGCTGGTTCACTCCCTAGATGGCCACAATGGCCGGAGCTGTGCTGATCCAAAGCCAAGAGCCAGGAGCTTCCCCTGGGTCTCCCATGCAGGTGCAGGGGCCCAAAGACTTCTACCATCTTCTTCTACTGCTTTCTCAGGCCATAGCAGAGAGCTAGATCAGAAGTAGAGCAGCCAGGACCTGGACAGGCTCCCATTTGGGATGGATGCCAGCAATGCAGGCAGCGGCTCTACCCACTACACCACAGTGCTGGACGCTAAATTTTCTTTTAATTAAATTTTCCATGACCTACTTGAATTTTTCTTGTATAAACAGAGGCTGTGTATAAGGAATAGAAAGAATCATTTTGCAAATTGATTGTCTCTCAGCAAACATTTTGACCACACCCAAGTGATACTGCATGATTATAAGAACAAGAATATATTAACTTTCCTTATGCAAACATTTGTTTTTCCTTTTACAAGTTCCTGAAGTCATATGTGATAGAGCTAAAGTCCAAGAACGGTTAAACAATGGTATAGTATGAAGGCTAGAGCTCTTCATCCTGATCTAACTTGATAATCCAAAATGTTAGTTGGAGAAGAGGAGAGATATTTTTTTTCTTAAATGAATTTTAAAATTTGGAATAAAAAAGACTTAAAATTGTGTTCTATTTGCATTCCTTTCTCTATATAAACACAAGTGGCACACATCAGGACATGTATTTTTGAATCTCTAGATTATCATTTCAAGGAAGCAAAGTGTTGCATCCTCTAATTCATAGTAAAATTAGTGTAATTAAGGGCAAAAATAAAATTTTTCTTTTGGTAAGGCCTTATAACTGGGTTACCATCCCAGTGTTTACACAGTCTTTTACCCCAGAGGCCCAGTGGAATGTGAAGTAAAGAGAGAAAGGGTGGCTGAAGAATGGACACTGAAAATTTTGTTGTGGCTGCTGCTGCTCCTGGAAACCTCACTCAGACCCTTGGACTTGCGGGAAGAACAATCCATATTAAATTTAAAAGTAGTAGAAAGTCACAGATCTGGAAGAGACAGGGAGTTCTGGGCAGTATGTTCTCCATCCACCACTATTTGTATTGGAATGAAGAAGGGCTCAGCATTAGAGCTGGGGCTGCCTTTGTGGTGCAGCCTAGGATTCCTGGAATCCCATATGCATGTTGTTTCAAGCCCTGGTTGCTTCATTTCCCAGCCAACTTCCTGCTAATGTGCCTGGGAAATCAGCAGAAGATGGCCCAAGTTCTTGGGCCTCTGCCATAAATATGGGAGACTTGGATGGAGTTCCTGGCAGTTGGCTAGAGCCTTGGCCCTACATTGGCCATTGAGGTCATTTGGAACATGAACCAGCTAATGAAACTTCTCTCTCATTCTCTCTCTCTCTCTCTCTCTCTCTCTCTCTTACCCTCTCTCTGTAACTCTGCCTTTCAAATAATAAATAAATAAATAGTATTTAGAAATCAAACACACACAAAAACCATTCTCTCCCACTTGAAGTAAACTCAGTAACTGTCAATTCATGCCTAACATTCAGATGTTTTATTTCAAGACTATGATTCAATCAAATCAGATATTTTTGCATGTTTTGGATGAAACACTAATTCTAATGAGCCATGCAGTTTACCAACGTCATCAGTTTAAGTGAAAGGACGAGTGTTCTTACATCACCAAACACAGACATGGCTTTGATCTAGCCAACTCAGGCCCTTATGGGCATTTGAGTCAGGATGTGAGCCAGTGAACTGAAGATCTCTCTCTCTCTCAGTCTCTTTCTCTCTTTCTTTTCTCTTTTTCTATCCCCTCTCTGTCACACTGCCTTTCCTATAACTAAATCTTCTAGAACAAAACAAAATAAAGAGAAAGCAAACAAACAAAACCTAGTGAATCTATCATTTGCATCCTGTTTTTCATTAAATGTTTCCTTTCCCTTTTCCCAACATTTTACTATCATTTTGTTCTAATATATAAGAAAGATAAAAGGCTGGCACAACAGGAATTCATAAGACCTCTATCCAGATTCAGCATCTGATAATATTTTTTACTAGGTCTCACCCTCTCTTTCCTCTCACCTTCTCTATCACCTTTATATCTCTACTTTTTATAGTATCTCAATGCTTGCCTTGGTGGAGCAACTTGTGCTGCTACAAATTGAAGGGTGGGACTTCAGTAAGCAGACAAAGATCTGTGCATCCTTACCCCTTCAAGGGAAGCATCTTTTTTTTAAGGGCTTCCCCAATGGGCTGATGACTTGGTTTCCTAGAACAGAGAGTCAATAGGTATCACAGATTGCATTGCTCTTTTTCCCTTCCTGTTCTTATTTTTCCTTTCTCTTCCTTACACTTTCTGAAACTATCTACACCCACATTCTGTTTAAAGGTCTGCTTTGAGAGAGGCTTCACATTATGATAGATTAATCTTCTCTTATAAACTTTTCCTCATTCCTTGTCCTTTTTATTTGATAGGAATAGTTAGGCACAAAGAGTAAATGCAATTTGGTTAAACAAATAAGTAAAAATTTAAATGAATTTCATATTTCATCACAACAGAAATCCTGTGAATAGCAGTTTTCTCAATACATCTTAAGTAAAATCTGACCTCTGCTTACTAGATAAAATTCCACAGGAAATCAAATTACTAAGTATGAATGCATAAAAAATGATGAATGTTGTGGCCAACACTGTGTTACAATGGGTTAAGCCACTGCTTGCTATGTCAGCATTCCATGTTTGAGTCCAACTTCTCTGGTGCCAACTTCTGCTAAAGTGCTTGCAAAGCCAACAGGTGATGCCTCAAGTACTTGGACCCCTTCCACCCATGTGGGAGATGTGGGTGGAGTTCCTGGCTCCTGGCTTTAGACTGGCCCAGCCCTGGCTTTGTGGCCATCTGGGGAGTGAATCAGTGGAAGGAAGATTCTCTCTCTCTCTCATTTAAATAAATTAATTAATTAAAGATGTGAATGTAAGATGAACATTACTGGCTCTTGGTCACATGGGGTAATTTGTTTACATATAAATTTTATAAGACTTAGTGTGGTTCAGATCTATAAATCCATTGAGATTTGTCCAATCACAGGAAATCTAATATGTCCTTGAATATTGGAAAAAAGTTACGTTTTATTGCTAATTTTAGAAACTATGAAAGAAAGAAAATTAGAAAGATACCTTCTATTATAGTAGTAATATCTTTTTAGAAGAGATTTAGTGATAGAAGGTGAAACCGGGCTTTTGAAACAATATTGTGTGTTTTACAGAGAGAAAAAAATTAATACTGTGTGTATTACAGTGTATTAATACTGTGTGTTTACAGTGATTTTTTTTGTTTTCAAATTTTATTTGCTATAAGAAGTTTATATTTTCCAGCACCAGTTTGAGAAACATGGGACCAAAGGACTGTGCTATGACCATGGAAATGGGCAAGAGGTTAATTCTGTCACCTTGTGATCTGGCCCAACCACGCTCTCCTTGTCTCCTTGATGCAGAGAGAGATTCCAGTGGAGCACGCTAAAGTACAGAACACTGCAGAGTTACCAGGTCGAAGGACTTTGAATCCCTTCTAAACCCCCACCCCACTCCATCATTGATCCATACTGGAATTTCTAGTAAATAGCAAAGAAAATTTTGTTTGATTAATCATTGAGATGCCAACGATATTGTTATGGTAATTAGCATTCTGTAACCAATTTAATAGAGAAACTTCAGGAAAGGAAAACATGTCAAAGGGGTGGTTTTATGGACAATAACTTGAAATCTAGAAGACAGGTTTAAACTAAATAAATATCCAGGCACTCAAGGAAAAATAATCTTGTCTCTGTGGATTCCAACATAGATTTGAGTTAGTGAATCCCTTATAGTAAAGTGAGATTGCATTCTAAAGTGAATAGTGGACACCGAGTGACAAGTGACAAGTAGACCCACAAACATTATTTCACACTTGGAGTCTTCTGAGAATGGCATTTTAGTAGTCAATGCCTGTATAGCATTTCAAAGCATGAAACATGCCATTTGTCCATCAGCTAGTATCATTGATCAGTGTTATTGAACTGTCAACGTGTATCTGTCTTCGCAATATATCATTTTTCTGGAAACTTTTGCAATCAGATTTATAAGAAATAAATCAATTTAACCCAGCAATATCCAATTAGAAGATATTTCAGAGACACGGATAGTGATGTCTATATCAATGTATCTATATTTCTTTCTACACATCTCAACATCTCTGTATTTGGAGTTGGTAGATAGCTACCAAAATAAATGCCTTGTCAGATATAACTGATTTTTATGTTATAGAGTACCAAAAAGATCATTAATCTGAATCAGATTAGCTGAGCCGTGAAATAAGTCTGGCGTGTGGTTTGGAAGAGTATATTCACAACTCCCTCAGTGGCATTTAATGTTTGAAGGCAAAATTTAAGTGATGCTAGGGCTTAAAATATTTTATTTAATAGTTTATAACTGTCTATAATGAGTTTCAACTTTAAATGACCACCACTGTTTTATTCTCAGAGCCCTGATATGTGATTTGTTTTCAAAGCTCTAAAGTGATTATAAACTTCTCATCTTGGTCACCACCATTAACCTTTCACACTCTTTTTCTAAACATTCAAAACTACAGTTTCACCTAAATAATTGGAAACCATCCAATATTACTCAATTTAGTGTCTTTGCTAGAGTTAGAATATTAAAATTTGAATCTTGTGCTTAACTTTTAGTTTTAGAAAACCAGAAGTATCTACTTTGTATGTATCAGAATATAGAAATAATTGATTGTCATTACTTAATATAGTCTCAATGCTTTATTGCATCTGTCCAAGATATTCATACTTTTAATTCAGATAGCTTTGGAAAGTTTTGCTAACAAAGCCAGTAATGTATATTTTGTATAAACAGGCACTAAGGTGATTTAGATTACTTTCTGGTAGACAATGTTATACAACCTTTAAGATGATTCACTAATTCTTCCCAAGAGACAACTGGTCACATTTTGTAAGTTCCCCTAAATAACATCGCAAGCAACAGGGAAACTTATTTAGAAGAAATCAAGCTGCAAGTGGATGTAGAGTTTTGTGTAAAGCAGTGTTTTGGTCTCTGTTGTTTTTAACTGCAGAATCTCTGAGGAGTAGCTGAGGTGTGAAGCAAATGAATGCACGTTAATGAAAAGGCACTTGGAAACACCAACACTGGGAGAAGAGATCACTCCACTCCACATCCAGCTTGCAGCAAGGTGTCCTCCGCAAGAACACAGCAGGAATCTGACCTACTTAGGTATTACTTTCACAACATATTAGAGAATTATGAAGCTTAAAGCAAGGGAAATGAAATCTACAGATCAGCATTTGACCTAGTGCTCCACAGGGGCCCAACACCCTCCATTGCCTCCTGGTTCCTGCTGCTCTGGCCTTGATTTTCAGCCGCCTGTTGCAAGTGCAGCTGGTGGAGACAAGCAGAGCTTGTGCTCCTTGGGGATGTGTGGGACAAGGGCCAAGAGCTGGGGGACAGAGAAGATAGTGGGTGTACAAGCCAGCAGGCTTCAATGAGGTGGGTGAGGTCCTTAGTGCTGCAATCAGAGGGGGAAATCTCTCAGCAGAATGGTTGAGGCTGTGAGAAGCTAATGACATGAGGCAGCAAGGAATGTCTCAGCTAGAGTAATTATATTTTTTGAGAAAAAAAAATCAATGGAATATAGATACAAACAACTGCGTTCATTATTAAAAATCAATCTTTGAGATGGATACAATCATTTTCTTTAAGTAGCAGAGGCGATTGCCATTTCCTGTAAAGCAGCTTTGCAGATGGGATCAAAAAAATCTCTCAGACAGAAAAAGTTCACGTGTCCTTCCCACATCTATCACTGTCACCCTGGTAGCCTTGCTCATGCTTTTCCCACACACATCAATGCCATGATGATGCTGAAATGAGCTAGAGCAGACGAAAGATATTGAGCACCAATCTGGCAATTCATATTTAATTTTTGCTGATTTCTATTAGTGTCTTTTCCAATATCTTTTAGTCTTCCTATATAAGCATTTTATTGATTTAATAGAACAAGCCCAAATATTGACTTATGATAACATTTGTTCCTCAGAGAAGTTTCCATTTTACCTAGAATACATATGTCAAAAACCTGGTCTTTCTATTTAGTTCTGATTTGATTGAAGAGTCACACTTAATGGGAAAATGTGTTTATCTAGGGCAAGAGTAGGGAACACCCAGCCCCTTGGCCATTTAAGGCTCTTGAAATTACTTGTTCTGGCCCTGACCAGGCATTTGAAGGCAGGACTAGAAATTCAAAAAATCTATAGGAGGCTTAGTTTTTAAGTTAATATTTTTGTATGACCCTTGAATGATTTTATACCCAAATGGCACTTGGCATACAAAAGGTTTCCCACCCCTGACCGATGGTTTTCTCTTACTTCTTCCAACCTTTTGTATGTTCTTAAACAAGTCATTAAATTCAAAGAAGTTTGGCTTTGAGGACATAATATATTTTAAATAGAGACTTTCACAGCTACATTTAGTTGTAAAATCTCAGGAGAAATATCACTTTACCTAAGGTATTAAGTGCACAGATCCAAGTACACATAAAGATAATCACCTAAATGCACGTCCAGATCTTTAGATTGTATACTTGACTGTATGTGATAAGTTCTTATTAACCAGAGATTTAAGAAGAATTTATGCTTGAATCAGCTAATGTCACGTATTTTCTTAAGTTGTATACTAGATTTAGGATTTAGCTTACTTAAGGAACTTTTAGCAGTCTTCCGTCACATGGTCCTGGCATGATTCCATTGAAATGGATTCAAAAATGATAAAATTCTCTTGCACCAGCTACTTGTCAACATTATGTAAATTCCTACATATATATGAGCTTTTAAGTGTTTGTTTGCCTTGAAATTAAATAAATTCGTTACTGTAAAATGTAAGAGGGTAGAAATTATGTCAAATATTGAAAGGAAAGGTCCTAAAATGCTCCAAAGTGTTTAAAAAATGCTCTAAAAAACTCAGTTCCCTTTGCAACTAATCATTTTAGAATTAAACATTTCAATCATTTTTATATATGATGCGGAGACATTTCTCCAAAGATGATAGCTAGATTTTCTGTGATCTTCTTAGTCAGGAGCCAGCACGACAACATAGTAGATTAACCTACCACCTAAGACTCCAGCACCCCACATGGCAACTGTTCCTGTCCCAGCTGCTCCACTTGATTCTGTTTCCCGCTAATGCACCTGGGAATCAGTGGAGGATGACTCCAGTACTTGGGCCCCTACAATCACATGGGAGACCTTGATGGAGTTCCAAACTGCTGGTTCCCGGCTCCTGACTTCAGCTTTGCACAACCCTGACCATTACAGTTATTTGCAGAGTGAACCAGTGGATGGAAGACTCCTCTATCTCTCCTTCTTTCCCTGTGACTTTGCATTTCAAATCAATGAATAAATTAATCTTCAATAATTTCCTTTATACTTTATACATAATTTTTTATTTTCTTGTCTGTAAGCTGATCTATCATATCAAAGTCAGGACTATTTTAATTGGCACTGTGCTTCCTATGACCAAAGAAGAAAAAGGTCTCTTCTATATTTGTAGGATTAATATCCCAAAAAATTGGTTTCAGCATCCACCAGTCTATTCCTTAAGATTTCTGTTTATTTCTGATTCAAATGAATGGGGAATTCAGATTAAGATAATTATCTTAACAGCTATTATGATCAGTTTTCTCTAATGCAAACTGAGTCAGAAATGTGAGTGAGGAAAAATAAGATAATTATATATATTTTGGTCAAGCTTTCAAAATTAAAAATTAAAAAAAAAAATCACCATAAAATGTGCACAACACAAAGTGAAAGGGAACATGGCCTGTGCTAGTCCTTAGGTCCTTGTGGATTCTTCCATGGGCACATCAGCTTCTCCTTCACCTGAATTCAGGCCTGCTCATTTAACTTGCTTTGATTATTTTGCTCACTTTACAATTTTATACTGAGTGCGATGATGAAAAATAACACCTTTTATCCTATACCTTTTTATATTAAATGGCATATCTCATGAGACATATCTGGACTCAATAGAGCTCACAAACCCTAGATGCTGGGTAATATTTTTGGACGAGACTTTGAGGTTCCTCCTGTGTTGATGATCACATGGAACTGAAGAGAATCATTGCTGTAGTTTACAAGTGTTCTCCCAGTTCACGTGTGTGTAACTTGATCCCTAAAGTGGCAGTGTTGGGAGATGGGGCCCTATAAAAGGTGCCTGGATGATGAGGACACAACTTTCTGGAGAGATGGATGTCATTATCAAAGGAGCGGGCAGCCCTAAAAGGAGCCTGCCCTTGGGCTCTCCTTTGCACATTTTCCCTTGCCATTTCACCTTCTGCCAGGATATAGGGTAGCACACAGGCACTCACCAAATGCCACTGCTATGTCCTGCACCATCCTAATCTTCATATCAATTTCTCTTCTTCAAAGATTATTTGCTTTGTAGAATTTTGTTATATTGATGCAAAAGGGATTGTGCTAAATGATGCAGAATCTTGCTAAGTGGAAACATTTGGTGTTTAAATAAAAGATATAGGAATTGATCATTATAGTATTAGATGGAGAAGTTAAACTTTGAACTAAATTAGGCCAAATGTATTAGATGTCCTGCACGGACCTTCGATATGGGAATTGACATATTGTGTTGAGTACCTGAGAGTCTGAGCAGTGGTTTATTTGAGCATGAAGTGACTCCTTAAAGATACTGAGTTGGAAATAGTAGGGCCTTTCTCTCTCATTGAAGAGAGGGAGATCAGATGTTGGAGTGGTTGGGTTATGTGTAATCGGCTCAGCTGCCCTGTAATCTCTTTTCCCTCTGGAATGCTGCCTGTTATAAACAGGAGATAGTGATGGGAGAAGCACTATGGAATTTGGATTCTTAATTTCAGTGGAAGAAGAGTAGCAAGGATCAAATGGGGATTTTTAACAGTGATGCTAAGTGGAAATCATTGCTGTAAAAAGTAACAGAGGCAGAGGAATCTTAAAATATTATGCAATTCAGTGATATCTTGCAGTTAAAAAAAATCACTGGATCTGGAATGGGCATTGTGGCACAGTGGGTCAGGATGCTACTTGCAAAGCCAGCATTCTGTGTCAGAGCACTGGCTCCAGCCCTGGCTACTCTATTTCTTTTCAAGTTCCCTGTTAATATGCCTGGGAATACAGCAAAAGATGGCACAGGAGCTTGGGACCCTGCCACTCATGGAGGACACTTGGATGGAGTTTTAGGCTCCTGGCTTCTGTCTGGCCCAGCCACAGCCATGGCAACCATTTGGATTGTGAACGAGTACATGTAAAATCTCTCTCTCTCTCTCTCTCTCTCTCTCTCTCTGTGTGTGTGTGTGTGTGTGTCCATGCCCCTGACACTCTGCCTTTCAAATAAATAATGAAATCTTTTAAAAAAATCACTGGATATATAAAAGTTAAACATACAGTCTGCCTACCAGATAACACCTGCCCATCCCATCACAAAATGCCCTATTGTAGTTTTACAAAACCAGATTGGAGGACAACCAGAACTGGCCTCCTACATAAGCCTCAGAACAGTCCATGTACTTTGATTAGTGGATAGGTGGTGGTCTAGTTCATTTTTCATTAGGACTCTGAAGTAGAATCCACATCTGTACAATCTAGTGATTACAAGATGTTGAATCTGAATTAACCTTAGAATCTAGAAACGATACTCCTCATTAAAACATTAAGCCAATAGCACTAAGACATGCAGAGGGAACTGTAGACGTTAGTGCCCTCAACAAATAATTGCAAGAGAGAAGGGTAGAGATTCCCATGCATCCCCATGTAACTCTCCTCTTTAGATAGTGCAGAACAAAGACCAGTCTTTAGAAAGACATCAGACATGTGTAAACTTCATCAGGTGCTGATCGTTCACAGTTACGATTTTTCTGTGGTATCTTTACACTGCCTGCAGAGATGTGGTAGGTATCTACTGACCTGACAAATCTGTTTTCACTAAATTTCACACAAATGATCAGGGGCAATTTGTCTTTGTCTCACAAGGCAGTAGCATGCCTTTAGTATTTATCACAAAGCCATTCCAATGTATTTGCTATCTGTAGAAACACTGTCTTGAGAAAATCACATTTTTTCACATTTTACTAAAGTTATGACATTCCATTGATATTGTGCATATTGGATCTAATGAGAAGGAAATATCAACAACTCGAATGCTGTAGCTATTCAAAGGAATGCCTGAAGGTGCATTTTAGCTGAAGACACTACTGTGATCTCATGATATATGTCAATATCCAATCTATATCTAGATCTGTATCTCTCTAGCTAGCTACCTAGACAGACATATAAAGGGCACAGAACAAAGATTCTGGGAGTTATGAACACACATATTGTCTAAATCTTGATTTGCCTGTGACAATTACCTCTTAATAGAAACAGATATTTGGAGAAATACATGCTTCTAGGTCTAATGTTGTGATATGTTGGCTGAAAAATGCAAGCTGCACCTATGTGATCATGGAAATGAATAACTTGTCAATGTAATAAACACCTTTATCCATAAAAATAACAACTGCAGAGTAAACTCTAAAAGCTGTAGAAGTGTAAGAAAAAAGAAAGAAAAGATATTTGGAAAATGACATATAAGAGAATAAATGATAAATTATAATATTTTAATTTTCCAAATAACTTCAATTCGAAATTACTTCAGGTGAAGACTTTGATTGGGAGGTAGGTTTTGGGGAACAGAGTGCTCATGCAATTCAGGGTTTACCACCAATATGTAAGTAACAACTTCACATTGAAATAGTTAACTGTGTAACCGTCAGGTGGTTACCGTCTTCATGCCACATACAACCACCCCAAATGAAAATATTAAATGTTTCTTGATGATTTATAAACCAGTAATTCCTATGCTGGAATATTAAAAATATGAAAATGATCAAATACATCATCTGCATGAAAATCAGAGGATCAGGTTTCAAAACTTCACTACTGTGGAAAAATTGTAGAGATTTAGATTATCAAGAAAACAAAACAAAACAAAACAAAAAAAAAACCAAACAACCCAGACAACAGTTGGTTAAATCCTGGATACAAAATAAACCAAAAAAATTGTTTCACTTGATTCAAGACAACAGGAGAAGACAGAATTATTCATCATACATTTGATCATGTTACATTAATGTTAATTTTACTGGCTTGATAATAGCATTGTAATTATAAAAGTTATGTCCTATTTTGAGGAAATTCATGGAAAATTATAGATATGTGTCATGTATGAACCCTGTTTTTCAGTGGGTTGGAAGGAAAAAAAAGTTAAGAAAAATCTGAAGAGTAGATCTGACAACTATTTTATCTGAAAGCAATATACCTCTTTCCTGTACTGCGAGAGATTTGAAGATTGATTCTTCCTAAAATCTTGGGCAAGACTTTTATTTTGTATTTTGATAATCATAATTCATTTGTTTCATAATGTAAATAAAATATATAAAAGGTCACTGAATGTTTAGTGCTGTCATCTTCTGAACAATATTGCCAATTATTCTGTGAATTTTTAAAAATTGTAAATATTTCCCATTTTAACAAATCTGTATTAGGCTTCATATATTATTCCAGCTTATTAAGCTAAGTTACTGTTATTCTTAATTAACATAATACATTAAATTATGTTAGTCTTAAAAGGATATTGAAAGGTCTTAAGAGGATCTGATCTCTAACAGTTGTGACTAAAATTTACTATCTACATGTAATTATAATTTTGGGGATATTAATTCCCTAAATTTAACTATATTTCCTAATTCAGCAACATTTAATAAAGGAATCATAGGAGCTTAGAGTGTTAATGCAATCCATGAAGTGATTTAACACTGTAACTAGCTAAATTTTTATTAGGTCAAAATAGTCTATTAACTATAACTAATATGGTATCAAATGAATAATACTGAAACCATAATGAAATATATGGCAGCCATTTATATGTTGAACATATTATCAAAATAATGTATTCATATTATTTCATATTCATGTGAATATTGACTAGCTATTGATTTTCACGTTGGTGGAAGGTATTTGAAACATGAAGGTATGTTATTCAATTTAAGTATTCATATTTTCCTGTCTTCAGAATATCTTTCTATTCTGATCCATTTTAACATACCTTGTAAATTTAAAGACTGTCCCTGGATACTCAGGTGCCTTCAGCAGTAGTATTTTACTCTCATGTTCTCATCAGATGCAAAGATGGTTGACTGCTTATAAGTGCAACTAGGTTCAGTCATATTGTGAGCTTACAGTAGTTATATACTCACTCAATGGGCTTACTTTAAAATAGATAAATCATGCTTGTTTAAAATTAAACCAGAAAATAATTATTATAATTTTTAATGTGTTTTTAGCTTTTTTTCAAAGAGTTCATGTTTCTCCAAAAAGATGCATAGAATGCTACATAATGTATTAAAATCTGTAAAATTTTGAGAAGTTTTAGAAAGACAATGCACTAAGCTTTTTAAAATATCCTCTAGTTTTTAATGGAAACCATCCTACAACCTCCTTCTAATCCCCCAGTAGAGACCCTCTCTTCCTCATGAACTACATGGTCTGTGCAGATAAGACTAACGTGAGAATCCTGTCAATACATGAAGGAATCATTCCGCATTGCAGGGAGTCAGTCATTTCAGTTTAAATGGTTGAGTCCGATCACTGTTAGACCAGTGTGAGTACTGGTGTGATCCGCTATCTATCCTAAAAGCTCAAAATGCCATCACTTAATTTACTTACTCTCTGGCACTACTCTCCTGTAGAGTACAGAGACATGTTGGTGGTAAATGTTAGTGGCTCAACTAAAAATTATAACAGTGATCTTTAAAAATCATGTAAAATATCGAGGCTTAATTATACCAATAAAATTCAAATATATGTCAAGAAAAGACATTTCTACTGAAATTCATCCACTATTTGTACTAAATATTCACGAAATGACATTTTTTTTCAGTAAATGAATGAGTGAAGAATAACTTTTTATGGAAAATTAAAGAGATGATTTAAGGGCTTTAATTTTCCTCACAAACTGCATGTCAGAATTAATTTGTCACCTGAAATATTTGTTACCTTGGCTTTTTCTTAACCTTTGATTTATTTTTCTCATTAAACACTCATAAAACTACTTAACACAGCATATTTAGTTCACTGTCTTTCTTGGCTTTTAAAATATTGCTTTGGTAGAAATCAGTCCAATTTTACAGATTTTTTGGATGCCGATCATCATGCAGATGTGTATATGGAATTTTGTTATTTTCTCAACTTCACTTACTGCGCAAACATTTGGCAAATTAAAAATTTGATTTTGTTTTCTATTGAATGTGCCATAGCTTTTAGTTAATTTTGTTCAATGTGATAATTAAGTATATTTGAGCATAAGGTGAGTAACACAGATGCAGTTTTATGTGTGTTCACAGAGTGAAGTAGGAAACGAACATACATGTGTGTATGTGTAACAAGTATGTGTATGTGTGTATCTGCAGTAATTAGTTCATCTATAGTGGGGTAATAAGCCACCTCACAGAGTTCCTAGGGGTCAAGGACAAGGACTTACCCACCTGACAAGAATCCATCTCCTGATGAGACTATGTGTCCTTCCCAGCTCCAAACAAATCAGGAGCAAAGAGTTTCCAGGCCCTTATTGCAAAAGGTGCCCCACTGCCCTGTATGGACTTCCTCCACCTTCCCAGGCCCAAAATATCGCAAAACGACCTGTATATGACTTTATTGAGTTTGCAGTAGCATGTCAGGTGCAAAAGCAAGCAACAAAAAACCCCAGCACCTACAAAGAACTGAGGGTACAAGCAAGAGTCCCTCAGAGGAAAGCTTTATTTACTTGTCACCAGTGAATGAAATGATGGCGAGGTGTATGTCCTGACAACAACTGCCCCCTGAGAACTAGTTATCATTAAGGCACATTTCAACTTACATGTTATTGAGTTTAGTGTGTTGATGTTCCAAATAAATGGCCATATCGACCTTGAAACATGAAGCATAACTGTCATAAGTCAAAACAAAACACCTGAGAGTCCTCTGAGGACTGGATTTCCAGAAATTTTTGTCTTATTTGTGATATTCAGATTTTATTAAGACACATAATGTAAGCAAAACATTTTTGACTAAATTTTTTATTTTTTTAATTTTCTGCCTTTCAAATAAATAAATATTCTTGAAAAGATGAATCACTCTATTTAAAAAAAACCCTTGAAATCCATGCATAGTTTTTTTCCTTGATACACATTTTCCATTAACTTATTTTAAATATTTATTTATTTATTTATTTGAAAGATAGAGTTAGAGGCAGAGGGCAGAGAGAGAGAGAGAGAGAGAGAGAGGTCGGTCTTCCGTTTCCTTGTTCTCTCCCAAAATGGCTGCATACGGCGAGGACTGGGCCAATCCAAAACCAGGAGCCAGGAGTTTCTTCTGGGTCCTTCACATGGGTGCAGGGGCCCAAGCACTTGGGCCATCTTCTGCTGCTTTCCTGGGGCCATAGCAGAGAGCTGGATTGGAAGTTGAGCAGCCGAGTCTTGAACTGCAGCCCGTATGGGCTGCAGGTGGCAGCTTTACCCACTATGGCACAGCACTGACACCAAAGATTTTCCCTTTCTTATCCTTCTCTCTGTTTTCTCTCCTCTATTTATAATTTTTCATATGAAAATATTGTTGTGAATGAGTTATATTCTAACATTGTTCAGAGTGTTTTTTTCCATAGTTTAGATATATATTATGTTTAGTTTTTCATTATGTATCTGAATATTTTCAGGCACTCCCTAACTTAAAGGCTTATTTTCTCTAAATGAATCTGTTAGAAACACAATAGGGATTGTATTTTACTCTAATAGTATAATTTGTAAGGAACAAAAAAGAAATCAAAGAGCTCCTTTATACTGGTTCTATTCCATATTTTAATGTTTAATGTTTTTTCCCACAACTCCGGGATTCTATTAACAGTAGCAATGACATCATGAAAACACGTACAGGATTTCGCTGCATGGAGTGAGCTGGAACAGACGCTTGACGTTTCTTGAATACCTTTTCTTCCATTACTGAAATTATCTCTGGGATATTGATATATTAATGGATATCCTAATGTTTTCTATTACACCAAGGTTATTTATTTATTTATTTTGGCACCAATCTTTTAATTCCTTTTCCCATGGCCTTTAGATGTTTGTTTATATCCATCCTCAATTTTTTTTTGAAAATTTTATTTAAGGAATACCAACTTCATGCATTTCATATATGTTAATTTAAGGACATAGTGATTCTTCCCTCCCTATCTCCCTCCACCCATTGTCCCACCGTTCTTTGTCCTCCTTCTCCTATTCAGAATACTGCCATGCCAGGCATATTTGTTTCAGGAAGAGTTTCCTAGAATAGCCTGAGATGTATTGGGTTTAAGTGATTAAAATAGTACTTACATGGAAAAAACACTGAAAGAAAGTAAGGAAAAATTTAGAATTGATGGGCCAGCACTGTGGCGTAGTGGGTAAAGTTGCCGCCTGAAGTGCTGGCATCCCATATGGGCGCTGGTTCGTGTCCTGGCTGCTCCACTTCTGATCTAGCTCTCTGCTGTGGCCTGGGAAAGTAGTAGAAGATGGTCCAAGTCCTTGGGTATCCAATCAGATATGATCCTATGAATATCCAGACAGCTCCTGAGTATGCTCACCTGTCCTGAGAAGAGCATCTGGCTTGGGTATCAGCAGCATCCGTCACAGCCCCCTCTTGCATGTCTCAGATCTGCATAATGTATCACATTATGTGCACACAGTTTATTCAGGGTTCTGGTTGCCTACATGACCTGTGGAGACTTCCACAGATATAAATATAACATATTTATATTATAAAGTTGGCGAAGCAAGCCATAGCTCCCACTGCCACAACCAAAACACATCACACCCCTACTTTATCATGCACCTTACAGTCCTTCATGCTCCTTTTGTAAATGCTCAACCTTGAGGAATCTGAGTTTTTTGCTAGACTATGCTGTGTTTTTTCCCAGCCACGATGACAACTGTGCATGAGGTCATGATAAGGTCCTCATGTAGGCAGCCATCTTCCTATCATCTCCACTTCATGACTGCTGCCCCAAGTCCTCCAGAAGATTAGAATGGTGCTTCCTTTCTCTGTGACGGGCTCATGGGCTCGTAGAGCCCAGGAAGAGCTGAGGGCTATCCTGCACTTACCTTTAGTGACAATTAGGTGGACCCTCCTTTCTCAGGCCTTTGGAGGAAAAGTCCTCCCTCAGGACAGAAGAACAGGAAGACTAACAGCTGAAAACGCAGAGACTGCTGCCCCAGCACAAGCAGGGGGTTTACTGCTACTGTGGCTCTGGTTAGTTTACATTGTCAATGTCATACTTAATTTATAAGATCAAAGATTCACCTTTTATTCCCAAATTAGTCATGTTGCATTTCATTATGTAACATTTCCTTTTATTCATAAATGCGTACATTGTCAGTAGTCATAGTTTCAATTTTTGACACAGTATATATTTTGAAGAGTTTTCATAAATTCTAAAGGTTGCTTTTTTTAAAATTTGCACTTATTAGTTTTATTGTTTACATTCGATGAAATGACTAATCCATAGTTATTTTTTATGATTTATTTGTTTATTTGAAAGAGTTACAGAGAGGCAGAGACAGAGAGGGAGAGAGGTCTCCCATCTGCTGTTTCACCCCCGAGAAGGTTGCAATGGCCAGAGCTGTGCTAATTTGAAGCCAGGAGTCAGGATCTTATTCCTGGTCTCCCAAGCGGGTGCAGGGTTCCCAGGATTTGGGCTCTTTCACTACTTTCCCAGGCCATAGTAGAGAGCTGGATCGGAAGTGGAGCAGCCAGGACTTGAACTGTTGCCCAAAAGCAGTGCAGGCACTGCAGGAGGCAGCTTCATCTGCTACCCCACAGCGCCGCCCTTAATCCATAGTTTTAAAACTTTTATGTTGGGAGGACCACAATATTTATTTGTCTTAAAAAGTACTTTACTAAGGTAGATATAGATATAAATAAATAGATATCTCAAATGATAATCAAATAGTTTAATTGAACAGACCTGTGTAACTACCAGTCAGAATACTAGAACATTTCCAAAATACAATAATATCCACCTTGTTAAGAAGAACTTATCTGTTTTGTAATTGATATAGAGGTATTATCTCAGTTGTCTTATTTTAAATTATGTTTTGTTACTGTTTCCATTTTTAATTGACTTTTCCAATGCTAAATATATTTTTATTTTCTCCAGTTAAAGGGTATAATTTCATTTTAGTACCTTTTTAAAATTACCTTAATACTTCTAAAATATTACCTTAAATCATATTTCCAAGCAGAATCAAATTTAGGTTATATATAGCAATTTTGGACCATTTTCTAAAATAAGGTAAGAAATTCAGCAGGCATTCCCATTCCTCATTCTTCCACTTCCTGACATTAAGAATAAAAAAATTGTTCCCTCAGGAGCCATAAGGATGGGGATGCTCTGTGATATAATGTACAATATCCTCAAGGAAATACCATTACAGTGGAAACTGATCTGAGCATAAGGTTGCTGTTTCTTCTATTATCCTTGAAAATAAGTCAAGCCACAGGGAAATTCAAAACAACATAACTCAAAAGCAGGCGCTTGGTCTGGAGGCCCTAGACAGTCGTTGTAACTGATCACAGCCAGGGCTAGTTGGGTGTAAGGTCCCTGGATCTCATGTCAATGGTCTATTTTGAACAGATTCCCTTCAGAGTCCAAAAAATGAAAGAAAAAAAAAATCAGCAGGTGTACCGTTTGCAAATCAAAACAAAACAAAAGAGTACAAGGTCGTTTAGGTAAACAGTGTTCCAGAGACTAAACGGGAGATCATAACCAGAAAAATATTATTAAAGGTCAATCCTCTAGATTAAAAAAGCAGAATGGATGAACTTCGTATTATTGGATTTCTATTATAGTTTCACACTGCTAAGCTTCTGATAGATACTGAATGGCAGTGAACTTTTTCTCCCTACTAAGTTCTCAGGATATAGCTTTTCCTGAGTTATCATGTTAGTGCAGAAAATTGTTCTCCAATTCAGAACTGAGCATGGCTGGGCAGTAGAACTCTCATGGGAATATTGAGAGGTTCCTGGAATCATTTTAGAATGAAAAGTGACTTCCCCTGTAGTTGATAGTGAACTAGGCAAAAGATTGCGATTTGTTCTGACAAATCTCTACATTCTGCGACCGCCAAGTAGCAAATGTTTTCATACATTTGAATTTCATGTAGAATTAATTTTAGATACACAGAAAAATTCTCAAGCTAACACAAAGTGATAACTCCTCACATGCTGTTTCCCATTTTATTAATCTTAAAGATTAGCAAGCTTGTTTATTTCAATTAATTGGCTGAGTCTATCTAAACACATTTTGTGTAGATTTTCTTAGCTTTCTCCTGCTGCCCTTTTTGTTTGCTAGGGGCTCACACAGGTACAATCAATTGTAGTCTTGACTTGGGTACCTCAGGGCTTTCCTTGATGTTGATGACCATGGGAATTTTGAGGAGCGCTTATCAGACATTTTATATATTGTCCCTCAAACAGGATGAGTCAATATTTTTCTGATAATCAGATTGAGATTATGGGTTCTTGCAAAGAAAACTCAGAAGTCCCACATAAGACCATGCGTTTTGAATACATCCTATCAAAGACATTTACCATCCAAAAGACTTTTCGCTGCAGATTTTCCGGTCACTGACTGGGATAAAGTGTAGTTTGTAAGCTTGTGTTCTTCGGTGTCCTCTTTGCATGCCAGATTCTTTAAAAGGAAGTCACTATAAACAGCACCCATTTAAGGGATGGGGAATACATTTGGAAATCTTCTGACCAGAAGGCTTATTTTTTATTCCATCATGATTTAACTATTTATTTCTTGGTGTGTGTACTCATGGATATTTATTTTATATTTTTGGTTATAATTTAGTGCTGTTTTACTTATTATGCCACTTAATTGGTTGTAGCTTTAGCTTTTGGGTTCTCTTTCATTAAGTCCCCATGTCCCGTAGATACCTGTGATTATTTACTTATTAATTACTACAACATGCTCCAGGATCAGGTTATATAATTGTGGCCCCTTCCTAAATATCTGCAATTTTTCTGAGGATTGTTGGTTCCCTTAATTGAAAAATGATTGTGGAAATCAAGACATTGGGGCAAGGTGTGCACATTGCTATGATGTTACGACTGTTTCTAGACTCAGTTTACAGAACAAGGGAAAAATGGGTGTGTTCTGAATATATATACATGAATAATTATTTCTATATGTAACCATCTGCATCTGTAGCAAACCAAGCAGGAATTCACCCTGATGTCTCTAACTCAGGTGTACGCCGCATGGATCGCTGGAGTCTTCTCCTTGTGCTTTTCTGTAAATAACTACTCCAACAGTCAGAAACCACATGCTAACCATCTGCTATTCCGTAAATTAGGTGTTTATCCTTAAACCCTATACATTGATTATTTAAAAATTTACTAAAAAAACAAACTTTACTAGATTTTGATTCTGAAATTTCATGAAACTTCTAGCTTTGATTATGAAATTTAGAGATTTGAAAATCATCATTTTGGGTTTTACAAACAGAAAGCTGGTTAGCATGAAATTCAAATTCTTTTCTTGGATTCTGCTCCAGCTGCCACCCTGAAACAAGGAGGGATGTACAGCCAGAGACACTTCGCTGATGCTTGTTTGCCTGGAGCTGACGTTACGGAAGTCTTAAACTGGGACATTTAATGAAAACTTTGAATTGCTGGAGGGTAAATGTAAACTTACATGAGAGTCAGATCTCTTGGCCTCCTAAGTCTTGGCGGTGCATGGCACAAGGTCATGGGATTTGCCATCCAGAATTCTGTTAGACTTCCAGAGTATGGATGCTAGAAAGAAACCCATTAAAGCCCCGGGAAGGGGAATATTCTCAAGTAAGGTGCATAGAGAAATTTCTCTATCACAAAAGCCTCATCCCTAGGGGACAGAACCTTACCAGGGCCTTATTCCAACCATGGAAGAAAATTCATTCAGAGAAAAGACGAGAACATATTTAAAATAAAAATATTATTAGAAACTTGAATGAGGAGAGAGAGTACATAACAGGAACCTGCTGGAAATCAAATCTATATTGTATGACTATAATAAAAGATAAGTAGATCAAGAAAATTAGTTATAATATCCAGAAAATTGGCTGGTTAGATAAAAATGTAATATATGTTCGTGTTAGCATTACAGTTAGCTTGGTGGAAAACATGGGTGAATTTAATGCTTGGAGATTTCACAGCTTAGTCCTTACTGTTGTTTAAGAAAAATAATAAAATTATAAACACACTTTAAAAACAATGGGAAGGCCCTTTGATAGGATAAATACTTAAATTCTCAAAATAAGTTATAGATAACTGTTCAGTAAAAAAGCAAAGAAATTAAAAACTAAGGATAAGGGACAATTTCTTACCCAAGTCTTTCATCTACATGAAAAAAAAAAAGATTTCATGCTTGACTATATAAAAAATAAATTTTTTGTGGAAACATCACCAAGACGTGAAATATTTGGGAAAAATATAGATAATAATCAAAAGGTAAAAATTCATGATAAATAAAATATTGAAAAGATGGGAAAAAGTCACCCAATAATTAAAATTACGAAGGCCATCAAAATAATTTACAGAAGAGAAAATCCAAGTGTTTTGGCTGACCTTGTATCACAGTGGTTAAGCCACTACTTCTG
Source organism: Lepus europaeus (assembly GCF_033115175.1). Taxonomy (NCBI): domain Eukaryota; kingdom Metazoa; phylum Chordata; class Mammalia; order Lagomorpha; family Leporidae; genus Lepus; species Lepus europaeus. The sequence continues at coordinate 7,760,905 of NC_084832.1, read as the reverse complement.
ATGCTAGTATCACTTATCAGAGAACCAGATTGAGTTCCAGTTGGAAATGCAACAGATAATGGCCCAAGTGCTTGGGATCCCTGGTACCCATGTGGGAGACCAGGATGTAGCTCTTCCTTCAGCCCCTTAGAATCCTGAACATTGTGGCCATTTGGGGAGGAAGCCAGAGGATGGAGACCTCTCTGTCTCTGTTTCAACCTGTCACTCTGCCTGTCAAATAAAATAATAAATCTTTTTAATGTAAATTCATTTATTTTTCATATTAATGAGATATTAATACAAACTATAGATTCAATATATTTCATAGATAAAATTCCAAGAATATTACAATAAATCTTTTAAAAGAAATAAAATATTTTACCAAGTATATAAAAACATATTCTAACCCAATTGTACCCATGTAAAGAAGTGATAGTTGAACAGTTATCTTTTTTATTACATTCATAAATTATTTTGAACTGAAGTAACAAAAAATAAACTAGATAAATACAAGGATCAGATTGTGAAAGACTGTTCTGTATTATGTTCGATGGCATTAACAGCTCTACAGCCAATATGGAGACAGGGAAGTATGTCAGGCTTAGCAGGTAGTGGAAAATGAGAATTTATAAGTTGAGCACAAAATTAGAGTTGCAAAACGTTAGAGACAATTTAAGTGGTTTGTTGATGCTAATAACCAAGCTGAGGACACAGAGGAGAGAAAACAGATTAAACAGATTTGAAGGCATGATAATGCCATCCATTCTTATTCAGTAGCTGTGGGGAGAGGTGCAGTAAAACATGCAGGTATTTCCAAGAGCAGGGATGAAGGCACAGCTCGGAGTCATCAGTATACATAGTTGGTGGTGAATGGGAGAGGCTCACTCAAGGAGAAGCTGGGCAGGTTGATGGAAAGGGATTTCCAAGCCACTCTGAATCCCACCAGAATTAAGTCCTGAGCTGAAGAAGGGGTGTGGATCATGCCCCACACCCTGAGCCCCCACCTACCATGGCTGTTAGCTAATTTTGTGTTCTTGTGTCTGAAAATTCTAAGAAATTAAGAGTGCTGCTGTTGCTCTCTATGTTCAAGACTTATTTTTCTTGACACACTGATCAAAAAAGATAAAGAAAGAAATCAATCATACTATAGACTAGAGAGTCTTTCCATATGTTTGAATGCCTACTCAAATCCACCTATTTTCTTGTCTCTGAAACCTCGATATGTATTCGCTTGTTTCCCTGGCTAGTTTAGTTTGTTTATATTTAATCTGTGATATTTAGGTTAAACTCGTTGACAGGAGCACAATGCTCTTTAGGCTGGGGAAATCTAGGAGAAAATTTCTCAGTAAAATTTTAAATAATGTGAAATGATAGTCACTCTGAAACTGCTTAAAAGTGGCCTTTTTTCACTGTTGTGTAGTAGGTAAAACCACAACCTGTAATGCTGGCATTTCATATTGAACCTGGTTCGTTTCCCAGCTACTCTACTTCCAATCCAATTCCCTATTAATGACCTTGGGAAAGCAATAGATGACCCAAGTACTTGGGTCCCTACCACTCAAGTAGGAGACCCAGAGGAAGTTCCAGGCTCCCAGTTTTTGTCAGACCCAGCCTAGCCGTTGTGCCCATCTGTAGGGTAAACCAGCAATGGAAGAACTCTCTCTCTCTCCCTCTTTCTGTAACTCTGACTTTCAAATAATAAATAAGCTCCTTTTTTGACAGTTGCCCTTGTTTTCTTGATTAACGTGCATTTAAATTTATGGAGACTATATGGAGGGTCTCTATTTCTGTAAATATAGCAGTTATCATGATCTGTGGCTCTATTTCTCACATAAAATTTTCTTAGATTTAAGATAAATTCTAAGGTAACCTTAATCAAATAACATAGCTTTGTAACAATTGACTTGCATGGTATCTTGTCTTTTATCTTTTTATAAATTGCTTCATGCATTTCCAGAACTTTTGTGCAAACATTTTAATATTAATATCCTATAATGGATTGCACTACATGATTCCTTTTGCATGTTTGAACAAATAAAATGATTCAAAGTTTACTGAGTCATATATATCAAGAAGTTATTCATATCCTTGAAAAATAGTTGATAAGAAATTCTATGATTAGAGAACACAATTACACTAAGAAGAAGACAAAATAAGAGTTGTAAATAAAGTGCCTTGGAATCCTGTGGAGAAATATATTAGCTTGGTGGAGGAAGGACGGAAGGAAGGAAGGAAGGAAGGAGGAGGGAAAGAAGGAAGGAGGGAAGGGACAAAGGGAGAAATTTCTACGCGTATCAATTATCTTGCAAATACAGTGTTTTGTCAATTTTTTAAAATAATTGTCCAAAATATCATTGAGATTATATACTACTATAAAATTAAATATTTAGTGACTAAAAATTTAAGTGAGTGAAAATGAATATCTTATTTGATTATTATGTATTTCCCTTGTCTATTTTCCTGTTGGACTATAGTATTTCTATTGTTTATTTGTTGAACTTCTTTTTTTTTTTTAATTTTTTTTTTCTTAGACAGGCAGAGTGGACAGTGAGAGAGACAGAGAGAAAGGTCTTCCTTTGCCATTGGTTCACCCTCCAATGGCCGCCGCGGCTGGCGCGCTGCGGCCAGCGCACCGCGCTGATCCGATGGCGGGAGCTAGGTGCTTCTCCTGGTCTCCCATGGGGTGCAGGGCCCAAGGACCTGGGCCATCCTCCACTGCACTCCCGGTCCACAGCAGAGAGTTGGCCTGGAAGAGGGGCAACCGGGACAGAATCCGGCGCCCTGACCAGGACTAGAACCCGGTGTGCCGGTGCTGCTAAGCGGAGGATTAGCCTGTTGAGCCACGGCGCCAGCTATTTGTTGAACTTCTATTTTAGAGTCACTAAGCTTTTAACTATAATGTGGATTAAAATATGTTATCTAAAAAGATAAATAATCCATTAAGTTAAAAAAAAAGAGTCAAGAAAATTCTTACACTACATATTAGTTTTCATCAAGCATTGGATAATAGCAGCTTATAGGCTAAGTGTTTGCTAAGCTTGAAACTGTAGAGAATCAAGAAAATGAGAAATGTCTACAGTAGACATTGAGCTTCTTGTAAGGATAGTTGCGATTCTTATTTTTTAAGAATTATTTTGAAACTCAAAGCTACACAGAGAGAGGGAGGGAGGGAGAGAGGGAGAGAGAGAGAGAGAGAGAGAGAGAGAGAGAGAATATTAATTAGTAGGGAGCTGGTTTGGAAGTGGTGCAGCCAGGTCTCAAACCAGTACTCATATGAGATGCTGTTTTTGCAGACAGAGGCATTATGTGCTATGCCACAACTCCTGCTCTCCAAATGCAAGTCTTAACATACAGTTAGCATCTGGTTTTTGGCTTGAAAATAAATAAATAAATGGAATAGAGGGGAAAGATAAAATAAACAATACTAACTCATTTTCATCAACAGGTCCCTCCTTCCTTTTCTAGTTTGCATTTATAAACCAGTAGCTACCAGGATTTGAGATTAAGTAGTAATTTTAAGTGGATCCTGGGATCATTTTATAGTTCAAGGCTGATCTGAATGTTTGCTGTCATATATATTGAGGCAAGTATTTCTGACCAACCTTCCATTTTAATGTGTAATGTTATATGCCTTAAGGTATTCAAAGCTATAGTAAAGTTTCTTACTTCTAAGAGTTTATAATCCAGTGTAAGAGATAAGACTCTAAATAAAGACAGATTCTTAAGAGACAGCAAATGCTAATGTGTTGCATGACTGCAGCAACAAATATAATACTCTATAACTCCAGAAAAGAAAGATCACTGAGCTGGAACTGAAAAAGAAAAAGAAATGTTTCCAAGGAGGTCAACTTTAATGGAAACTTAGAGGTGAAATACTAGTATTATTTTCTTGCTATTAAGAAAAGTAAAGGGGCATTGTTCAGAAGTTAAACAACTGACGTGAACATTGCATTCTTCCCTAACCACTCCATTTAGTATATTGAGAATGTTTTCTGTACTATATTATAGAATATTATTAGAAATAGTATCCATAACAGAATCAACGCTTAACCTTCTAAGGGGATTCTTTTTTTAAAAGAAATATTTATTTGAACAGCAGAGTACAGAGAAGGAAAGACAGAAGCAAAGACAGAGGTTCACTCCTCAAATGGTTGCAATGACTAGGGCTGGGCCAGGATGAAGCCAGGAACCAGGAGCATCTTCTAGGTCTCTAATGTGGGTGCAAAGGTCAAGAGACTTGGGCCGTCTTCCACTGCTTTCCCAGACACATTAGCAGGGAGCAGGATTGGAAGTGGGAGCAGCTGGGTCATGAACCAATGTGCACATGGGATGCTGGTGCTGCAAGCCATGGGTTAACTCTCTGAGCCAGTGTGCTGGCTCCTAAGGTGATAATTTTTAATAATAAAATTAGTTGTATTTAAAAATTCTAGTGCAATTATTTCTCAAGTTATTATCATTTTAGCTATTTAAAAACAGTGAATGAATATACTTTGATTCTGATGCAAACAGAGGTGAGGATTGTGTACACAGAAGGTATTAATTTTAGTTCTCTGTAAAACTACAGTTTTTAAAATAATGTCTCTCTTCATATAACACCTCACGTGGCCTCGTAGAAACATATACTAAATGATTATTCAATGACTCAGTGAATGAGCTCTTAAAATTAAAAAAAAAACATAGAGAAGATAATCTCTAATGTAAGGATAATTCTCAAACAAAACCTTCAATATAATGTTTGTATTTCACCTTTTTCAGATTTCATTTGAGAAGTGTCAAAATATTTAATACACCCAGTTTTATTATCATCTCTAACATAAGCTACTTTGCCATGAAAATTATGTCTATCTCATCGAAATCATTTGAGTGCCTATATTTTAACACAACTTTAGTTAAAATCTAGTTTTGGTGGTATTTTTTTTTAATTACAGGCAAAGGATTTTAGAATATTGCAACTGAATCTGGCTTTTCCATAAACCTTCATTATTGTCAATTGCCATTTTTTGATCACCTCAAGGACAGATGAGGATAAGCCTTCACTTTCATGTGATATGCAATTAAGTTCAATTAAAAATAAAAACTTAAATTTATATTTGTATAACATTAGAATCCATACAAATTTGATGTCCAAGTGTAGGCATATAGGCAATGTTAAGCGATCCTTTCTTGAAGATAAAAATAGCTGGTGTTGGAATAGAGTTTTCCAGGACCCTACTGGCAACTGCTTGGCTTCCCTCTGATTATATTACTCTATTAAATTTCAATGGGGATCCTGGGTCTGAAAGAAGAGGCTCAATGTTTTCATTCACGTAAGCATTGACACATGTATTCAGTATTCTATTTTTAACTTTGTCCTTCAAAAATAACATGGCCCTGAGCAATTTTTGCTGTGTGCATTCGATGTTTCTCATACTGAGGGGTCAGGAACTCTAACCATGGGGTCACTGAGGATGTCTAAAGTGGTTTAAAGAGACTGTTGATAAGGAATAAGTACGAGTAATTAGCATTACCCATTCTTGTCAAGAAACCATATGTCAAAATTATCCCTACTTCCTACTTTGACCCCTTTTACTGGAGTCACCATTTCTAGTACTGTCTTCCCATCCCAAATATTTCATTCTTCACTGGGTGTTTCTAACAGTGATTACCACCCTCATATGTACATAAGTGGACTCTTTCATTAAAACTTTCTTCTTATATTGAAAGCAAGTTTTCATTGTTTTGGAAAAAAGTTTAATGATAATTATTTAAATACTTTGTATTTATTCTTCATTTTGTATGCTATAGAATTAAAGCATCTTCAAAACATAATCTCTTTAAATACAACTTTAAATAGAATCTTAGGAATGTCTCAGATTTAGAGTTATATCACTTGGATTTCAAAGTCACAGGACTCTTTCAATTATCTTTCATTCAGATTTTATTTTCTGGCAATACATCCAGTTCTAATATGAAATGTATGTGTCTTGATACAAAATTGGTTTTGGTAATCAGTTTTCTATCAATTCCATTTCTCAATAAGGTGACACTAAATCCTCTTTAAACAAATTAGCATTTTGATTACCTGGAAAAAATCCACTTTCATTTAAAAATGAATTAAAATAATAGATAAGAATATTTTACAATTCAAACCGAGTTTAATTAACACAAAGTAAATCAAGAGGACTAAAAATAGAAAGCTAAATCAGCAGTTATGGAAGTGAATAAAATTATGCTTCAAAATTAGTTATATAAATAGTAAAATAAAAAATTATCACCAATAAAACTCAAAATTCAGAATTCTATAATGAAAATTGTATAATTATGTGACACAATTGAATAGGAATGTAAGTTCACTGATATGCCAAATACACATTTTAGTAGCAAATTCCACTTGACAAGTTAACAATAAAGTACATTTGAAATTTATATTTATATCATGAGGATATTACAATACTTAAAAGTATAAGAAAAGAAATAGCACTGGTAATTAGCTCCACATCAGCCAAAATAGTACTGAGAGAAATTTTTAACACTTCCCTTTCAAAATAAAGGTACATTTCAATATTCAAATAATTCTATTTGGCTTGACTAATATACAATACATATTTTAATGTCCAAGGCAAAAATCATAAAGTCAGAATTTCAAAACAAGTATATTTTATTGACAGCCATTAATGGACTCTCTATACAGAACATGCAATAATTAAAAATAATTTTTGGGACCCGGCCTATTTCACCAGGCATAATGATCTCCAGTTACAACCACTTTGTTGCAAAAGACAAGACGAATATTGTATGTTTTCCCTGATTTTTGGTAACTAATATACAGAGTACAAAAAATGTATTGATATGAACAAAATTGACATTTTCAGGTTTGATTATTATTAATATCCCTTGAATATACTCTAGAGGAAAAGTGGTTTTCCCACTATTTCTTGAATTCTTTATTTGCTGGCGAGTCAAACTTATGATAATAAACAAAACTGAAAGTGTGACATTATAAAACTTAAAAATAAGAAAAGAAGGAGGAGGGAGAGTGGGAGTGAGTGAGTAAAGGTAGAGTGGGAAGCACCATTATGTTCTTAAAAAACTCTATATATGAAAGACATAGAATTCATTCCTTGGGGAAGCGGCAAGATGGCAGAATAGGAAGGAAGCACACCGATAGTCTGGGAAGAGACAGTTTAATAAAAGTGGAGATACTGCAGGTTCAAGGAAGAGTTGGAAAAGAAACAGCAGAGGAAAGTCTTCCTGAACTAGTGATTCACGGTGGACCTACATGGAGGGTGTGGGAGCCACCAGCTCCAGACACCAGCAGCGGAATCAACGCACCAGCGCTAGAACGTGAGGTGAGCTGAACCTCAATAGCACTAGACACCAGTGGGAAAAGTGAAAGGAGGAGCCAAGAGGGAATGAGGCTTGAAGCCCTGTGGGGGAAAGTTCACCAGGCTAACTAGAAGAGAGAGGAAAAAAAAAAAAGTGACCAGTATGGACACAAGTTTCTCTCTCTCTGCTCACCTCTCAAAGTTGAGCAAGACAAAGATCAGGCGCCATTTTTGACATACGTAAAAGTGGCGCGACCTCATGGCTGCACCCATCCTCAGCCAAACAGAAAAACCTGATTCTGGGGGGGTGAAATAACAGGAGATTAGGACCTAGTGAATGTGTGATGCTAATAAACTGAGACTGTGAAAAAAGAGACCGTGGGTAAGAGAACTCATGGAGTTTTCGTGAGTACTCTCCAGAGACGCTACAATTGGGTAACCTTGGCAACCCAGTGGGAGACTGCAGGAGAATTTGAGCCCACACTGAGGGCAGCACAGATTTCCTGTGTGGTCCTTGGGAAAGAGCAGGCGAATGATATACCCACAGGATCCAGAGATTGGCCACTCAGCTGTGTGGAATTACGTCCCTTCTGAGTAAAAAAAAAAAAAAAAGAAAAAGAAAAAAAAGAAAAAAGAAAGAGAGAGAGATTTACCATGCCTAACCTGGCAGTGTCACCTTTCGCACACCCTTAACCCTGAGGAACCAAATAGAGCTCTCTAGCCACATCCATCTCACCATCTCAAGCCTCTAAGGCTCCATCAAAAGCAGACAGTCCACTTAATACAGTCATAGTATAACAAGAAAAAAAAAACACCACAGTGAGGGAAGAAGAATCCAAAGAATATCACCACAATGCCAAGCAACAAACACAGAAACCGAGGAAACAAGAACAAGGAAGACTTTATGACGCCCCCAAATGAACAAGACACACCAAGCCAAGATTATGAAGATGATGAGATGGAAGAAATGCAAGATACAGATTTCAAAAAAATTATGATAAGAACATTTAGAAGCTTTCAAAAACAAATGCTTGAGCTACGGAAATCCCTACTGGACAGCATAGAAAATCTCTCTCGTGAAAATGAAATCTTAAGGAGGAATCAAAATGAAATACAGAAACTAGTAGAACAGGAAAGTATGATAGTGAAGAGAAATCAAAATGAAATGAAGAACTCAATAGATCAAATGAAAAACACATTAGTTTAGAGCCTTAAAAACAGAGTCAGTGAAGCAGAAGAAAGAATATCAAACTTAGAAGACAGAGCATAGTAAAGCATACAGTGAAACCAAAGAAAAGAAGAGGAAATTAGAAATCTAAAAAATATTGTTGGGAATCTACAGGATACTATGAAAAAAACCCAACATTTGGGTTCTAGGAGTTCCTGAAGGCATGGAGAGGGAGAAAGGATTAGAAGGCCTTTTTAGTGAGATACTAGCAGAAAACTTCCCGGGTTTGGAGAAGGACAGAGACATCCTAGTACAAAAAGCTAATAGAACCCCTAGTAAACATGACCAAAAGAGATCCTCACCACGACATGTTGTAATCAAACTCACCACAGTGAAACACAAAGAAAAGATCCTAAAATGTGCAAGAGAGAAACATCAGATTACTCTCAGAAGATCTCCAATTAGACTAACAGCAGACTTCTCATCAGAAACCCTACAGGCTAGAAGGGAATGGCGAGACATAGCCCAGGTACTAAAAGAGAAAAACTGCCAGCCCAGAATATTATATCCTGCAAAGCTCTCATTTGTGAATGAAGGTGAAATAAAGACCTTTCATAGCAAAGAGAAATTGAAAGAATTTGTCGCCACTTGTCTAGCCCTGCAAAAGATGCTTAAAGATGTGTTACACACAGAAACACAGAAACATGGTCATTCATATGAAAGAAGGTAAAGGAAGGAATCCTCACAGCAAAAAATCACAGGAAGTTCAAAGCATATATTAGAAAATATCTTTGGCAAATGGCAGGGCAAAGTTACTACTTATCAATAGTTACCTTGAATGTTAATGGCATGAACTGTCCAGTTAAAAGACACAGATTGGCTGATTGGGTTAAGGAACAAAACACATCTATTTGCTGCTTACAAGAAGCATATCTTTCCAACAAAGATGCATACAGACTGAAAGTGAAAGGCTGGAAAAAGATATACCATGCCAACAGAAATGAAAAAAGAGTGGGCGTAGCCATCTTAATATCAGATGAAATAAACTTTAACACAAAAACTGTTAAGAGAGACAAAGAGGGACACTATATAATAATTAAGGGATCAATTCAACAGGAAGATATAATGATTATCAATGTATATGCACCTTATTACAGGGCACCAGTTTATTTAAGGGACTTAAATGGAGACTTAGATTCCAATACAGTAGTACTGGGGGACTTCAATACTCCACTCTCAGAAATAGACAGATCAACCAGACAGAAGATCAACAAGGAGACAGTAGATTTAAATGACACTATAGCCTAAATGAATCTAACAGATGTCTACAGAACTTTTCATCCTACACATAAAAAATTTACATTCTTATCAGAAGTACATGGAACCTACTCTAGGATTGACCACATACTAGGACATAAAGCAAGTCTCAGCAAATTCAAAAGAATTAGAATCATACCATGCAGCTTCTCAGACCATAGGGGAATGAAATTGGAAATCAGCAACTCCGGAATCGCTAGAGCAACATGGGAAGTGGGACACACAGCAGACTCATAGAATGGAAAATATCCTAAATAGCACTCTGGCCTCAGAATCAGCCCTTAAGGCATTCAGATCTGTCTGAAGAGCCCATGAGAGTATCTTAGGCATGGAAAGCCAAGACACTCTGGCAAAAACAAAACAAAACAAAACAAAACAAAAAAAACAAAAACAAACAAAAGCCCTAAATGAAAGATCTCTGCGAGTGAGATCCCAATGGAAAGAACGGGCCATCAAAGAAGGAGGTAACTTTCTCTGAAGGGAGGAGAGAACTTCCACTTTGACTATGAACCTGTCTGAATAAGATCAAAATCGACGAACTCAAAAGGCTTCCATAGCCTTGGCAACTCATGAGTAGAGCCTAGGGAGATTACTGATGCCATAAACAAGAGTGTCAAATTGTTAATCAACAAAAAAAAGTGGAGTATTGAAGTAAGTCACTGTGTACTTACTCCTCATGTAGGATCTGTCCTTAATGTGTTGTCCAATGTGAATTAATGCTATAACTAGTACTGAAAGAATATTTTACACTTTATGTTCTGTGTGGGTACAAACTGATGAAATCTTTACTTAATATATACTAAACTGATCCTCTGTATATAAGGAAAATTGAAAATGAATCTTGATGTGAATGAAATGAGAGAGGGAGTGGGAGATGGGAGGGGTGTGAGTGGGAGGGAAGTTTTGCGGGGGGAAAACCATTGTAATCCATAAACTGTACTTTGGAAATTTATATTTACTAAATAAAAGTTTAAAAAAAGAATTCATTCCTTGTATAAATAAAAAAGTAAAAAAAAAACCAAAATATTTAGGAAATTTGATCTTATGATCAAATTTTCTCTATAAATGTTCCATTTATTTACCAGTTAGAAACAATCTAACATTATTTCTTCTTTTTTTTTTTGACAAGCAGAGTGGACAGGGAGAGAGAGATAGACAGAGAGAAAGGTCTTCCTTTGCCGTTGGTTCACCCTCCAATGGCCGCTGCGGCCAGCGCACTGCGGCTGGTGCACCCCGCTGATCCAAAGCCAGGAGCCAGGTGCTTCTCCTGGTCTCCCATGTGGGTGCAGGGCCCAAGGATTTGGGCCAACCTCCACTGCACTCCCAGGCCACAGCAGAGAGCTGGACTGGAAAAGGGGCAACCGGGACAGAATCTGGCGCCCCGACCAGGACTTGAACCCAGTGTGCCGGCGCCGCAAGGCGGAGGATTAGCCTATTGAGCTGTGGCACTGGCTAACATTATTTCTTATTTAAAGTATACTTTATCTTCTCTTTATGTTCCATTTTTATCAAAAGTTTGTATACATGCGTTTTGAAATGCTGTCTTATTACAAAGACTCTTAATAGAGAGAGTAAACTGAAACCTGGATTCTGCTCCATCACCTTGCTTCCAGTGACTTTTGATAAGTCTTTCATCTTTACCTCCAGGTTGGATTCCTCCTTTTTACACTTATATGCAGCTGTAAAGCATTTTCTAAAGACGAATTCCCCCTTTCCTCTCCCAGCCTCACCATGCCCTCACACATGAAAATGTGCAGCAGTTGATACCATCATTATTCTCTGGTTGCATTACATCTGCTATTGCAGTTCAACTGTAGGCAAACTGACATTAATTATCCTTTCCACTGTATTATAGTTTGATTGTTTTTTTCTACAGAGTTTTATTTTGTGTTTTACTTAGTTTCCCCTGCATTTATGAGTAAATGAACCCATCTCATCTCAAGACAATCATGCACTCTGATATAAGATCGCTTCCATCTAGATGAGGAAATGCGTCCTGGAGACCGCTGACTTCTCACATCTGGACTGAGTGTGCTCCTCACCTTGTGAACACCTCTTAACCTGGAATATTCTTCACTGCTGTTACTGAGAAAACACCCTTGGCCATGGAATTTGCTGCCTTATTTTTCTTAAGATGCTTCTTCATTAGGTTGAAGCTCATCCTCTTTTATTTTTTATTTTTATAAATGAGAACTGATTTCATGTATTTCATATACAACTGTAAGAAGATAAGCATAAGTCCCTCTCACCCTCCCTTCCTTAATCCCCCATCCTTTCTTTTCTTCAGTTTTTACAATATTTATTATTTTTTTTTTGGACAGGCAGAGTTAGACAGTGAGAGAGGGAGACAGACAGAAAGGTCTTCCTTCCATTGTTTCACCCCTCAAATGGCCACTACAGCCTGCGTGCTGAGGCCGGCGCACTGCGCCGATCCAAAGCCAGGAGCCAGGTGCTTCCTCCTGGTCTCCCATGCGGGTGCGGGGCCCAAGGACTTGGGCCATCCTCCACTGCCTTCCAGGGCCACAGCAGAGAGCTGGACTGGAAGAGGAGCAACCGGGACAGAATCTGGTACCCCAGCTGGGACTAGAACCCGGGGTGCCAGCGCTGTAGGCAAGGATTAGTCTAGTGAGCTGTGGTGCTGGCCAGTATATAATTTCAATTTACTTTATAGTAACACTCTTAATGCACCACTACCTATAATGTTCAACAGGTAAATAGAAGAAGCTCCACTGCTCCAAAGGGTTATAGACAAGGACTAAAACAATAATGAAATCATGCAATGTCATCTTCATTCTAATACATTTTCTGCCTTCTATATTAACTACTACATATTCGAGAAAACATGTGACATTTGTCTTTTGGAGAATGGCTTATTTCACTAACCATAATGGTCTCCATTTGTATCAGTTTTCTTGCAAAAGACAGGATTTCAGTCTTTTTTTATGACTGAGTAGTGTTCTATCATGCATATATACTACATTTTCTTTATCCAGACATTATTTGATGGACATCTGGGTTGATTCCATATATTAGCTATTGTAAATTGAGCTGCAATAAATATGGGGGGTTACAAATATCTTTTTCATATTCTGACTTCATTTCCCTTAGGTAAATCCCAAGACTGGAATGTCTGAGTCACAAGGTAGATCTATTGTCAGATTTCTGGGAAGTTTCCACACTGTCTTGCATAATGGTTGTACTAGCTTAAATTCCCAACAACAGTGGATCAGGGTATATTTTCCTCCATCCATGCCAGCATTATTATACGTTGATTTTCGGATGGTAGGCACTCTAACTACATTTAGGCGAAACCTCATTGTGGCTGTTATTTGCATTTCCTTGATGAGCATTATTTCCATTCCCTGAGCAATTTTTCATTTATCTCTTGGCCATTTCTATTTCATCCTTTGAAATATGCAAATACATGAATTTTGCTCGTTTCTTAACTGGAATGTTTGTTTTGATGTTGTTGAGCTCATTGAGATCTTTATATATTCTGGATGTTAAGTGATTTTCAGATACATAGTTTACAAATATGTTCTTCCATTCTGCCAGTTCCCTCTTCACTTCATTATTTCTTAGCTGTATAAAAGTTTCTTAGTTTGATTTAATCCCACTTGTCTATTTTTCCTTTTATTGTCTGTGCTTCTGGGGTCTTGTCCAAGAACTCTTTGTCAGTGTTGATGTCTTGCAGAGTTTCCCCAATGCTTTCCTCAAGTGATTTAATGGTATCAAATTGTAGATTTGAATCCTTGATCCACTGTGAGTTGATTTTTATAGAAGGTGTAAGGTAGGGGACTTGTTTGATACTTCTGTATGCAGAGATCCAATTTTCCCAAAACCATTATTAAAGAAACTGTTCTTTCTTTGGGGAGTGATTTTAGCTCCTTTGTCAAAAAATAGTTGGTGGTAGATGTGTGGATTAATTTCTGGGGTTTCTAATGTGTTTAATTGAACCACATGTCTATTTTTGTGCTAGTAATATACTATTTTTATTGTAACTTCCCTGTAGTATATCTTGAAATCTGGTATTATGATACGCCCAGTATTGTTTTCATTGTGTAAGGTTGCTTTAGTTATTTGCACTCTCTTGTGTTTCCATATGAATTTTAGGGTCTTTTTTTTCCTAGATCTGAGAAGAATGTCCTTAGTATTTTGATAAGGATTCCATTGAATCTGTAAATTGCCTTACATAATGTGAATATTTTGATGATATTAAATCTTCCATCCATGAACACAGAAGGTTTTTTTTCCCATTTTTTTAGTGTATCTATTTTTATTTCTTTCCTTATTGTTTTGTAATTTTGATTATCGAGAACTTTCATGTCCTTGGTTAAACTTATTCCAGGGTATTTAAATTTTTTGTAGCTATTGTGAGTGAAACTGGTGCTATAAGTTCCATCTCAGCCATGGCATTATTTGTGTGTACAAATGCTATTGATTTTTGTATACTGATTTGCCAAACTCTCTTATGCGTTCCAATAGTGTCTTAGAGTAGTCTTTGGGTTCCCCTAAGTAGGATCCCATCATCTGCAAACAGAAGTCATTTGACTTCCTTTTTTCAAATGTTTAACCCTTTAAATTATCTTGCTTGCTTAATGTCTCAGGCTAAAACTTCCAGAACTATAGTGAATAGAAGTCGTGAAAGTGGACATCTTTGTCTGGTTTCAGATGTTAGGGGAAATGCTCCCAGATTTTCCTCATTTAGTATGATGCTGGTTGTGGCTTTGTCATATACTGTCTTGATTGTATTGAGATATATTCCTTCTAAACCCATTTTGCGAAGATTTTTATTATGAAAGGATGTTGTAGTTTATCAAATGTTTTCAGTGCATATATTGAAATAAAGAGTTTTTGCTCTTTAATTTGTTAATCTGTGATTATTGGTTTGCACATGCTGAACCATTCGTGCATTCCTGGGATAAATGAACTTTGGTGGATGATCTTCTTGATGTGTTGTTGGATTGGGTTAGCTGTTATCTGCTTGAGAATCTTTGCATCGGTGTTTATCAGGGATATCAGTCTATAGTTCCCTTTCTTTGTTATCTTTGCAGGTTTTATAATTAATGTGATGTTAGACTCATAGAAGAAGTTTGGGAGGATTCTCTCCTTTTCAATTATTTTGAATATTTTAAAAAGAATTGAGATGAGCTCTTCCTTAAAAGTTCAGTAGAAATCAGCAGTACAGCCATCTGGTCCTGGGCTTTTCTTTATTGGGTGGGTCTTCATTTCTGATTCAATCTCCATGTTGGCTATTGGCCTATTTAGGTTTTCTATGTCTTCATGACTCAATGCTAACAAATTTATGTGTCCATAAATCTCTTCATTTCTTCCAGATTTTTAAGTTTATTGTTATAAAGTTGTTTGTAATAATTATTTTTTTAAAAATTATTTATTTTATTTGAAAGTTGGAGTTACACACAGAGAGGAGAAACAGAGAGAGAGAGAGGTCTTCTATCTGCTAATTCACTCTCCAACTGGCAGCAATGGCCAGAGTTGTGTCGATTTTATTAAGTTGGGTTTTCTCCCTCTCTTTTTTTTTTTTGGGGGGGGGGTTATTTGGGCCAATATTGTATCAATGTTGTTTATTTTTTCTAATATGTTGGGTATTTTGGTTTCAATCCTGTATATTTCTTCTCTAATTTTTACTATTTCTTTTTTCCTACCAATTTGGGGTTTAGTTTGTTCTTGCATTGTTAGATCATTTAATTTATGTCTTTCCAGTTTAGTGATGTAGGAACTAATTGTTATAAACTTTGCTTTTAACAGTGCTTTTTATGGACCTCACAAGTTTGAAACAATGCGTTGTCATCCTCAATTGTTTCTAGGAATTTTTGATTTTTCCTTTGACCCATGCTTCATTAGGAAGCAATTTGTTCAATCTCCATTTGTTTGTGTATTTTCTACTTTCTTATGTGATTGATTTCTGGCTTCATACCTTGTGATCAGAAAAGATACAAGGCATGATTTCATTTTTTTTAAATTTTTTGAGGCTTGTATTACAGCCTAGTATATGGTCTTTTCTAGAGAATGTCCCATATGCTGATGAAAATAATATGTATCCTGTGGCTGTGGGATTAAATGTTCTGTATATATCAATTAGATCCATGTGGTCTATAATGTGGATTAGCTCTGTTGTTTCTTTGATTTTTTTTTTTTTTTTTTGCCTAGCTAATCTGTCCATTGATGAAAGTCGGTTGCTGGAGTCCCCCATTATGTTTGTATTGGAGCATAAATTTCCCTTTAAATCCGTTAACATTTATTTTAAATAACTGGGTCCTCTAGTGTTGGGTGCAAATACATTTACTATTATACCTTCTGTTGAATTGATCATTTAATCATTACATAATGAACTTCTTGGTCATCTTAAAGTAGTTATATGAGGAAATGAGAACATAAAACAAAATATTTTTGACATCTCACAGCATTGGAAATATTTTCATGCTACCAACATAATTGACTGTTTATTTAGCTGGAAATTGTTTTCTTCTTGACCTTTCAGGCATGAATTCACTGTCTTCCAGTTTCCAGAGCTAGCCATTTTGATGGCTAAGTCTCTTCTGTAAGCTGTGCTTACTTTCTGTAGAAGTTCTCTCTGAGGAGCTACTCTTTGAACAGGAGCATGCATAATAGGGAGAGGTAAGCTAGTTCTTGGTTATGAAAGAGGTGACACTATTCACTTCCAGTGCTACTGTATCTCATTAACACATACATGGTAGCTTAAAATAGCACATTTATTAATTTATCTGGGAACAGAAGTCTGAAATGAGTCTGAAAGGGTTCAAATGAAGGAATCAACAGGACTGGTTCCTTCTGGAGGTTCAGAGGAGGAGTCCATGCCTTACCTTTCTGCAATCCTTCAGTGGTGTGTGAGTACATCACCCCATTTCTGCTTCTGTAGTCACACTGCATTCCCTTCTTCTATGGTCAAGTATCCCTTATATCCTCTTTTTTCCCCAGAAACCTTTTATTTAAGGTACACAAACTTCATGTGTTTCATAAATACAGCTTTAGAAACACATGATTCTTCCCATCCTACCTGCTACCTGCCTTCCCATTGCACTCCACCCTTATTCCTCCTCCCTCTGCTATTCCCATTCTTATATCTTACTAAGGTCTATTTTCAACTAACTTTATCTACATAAGATTAATTCTATATTAATTAAAGAGTTTAACAAATAGTATAAAAAACTGTTCTTCAACAGTTGATACAAGAATTGTTCCAAATCATTGCATAACAAAGTGTCAATTTCCCTTCTATAGATTGCCTTTAAGTGATTTATTAATTACCAAAGATCAGGGAGAACATATGGCATTTGTCCTTTGGGGAGTAGCTTATTTCACTAAGTGTAATGTTTTCAAGTTGCATCCATTTACACCCTCTTAAAAACCAAATTGTTAATAATATTGTATTACAATGGAGCCATCTGGATAATCCAGAATAATCTGACTACTTAAAAATCAATGACTTTTTTTTCATCTATATTATACTCATAACTGTGTAAGGGATAATGGTTATATCAATGTTGTGAAGATTCCATTCTTGATTTCACTCCTTAAGTGTAGGCAAAATTAATTTCCTAATATGATAATCTCATTGTGATTCCTCTCTCATCCCCATTTTACAATTGCATATGAAAATGAGTAAAATTTCAATGAGGTCATTATTCGCTATTGCACTGTTATTTTGCTATAACACAATTTCTGAGGATTCACATGTGAACATCATTGTTTCGTAGTGGGGAAAAATATTCAATCTACTATAGTGGCCAATCAGGAAACACAATCAAAGCAGAGTTTTCTAATGTGTTGAGGTTGGTGTAGAAGAGTAAAACATAAGGCCAGAGCACACGAGGTCACTTGAATGGTGTGGGAATTCGCTAAAGAGTTCACGCAGAGTGAGGGTCTGTTTGTCTTTAAAATCAACAATAAAGCAATCCTCTTCCTAGAAAATGTAGGTTGGCTAGTTAGGTCCCATGTAATTTTTAAAATATTCATTATTACTAAAAATCAAAGACTTAAATGTTTTATGGAGCAAACAGAAGACTCTGTAATAGCAAAATTCAACATTTCTTGTATCCTAACGCCAGGAAGAACTCTGTGGTGAGCATTTACATGAATATTTAAATACGATTCTCACACACTCTCATTATGTCATTCCCACTCACAGAGAATGTGCTGTTTGACTCATCAGGGGTCGCATTTGAGTCTAAATTCAGAGCGTGGATTCATACTCAGTTTCTCTTCAGTGTGGACAACTAAACACATCCTGAAGGAAAACACAGGGCAAATCACTCCTCCTCGAAGTTCATTCTTTTGCCACAGGGAGGTCCCACCAATGACTGAGGGAAAAAAATCTCGGTTCTACAAATTCTGATTCAAAGAGGAAATGCAATTAAATAAAGTTTTTTTTTTTTAAGTAAAACATGATTACAATACATTAACTACCTATTTAACAATACCATCATTCTCCCTAAGCATGTGTAACCAATAAAGATCAACTGTTACTGCTAGAATGAATGAATCCTGAAATATTGAGATTTTGTTGCATGACCCCAGTCATGGTTTCCTAATTAGTGAAACTACATATTTAAATGTTGAGGCTAGAATAACTCCTGTACTTTACAATTATGAGAGGCTCTGCCAAAATACATCTTGGCTGTGAAATGTAGTTTTGTTTTATTTCCCTAGGTGCAGGTAAGAAAAAGACGAAGCCATCCTCTTTACTCTATGATTATACGCTTCCCAATAGGAAAGACATTAGGATTTAATTACTGTTCTCCAACTACTCTAAGCAAGTTAATTAATTTATGGAATTTAAAATGTTATAAATTCTGAAATAATACAAAGAGCTGTAGCTTTGGGCAAACTGAGAACATTGATGGGGTCTCTGTTAGCTCAGTTTAATTTTCTGTTTTATGATAAATTGATCCTCATTTGAGGGGCAGGGGAGTCTTGGCAGTGCTGTTCAAATGAGTTCATCTGCTTTTGGTTTGGAGCCACTTTAGTCTTTGCATTTCCAATTTGCCTTGCTATGTAGTTCTATACATAAGAGGCTGGATCATATCACTGACTGCTAACATAGTCTCCTTCATGTGTACACCCCAACAGGTGTCATAGTCTCTCATTCCAGGCATCTAAATCATGGATTATTGTCTCCCTCCCCACTCCCTCCTATTTTGAACATAGTCAGGCTGGTGCCTTTATTGCTCAATGATCATCATCTCTTCTGATGGCTTCAGTTATCACTCAACGCTAAGGCATGTTCTTAACCTATATCGCCTTTCTGTGATCCAGAGCCATGGACCAAAGCTGCTGTTGGACTTCATCACCAAGTCCCTTAGGTACTTTAAATTCAACATATTCATGACAGACGCACAAGAACATAAAACTGACTCCATCACCATACAGTTGTTTCTTCTAGGTATTTTCTTTCTCGATACATGGCACTTCCATCTACCTGGATGCCCAAGCTTTCATTATTTTCCTAGCTTCCTTATTTCTCAGAGCTGCTCAAGCTAACCTGCCCTTTGGTATGAC
The DNA here is from genome assembly GCF_033115175.1 of Lepus europaeus. NCBI lineage: Eukaryota > Metazoa > Chordata > Mammalia > Lagomorpha > Leporidae > Lepus > Lepus europaeus. The sequence goes on along the minus strand of NC_084832.1, from coordinate 7,741,597 downwards.
CTGAGAGTTTTCCAGTATTCTGTTCTTGAAGGTCTCTCCCAAGATTCTTATTTACTGTATCTGGGGGAAGCTAGTGCACTCATTTTCATAGAAACTGACCAGGTAGTTCTAGTTCCACTCAGGGTTAAAAATCAGTACCCCATCCGACCACTATGGAGCAGATCACCAGCTGCACAGATCACAGACTTCACAATCATGGCAGACACTATAACTGTCTGAGGAACCTGTGAAGCCCACCATAGATTTTGTGTCAGGTATTTGACCCTGATGATCTTATAACAACCAGCATTTGTTCCCGTGATAAAGACACACCTTTTAAATTCTTAGTCACTGAATTTGTATGTTTCTTTGATAACACCTCCCCAATGTGGGCAAATAAATTTCCTGAAAACACAAATCTGAGTACAGTCCCATTTTGTATAAGAACTTCCAGAGTTACCCAGCCCTGTGGCATGTGGTAATGTGTTATGTGGTAATATGTTACTATTTAGTAAAACTGATTGTTAAATAAGGGATGGAAATTTAGGGCAGCAATTCAGGAACCAACTTGGACACTCACATACTATATTGGAGTACCTGGGTTCAAGTCCAGACTCTACTTCCAATGCTGGTTTTCTGTGAATATTCACCCCAGAAAACAGCATGTGACAGTTTAAATTTGGGTCTTGGTACCCACAAGGGAGACCCAGATTGAATGAATACCACTAGCTTCAGCCTGGCCCACCTCTGGTTGTTCAGTCAACTAGGGAGTGGAACAGTGGATGAGAGAATTTTATGTCTCTTGGACTTTGTCTCTGTTCCTCTGCCTTTCAAAGCATAATTTTTTAAAAAAGATTAAAGAAGATGTGCCATTTTAGAAAAAGTGTGAGTGACTCCGAATTATGCATTTTCTGATAGTACTCTTTTTTTCTGTTTATAAAAAAGTCTGCATTTATATAAGCAGAACAAATATAATATATTTCATATACACAGATTTAAGAGCATACTACTCCTCATCCTATCCTCCCTCCCATCAGTGCTTCCAACCTCCCTACTCCATCATTTCTTATAATTTTTTGACATATTTGTAGCTTATTTTATAGTCACAATATTCACACTCCACCAAATAAAGAATTCAACAATAGTAAGTAGAAAAACCATGGTTCCTCAGGAGTATAGAAAGATCTACAAACATAGCCAAATAGGAAACTGTCAGTTTCACTCATATGCATTACATTTCTTGGTGTTCTATATATTAATTACCATATATCAGGAAAATACATGATATTTGTCTTTTTTTGGGACTGGCTAATTTCACTAAGCATAATCGTTTCCAGTTGCATTCATTTAGTTGTAAAAGACAGATTTTCATTATTTTTTATGGCTGAGTAGTGTCCCATAATGTATATATACCAGATATCTAATATTCAGTTGATGGACAATTGAATTTATTCCATATCTCAGCTGTCTTCAATTGAGCTGCAATAAACATGGCAGGTACAAACATGCTGATTTCATTCCTTTTTGTTAAATTCCAGGAGTTGGATGGCTGGGTCATATCTATTTTCAGATTTCTGGGGAATCTCCATTCTGTCTTCTATATGATTGTAGTACTTTACATTCCCACCAACAGTGGATTAGTATACCTTTTCCCCCACTTGCCAATATTTATTGTTTTCTGATGTTTGGATTATAGCCATTCTAATTGGAGTGAGATGTAACTTCATGGTGGTTTTTATTATCATTTCCCTGATGACTCGAGATTCTGAACAATTTTTCCAGTGTCTAATGGCTATTTGAATTTCATCTTTTGAAAATGCCAGTTTGGGGTCAGTGTTGTTGCATAACAAGCTAAGCTTCCACCTGTGGTGCTGGCATCCATATGGGCATTGGTTTGTGTTCCGGCCACTCCACTTCTGATTCAGCTCTCTCTATGGCCTGGGGAAGCAGTAGAAGATCACCAAAGGGCTTGTGCCCCTTCACCTGTGAGGGGACCCAGAAAAAGCTCCTGGCTCTCCTGGATTCAGATAGGCCCAGCTCCAGCAGTTGTGGCCATTTGGGGAATGAGTCAATGGATGGAAGACCTTTCATTCTTTTTCTGCTTCTCTCAGTCTGTAGCTCTAACTTTCAAATAAATAAATGAATCTTTTAAAAAAGCAAAAAAAAAAAAAAGCCAGTTCATGTACTTTGCCCATTTCTTAACTTGATTTTTGTATTTTGTTGTTATTAAGTTTTGCAAGCTCTATATGGATTCTGGATATTAATCCTTTATCAGTTGTATAGTTTGAAATATTTTCTCCCATTCTGTTGGTTGCCTCTTCACATTATTGATTTCCTTTGCGATGAAGAAGCTTCCTAGCTTAATGAAACTCTATTTGTCTATATTTTCTTTAATTGTCTGTACTTCTGGGATCTTTTCTAAGAAATATTGCCTATGCCAATGTCTTGCATAGTTTCCCCTATCTTTTCCTATAGTAATTTGATGGTATCAAGTCATAGGTTTAGATCATTGACCCATTTTGAGTTAATTTTTGTATAAGGTGTAAGTTGGAGGTCTTGCTTCATAGTTCTGTATGTGTAGATACAATTTTCCCAACACCGTTTTTTATAGAGACTATCCTTTCTCCAGGCAGTGATTTTTTTCTCATTTGTCAAAGATTAGTTAGTTGTAGATGCATTGATTATTTTCTGGGGTTTCAATTCTGTTTTAGTAGTTCACATGCATATTTTTGTGCCAATACCAGGCTGTTCTGATTATATCTGCTCTGTCGTATGTCTTGAAATCTGATAATGTGATGTCTCTTGCCTTGTTTTTTTAGCTTTTTTTTCCAACTTTTATTTAATAAATATAAATTTCCAAAGTACAACTTTTGGATAATAGCAACTTTTCCACCCAGAGCCTCCCTCCCACCAGCAGCCATCCCATCTCCCGCTCCCTCTCACATCCCATTCTTCATCAAGATTCATTTTAAATTATGTTTATATACCGAAGATCAACTTAGTACATACTAAGTAAAGATTTACACAAACTGCACCCACAAAAACACACAAAGCATAGAGTACTGTTTGAGTACTAGTTTTACTGTTAATTCACATAAAACAACACATTAAGAACAGAGATCCTACATGGGGAGCAGGTGCACAGTCACTCCCATTGTAGATTTAACAATTGACACTCTTACTTATGATGTCAGTAATCACCCGAGGCTTTTGTCATGAGCTGCCAAGGCTATGGAAGCCTCTTGAGTTCACCAACTCCAATCTTATTTAGACAAGGCCATAGTCAAAGTGGAAGTTCTCTCCTCCATTCAGAGAAAGGTACCTCTTTCTTTGATGGCCCGTTCTTTCTGCTGGGATCTTACTCACAGATCTGGCTTTGTTTTTGTTGCTTAATATTGATTTAGCTATTCAGGATCTTTTTTTTTTTTTTTTTTTTTTTGACAGGCAGAGTGGACAGTGAGAGAGAGACAGAGAGAAAGGTCTTCCTCTTGCCATTGGTTCACCCTCCAATGGCCGCCGCGGTAGCACGCTGCGGCCGGCGCACCGCGCTGATCTGATGGCAGCAGCCAGGTGCTTCTCCTGGTCTCCCATGGGGTGCAGGGCCCAAGGACTTGGGCCATCCTCCACTGCACTCCTTGGCCACAGCAGAGAGCTGGCCTGGAAGAGGGGCAACCGGGACAGGATCAGTGCCCCGACTGGGACTAGAACCCGGTGTGCCGGCGCTGCAAGGTGGAGGATTAGCCTAGTGAGCCGTGGCGCCGGCCTATTCAGGATCTTTTTTATTTCCATATGAATTTGTTTTCTTTTTCTGCTTCTGAGAAAAATGTCATTGGTATTTTGATTGGGATCACATTGAATCTGTAAATTGCTTTGGGTAATTGACATTTGATGAAATTAATTCTTGAAGTCCATGAGCACGATATTTTTTTTTTTCATTTTTAGGTCTTCTATTTATTTCATTAATATTTTATAAATTTTCATTTTCATTTAGAGACCTTTCACATCCATGTTTAAATTTATTCCAAGGTATTTAAGTTAGTTTGTAGACATTGTAAAAGATAATAATCTTATAAGTGCTTTCTTAGCCATGGCACTACCTGTGTATGCATAAGCTATAAATTTTGGTGTATTGATTTTATATTCTGCCACTTTACCAAACTCTCTTATCTTTTCCAGTAGACTCTTAGTGTAATATTTTGGTTTCCCTATATATAGGATTATGCCTTCTCCAAAGAGGGATTACTTGACTCTTTTCTTTCCAATTTGTATCCATTTGATTTCTTTTGCTTGCCTAATGGCTCTGGCTGAAACTTTCAGAACTATATTGAATAATGATGGGGAGAAGTGAGCGGACTTACCTGATCCTGGTTCTTAATATAAATGCTTCTAATTTTCTCCATTGAATATGTTTCTGGCTGTGGGTTTGTCATATATTATCTTGACTGTGTTAAGGAAAGTTCTTTCTATAATCAATTTGCATAAGGTTTTCATTGTGAAAGGATATTGTGTATTATCAAATGCCTTCTCTGCATCTATTAAGATAATTATATGTTTTTTGTGCTAGTTTCTTAATATGATAATTCACTCTTACTGATTTATGAATTTTGAACCATCCCTACATATCAAGAATGAATCCCACCTGTTCTGGGTGAATGATCTTTCTTATGTGTTGTTGGATTAGATTATCTCAAATTTTGTTGAGGATTTTTGTGTCTGTTAATCAGAGAAATTTTTCTATAGTTCTCTTTATTTCTTATATCTTTTCCTGGTTTTGGAATTAAAGTAATGCTGGCTTCATAGAAGGAGTTTGGGAGGATTCCCTAATACTCTGAATTAAACCCAATATCCATACCCAATAGTGTAGGTCTCTTGTATCTTGAGCATTTTCAATAAAGTGAGTGGCCAATAATAATAAAACAAAAGAGTAATGATAACAAAATCTACAAAATATGAGTTGTATATACTTCTGTATAATTTATGTAAGTAAAAAATGACTATTAAACATGAATTATTTACAAGTCAGTTATACCACCTGGATAATGTTATTCAACATCATTTGTAATAGTTTGTTTAAATATTTCAACCTGACTGACTTTTCAAACAGCTCTAAGTGATGTTGAACTAAAACTGGTCAAAAATAACTATCCAATGAGATTATGTATTTCACAGCCTAACAGCACAAGAAAGCAAACAGAACAGTGAAACATCTGTGTCTGCAAATGACAAGAATGCTCAACCCCTGGTTATGTTATATTTTGAATTTTTAGTAACTTCAGTCTTACAGCTAATATTGTTGGCATTATATAATATCCAAAAGTAAAAATATGAATGCTTCTGAATACAGAGCTTGAAAACACTTTCTGAAGAAACCAAGAGTTATAAGAACCTATACCATTTTTCATAAAATTAAGATTAAGTATAATACCTCACTCCTAGTCTCACATCTACTAAATATTGATTTAGTTTTAAATATGTCACCATTATATACTCACAACAGATTATCTTTTATCCATCTAGAAAAAACAAAGCCATAACCCAGGACATGTCAGCGTGTGACAATAGCTCAGTTTGGTATGTTTATTCCTGTGAACTTGTGAGCTGAACATACTCAGAACCAAACCAATTTTCTGAACTTCTGAGATTCACAACCACTCTATTTCCAATTCCTTTGCAGTGACATGTCTCCTCTTCTGTCAGTTCATTGTGCTGCTTGTCCTAATGTGATCTGAATTCCACTAATTTATCCAACAGCATGTGCCTAATACATGGTAGGCCAGTGAATCACTTCTTGGGATTTCGAGGTGGATTTAAGAAAGAATATATGTGTGGCCAAACCATACATGAAGATTCTTATGAGTTGTCATTGGTGAAGTTTTACCACCCAGTGGGGAAAGTCAATCTGCTGTGAAAGAATGATAAACTAAAATGAGAACTGTAAAATGAAAAGTGCAGAGAATGAGAACCATCAGTTTTCTGATTTCTATTCTTTCTTCGGTTCTGTTTTGATGTTTGGTGTACTTCTGAATGTTTCTTTGGGTTTTATATCTTCAACACTCCAGGCTTTTAATGAGCCAATAGTCCCAATTAATCTATCTTGGTCTCGCCTCTATCCATCTGAGACTTATATTTGTTCAAGCACAGTTTCAGCTGTTTTCCTTTAATGTGTTATTTTATGTGGACAAGAAATGAATATAAGTAATAACCCAACTATTTTTCTGATGAAACTATTGCTTTTTGGTGATATTAAAACCATTAAAAGCCAGGCAATGGCCAGTGAACAGTTACGTAAGCTATGACCAGGGCAGCACCAGTGTAAACTAAACAAACATCAGTTCTACATTGATTGCTCTTCCAATATTCACTTAAAAGCAAAGATAGTCTTTCTTTACTTGGAGAGAAGAGAGGGGAGTTAGATGGCATCATGGAAAACTTGTGGAGAATAAGATGAAATGAAAATAAAATTAAGTATAAAATTATTATATTACTGGTGATCAGCATGAAAATTTTCCAAAACATGTCGTTGACTCCCATGCTTCTTACTGTTCAAACTAACAATCCTATGCACTGCAGAGAAACACTCAAAAAATTGAAAAGGCAATTGCCAGAAAGGGAGAAAATAGTTTAAACTATGCAACTGATAAAGGATTAATATCTAGAATCTATAAATAGCTCATGAAACTCAAAAACAGCAAATCACACAATGCAGGTAAAAAATGAGCAAAGGACACGAACAGGAAATTTTCAGAGGATGAAATTCTAATGGCCAAAAGACACATGAAAAAAGACTCAGGATCACTAGTAATCAGGGAAATGCAAATAAAAACCACCATGAGGTTTGGCCTCACCCCAGTTAGAATAACTATAATCCAAAAATCAAAAAATAATAAATGCTGGCTGGATGTAGGGATAAAGGTTCCCTAATCCACTGTCGCTGGGAATGTAAAGTAGTACAATCATTATGGAAGATAGTATGGAGATTCCTCAGAGATCTGAAAGTAAATATATCAAATGACCTGGCCATCTCACTCCTGGGAATTTACCTAAATGAAATAAAATCAGCATGATAAAGAGTTATTTATACCCCCATGTGTATTACAACTCAATTCACAATAGCTAAGATATGCAGTCTACCCATATGTCCATCAACTGAGGGTTGTAAATAATATGTGATATGTAAACACAGGAAATACTGCAAACTGAGATATGCCAAAAAATTGGAAAATCTAGAGGAAATATATAGATTTCCAGACACATGCAATTAATCAAAATTGAGGCACAAAGACATATAAAACCTAAATAGACCAATAACCAAGATGGAGATTGAAACAGTAGTCAAAAAAAAAAAAAAAAAAAAAAAAAAAAAAAAAACAGGGCTAGATGCTTCACTGTTGAATCCTACAAAACTTTTAAAGAAGAACTAATTCCAATTCTTAAAATATTCAAAAAAATTGAAAATGAGGGAATCCTCTTAAGTTCCTTGTATAAGGTCGGTATCACCTTAATCTCAAAACCAGAAAAATATAAAATAAAGAAAGGGAAGTAGAGACCAATATCCCTGATGAAAAAAGATGTAAATCTCCTAAACAAAATACCAGCTAATTAAGACCAACAAAACATCAAGAAGAGTATTCACCAGGACCAAGTGGGATTTATACCAGGGATTCAGGGATGGTTCAACATATACCAATCGTCACCGGTCATTTGCAACAAAATGGAGGAATCTGGAAAACATCATGCTGAGTGAATTAAGTCAGTCCCAAAGGGATAAATATCATATGTTCTCCCTGATCGGTGACAACTAACCAAGCACAAAAAAGGAAACCTCTTGAAGTGAAAGGGACCCTATGAGAAACATTGACTTGATCAGCCCTTGTCCTCACTGTTGATGTACAATTTAATACTTTATCCCCTTTAGTATTTTTTCTTGTTCTAGTTAATACTATTGGTTGAATTCTGTAATTAACACACAGTTATTCTTAGGTGTTTAAATTTAACTGAAAAGTGATCCCTGTTAAATATAAGAGTGGGAATAAGAGAGGGAGGAGATGTACAATTTGGGACATGCTCAAGCTGACTTGCCCCAAATGGTGGAGTTAGAAATGTGCCAGGTGATTCCAATACAATCCCATCAAGATTGCATGTACCAATGCCATCTCACTAGTCCAAGTGATCAACTTCAGTTCACAATTGATCATACTGATAGGTCTAAGAGTCAAAGGGATCACACGAACAAGACTAGTGTCTGCTAATACTAACTGATAGAATCAAAAAGGGAGAGAAGGATCCAACATGGAAAGCTTTTCACAGGCTTCCATAGCCTTGGCAACTCATGACTAGAGCCTAGGGAGATTACTAACACCATAAACAAGAGTGTCAAATTGTTACGTCTACAACAGGAGTCACTGTGTACTTACTCCTCATGTAGGATCTGTCCAATGTGAATTAATGTTATAACTAGTACTGAAACAGTATTTTACACTTTATGATCTGTGTGGGTACAAACTGATGAAATCTTTACTTAATATATACTAAATCGATCTTCTGTATATAAAGATAATTGAAAATGAATCGATGTGAATGGAATTGGAGAGGGAGCAGGAGATGGGAGGGGTGCGAGTGGGAGGGAAGTTATGGGTGGGGGGAGCCATTGTAATCTGTAAACTGTACTTTGGAAATTTATATTTACTAAATAAAAGTTTAAAAAATTAAAGAAAAAAATCCATATAGTGATCTCAATAGATATGGTGAATGCATTTGAAAAAGCCTAACATGGTAAAAAAAAAAATTAAACAAATTGGGTGTAGAAGGAACATACCTCAACACAATCAAGGTGATATATATGACAAACCCACATCCAGCATTATGTGGAATTGGGAAAAGCTTGAAGCATTTTCAGTAAGATCCTGAACTAAACAATAATAGCTACCTTCACCACTACTATTCAATATAATTCTAGAAATTTTAACCAGAGCCATTAGACAAGAAAAAATATCAAAGGATACAAACTGGAAAGGAGGAGATCAGATTATCCCTGGTTGCATATGACTTGATCCTACACATATGGGAACAAAAGTCTCCACTAAAAGAACTGGAACTCTGGTAAGAGTTTGGCAATGTGGCAGCATACAGAATTACCACAGAAAAATGAATATCATTTGTATATGAAAACAGTACCATGGCTGAGAAAGAACTTATAAGATCAGTCCCACTCACGATACCTACAAAAAATCTTAAATACCTTGGAATAAATTTAATCACAGATGTGAAAATTCTCTCCAATAAAAAACAAAACATTGAGGAAAGAAATAAAAGACACAGAAACTGAAAAAACCTTCCATGTACATGCACTGGAAGAATTGATTTTATCAAAAATGTCCACTCCACTCAATGAAATTTACATTCAATGTGATCCCAATCTAATACCAAATGTATTCATCTCAGATCTAGAAAAAAAGGATCCTAAAATTCATATGGAAACACAAGGGGCACCAAATAGCTAAAACAACCCTAAACAATAAAAATAAGCTGGAGGCTTCACAATACCAGATTTCAAGACATAGGGCAATCAAAAACAAAACAATAAGAAATTTGTACAAAAACAGACATGTGAACCAATGGAACAGATTAGAAATCCCAGAAAATAATCCACACTTCTACCACTAACTATACTTTGACAGAGGAACTAAAATCACTCAATGGAGGAAGGACAGTCTCTTCAAAAATGATGTTGGAAAATTAGATCTCTGTGTACAGAATTATGAAACAAGACTCCCACCTTACACCTTATACAAAAGACCACTCAAAATGGATCAAGGATACAAACCTAAGACCTGAAATCATCAAATTACTAGAGGAAAAAGTAGGGGGAATATTTCAAGACATTAGTCTTTAGGCAAAGAGCACAGGCAACTAAAGTAAAAATAGACAAATAGGACTATATCAAGCTAAGAAGCTTATACACAATAAAGGAAACACTCAACAAAGTGAAGAGGCAACCAACAGAAAATTGATCAAGGGTTAATATCTGAAATATAGTAGGAGCTCCAGAAACTGAACAATATAACAATATTCTAGTACAGAAATGGGCAAGGGAGATGAACATCTCAAAGGATGAAATACAAATGACCAAAAGACAATTGAAAAAATGTCATCAGGGAAATTAAAAACCACAATGAGTTTTTATCAAACCCTAGTTAGAATGGCTGTCATCCAAAAAAAACAAAGATCTGGCAAAGATGTGGAGAAAAAGGTACATTAATATACACTTTTGATGATGGGAATGTAAACTGGAGCAATCATTATTGAAGACAGTATGGAGTGTCCTCAAAATTCTAAAAATTTTCTATCATATGACCCAGCCATCCCACTCCTGAAAATTTACTCAAAGGGAATAAAATTAGCATATGAAAGAGTTTTCTGTATCCTCATCTTAATAGCAGCCCGGTTCATAGCAGGTAAGATATGGATTCAACCCAAATGTCCATCAACTGATGACTGGATAAAGAAAATGTGGTACATATGCATAATGAAATAATAATCATAAAAAGGATGAAATTCTGTCTTTTGTGACAAAAATGATGCAGTTGGAGACCATTATGCTTAGTGACATAATCTGTCCCTAAAGAGAAAATTCATAGGTTTTCTTTCATTTCTGGTAGCTATTAAATATAAATAGCATAAAAATATAATGAGAATGAGTGAAATTGACATCTTGAGGTTTTATTATCATCTATAGCTATTGTCGATACTCCCATGGAACAGTGGTCTTTCTAGTCTCTACTTGTTGAGTTCTTTATTTAGTTGAGAATTCAGCCTGTGATAATCAAGTAAATCGAAAGTATGTGATGTGACTGCAAATATTAAAAGGAAAAAAAAATAGGAAAGAGGAGGGGAGCATCATGAGCTTAAATATAAATATATATACACACAATTCATGAAATCTCTTCTCTGTGTACAAATTAAAGATAAATAATAAAAATTCTGTAAGTATAATATTATCCCCAAACAACTACATTTTTTAAAATATTTATTTATTTAATTGGGAGGCAGAGTTATAGACATAGAGAGAGGTCTTCCATCTGCTGTTTCACTCCCCAAATGGCCACAATGGCGGGAGATGAACAGATCCACAACCAGGAGCCAGGAGCTTCTTCTGAGTCTCCAACCAAGATGCAGGGGCCCAAGTACCTGAGCCATCTTCCACTGCTCTCTCAGGCCATAAGCAGAGAGCTAGATAAGAAGAGAGACTGCCAGGCCACCAACCAGCTCCCATGTGGGATTTCAGCATGGCAGGCAGAAGTGTAACCTACTACGCCACAGTACCAGACCCAAGAACTTAATTTTTAAAAACTGATCGATTAACGCCATAGGGATCCTATAAAATATCATGTAGGATCTCTGTCTTTAATGTGCTGTACACTATTATTTAATGCTATAACTAGTACTCCAACAGTATTTTTTTTCACTTTGTGTTGCTATATGGGGACAAACTGTTGAAATCGTTACCTAATATATACTAAACTGATCTTCTGTATATAAAGAGAATTGAAAATGAATCATGATGTGATTGGAAGGGGAGTGGGAGCAGGAAAGAGGAGGGTTGTGGGTGGGAGGGAAGTTTTGGGAGGGGGAAGCCATCATAACCCATAAGCTGTACTTTGGAAATTTGTATTCATTAAATAAAAGTTTAATAAAAAAAAACATGACTATATTCTCTTTTTCTTAAAGAAACAGGCTACAGTTTAATTTCATCATTGATATCTGATGGCAGATGTGGAAGAATGCATAGAGTTATAAAAAGATTATGATAAATCTTAAATAACAGGAAACATAGGTTCATATTATTTCAACTAAATAAATTCTTGGGTAGCAATATTGGGGACAATACAAGGGAAATAAAATGGAGGGCTACACACTCAAAAGACTTGCCTGTATACATTTTGGAAGGTATTATATATACTTTTATTCTCTGAGTAAGGTAAGTAAGATGACCTAGAATTACCTTTGATTTCAAAAGCGTAAATATTTTAGTATAGTAGTGTTCCAAATACTGCATTTTGTTTATCTGAAATTTGGATTTCACTGGGCATCCTTTATTTTATTTGGCAAATCTACACAGAGGGAACCCTCAGGGCTCATGGCAGAGTACCTCTCTCAATGCTAAAGTAGTTTAGCTTCTATTGGCAGATGAGCTATGGACTCAGTGAGTTGAAAGCATGGTACATTGTGAAAGATTCTAAAATAGGAATTTAATAAACTTTGAAACTTTTCAGAGACAACATTTCATTAGAACTGAGAGAATCAAAGCAGAAGAGATGGGATTTGTGCTGGGTTTCCAAAGGAATGTAGATTTAAAAATTGATGGAAAGGTATCCCAGGCAACCAACAATCAGTAAGCATTGTATACATTCACTCAGCAAATGTCCGCTGACTGAAAGTAGTTGCAGTCCTCTATTCTTGGAATTGAGAAATCTGGTTTAAAAAAAAAAAAAACTATCCTCATAATTTAAATTCAAGAACAGGTTAGATATACCAATATTTGATAGATATATAAACCGTAGAGAGTTACACCATGCCTCATAGAAAGTTGATGAAGATGCACAATGTTGGGAGAGCAACACAATTTTAAATAGTTATGCCAGGTGAGGTGACAGCTGAGCAGACCTTTGAAGAAAATGGGAGGGAAGATATGAGTCATGCACTCTTTTAGGAGAAGCTGTCAGAGAGAAAGGCAAGTGCAGGACATGGGAGCAGCAGTGTGTGTGTGTGTGTGTGTGTGTGTGATGACCAGAACAGGAGGCTGGAGACTGAAGAGTATGGGGTGAAGTGATGGAAGAGTTTCTCAGAGTCAGCAAGTCTAATCACGTAGGTCCCTCTGGTCCACAAAAGGCCTCTGACCTTGTCTCTGATGAGGTGCAAAGGTCTTGGAGTTTTGTGAGGTGAGAAGTGGCATGATGTGACCCAACTCATAAAGGAAAACTCAGCCCCCACTGCAGAGTTTGCCTATAAGGGCAAAGGGGTGGTGGTAGGGATTGGACAACCCATGGGGAGCAATTGTGCAATTTGTGGTGATAAGTGACAGGAGTTAGGGGTGGAACCAATGGGCTCTGCTTGCAGGATTCACAGCAAAAGTGAAGCTTTCAGCATTTACTCACAGTTCAGAAGAAAAAGAAGGAAAATCTCAAATATTCAAATCATAGATCATATAATAGCAAGAGGTATTGGAAAACACAGCAGAGACAGTAAAGGGACTTAGTGAAGGACTTGAGTGAAAACAATACAAAATATATTTCTAGTAAGTAATAGCACTTTAAATGCTGTAATAAAAAATTGGACTTTATTTTCTATGTAGAAAGGGATCAAAAATATATTCAAGTAATTGAAGGTGATATATAAATCACTTTATTTTATGGATTTCAAGTTGAAACGTTTTCTTAGATCATGCAATCTGCATTAATACTATGCAAACTAGTTTGATTATTCTTCCTTAAGTGTCACCCTCATCCCCTGCCTTTCTTACTATGATCACCAAACACAGAAGAAATTGTCTCATTTTCTTTAAATTTTGGGATGGCAAGATTGCAATACCACCCTTTCTTATATTTAATTTTTAATTTATTATTTGTGTTGATGGAGTTACAATATATTTTGGTATTTAGCTCTCCACGGAATAATTTAATCATTAAATTGATGTGTCCATTGCCTCTAATATTTATTGTTTTTGTTCAATCATTTAAAAATCCTCTCTTTTAACCATTTTGAAATGTAAAGTACCTTATTATTAACTATAGTTACGATCACATTCAATGGATAACTGCATAACTGAAAATGTATACCCTTTGCGCTACATCTCCACATTCCATATATCCCCTCCACCTGCCTCTGATAACTACCATTCTGTTCTCTGCTTTTATGAGTTCAACTGTCTTAGATTCCACATCTAACTGAAACGATGTTGTTTATGTCTTTCTGTGCCTGACTTAATTCATGTTGTTGCAAATAATAGAACATCCTTCTTTTCAAAGACTGAATAGTATTCCATTGTGTATACACACCACAATTTATTCATTCATCTGTTGGTAGACACTAAAGTAAATTCCACACCTTGGTCATTTTGAATAGCGCTTTATTGAGCATGGAGACATAACATGTATTTTACAAACCGAATTTTATGCTTTTAAATACATTCCTGGAAGTGGAATTGTTGTCTTATATTGTAGATCTACTTTTGAGTTTTTTGAGGAACATCTGTATTGTTTTTCCATAATTTCTATACTAACATTCTCACCAACATCTGTACATCCTGACCAACACTTGTTTTCTTTTGACATTTTTCCGATGGTCAAAATGTCATTAATTAATATTCATATCTATTTATCCTGACTAATTTCCTACATATGCTACATCCTCTACTTTGCCATTCAATATTTTAGCTTTTATCTCTCCTTTTTGTCCACTCAACTCAGTCTTTTGTACTTAGACTATACAATAGAGTTTACTTCTGGATTGTTTCAGATTCATTTTTTGTTTCTTTTTCATTATCCTATTGACCCATGACTTCCAAAGATTTTGTGATGGTGATTGTCCACTCTTTTCATTTGCAGATTCTTTGTCTCATTTTATTCTGAACATATGGTTGCAAGGATGAAGAGCACATTCCCTGGCATTGTTCATGTCTATGTCTGACCATGTGATAATTAGGAATTAAACATGGCATCTGACTTAAATTTCTGCTATTTTATTCTTTGCTGTCTGGAAGTGATTGTGGGTAGAGAAATCACTGAACCATGATTTTTTTAGAAAAATTTGAGAAAACAAGACATCTACTTACCCTGAGTATGTTTCTACCCAAGAAGGAAGATTATTGTTTTTATTATACCTGTCAATGCCAAGGGAATGATGCTGTCTCAATGTTGCAATGCTATTTGCCACAAAAACATCCTGGAAAAATACTCTGAACAATGATGATTATTGCCTCTGTTCTATAAGGTGAGCAGAAATATGAGATACTGATGATGAGAAATTGCATCTGTTAAGAATTTTTACATGTAATTATTATATGTTTTCATTTATTAATATACATGTGTCATAATATATATTTCCATATATGTGTCCATTTTCAAAACTAATTGAGGGTCTAGTATGTGTTGGCAATAGGTTTACATTAATTTGGAATAGTAGATATTTGAAAATGATTGTTACCACTAAGGTCAATCACATTCTATGATCTCCTCCAGGGGTACTTTATCCTTCTATCGGACAGTTAAGAAACACACAGCCATGTGGCGGTAATCAGCATTAAATACCCCAGTTCTTTCTGCTGAGATGTTAGTATTGAATTTAGAGGTTAGTTTGGTAATGGACTAATAGTCAGTTACTTAGCATTCCATGGAGAATCAATTGTCAGTTTCACTAAAACTATTATACTAGGCTCTTTAGTCTCAAGCTCTGTATCTCTTCTGAAATCAAAATCAAAATGTAAGATTCCTAAGACTCAGAAAACCTTTAGGATTAAAAGCCAAATATTCAGAAGATCTAAACTAATCAAATAGTGATTTATCTGCTTATTGAGGGAAAGAGACAGAGATAGGAACAAATATCTCTAACACATTGATAAATACAAAAATATTTCAAAAATTTGAGTATTTTTGTTAAAATATGTAAGAAAATATATGAAAATGTACATACTTTCATGTGATATTTTCCTTGAATCAATTATATAAAGCAATTAGTAGAATATCATTATAATTAATATTAGAAATAAATTTTCTAAATAATCTGATAATGTAGAGTATAGATACTTACTTAATAATAATCAAACATCCAAATTATTCCTTACAACATAATGTGTTAAGTATTTTTTGTAATCTTCAAATTCTAAATTAAATTTTCAATCTAAATATAATTTTCCTATGTTTATCATAAGAAAACAAATAAACAAGTGGTTGTAAATTGAAAATATCTTCCACAAAATATTTGAACAAATATTTTTAAATATTTTCAGGGTCTACTGCTATTAGAAACCAAAGTACCACTACTACAGATAATAAATTACTAAAGTTGAAGCAAAAGCAAATGATTTTGCCACAGGCAAAATAAAACATGTCCCCAACAACAGCAAGAGTTCGACCAGGATTATTGTGCTGAAAAACCATGGGATTACATGACTTGTTTTTAATACAGTAGCAAATATTAAGCACTTACAAAATGCTTACCCTTAATAGGAACAAATTTAGCCAGAAGGCAGAATGTAATTAATTTAGTGTTATTTTATTTGTCATAATTAAATAAAAACACACACTAAATATATGATGACTTACCGTCACTTCCATGGAGTTCTTTACCAGGTAACTAATATCTCAGATTTTAAAAAAATATACATAGTGATCATGTATTTTTTAAGATTTATTTTTTATATGTTTGAAAGGCAGAGTTAGAGAGCGGGAGAAAGATTAAGAGAGAGAGAGAGAATCTTCCATCTACTGCCTCTCTCAAAATGGCCACAAAGACCAGGGCAGTGCCAAGCTGAAGCAAGGTTCCTGAAGCTTCGGCTCTCCCACGTGGATGGCGGATCCCAAACATTTGAACCATTTTTTTTTTTTTTGCTGCTTTCACAGATGCATTAGCAGGGAAATGGATCAGAAGCGGAGCAGTGGGGTCTTGAATCAGAGCCCATAAGGAATGTAGGCATCGAAGGCTGTGGTTTAACCCACTACGCCACAACACCAGCTCCTGGCCACGTATTTTTAATAGTTTGTATTATTCTGGAGGGTATGAACAATGGTAAGAAATAGTAAACAGATATCATAAATAAATCCTTTGTGAAAACCCAATCCACTTTTATAAACCCAGTATGGGCTTTCATTGGAACTGACTATACCATCATTTTCCCACTCACCTACACCTACATTTGCGTACTCTATAAAGCCAAAGAACAAACACTATCCCTTCTAAACAAACCTGTTATTTTTGCAAAATAGACTTTTATATTTCATGTTCAATTTAAATTGGAAGAAAAGAGGACAGAAGTAGAGCTTGTTACTTTCAATGCAGTATAATGTTGCTTATTAATTTTCTTGTATGTTCTTAATGTCGTTTTTGGTTTATTCCCTTAGGAAAATAACATTAAGGAAGTAATTGGCTTGACACCTAATATTCAAAGATGTCCTATTTAAGTTTTTTCATGTAAATATATTAACCAAGTTTGAACATAGAATAAAGACAAAGTATGCATATATGTGTATATTTTATGAGCAGGATAAAACATGAACATAATTTAAAATATAGGGGTGGATGTTTGGCACTGTAGTTACACGTCTACCTGGGGTACACACTGCTCTTGTTGGAGCATCTAGGAATTCCAACTTAGTCTCCATCTGTAATGACCACTTTGTGAGGCAGCAGGTAATGACCCAGGTACTTGCACTCTTGCCACCCAAAGTAAGACTCATACTGGATTCTCAGCTCCTGATTTTGGCCTGGACCAGCTCTGGCTGTTTTAGGTTTCTGGGAAGTGAACCTGTGGATGGAGAGTCACTACCAGTCTGTTTCTCTCTCTCTGTCTCTCTCTGTCTCTCTCTCTCTCTCTGTCTCTCTCTTTCTTCTTTCTTCCCTCCATTCCTCCCTCTCTCTTTCAAAAAAAAAAAGAATAAATAAATAAATATTTCTTTAAAAAGATTACAGTTTCATTTTGTGAAGTGTGGTTCTATGAATCTTTCTCTTTCTGCTAAGGAATTCACTAGGACATCCCCTGGGCTTTTTATTAGTGACTTAGCCACACTGGCTGTCTTTCTGACATAGGCTAAATGGAAAACGGTTGCACAGATGTGTTCTACTGTCTGATCCATCCTGGCTATTGCTTCCAGACTGCTAAATCAATAAGAATTGTAATTAGTAAGCAAAGAGTAATTTGGAGTATTATACTACATTTACACTAGTATTTAACTATATTAAGTTCCTACCAAAGTAAGTGTTCTGTATTAGTGGCATATCACTAAATACTGTCATCAATCTTATAAGTAATGCTTATATATTTAAGATATAATAAATAATTGATGCTTCTGGTGTTTTCTAGATGAAACATCAGTAGAATTTGTAACTGGAGAAAGTGAAGTAAGGGAGCTTAAAAACCCTACTAAAATCATGGCATGGTCAAGTAAAAGGCAGGAACCTCGACTTCCGCATTTCAGCAATGTGGAGGTGCACTGTGACTGCAGGCACAGAGACTTATCTAGGAACAACATAAGCTGGGTTTCAAATAATGTGATGACCCCTGGATGCCTAAAGACCTTTTGATTTATTTTAGATTATTTCTTTACAAAAATTTTAAATAAGATCTATCACCCTAAAAATAAATACATATTGTTGAAGCTCATATATAATTAGTATTTACTGAGATTCATTTAGTTTTTATGTGCTAGTTTGAAGATTAGAAGAAAAAATAGGTGTTTATTGTTTTTGGAAGTAAAGTGTGGCTTATTGTAAACCAATATTTGATGTAGATTCTTTTAATTCCCTTCCATTTTTTTTAAAGTAAGCTGAATACAAACATCTTTGGTTTTGCTCATGAAATCCCACACCATTAACTTTCATGCTTTGAGATTAATTGGTGCAGCATCATTACAACATTAGTCTAATCAGTATTTGAAAATGAGAATTTTCCTCTCAGTTTTTCATGCTGCCTATTAAAATTTTTGATAGATTGTATAATAATTGCTCACCAAGTAATTTAATAATTGTTTTACAGGAGACCTTAACGAGTTACTTAACCAATGATTTCACCAGTTCTACATAAATGCAAAATCTATATATTTGTTGACAATATGTGAGGCACTATTCTTCATGGATGCTCAAATGACAAGAAAGGTGGCAAATTATGTGATTCAATAAGAAACAGCCTGGAATTAATATGTAATATTTCCTATCCTGCTTTTCTGCTTGACATGTTGTTAGTCAGTCAATTCAATATACTTGTTGCTTTAGAATAATACGCAAATCCTTGTTGTTTCATTTATTTTACAAAAGAGGAAATAAAATACACACACACACACGTGCTTGTGGAGTGCAATTCAAGCTACAAAAACAGGATGAATATCAAAGTCCTTCCAATACAAAAGTAACACTTTTAGTGTATGAAAGCATAAAAATGCCATACTCATCAATATTTTCAATGGTTTATGCTAATCAATCATACTGATTTCACTAAAGAAGGAAAAATATGCTGTTTTATTCCTTCCTATTATGATTATCTGTATTCTTGCTATTCAGCTCACACTTCTCTACAGATTAACCTGAAAAAATAACTTCTGGGTCCAAGACACTATCATTTGAGAAGCCATGCCTTTGTTCATGCTTAGCAGATACATACCTGAGAAAGCACAGACTTTACATGGAGTCATTTCAATTGTCTGTGGGTTCTATTTATACAGATGTCAAAACTAATCAATTCAAAGAACAAGTATAATTATAGCTAATATTTCACATTTGGCCTAATATTTATAAAGACTAAGTATATTGAGACTACTACTTCATATTTGGTCTTTTTCAGGTGCAGATTGTGTGTTCTGGTAGCTGACAATTTTAGCTCCTTCCCAGCGATAATATAGTCATTGGCTACTAAGATCTTTTAAAAAAAAAAAACAAAAAACTTTTATTTAAGAAATATAAATTTTGAAAGTACAACTTTTGGATTATAGCAGCATTTCCCCCATAACCTCCCTCCCACCAGCAACCATCCCATCTCCCACTCCCTCTCCTATCCCATTCTTCATCAAAACTCATTTTTCAATTACCTTGTATACAGAAGATAAACTTAGTATATACTAAGTAAAGATTTCAACAGTTATATAGAAAACACAATCTTAATGATTGGCATTATGGCATAGCAGGTAAATCTGCCACCTGTGATGCTGGCATCCTGTAAGAGTCCCAAATATTGTTCAGCTGTCCACTTCCAATCCAGCTCCCTGCTGATGGCCTGGGAAATGAATTGAAAAATAATGCATGTGCTTGGGTCCCTGCATCTATGTGGTAGACCTGGATGAATCTCCTGGCCCTGGCACCAGGCCTCTATTATTGATTTTTAAAAATAAATAAAGAAATTTACTATGGTGACTATGCTCATTAAACATTGAAAGTTTATATTTTTATGGTTTTCAAAAACATACATTAACAATGAAAAGCAAAGTTGTTTGTTGAGAAAGCAAGTGGAAATAGTCTTAGGTAAAACTGATCTGAGAATTTATATTATAGGAATTATGAATATGTAATTCTAAAACTAATAATAAAATAAGGTGATCTTTTTTCAGAGTTATAATATTAGATGATAATGATACTATTTTCCTGCCTACAATAGAAAAATTATGAATGGTCTTAAAGTTAAAGCAGGGAAGACTTGTGCTGACTATACAAAGAATATTTTGATTGCCAGACTGTTAAACATTATCTTAATTTCATGTTAAATTTTTAGAGTATTTATCATTATAGAAATTAGAATTTCACACTTGCAGAAGTAATGTAACAATAATAGTAATGACAATGAAGTCTAACAGTATATAACAATTACTATGTGACAGAGTCTTCAAAGCCCTCTATTTATGTCATCTGAAAGATAACAGACTGATCCAAAAGGTCTCTCTGTTGAGATCATAGACTGCAGTTCTGAATATTCTGCAGGTTCTCACAGTTTTAATGAAAATTGGATCAACTGAATGTGACTTATAGAAAAAATACTCCAGGATGCTTTTACTTATGCATGCAGAATCAGACAAGGCAGGGAAATGCCGGACCAACTGGAATCAAGTAACCTGAAATATTTCATGTTGTTGTGGATTATAAAGACTTGAGAACTCAAACAACGTCTTTCAGATTAAGTCGTGTAATTTGCATGGTATCCTCTTCATTAGATTAGTAGAATGTTTGAAACGACCAACATTTTATGAGTACTTTCCCATAAACTCGATTTTAAGGATGAAAAGTTACTTGTTTAGAGGAATTAAAGTGTATGTAACAGCATTTTTAGAGAACTAGCATCCAGTTTCTCTATAGTTATGGTAGTGGGGACTCTGATTTCAATCAACTGATCTCCTGAAATAACATTTAAAGATATAAGTAAGATTCATGAAACTCAGCAGACTAATATGATCGAAAGCCAAATAACTCTGTCTTTTGTTCTTGTTAACTCAAGTGATAAATATCAAGTTATTCCATTTCTAGGAAACAAAGTGTTTTTATGCTTACCCTGACAATTGGAATGATGTGAAAGCTGAGAGAAAAGAGTCATTACTAATCCTGGAGAGCAGCACGTGATCATCAAAATCACTTCTTGGGTAACATATTGGTTAATAAACGGTCTTAAAAATTAAGCAGGGAACACTTGTGCTGACTATACAAAGAATATTTTGATTTCCAGACTGTTAAACATTATCTTAATTTCATGTTAAATTTTAGAATATTTATTATAGAAATTAGAATTTCACACTTGCAGAAATAATGTAACAGTAATAGTAATGACAATGATGTCTAACATTATATAACAATCACTATGTGACAGGTACTTAGTACCTCTTGACTGTGCACATTTTATATACTGAATTAGGAATAGAGAAGGAGGGAGAGAGGCATGGAAGGAAATGGGGGGAGGAGGAAGGAAGGAAGACAGAAAGGAAGGAAAACAGTTGGAAAAAAGAAATAATAGACTGAAGTGAGAATTCACTTAATGGATTTTGTAGGCATATCATAGAATGTTTCCAGCCATATGCTAAAATTTGGAAAACTCATTATGAAATAATGTCAGTGTTTTTTTTTTCCTTTTTTGGTGTGTGTGTGTGTGTGTCTTTCATTAATTCTTAACCATCTGTCTCTCACAGCAATGTGATACACACACTTGGATGATCGCCTCCGAGAAACTCAAATCACTTTTGCATGATTTTTATCAGATGGATTTCAAAATGAGATTCTTCGTGCCATCATCATCTTTTTCCTTTTGCTAAGGTCCTCCTTTTTGGAGGACATGTGATCAGGTTTCTGCATTGACTCGCTCTCAAGCCGCTCTTGGATCTTCAAGACTGCTCCCCGGCACAGCTGCTTCCTTCTGCCCCATAGTGCAAGGGCCCCTGAACTGGCGGCTTTCACTACTGCAGCTGATTAGGTCTTTGTAAGACTCAGCTCCTTAGAAAAACATTCACCTTCATCCTTGAAAAATTGTTATTTTATCACTAGAACATAATGTATTTGCATATAAGCATAGTATTTTAATTGAATAGACCTAAAATGCACCTATTTTAATAAGCAAATCCAAAATCCTAAAGTATCACTGTTGTTACTTCCTAAGAAAATATTAACTTAAAAAGGACAGAGATTATACCCACAAGTATTTTATCTAATAGTAAACATACAATCATAGAAAATAATGTGAAACCATTATCTTTGTTTAATTCTACAAACAGGAAATAAATATTTTAGAATGGTTTCACAAACAGGGAACCCACAATTCACATTTTTAATTAATTGCTAGGGATGTCCTTTGCAAACCTTTGTATGTGTATAAACAACTTGGAAATCTGGTCAAAGTAGAGGTGTGGTTTCAGGAGGTTTGAGGTGGGGACAGGAAGTCTTCCACTCTAACAAGCTCCTTTGTGTCCCACCTCAGAGATTCAGGGTTTCTTGCTCAACTCTGGCTCCTGACTCCAGTTTCTTGCCATTGCAGATGCTGGGAACTAGCAATGATCGCTCAAGTAGTTGAGATCCTTCCATACACATGGGAGACCTAGATTGTAGATAATAGATTGTATTACTGGTTTCTGGCTCCAACACATTCCAGGTAAAACTGTTTTGGCCATTTGGAGATGAACCAGCGAATGGGAGCATCTCTCTCTCTCTCTCTCTCTCTCTCTCTCTCCATCTCTCTCGATCTCTCTCTCTGTCTGTAAATTTTTTTTTAAGGGAAAGGGTTTATTGGAGAATACCCTACAGACCAGAATGAAGGGGCAGCAAAGGAAAAAGAGGAGACTGTAAGAGAGAGAGACAGAGAGGAGAGAGGAGGGAGGAGAGAGGAGAGAGGCGAGAGGAAGAGAAGCCAACAGAGCAGGGAGCAGAGCCAAGAGAGCACATATTCAGGAACAGGCCCTTTTAAAACTTTGCCTGAGGGCGGGCAGGGAATCCCATTAGGATGGGGGTGGAGCCTGGCTCAGGTAGCTGGGCTGTGCAGCCACCTGGCTAAAACTGCACCAGTTTCCTAACATTCCCCCCTTTTGTTTTTTATAAAGCAGGATTTGTATGGGGTTACATTAGTTCCAAAAGTCCAGGAGGGGTAGAGGGACAATGATCTGTCTTTAGAGCTACTTCCTGCTGGCATGGGGCGATGTCTCAGGCTGCTGTCTCCTGGGTGGGGAGCCGAGTATATTCCTGTAGCAGCATTTGGTTGACTGCCTGGTTGTTGAAGGCCTTTCGTTTGTTCCATTATAACTTGCTGTAAACACTTAGACACTGTAGTATAAAAGACAGGGTTGAGAATAGTAACCAATGATCCTAATAGTAGCATTGACCATTTCATAGAGGAGAGGAAATGGGGGGGGGGGGTGTCTCTGGATCCTTGTGGGGACAGTTTGATGGATGTGGCTTAAAGCTGGTCCCAGCCAAGACTGGGAGAAAAACCACTCAACTTTTGCAGGTAGCTGGGCTTGTCTGTAAAGAAATTCTGAACAATAATACAACACTAAGTGGGAAGAGGACCATAAGTACACACAGGTTGGGAGTAGAGCCATTGGTGGTAGAGTAGACGCTATAGTTACAAAAGAATAAGGCCCAAGTGGGCTAGATACAGAGGGCACAGTTGTTATTAGAGAACCTAAGAAAGGTGCTAAGCTACAAATAAGTTTTCTGATTGAGAGGTAAATAGAACCTGACAGAAGGGGCTTGATAATAATCAGGTGGGCTTTAAAGCATTGTAAATTATATATCTGTCTGTAAAATTTTAAAAAAATATTTCCCATAATGATAGACATAGAACTACCTGGAATCTTCAATTTCTGTTGATTCTAGTCTGTGATTGACACTGCCATATGGTTTTCCCTTGAAGGTATCTTTCCCACTGTGTGACATGACTCCCAAGAAGGTTCAGTGCTACAATGGGCCCCATCCATGTACCTACTGATTTCCAACACAAAAGACAATTAAAGGATAAGTGAGTACGAAAGTTTGCAGTACTAGTTAGACTGTTCCACAAGTGTCTATACCCACTCTGAATCTAAATATTCACTTCAGAACGCATGCAATGATTTTGATGACAACTTCAATGGTTCCTCCCAGGAACCAGTTAGGCATACTGAGTGGGTGAGGCTGGTGAGGATTCTTGTTGGGTCAAAAGGAACCTTACAGTCTTGTTTGTCTGTCAATAAACACATTCAACTGACCTTTACACTTCATAGGAGATAAATGTTTTCTTTGTTAAAAATAAAGAGAAAAACATACCTGCTACCATTTCTGAAACTTGCAGTGTGATTGACTGGTTGTTCAATTTGTATTTGCACTGCTGTCACTGTGTAGAAACTTCTTAGGAGTCATAGTCAATTGATTAAGTGAAATTATTAGTAAATACATACTATATTCTTACTTGGTAAATTTTTAACACATATACAAAGAGTTTTCTTAAATATTTCTCAATGGGTTATTGGATTTTATTTGTGTTTCTCTACTCTCTTGCTATAAATTGATGGTGGATCTTAAATGCTAGGAGTTTTTCTTTAATGTGGACCAAATGGGAGCACTAAATGGGGACAGTTGTGATGATAATAGCCACAGAACAACAGAAGAAAAACACAAAATCTTCCATTTTAAAAAGGAAGAGTTTATTTTGTTGGGAGTCATAACAGAGATATGTAATGTAGTAAAATTTATCAACAGTTAGTAATATGTAGATCCAAATTCTCATTGATGCTAATAGAAACTTACAATGTTTAAAGCATTCAGGACCCTATTATAAAGTTATGAAAAAAGGGGGTAGGGAAAAAAGTTATGAAAAAAAAAACTATTGAAAGTAATGAAAACACCCAGTGGTAGGCATATTTCTTAGTGTTCTTTCAAAAACAAAGTGAATGTGAAAAATAGAAGCAATTCTTTTTTAAATTATTCATGTTGTAAATAGGAACCTGACAAGAATTTTATTTGGGCAGAAAGAGTACCAGATCCTTCCTTTATTATTGATGCCTACTGCTGCTTATATGTAAAATTCTAACAAACATTATTAAACCTGAAGTGGTGTATTTAACTGGATTTTCAGCATACAGGGTAGCACATCTGCACATGTGTGTGCACGCAGCACACACACACACACAATGAATGACGTTGTATCTCTACTCTCTGAATCAGTAAATCCTAACAGTTAATAAAACAAGGTTGAGAAATTGCAATGCTCCCGATGATGGAATGTATGTGAGAACAATGCTATCAGGATTGGTGGTGCAAATAGAGATACTAGAGCCCTTCATTAAAGAAGGGTGGATCTTGGGGAGAAAGTAGCCATGAACCCTGTTTGCATCACTAGCAGATCAGCCATGTGCTTGTGATAAAGGGCCTGCAGCTGGGATTAATTCCCGCAGTTGCTGCAACTCACAGACGTAGGCACATAGTAAAGACGGGATAAAAGGATTCTGAAATGTGCTAGTCCCTCTGATCATTAATCTGTGTGTTTAGTCATGAAGATTTTGATATTTTACTACTGGTTTTTCATATAACTTCTCTTAATTCCTTGCAAACATAGGGAAGCATGTCAACTGAACAGAAAAGGATCACTTTATTTTTTGTGCTTAGAACAGTGCTGCCAAGTCCAGCTAGCCGCCGTTCTCCCAGGCTGCTTTGAGCAATGGTTTAGGTGGACATACAATTGCTAAGACCATTAACCATACAAATTTGCGTAAGTGACTCAGTTGTATCTATTTAGATTTTGTTCACTTTTCTTCAAATCACCTACAAATGTATTAGCGTCCCCTTTCCTCCCCCTCTTCCTTTTCCTCTTCTTCAAGTGCAGTTCATTGAGTCCGTGAGGTAGATCCTACACATTTCATAGGTGTATTAAGATATTTCACCTCCTGACCCAAGGAAGTGAAATGTTTCAATTTTGAAACATAAATATTTTGAGGCGAATAATACAAAAATATTCAAGATACAGAAATAAAATGCTATACTGAAGTTGAAAATTAATTACATAGCAAATTGGAAACTGAAGAAAAAGCAAGTGATTGAAAATCATGAAGTCTAAGCTTTGTTAATTTTGATTTCATAAAACAGCAAATGGAAAGCCCCTGTAAATCCTTTGTGGATAGTTAAACGTGGAGTTCAGAGTTACAGAAACCTTAAGGAGAATTGTTTTTGCTTTGATTCTAAGAATAAATCAGGGCAGAACAGAGTAGAAAAATGTTTTATTATTTTATTTACTTTTATTCCTCTCTTCAATATGTTCATTCTTGAAAACATTGTGTCCCAAAGTTGGTCTCTTACTGTAGCAACAAGATTGAAATGGAAAACAAATATGATTACAGTATTCAACCAAAAGTATTAAGTAGAACAAACAAACAAACAAAAATACTAAGAGGGATAATGTATTAAATTGTTCATCAACAGTCAGGGCAAGGGCTGATCAAGTCACCGTTTCTCATAGTGTCCATTTCACTTTAACAGGTTTCCTTTTTGGTGCTCAGTTAGTTGTCACCGATCAGGGAGAACATATGATATTTGTCCCTTTGGGACTGGCTTATTTAACTCCGCATAATGTTTTCCAAATTCCTAACAGGGATCACTTTTCAGTTAAATTTCAACACCTAAGAATAATTGTGTGTTAATTACAGAATTCAACCAATAGTATTAGAACAAAAAAAATACTAAAATGGATAAAGTATTACATTGTATATCAACAATCAGGACAAGAGCTGATCAGGTCACTGTTTCTCATAGTGTCCATTTCACTTCAACAGGTTTCCCCTTTGGTGCTCAGTTAGTTGTCATCAATCAGGGAAAACATATGATATTTGTCCCTTTGGGTCTGGCTTAATTCACTCAGCATGATGTTTTCCAGATTCCTCCATCTTGTTGCAAATGACCGGGTTTCATTGTTTTTTACTGCTGTATAGTATTCTATGGAGTACATGTCCCATAATTTCTTTATCCAGTCTACTGTTGATGGGCATTTGGGCCAGTTCCAGGTCTTAGCTATTGTGAATAAACAATAAACATTAATGTGCAGACAGCTTTTTTGTTTGCCAATTTAATTTCCTTTGGGTAGATTCCAAGGAGTGGGATGGCTGGGTTGTATGGTAGGGTTATATTCAGGTTTCTGAGGAATCTCCAGAATGACTTCCATAGTGGCTTAACCAGTTTGTATTTCCACCAACAGTGGGTTAGTGTCCCTTTTTCCTCACATCCTCTCCAGCATCTATTGTTGGTAGATTTCTGAATGTGAGCCATTCTAACTGGGGTGAGGTGAAACCTCATTGTGGTTTTGATTTGCATTTTCCTGATGGCTAGTGATCTTGAACATTTTTTCATGTGTCTGTTGGCCATTTCATTTCTTCTTTCGAAAAATGTCTATTGAGGTCCTTGGCCCATCTCTTAAGTGGGTTGTTTGTTCTGTTGTTGTGGATTTTCTTGATTTCTTTGTAGATTCTGGTTATCAACCCTTTATCTGTTGCATAGTTTGCAAATATTTTTTCCCATTCTGTCAGTTGCCTTTTCACTTTCCTGACTGTATCTTTTGAAGTACAGAAACTTCTCAATTTGATGCAATCCCAAATGTTAATTTTTGCTTTGACTGCCTGTGCTTCTGGGGTATTTTCCAAGAAGTCTTTGCCAGTACCTATATCTTGTAGGGTTTCTCCAAAGCTCTCTAATAACTTGATGGTGTCTGGTCATATATTTAAGTCTTTAATCCATGTTGAGTGAATTTGTGTATAAGGTGAAAGGTAGGGGTCTTGCTTCATGCTTCTGCATGTGGAAATCCAATTTTCCCAGCACCATTTATTGAATAGACTGTCCTTACTCCAGGGATTGGTTTTGGATCCCTGATCAAGTATAAGTTGGCTGTATATGTTTGAATTGATTTCTGGTGTTTCTATTCTGTTCCATTGGTCTATCCATCTATTTCTGTACCAGTACTATGCTGTTTTGATAACAATTGCCCTGTGGAATGTCCTGAAATCTGGTATTGTGATGACTCCGGCTTTGTTTTGGTTATACAAGATTGCTTTAGCTATTTGAGGTCTCCTGTGCCTCCATATGAATTTCAGCATCATTTTTTTCCAGATCTGAGAAGAATGTCTTTGGTATCTTGATTGGTATTGCATTGAATGTATAAATTGCTTTTGGGAGAATGGACATTTTGATGATATTGAGTCTTCCAATCCATGAGCATGGAAGATTTTTCCATTTTTTGGTATCTTCCTCTATTTCTTTCTTTAAGGTTTAAGTGTTAAAACTTAACTGAAAAGTGATCCCTGTTAAATATAAGAGTGGGAATAAGAGAGGGAAGAGATGTGCAGTTTGGGACATGCTCAAGCTGACTTGCCCCAAACAGTAGAGTTAGAAACATACCAGGGGATTCCAATTCAATCCCATCAAGGTGGCATGTACCAATGCCATCTCACTAGTCCAAGTGATCAATTTCTGTTCACAATTGATCATAATGAGAGGACTAAGAGCCAAAGGGTCACACAAACAAGACTAGTGGCTGCAAATACTAACAGATAGAATAAAAAAGGGAGAGAACAATCCAACATGGGATGCAGGATACACAGCAGACTCATAGAATGGCAGAGGTCCTAAACAGCACTCTGGCCTCAGAATCAGCCCTTAAGGCATGCGGATCCAGCTGAAAAGCCCATGAGAGTATTTCAGGCATGGAAAGCCAAGACACTCTGGCAAAAAGAAAAAAAAAAAATGACCTAAATGAAAGATCTCCATGAGAGAGATCCCAGTAGAAAGAACGGGCCATCAAAGAAGGAGGTACCTTTCTCTGAAGGGAGGAGAGAACTTCCACTTTGACTATGACCTTGTCTAAATATGATAAGAGTTGGTGAACTCAAAAGGCTTCCATAGCCTTGGCAACTCATGATAAGAGCCTAGGGTGATTACTGATGCCATAAACCAGAGTGTCAATTTGTTAAGTCAACAACAGGAGTCACTGTGCACTTACTCCTCATGTAGGATCTCTGTGCATAATGTGCTGTACATTGTGATTTAATGCTATAACTAGTACTTAAACAGTATTTTTCATTTTGTGTTTCTATGTGGGTGCAAACTGTTGAAATCTTTACTTAATATATGCTAAACTGATCTTCTTTATATAAAGAGAATTGAAAATGAATCTTGATGTGAACAGAAGGGGAGAGGGAGCGGGAAAGGGGAGGGTTGCGGGTGGGAGGGAAGTTATGGGGGGGGGGAAGCCATTGTAATCCATAAGCTGTACTTTGGAAATTTATATTCATTAAATAAAAGTTTAAAAAGAAAATAAATATGAAAAAAATAAGGTGGAAAAATGAAAGGGAAGAAAAATGACAATATGAGGTGAGGACAAATTTATACAGAGATCACACAGCTCTGCAATCATTGATAATCATTTAAATTGAAGACATTAAAACAATATTGAATGACTTTTTAAGATATTGCCCAATTTTTTCCAAATTATGAGGCATATTTCATAATAATCAAATGGAATTGATAAAATAATGCAGATTTTTAGAATAGATAAGTAACAAGATAATCATATGATGAATTCTACCCTCTGAAAACTTTGATTTGAATGGATAGATTTCAGAAAACTTTCTTGCTTTACTATGAAGTTAGAGGTTAGCCCTTTGGGAAAACATAAGCTAGCAAACCTGACAGGTGGAATAATTACAGGGATATTGAGAAGCCGAATTTTAAGGCCAGAGAGGAACACAATTTATGACCCTGAAAATAACGTTAAGAATGGTGGAAATATTAAAACATATTTATTTTGATTGCATTTATATGGGATATTATTTTGGAGGAAACAGGTTAGAGATTTTAAAATAATAGTAAACAAACAAATTTTTGGTGTCTATGGAGTTTAAAAATTAGTTAATGCATTATTTCTTTCATGATAGAGAGGGAGTAATTTTAAATGTGTTTATCTTTAATAAGAAAAATATTTGTAAGAGACTCCATCCATGATCAAGACCAGAACTCATGAGAAACAGGACTGGGGCCAGCATTGTGGCATAGTGGGTTAAGCTACCACTTAGGCCAACAACCCATACAGTTGTCAGTTTGAGCCTTAGCTGCTCCACTTTTAATCCAGCTCCCAGTTAATGCACCGAGGAAAGCAGCCAAAGATGGCTCAAGAGCTTGGGTCCTAACTACTCATGTGGGAGACCCAAAAGAAGCTCCTGGAGCCAGGCTTTAGCCTGGATGATCCTTGTCCACTGCATCCATTTTGGGGACTAACCAGCAGCTGGAAAATGTATCTCATTGTCTTTCCCTTTCTCTCTGTAGCTCTGCCTTTCAAATAAATAATTAAATCTTTAAAAGGAGAGAGGGAGAGGCCAGCACTGTGGTATGGTCTGTTAAGCTGCTGCCTGCAGCCCTGGCATCCCATATGGGTGCCAGTCCAAGTCCTGGCTTCTCCACTTCTAATCCTGCTCCCTGCTAGTGCATTTGGGAAGGAAGGGGAAGATGGGCTAAGCTCCTATCTCCTGGTTTCAGGTCAGCCCAGCTCCAACCATTGCGGCCATCTGGGGATTCAATCAGTCGAAGGAATATCTCTTTCCTGTCACTCCTGCCCTTTCTCTCTCTCTCTCTCTCTCTCTCTCTCTCTCTCTCTCTCTCTCTCTTTCTGTAACTCTGTCAGATAAAATAAATAAATCTTTAAAGAGAGAGAGAGGGAGGGGAAGAGAGAGAGAGAGAGGATTGGGTGCAAAATTTAAGATGTATCCAAAATCTCTCAGTAAACAAGTAATATTTCAGTAAATATTTAATAAAACCCAAATTCATGCAAAATATTCATGTATAGACTATCACAACTTAAATAGAGAAGTATTATTATATTATTTCTGCATGGCTCTCATTTTCTTAAATATGACCTTTAAACATAGAGCTCAGTTGATTTTTTATGTTTGTATGCTTGTTTTTTGTTTTTATTTTTTATTTTTAATGGAAGAGCAAGTGAGATACTGTTTTATGAATGATTTGAAGTCAATTAGTCTAAAATACTTATATTTAAGCCTGCACCATGGCTCAATAGGCTAATCCTCCGCCTTGCGGTGCCGGCACACCGGGTTCTAGTCCCGATAGGGGCGCCGGATTCTGTCCCGGTTGCCTCTCTTCCAGGCCAGCTCTCTGCTGTGGCCCGGGAGTGCAGTGGAGGATGGCCCAAGTGCTTGGGCCCTGCACCCCATGGGAGACCAGGAGAAGCACCTGGCTCCTGCCTTTGAATCACCGTGGTGCACTGGCTGCAGCACGCAGGCCACAGAGGCCGTTGGGGGGTGAACCAACGGAAAAAGGAGGACCTTTCTCTCTGTCTCTCTTTCTCACTGTCCACTCTGCCTGCCAAAAAAAAAAAATACTTATATTTGAATTTTAAGAGCACAGAAAACATCAAGTTGTAGAAAACAGAAATACAAGAGGATTTATTATCGGTATGATGATGTTGTTATAGTGTTAATTTTTAATAGTCATGTAACTAATTTGTAAATGAAATATAAGGAAAATAAAATTATTCTATTTTTATAATTCTCAAAATTTCATACATAGTGTTTTGGGGTATATGAAATAACCTTATTAAGTAGAGGAGTAGGGGATATCATTGGGTTTTGTTGAAAAACAGATTGATCATTGATTGTAGATGTTGGAATAAAATCAGATATAAAGTTAACTAAAATTAAAACTAAGGATTTAAATTGAGTATTCAAAGATGGTTTTCATATCCTAAAAGGGTCAAATGTTATGTAAGACAGATGGTGGCCACTTTCTCTTTGTAATGGTCAATGGATTAATACCAGGTTTCCCCTACTTAAACAGAGATCAGTAAAATAATTTCCAGCTTAGACTAATAAAACTTCATTAAAACATACAACAGCCTCAAAGGAAATAAAACAACTTTGTGAGAGATCAGATCAATATCAGTAAAACATCCTTATCTTCATACCATTCTTAAAGAACTGTTGGGTCTTTTGATCCTTGCTTGAATAAATTCTTAAATCAAATTTTGGGCTGACCAAAAGTGTTGTCTAGGTTTTTGCTCCCCCAAATGTGGTCCCGGTCAGCAGAATTACCCTTGCCTATGAGCACGAACTAGAGACTCTCAGGCCTCCTACTAATCCTAATAAGTAGGAATCTGCACTGAGCATGAGTTTCTTGTGAATATTCTGTGAGGGATTCTTTGGTTGTCCTCTGGTTGAACCAAACTACACTCAATCAGTGCTGTATTAAATGCATCCCAAAAACTCGTTAATACTGTGGTGCATAACATAGAGATGCACACATACATGCACAAATATTCATGTGGATTTATGTTAGAGTCATCCATACGACTATTTTTTCATAATGGATACCTAAACTATATCAGTAATATGATCCCAGTAATACGTGACATAAACGTGTAATTTTTATCATCAAAGAAAATTGCATTTAATACTAGAGACTACTAAAGTGATTATTCTTCACATTTTACTTAGTGAAATGGATTGTTAATACTTTTTTCATATTTATTATGCCAACTGGTAAGGGAAAACATCAGATATGTAAGACGAAAAGGAAATCCACTCACAGCAAATATAAGGAAAGAACATTGGAGAAAAGTTTTTTCTACTGCCCTCCCCATAGATTTGATTAAAATTGGATCTATGAAATGTTGGAGATGTG
Organism: Lepus europaeus; assembly: GCF_033115175.1. NCBI lineage: Eukaryota > Metazoa > Chordata > Mammalia > Lagomorpha > Leporidae > Lepus > Lepus europaeus. Next base: position 7,708,750 of record NC_084832.1, on the reverse strand, counting down.
ACAAGTAACTGCTGTTGCTGTGAGTGTTATTAATCCAATATTGGAACAATGCAAATATTTGCCCATCCACAAGAGTTCATTTTAATTGAAAAAGACCATAATGAGGTAGAAGTTGTTCTATTCAATGGAGAGAGAAACAAAGACCAAAATTAATAGAGAATTGTGATGATAATAGTACTGAAAATATCACTCACTGGGAAACTGTGTTTCCTTTCAATTGTTAGTAAAACTGGAATAATTGTCAAATTTCTTCCCTAAAATGTTTATATTTCATGTTAATCACTGAACTATCGGAATATTTGCATTATGATGGACTGTGCATTTTTCTAATTTTCTGTAAATGATTAATCCGAACACACACAATACCATTTGCCACTTTCATATGGATGATTTGAGAGTCAAATACAGCATCGGTGAAGTCGTTGACTAGATGATTAAAGGAAATCTAATCTATCAAGCACTTTCAGTTGACAAGATAAATCTGCAATTAAATATAAGTTCCACCACCAGATGAAGGGTGTTATTTCAGCGATTCAAAGGCAATTATTGATTTCCTTTTGATGCTAAGCACCACAGTGCCTACTGACACTAAACAATCAGGCAGGCTTTACTTTTAAGGACAATTCCTCACTCTCTTTATCAGCATGTTCTATGCCTCTTGTACTATCATTTTTGCTGTTAATATTTTAGTTAATATACTGAAGATATAAATTCAATAACCTATAATTGATGACAAGATGAAGGAATAAAGGAGGATACTTAATTAATAGGAATAGAGATTCTTTAAACTGAATATAGGGGACTCAGTGAGATAGAGAGAGTTCTACAATGTGCTTTCCAATGTGTGCATTAGAATTTTTCTTGTTGGTTTACATTGAATTGTTCTGATTGGATGCTTTGCTACCTTGGTGTTTAACTGGAGTATGTAATGGATACTCTACTAACACAAGCAAAATTTGTTTTTATAGGAATGTCTCCTTTGTTGTTTGGGCTTGCAAAAAACATGGCAAAATAACTTTTTTCAGAAGCAAATCTTCATATGTATCTTTTTCTACTTAGTGATTTTCAGACAATACAGAAAATGCTTTCTTTTACGGAAGGTAACACATACTATGGGCAGGCCCTGTGACACAGTGGATTAAAGCCTCCGCCTGCTGTGCCGGCACCCAATTTGGTCACTGGTTCGTGCCCCGTCTGCCCTTCTTGAGATCTAGCTTTCTACTAATGACCTGGGAAAGCAGTGGAAAACAGACCATGTGGATTTGAGGATTTCGTTTATATGACCTGCACCCACTTGGGAGACTCAAAAGAAGCTCCTAGCTCCTGGCTTCTGCTTAGCCCAGCCTAGCTGTTATGGCAACCTGAGAAGTGAACCAGCAGATGGAAGATCTCTCTCTCTCTCTCTCTTTGTCACCTCTCTCTCTATAACTCAGCCTTTCGAATAAAAAATAAATATTTTTTAAAAATACAAATAAAAGATGGAGAGCTGTCAGATAATTGTTCTCAGCGTTAATTTTCATGATGCATTAGTCTAGCTCTTGCTTTCCTAAAGGCAACTTGGGATTAGGTATTTAAATTCTGTATTTTCCCAAAAAAAAATCTCATGTACATTGTACCATGACAGAAGATGCAGATTTGTATTCTTGTTATTATTGAATGGGAAACCATGTGACTTCTTTTCTAGAAACATGCTTGGAAAAGAAGCATTTAAGAATTGACTAGGGGCTGGCACTGGGGCACAGCAGGTTAAAGCCCTCTCCTGCAGTGCCTACATCCTATTTGGGAGCTGGTTCAAGTCCCAGCTGTTCTACATCTGTCCAGTTCCCTGCTAATGTGCCTGGGAAAGCAGTAAGAAAATGGCCCAACTCTCTTGGACCCTGCACCCATGTGGGAGACCCAGATGAAGTTCCTGGCTCCTGGTTCGGATCCAGCTCTGGCCACTGCAGCCATTTGGGGAGTGAATTAGAATGGAAGACCTCTCTCTGCCTCTGTCTTTGCCCCTCTGTAACTCTGCATTTCACATAAATAAAATAAATCTTTAAAAAAATTGACTAAGATTGAATAAGTGAGTATGACTATCTTTTAAAATATTTTATTTATTTATTTTAGAGGTAGAGATACAGAGAGAGGAAGAGATAGAGAGAAAGGTCTTCCATCCACCGGGTCACTCCCCAGATGATTGCAATGGTCAGAATTGGGCAGATTCAAAGCCAAGAACAAGGAGCCTCTTGGGGATCTTCCATGGGGACAATCTTCCACTCCTTCCCCAGTATATTAGCAGAGAGTTTGGATCGGTAGAGGGGCAGCCAGGTCATGAACAGGCACTCAAATAGGATGCCAGCCCAGCAGGCGGAGTCTTAGCCTACTAAGCCACATAGCCGGATTCCTATTTTTAGAAAGTAGAGTAGCACTCTGCGGCATTTAAATAGACATCTGTTAAATTAAGAAATATTACGTGACATTGAATTAAGTAATAAGGTCATATAAATGAAATCCTCAAATCGTGTTGAAATCACCTATACTTATCTGATAATTTTTCCAATTCACTTCACTGTGGTAAAATCAGAGAAGATAACTATTTCCTTCCCTTCCCCCTCTTTAATATCATTCTTTCTTTCCTTACTTTTTCCTTTATTTTTTTACAAAAAAACCCCATAATTTCAATTTAATCTAGAATCACAGCATTAATGCATGAATAACCATAATATTCAACAAGTAAGAAGTAGAAAGACCACAGTTACACTGGAGTATAAACAAGGGCTCAAAACAGCAAATCACAAGTTGTCCACTTCATTCTTCTACATTTTTGTATCCTATATTAACTAGCACATATTTATGTGGATTTTGTTAATTACCCTTGCATGAATGTAACTAAAGATGTATATATGTATGTATGTAAACATTGCCCAATATTTATATGATTCAAATAAACATATTTAAGAACAAATTTAGGCTGGCACCACTGCTCAATAGGCTAATCCTCTGCCTGCGGCGCCGGCACACTGGGTTCTAGTACCGGTCGGGGTGCAGGATTCTGTCCCAGTTGCTCCTCTTCCAGTCCAGCTCTCTGCTGCGGCCTGGGAGTGCAGTGGAGGATGGCATAGGAGACCAGGAGAAGCACCTGGCTCCTGGCTTCAGATCAGTGTGGAGCGCCGACCGCAGCAGGCTGGCCACAGCGGCCATTGGAGGGTGAGCCAACGGCAAAAGGAAGACCTTTCTCTCTGTCTCTCTCTCACTGTCCACTCTGCCTGTCAAAAAAGAAAAAAAAAATATCAATTTATTCTAATTTAAAACAATGATAAGAAGTTTCTTTAGGACTTTTTTTTTTTAGAGATGTATTTATTTATTTGAAAGTCAGAGAGAGAGAGTGACAGAGAGAGAGAATGATCTTCCAGCATTTGGTTCACTCCCCAAATGAACACAATGGCCAGAGCTAGGCCTATCTGAAGCTTCTTCTAGCTCTCCCACATGGGTTCAGGGGCCCAAGCACCTAGGCCATTATCTGCTGCTTTCCCAGGCACATAAGCAGGGAGGTGGATGGGAAATGGAGCAGCCAGGACTTGAACTTGCACCCATATTGGATGCCAGCACCACAGGCAGCAGCTTTTCCCACTATGCCACAGTTACATGTCAATTGCATAACTTTCTTCCTTAAGTCTACATTTCTGCTATATATTTTAAACATATTGAACAGGAAAATGAACTCATGCAACCTGTGTAGAAATCACAGTCTGGGGCAGGGACTGAGAACTTCTCCTCCCTACTTGAAGGAGTCTTAAGCTTGCCCAGTAGTCAGTCATTTGCTCAGCAGGGGGAATGGAATGTGACACACACACAATAATGAGGTTGACAATACGTTTTATAGGATTGGAGCTTGGACTGATAATTATAAAATTTTTGGAAATGCTACCCTGTTTTACAGAAGAATTTCATTCACCAGACTGCCTTCTCATTTTAATGTTTAACTTCTCTTAGACTGGGCAGATTACCAGGTCACAATTCTATGACAATGGAGTGAATTTTGTAACCAACTGGGGAGTAGTTCATTCTTGGTTGATCCCATAAAGGATGGTTCTCCATTTATGGTTAAAATAGAGGATGATAAATTATTTAGATTTAATAGTTATGGGTTTAAAGTGCACAATTTGCTATATATTTTTTTTAAAACATTTAAATCACTTCTTCTGGTTCCACTTAAATCTTTTCCCAAAGGGAAAGAAATTCAGTAAGAACTGGAAATGGACATTGGCCCTGGATAGATGCTTCTGTTTGAAAGGATGTTAGCATTATGCCAGACTCTGCTAACCTGGGTGGTCATTTTTAATGTGGACGTTTTTCTAAGGAAGTAGACTGAAACCACTAAACATATTTGCCCCATGAGCTAAACCACAATAAAACAGAGGTCTCCTGTACATAGCTTTCTTCACCCCTTTGAATACTGCTCATGCTTATGTTATTTCCATAAGAAACAAGTGCCCTTTGGAACATTTGTGTTTGAAGTTGGCAAGGAGTTGTGTGGGAGTGTGAATGCTTGTGCATCTAAAATGCAATTGCATGCATGCATCCAATTAAATGATGAAGTGACCATTTCTTCTTGACAGTTAAGTATCCTCTGAGAATTGGAACATGGTAGACTGCTGGATCCCAGCTGCAAGATTGAGTGCCAAGTGTGATGTATGAATTGTGAGAAATTTGAAGTCATATCAATGAGTAAGAATTGGATTCCAAAAACAATCATGTTTCTCTGAAAATCTACATCAAACAAATTTTAAATTTTTATGGCTTTCTTCCAAAAAAATTATTCATCCTCACTTCAGAAATTACCTAATCTTCTTTTTTTTCTTTATTGATGTTAGTCTCTATCCCCCACTAAAAATGAAGGAACTTTGGATCAGTTAGATCAGGGAACTTATAGGTTACAGAGAGAGAATTGAGCCCGGTAAGGTACCAGTGATAACAATCAGAAATTAGCAACCACACTAGACCCTTGATTTGATGTTGTACCCTTGCTGTACCACTTATGCTAAACTGCCTGCAAGGTGTGGGAAGTTCTCACCACCACAACCCCGTTGTTTTGTTCAGTTTGTAGGACAGTGTGACTTTCTTAAATATAGCAACCTGTTTAAATAACCAAAACTGTAGTATTTCTGCACAAGCCTGAGAAGTAAATGGGAGATTTCGAACATCTTCTAGGCATCTATTGCTTCAGGTCACTTGTCAGCTATGTCTCGTCTTTTTGTTCATTCTCTCTGTGTGTGCATGTATGTATGTGTGTGAGAGAAAGACTAAAAGTATATTACCTTGCAGTTCTCAAAACACGAGAGATACATTTCAGTTTGATATATTCCCCAAAATGTATGTATTGTCTTGGGTATAAAAGCTATAACACATGAGTTCCAGGTAAATGTCATTTAAGCTATTCTGTGAAATTGAAAAACTGCTATCTTAGCTGCCTTATTGTCTTAAATAGAAATAAACTGGTTATGTTCCCAGATGGCACACGGAGGGGAAATTGCTCTGAAGCTGTGCTGGGATGAGCAGGAATAGAGAGATGTTTTGTTTGTAGGTTTAGTTACACAAACTGGCACAACTCTGGGGACTTGTGCTTCAGCACTAGTGACTTTAAAATACAGATGTAAACCTAATTCCATATATACGTAACAGAAGATTTGTGCATTGCCTTTTTTAGAATTAAAATTGATACTTACATACCATTGACTAAAGATAAATATTAAAAAAAAACTCTAAAAAGTAATTTTACTCAATAGTCTATGTTCTACACAGCATGTAGAACTATGGAGTTCTACAAACTCAGTGTACATATATGTACATAAACTCACATAATGGTAAGACTTAGACCTATTCTAAAACTAAGGTTTAAAATAAGTATTGAAGAAAACTTCAATAAGATGGAAAGTAAGATGAATTTTAAAATAACTATATGTTTTACAAAACAGCAAATCAGAGAAATTCTTGGACTGGTTTATTTAGTCATTACCAAAGCAGCATTTTCTTGCTTGGTTTTCACCTACTATAGAATAGTAGACAACGTGCATCCATTCGTGGTATCAATAACAATGCTGTGACTGGTGATTCTGCATGGAGAATAACAGCGAAGAACCAGATCAATTCCAGGTCAATAGAAAGTGACTCTGTTGGTAGTGGACACATTTCTCTCTCAGAAGGTTAAAGCTGCCGGGGGCAAAGACGATTCAATTATTGCCAACGAGGGCAGGTTGACCTGGTCTCTCTTGCATCAGAGTCACAGCTCCCAGATCTCTGCACTGTGTTGCTTCTTGACCTTTTCTAAAGGCAGCAAAGCGAAATGATTTTAAGTCACTATAAAACAAACACTGGAAATTGGCTTAGAGTTCTTACCATTCACAGGAGCACATATAGCAATTATTATACTATCGCATGAACTTTGCAACACCCACTTTTTCCCTCTTCTGTAATTAATTCATAAACATCAAAACAAGAAGCAATAAGAAATGACTGCTCATCCCATCCACCACACCCCACTATGTCCAATATCAAACTGGTTACAACTGGAATACAGTGATCCAGGAAGAAAAATGTTAGAGAAGGGAAATGCAATAGTCATAATGGTTGCAGTTACTGAAAATAACACGACTGCTCTCTAAATTAAGTGCACAATTGGCAAACCACGTTTATACTCTTATACAAGGAATTTGTTTCTGTTGATTGAATTAGGATGAGACTTTGAAGCGACTTGCCAGTCACCCTGATAGAGAAGCAGATGCTTCTTCAAATAGAGGCATCAGTAATTAATAATAAACCAGAATATTCTAGACAAGTGTTCTGTCATCAAAAGAACAGTGCGTGAAAACAAGCTCAGATAGAAGGATCTGTTCAGGTCTTAAACTGACGATTTTATGTGTATAAGATGAGAGAAGATTCTTACTGTTTTATTCTTTATGGCTAGTAGCATTGCACTTTAATGAATACTGTCAATCTACATACATTAACAGAAGACTTTTTAAAAATCCTGTCAATACTAATTAGTCTTAAATAACTCAGCTCTACTGAGAAGATAAGCTCACTAACCTTTGTAGTTGAGTCGCAAATCCTCCCCGTCCCCTGTCCTTTTTTTTTTGCCTTCGTTCAGATCAAAGTAAGAATCTCTAATAAACATCTTACTGCCCATTTTCAAGTCATTTTGACAAACTGTCATTAGGAAATAAACCTCAAAACAGTTATGAGAAATAGGAAAAAGTGTCTTTTCTCTAGAAAGGAATTCACTTCATAGAGACAATGTGCTTGCACATATTGACTTAGTTATTAGGCCAAGCCCTGTGACCAAGTGTGGTTGCAGCTACTGATGTAACTCCATTAAGATTGCAGGACTGATTTATCCCTTAGCAATAATGAACATCCATGGACATTGAGTCAATATTTTGAAGAAGATTAGAGGATAAAATGCAAGCATTTCATTTTCAAGATTGCATCAATTCTGAGCCATGATTCAAAAACTATCCCAGAATAAGTAGAGCTGAAATCCAAAGTAATGTTGGTACAGTTGAGATGAAGAAATTAATTGGATGTCGTTAAAGAATGCTGTGTGCATTTAAACAGAATGCAATGAAAATATACATGTTGTAAGATTTTAAATGAGTACTTATTGCATTTAAAATCTGAAATCCAATATAAGCATATATTTTTATTACTTTTCAAAATGCATTTCTGCATTCCTATTTCTGAGAGATAAGAAATTGATTAGCAGTTATTTTGATTAAATTATGAAATCACTTGTATGGTGATATAGTTAGATTATTTTTCTTTTCAGAAATAGGTTCATTTTCCTTTACATGAAAAATAACCCTTTTTCTTAGAATTATAGTGTAGTTTTCTAATATTTGTATGATTAGGTACCATAAGATCAGAAAGCTTATTTTAAAAATATCTTCTTGGATAATGCAATTCAAACAAACCCTCCCCTCTCGATCTCTATCTCTCTCACACACACATGCATACACAAAACACATTCATACATATTCAAGTAATACACATGCCTACTTACAGTGTTCATTAGGTTTGACTTCTCATTTTTACTGTGAAATGCATCATTGAATCAATAGGACCCTTTGTTTAAGCTACTTTTTCCCTCTTTTTTGTCTAATTTTCGCTAATTTTTGTGAGGCATCATCAAGATGCAGTTTGTTTTATATTATTTGATTGCTAGAGTAGGTTCCAAGATGGCCAAGTAGGGAGGGAGCTTACTGCTCTAGCCCAGGAGAGGATAGTTAAAAAAAAAAAAAATGAAGATAGTGTAGTCTCAGGGAAGAGTTAGGAAGAAAACAGCAGGGGAAACTATAGAAATTATAGGGACATGGTGGACCTATGTGGAGGGTGTGGGTACCCATGGCTCAGGACTCCAACAGCCAAGAGACTACGCACCAGTGCTGGAAAGCGAGGTGAGAACAGACTGCAACAGCCCAAGCCACTGACAAAAAAGTGGCAGGAAGAGCCTAGAGGGAATCCAGCTTGGAGCCCATGGGAGAAAGTGTACCAGCCAAACTAGAGGAGAAAAAAAAAAAAAAAGATTGGATGGACATGTTTCTCTCTCCCTAATCATTTTACAATGGCTTACTGTAACTAGCCAATAGAGTGGGAACCATTTTTGACATACATAATAGCTTCACCAGCTCGTGCTTATACCCGGAAACCGGCCAAGCAGAGACTCCTGACTTTGGTAGAGAGATCTAACAGGGGTGTAGGAACTTGTGACTGTGTGAAGATCCTGAACCAGGACTGTGAAAAAAACCTGAGGGTGTTTGGAATAATTCATGGGGTGGTTGAGATTTTGAGCAGTCTCAGTGGTAGATTCCACAAGCTCAGGGACTCCTGGTTACTTGGTGAGAGACATCGCTGGGTAACTGGAACTTACACTGAGGATTGCATAGATCCTTTGTGTGATCCTTGGGATGGAGTGGACAAATATTATATCCACTGGAGCTAGCACTCAAGCACTGGTTTCCATTGAGGAGAGGTGTTCAGTGGAGTAGATTATACTGTTCTGCTGATTAAAAAAGAGAGAGAGAGAGAGATTTTCCATGCCAAACTTGATTGTGTCACTTAGGCATGCCCTTAACCCTGGAGAACTGAACAGAGCTCTCTGACTACACCCACTACATGCTTCTAGAGGTTCACTGAAATCAGACACTCCACTTATCCACAGAGTCATAGCATAACAATAAAAGCCACCACAGCAAAAGAAGAAGAAGGAGAATAAGAAGAAGAAGAAGAGGAAGAGGAGGAGGAGGAGAAAGCAGAAGAAACCAATGGGTATCTCCACAAATGCTGAACAACACATGCACCAATTCAAGAAACAAGAATAAGGAAGGCAACATGACACTTAAATACTAAATTGTAAAGATGAGGAGATACAAAAAAATGCAAGAAATGAAATCTACAAACAGATCAAGAAACACGACAACAAAACTAACAACCCACTTAAGAGATGGGCCAAGGACCTCAATAGACATTTTTCAAAAGAGGAAACCCAAATGGCCAACAGACACATGAAAAAATGTTCAGGATCACTAGCCATCATAAAAATGCAAATCAAAACCACAATGAGGTTTCACCTTACCCCGGTTAAAATGGCTTTCATACAGAAATCAGCAGACAACAGATGCTGGTGAGGATGTGGGAAAAAAGGCACACTAACCCACTGTTGGTGGGAATGAAACTGATAAAGCCACTATGGAAAACAGTTTGGAGATTCCTCAGAAACCTGAATATAGACATATCACAATGACCCAGCCATCCCACTCCTTGGAATTTATCCAAGGGAAATTATATTGGCTAATAAAATAGCTATCTGCACCTCAATGTTTATTGTAGCTCAATTCACAAAATCTAAGACATGGAATCATCCTAAATGCCTTTCAATGGAAGACTGCATAAAGAAATTATGGGATATGAGTTCTATGGGATACTGCACAGCGTTAAAAAAATAAAATCTGGTTATTTTCAACAAAATGGAGGAATCTGGGAAACATCAGGCTGAGTGAAATAAGCCAGTCTCAATGAGACAAATATCATATGTTCTCCCTGATCTGTGACGACTAACTGAACACCTAGAAGGAAATCTGTAGAAGTGAAACTGACACTATGAGAAGCAATGACTTGATCAGCCTTTTTCCTGATTGTCAAGGAACAGCTTACTATTTTATTCTTTTTAGTATTTTCCTTTTCTACTTAATACCATTGGTTGAATACTTTACTTAACACAGAATTATTCTTAGGTGTATAAATTAATTGAAAATCGATTCCTGTAAAAAATAAGAGTGGGAAAAAGAGAGGGAGGAAATGTACAGTTCAACACATGATTCCTCAGACTTACCCCTAAGGGTAAAGCTAAAAACTTGCCAAATCCCATTAAGTTGGCAGAAACCAATGCCAGCTTACTAGTTAAAGTAATCAGTTTAAGTTCATAACTCATCATAAAGATAGGATTAAGTGTCAAAGGGATCACATAAATGATATCAAGTGTCTGCTAATAATAATTAATAGAATTAAAAAGGAGAGAATGATCCAACATGGGAAGCAGGACACAAAACAGACTCAGAATGACAAATGCTGTAAACAGCACTCTGGCCTCAGAACCAGCCCTTAAGGCATTCAGATCTGGCTAAAATACCCATGGGAGCATTTCAGGAATGGAAAGCCAAGACATTCTAGCAAAAAATGATCTACATGGAAGATCTCTGTGAGTGAGATCCCAGAGGAAAGAACAGGCCATCAAAAAAGGAGGTACCTTTCTCTGAAGGGAGAAGAGAACTTCCACATTTCTTATGGCCCTGTCTAAATATTGATGGAGTTTGTGGACTCAAGAGCCTTTCATAACCTTGATGTCTCATGACAAGATCCTCGGGTGATAACTAATGTCATAAATAAGAGTATCTATTGTTAAATCAACAACAGGAGTCACTGTACACGTGCTCCCCATGTAGGACTTCTGTACTTGATATGTTGTACTTTGAGAATTAATGGTAAAACTAGTCTTCAAACAGTACTTTATACTTTGTGTGTCTATGTACATGCAAACTATTGAAATCTCCACTTAATGTTGAATTGATCTTCTTTATATAAAGATAATTAAAATGAATTTTAATGAAGAATGGGATGGGGGAGGGAGTAGAATGTAAAATATAACTAGGGGTGGGAGGGTGGGAATAGGGGTAAGAATTGCTATATTCCAAAAGCTGCATCTATGAAATTTATATTTAGTAAAGAAAGCCTTCTAAAAATAATAAAAAATGAAAAAAAGCAAATATATATTATCTGATTGCTCATTAGATAAAAGTGAATGTCGAAGTAAACATGTATATTGTGTTCTGTTAAATAAAAATAGGTTTACAAGCACGTATTTCTAGCTATGAATGTAATGTTTCATTCAGAGAAAAGAGAACTCTTCTTTAGGAAGGGTCAATATGAAATAATCAGCCAAGAAGTAGGTCAGATTATTCAGTGTGAGGAAAAAGCAAAATCTTCAGTGCAGTCATACCAGAAATAGTCATGTCATGAAGAATGATTGGGATAATTGTGATAGCTCTAGGGAGAGGTTCTGGATTCATATTGGTCTCTAAATGCTATATTAAGGGAATTGAACTCATACTCAGAAATTGATGCCCAACACCAGGGGCCTGTTGATAATGACATGACATATCTATAGGCTTAATATTGTGATGCAGACGGTTATATCACCATGTGTGATGCTGGCATCCCATATGAGTGCCAATTGGAATCCCTACTGCTCCACTTCCAAAATAGCTCCCTGCTAATGTGCCTGGGGAAGCAATAGAAGATGGCCCATGTACTTGGGCCTCTGATACCCATGTAGGAAAACTTGAAGAATTTCCAGGATCGTGGCTTACCCTGGTCCAGCTTTGGCTGTTGTGGTCATTTGGTTAGTAAATCATAGAGTGAAAGATCTCTTTCATTTTCTCTCTGTCTCTATCTGCTTCTCTCTCTAAATCTATAACTGTCTTTCAAGTAAATAAATCTTAACAAAAATTACATATTCATATTTTTTCATTGCACAATAAATGTGTCAGCCATGTGACTATAGCACAGAAGCATTGGTAGCCCAGAAAATCATTAAGGTTAAAAAAATAGTGCAGACAATAGCTGAGGAAACCACAATATTTTCTTAGCTTTAGGAAGACTTTAGAATGTAGATTGGAGAAATCAGACTCAGAACATATATCTTTCAAACAGGTTATGGTAATAAATTTAAATTGGGAAATGAGAGAGTAGGTGGGTAGTGAGAATCTAAAAAGAAGATGTGCGATGACTATCAGAAGTATTGGGGGATGCAAGGAAGATGGAGTAGGCGATGAAATATTCCTGCTAGTGTGGCAGCCAGTGAGGATACAGAGGATGACTGGCCCTCAGGAGAACTGTAGGTATTAGTAATGAAGGGTGTCAGGCATCAGGGTGCAGAGAGGAACGAATGCTGTGGGAGTAGCTATTATCCTAAGGCAATGGAATAAAGTGGGTGAGTGGCCCTCATCTTCAAGCCCACAGAAAGGAAGAGGAATGTATCAAAAGTCAGAAGAGTGTTAGAAAGGAAACCCAAGAGAATCATGCTATGGAATCCAAGAGAGAAAGTCTAGTGTACAACTGTTTTCGGTTGCCAGATATAAAGGTGAAAATAAACATTGGCTACTTTTTTCTGGTCATGGATGACTTTAGGAAGATAAATTCCAGTAGATTAGAGGTTGTGGACCAAAACTGACCCTCAGAACACTAGACAGCATTAGAAGACAATTTTGATTCTCACATTCTGGATGAAGAAGAAAAACCTTCTATGATCTAGTGGTTGGCATTCAGGGATGTGACTAACCAATGAAAAATCCAGCTCCTTACAGTCCTAAATGTCAATTCTGGAAAGAATGTGAAACTACATTGAGGAAATAGGATTAGATTAGATCTTAAGGAGATGGAGAGAGAATTTGAACAGGCAGCCCAAATAGAGACTTCTCTATGAAGAGTAAAAATATCAACTCAATAGCTGGAAGCAATTTTATATTTAGGAACCAACTATGTATATAGAAAATCAGAATAATATAACAGAATGTGGAAAGTACATTGTATGCAGAATGAAGCAGAATATTGCCAATAAAATATTTTAGTTAAATCTTGCTGTCATGTAGACTCTAGTTGAGTAGGACAAGAAAATATTTTACACCATAATAATGAAACTTGGAGATCTATGAGATTTGGATTGTAAATAAAAGCTAGGTATGGGAGTTTTCCAAAGTGTTTAAAATACTGCCCATATCCCACATGGAAGTGCTTAGCTTTAGTCTTGGCCGGCCTCACTTCTGAATCTCGTGTCTGAGTAAGGCACACCTAGAGAGGCAGCAGGTGGTGGCACAAGTAGTTGGGTCCCGGCTATCCATATGGAATATCCACATTGAGTTTCCAGCTCCTGGTTATAGCTTGTTATGGAAATTTGGAGAATGAACCAGTAGATGGAAAACCTCTCTCTCTCTCTATCTCTCTCTATCTATCTATCTCTATCTCTATCTCTCTCTCCCTCTCCATCCACAAAAATTAATAAATAACTTTAAAAAAAGAGAAATATTAAAAATTTGACAAAGTGAAAAGATTCCATATATTTTTATATCCTGTCCCATCCCTGAACACATTTGATAAATAATAAATGTGTTGTTTACTCAAAAGCTATGGTGCATCAGATCAGCTGGAGATCTTGTTAAAGTTTCAGATGCTGAGTCTCTTGGTCTAGCTTGGTTTAGGTTCTTTATTTCCAGGAACTCCACCCAAGGTTGATGTTTCTGGATCAACCAAGGATCATTTTTAGAGTAGCAAGTATTTAACCCTTTTAAAGGGCATGCTTATACTACTTGTAATCAGTAACTTGAACAAACTTAACCTTAGGAAGTTTTGTCAGGGAATTACTTTTAAACAAGATCGTTTTTTAACAAGATCATTTATTCTATTGTCTAGCTTCACTTTTATTTGATATTTTTATTTCAATTGGGTCAAGATGCATTTTCTGGGATAAGATAATTCTGATTATTTTCATCTCAATGAAAATACAATGGCAGGATAAGAAGAGGCAAATATTGTTTTTTCATGTACTTGATTTCCTCCCAAATGCAGATCCAATCAATATTCAGATACACTGGAAGTGTTTTCTTTCCTCATCCTCAAAGTGAACAATTAAAAAAAAATATATATTTATTTGAATGTTTTTGAGGGGGAAAGAGAGAATGAGTGATTCACTCCAAAAGTCAACAATGATGAAAACTGGGCCAAGCCCCAGTTAGGAGCCAGGAACCAGGAACCAGAAACTCAATCCAGGTCTCCCACATGAGTAACAGGGACTCAAGGACTTGGTTCATCATCTGTTACTTGCTAGTATCCTCAGTGGTAGGAAATTGAAATCAGGATCCAGAGTCAGGTAGCTAACCCAGATATGTTAGGATAGGGTGTAGGCATTTTAACCGCGTCTGAACCATTAGACTAAACACTAAGCCGAAGTAATTTCTTTTAATCATCTGAACATCCTTCTCTAAAAGCAGTCATCATGCCCTGGATTGCCTGGTCTGCAACTTGTGAAAAAGAGGATGTGAATATAATTCCTTTTTAACTCATCACAACCAATATAAAATCCTTTATCTGCTTTCTTCCTGCTCATTTATAATGTTGAGAAAAAGCCTGTAGCAACCTCTAATTTTAAGACATGTTTATTAATGCATGCCTCTGTATCTCAAGAGAGAGGTAAATGACAGTCTCTTTTTAAATAAAGCAATTCTCATGGTCTCTTATTACCTGCAGATGCCACAAAAAATAGGAAAAAAAGTTCATGAATGTGCTGGAATTTTGGGCCTATTTGAAAACATGACTTTTTAACTCTACAAGCTCTTACTCTCTAGCACATATCCCCATGTAGACAACGCTTTCTTTCAGAAATCAGTATAAATACATAAGTCATTATTTGCATACAGAATTTAGAATACAAAGCGATCACTAAAACTTTATCAGGAAAGGAAATGGAATGACTTCCATGTATTTTGAAATTGACTAGTTTTAAATCAGATTTATCTGAAATAAATGTCTGATTCAATTTGCTTTGTTACTTTTTTTCCCCAGAAACATTTTATTAAGGGAATGCAAATTTCATAAATGCAACTTCAGGAACTTAGTGATTCTCCCCACCCTACACACCGTCCCAGCCACATTCCCAACCCTTTTCTTCCTACCTCACTGATTCCCATTCTTATTTTTCACTAAGATCTATTTTCAATTAACTTTATTTTTTTAACTTTTATTTAATGAATATAAATTTCCAAAGTACAGCTTACGGATTACAATGGCTTCCCCCCTCCCATAACTTCCCTCCTACCTACAACCCTCCCCTTTCCTGCTCCCTCTCCCCTTCCATTCACATCAAGATTCATTTTCAATTCTCTTTATATACAGAAGATCAGTTTAGTATATATTAAGTAAAGATTTCAACAGTTTGCCCCCACATAGCAACACAAAGTGAAAATATACTGTTGGGGTGCTAGTTATAGCATTAAATAACAGTGTACAGCATATTAAAGACAGAGATCTTACATGATATTTTTAAAAAATTAATTAATTCTCTATGCCATTTCCAATTTAACACCAGGTTTTTTTTTTTCATTTCCAATTATCTTTATATACTGAAGATCAATTCTGTATATAATTAGTTAAGATATCATCGGTTTGCACCCACACTGTCTCTCTCTCACTGTCTGACTCTGCCTGTCAAAAAAAAAAAGTCTCTTCATTCCCTTTGCTTATTTCTTAACTGGGATGTTTGTTTTGTTGTTGTTATTGAGTTTTTTTTTTAATCTTTTTATATTCTGGAAATTAACCCTTTATCAGTTGTATAATTTGCAAATAATTTCTCCCATTGTTTTGGTTACCTCTTCACTCTCCTGAGTGTTTCTTTTGCAGTACAGAAGCTTCTAAGGTTATGTCACCCATTTGTTAATTTTGGCTTTGATTTCCTGTGCTTCTGGGTTCTTTCCCAAGAAATCTTTGCCTATGCCAATATCTTGGGGGGTTTCTCCAATGTTCTCTAATAATTTGGTGGTATTCTTTCATAGATTTAGGTCTTTGATCCATTTTGAATGGAGTTTTATGTAAGGTGTAAGAAAGGGGTCTTGCTTCAAATTTATGCATATGGATATCTAGTTTTCCCAGTACCATTTGTTGAAGAGACTGTCACTGTTCCAGGGACTGATTTTAGCTCTTTTTTCAATAATAAGTTGGTTGTAGAATCGTGATTTGATTTCTATTCTGTTTCATTGTTCTATCCATCTGTTTTTGTACCAATAGTAGGCTCTTTTGATTATAAATGCCCTGTAGTATGTCTTGAAATCTGGTATTGTGTTGTCTCCAGCTTTGTTTTTGTTGTGTAAAATTTCTTTATTTTTCTGGGGTCTCCTGTGTTTCCATATGAATTTAAACATAAATTTTAATATATCTGAGAAGAATGTCTTTAGTATTTTCATTGGTATCACATAGAATCTGTAAGTTGCTTTTGGTAGTATGGAGATTTTGATGATATTGATTCTTCCACTCAATGAACACAAAAGTTTTCTTCTATTTCTTTCTTTAATGTTTTGTAAATTCCAATATAGAGATCTTTGGCACCCATGGTTAAATTTGTTTCAAGTATGTGATTTTTTGGAGTTATTGCGATTGGGATTGATGTTAGAAATTCTTTCTTAGCCATGGCATTTTCTGTCTATGCAAAGGATATTGATTTCTGCATACTGATTGTATATCCTTCCACTTTACCAAATACTTCTATGAGTTCCAATACTCTCTTAGTGGAGTCTTTTGTATTCCACATACATAGAATCATGTCATCTGCAAATGGGGATAGTTTGCCTTCACCTTCCCAATTTATATCCCTTTGATTTCTTTTTCTTGCCTAATGGGTCTGGCTAAAACTTCCAGGAATATATTGAATAACTATGGTGAAAGTGGGCATCCTTGTCTGGTTCCAGATCTCAGTGGGGATGCTTCCAACTTTTCCCCATTCATGCTGGCCATGCATTTCTCATTCATTACTTTGATTGTCTTCATGGCTCAATTTAGGTAGGTTGTATATGTTTAGGAATCTATCCATTTTTTCTAGGTTTCCCAGTTTGTTGGCATACAGCTCTTTGTAGTAATTTCTGATGATTCTTTTATTTCTGAGATATTTGTTGTTATATTTCCTTTTTCATGTTTAATTTTACTTATATGGGTCTTCCCTCTCTTGTTTTTCTTGGTTAGTTAGGCCAATGGTGTGTCAATTTTGTTTATTTTTTTTTTGAAGAACCAGCTTCTCATTCTACTGATCTTTTATATATATATATATATATATATATATATATATATATATATATATAGTTTCAATTTTGTTTATTTCTTCTCTAGTTTTAATTATTTCTTTTCTCTTCTTTGTTCTGGGTTTGGTTTACTGTTGTTTTTCTAGGTCCTTGAGATTCATTGATAGATCATTTTTGGTGACTTTTCAATTTCTTGTAAGCACCAATTGCTATAAACTTTCCTCTTCACACTGCTTATGCTGTATTCCATACGTTTTGGTATGTTGTCTTCATTCATTTCATATGTTGCCTTCATTTGTTATCTTCAATTGATTGCCATGTTCATTTGTTTCCAGAATTTTTTTTTTCCATTTTGAGTCCTTTGATGAGCCACTGTTCATTCAGGAGCATGTTTCTCAATCTCCATGTGTTTCTATTATGTTCTAGAGATTCTTGAATTGTTGATTTCCAGCTTCATTCCCTTGTGGTCAGAGAAGATGCATGGTATAATTTTGATTTTTTTTTAATTTGCTGAGACTTGCTTTATGCCTAACATGTGTTCTATCGTAGAGAACATTCCATGCACTTGTAGAAGAAAGTGAATTCTGCAATTGTACGATGAAATGTTCTGTAGATATCCATTAAGTCCATTTAGTCTACAGTGTCAATTAACTCATTTCAATTCCTTTGTTATATTCTGTCTGGTTGATCTATCCATTGCTGAAAGTGCTGCAGTGTTAAAGTCCCCCATTACTATTGTACTGTGCTCTATGTCTCCCTGTAGATCCATTAGCATTTCTCTTAATTAGCATGGTGTCCTCTAATTAGGTGCATATATGTTTTTAATAGCCACATCTTCCTGTTGAATTGATCCCTTAATCATTACATAATGCCCTTCTTTGTTTCTCTTAACAGTTGTTGTGTTACAGTTGATTTTGTCTGATATTGGGACAGCTCTTTTTTGGTCTCTGTTAGCATGGAACACTCTCACTTTCAGTCTGCCTGTATATTTGTTGGTGAGACATATTTCTCATAGGCAGCAAATAGATGAGTTTTGTTTTTTAATCCATTCAGCCAGTCTGTGTCTTTTCAATGGAGAGTTGAATCCATTTACATTCAAGGTGACTGTTGATAAGTAAGGACTTGGCTCTGCCATTTCCCCATAAATACTCCTCTAGTTTATTTTGGATTTCCTTTGTACTTTTACTGGGAGATTTTCTGCCTTTACCTTCTTTGATAGTGCTGACCAAGTTTCTGTGTCTCTGTATGTAGCACATCCTTAAACTTATTTTGTAAGGCCGCAGAGTGGTGGCAAACTCTTTCGATTTCTTTTGTTTCTTAATAATATTTTTCACATACTAGTCATGCCTTAATTTGTTTTCATCCTCGTGCTTCTTTTTTTTTTATATTTATTTGAGAGAGAGAGAGAGAGGAATCTTCCCTCAGCTGGCTTACTCCCCAGATGGTAGCAAAAACCAGGATTAGGTCAGACTGAAGCCAGGAGCTAGGAGATTCATCCAGGTTGGGGCCAAGCACTTGAGCCATCTCCCACTGCTTTCTCAGGCACATTAGCAGAGAACTGGGTTAGAAACTGAGCAATTGGGATTTGAACTAGCACCCATATGGGATGCCTGCATTTTATTCCACAATATCAGTCCTTTATCTTTCTTCAAATTCAACCCTAGTCTTTTAAAATAATTCACGATTCAGGCCCCTCATTTTAGCTGTCTCTACATTAACTTATATCTCTAATTTAACTCCAAATGTTCTCTGATACTTGACAATAAATTTTTATTTATTTATTTGAAAGTCAGAGTTACACAGAGAGAGGAGAGGCAGAGAGAAAGAGAGAGGTCTTCCATCCGATGGTTCACTTCCCAATTGGCCACAACTGCCGGAGCTGCACCAATCTGAAGCCAGGAGCCAGGAGCTTCCTCTGGGTCTCCCATACAGGTGCAGGGGCCCAAGGGCTTGGGCCATCTTGCACTGCCTTCCTAGGACATAGCAGAGAGCTGGATTGGAAGTGGAGCTGCCAGGTCTCAAACTGGCACCCTTATGGGATGCTGATGCCTCAGGCCAGGACGTTAACCCTCTGTGCCACAGAACTGGCCCCGGCAATAAATTTTTGGAAAAAAAACATATTCATGTAGTCTACTTCACAATTTCTTGTCTACTTTATTCAATTCTTTTCTAACTCTTAGTAAAATAGCAATCAAAAATATTCAAGCCTACATGAATTTTCAGAGTAGCTGACTGAAATGCAGCTATACCCTGTCCAATAGTATTAGATGATTTTAGGAAAAAGAAAATGTTTACAAGGTAAAAATCATTTCAGTGTCAAACTAAGACCTGTATAAAATGAGAGAGCTAGTGATTTGTTTAGAAGTAGAGAGACCTAGGCCGGCGCCGTGGCTCAACAGGCTAATCCTCCGCCTTGCGGCGCCAGCACACCAGGTTCTAGTCCCAGTTGGGGCACCGGATTCTATCCCGGTTGCCCCTGTTCCAGGCCAGCTCTCTGCTATGGCCCGGGAAGGCAGTGGAGGATGGCCCAAGTGCTTGGGCCCTGAACCCACATGGGTGACCAGGAGGAAACACCTGGCTCCTGGCTTCGGATCAGTGTGATGCGCCGGCCGTAGCGCACTGGCCGCAGTGGCCATTGGAGGGTGAACCAACGGCAAAAAGGAAGACCTTTCTCTCTGTCTCTCTCTCTCTCTCACTATCCACTCTGCCTGTCAAAAAAAAAAAAAAAAAAGTTGAGAGACCATCGCTTGTATAGAAACAGAAGTGCAAAGTCCAGAGGTGAACTGAGGTTTGGAAGATGGCAAATAGGTTGATGTTTCTAGAAGATGGAGTTGTCAAAGCAGAAGGGCTCAGAAAGTGAGTCTTTGTGGAATAAATGGGTAGGGGTTGACCCCTTTTCTGCCCACCACATAGAGCCTTGGTTAACATCCTTATAAAAATGTATGGTTAACAAGGAAAAGCAAAACAAATTCATCTGATTATAATTTTGTGTGATATACAGCCTTCATATTGAAGACTCAAAGACCCAAGTTGTATGATGCATTTCTATGCTTAGATTCCAGGGAGTGGGAACAGCTCTGTAGAAATATGATTGCATCAAATGGGAGAGATAATGATAGCTGACTGAGCATAGGGAGGCCCATCAAGGCCTGTCCAGATCCTTCTAGGCCTCTCTGTGCAGCACCGCTTCTCTCCAGGGTGGGGCAAGATTTTTTTTCTGGAATGGAAGACTGTTCTTTCACAGAAAGATAGGGGAAAGTTAGGATAATATTATTATGTCATTCAGTTGTCTCTGAGAAAAGGAGAATTTGGTTTTTGTGAGCCTCTGGGAGAACGAGGAGTACTAGTTAGTATGGTTTGCTTCAGCAGAAGAAAGGGTAGGAGAAGTCAGAGAGAAACATTGCTCTGGAGGTCTTCTCTATAGGGTAATGTTCTCTGAACTCCAAAATCATCCAAGAACAGAGTGTAAGGAGATAATGGTACATGTCTGATTCTGAACATCCTCTGACATATAACTTAAGCATTTATGAAATACAGAATATAGGTCAGTGGTAGAATTCATCATCTTAAAGGAATGGAGGAGGATTGGGCATTTAACCTTGGATCATAGAACAGATAATGCTACGAGCACATCAGCATCACAATGCTTGGAAGCACTGTGTTCTCATCCTCACCTTCTAGCCAATGGAAGTGTAAAACTTACAGGTGGCGGATGTAACACCAAATGAATCACACCTGTGGTATCCATCCTATCAGCTCCACTATTGCTACTATGGACTGGCCTGGAGGGCAGGGAAACAGAAAAGACCATATATGCTCTAATTTTAAGATCGTAAGTCTATGTCTGAGTATCACACAGAAAAGCTTTGGAAAAATACATGTTTCATGTTCTCTCTCTCTCTCTCTCTCTCTCTATGCTTCCATCCCTCCCCTCCCTCCCTCCCTTCATCCTTTTCTTTTTTGTTTGCTTAACATCCTTGAGCCTGTGTGGGTGAAGAAGGAGAAAGTAGAGCAGGAACTGGGACATGGCCAAGCCTGGGCCAACAGTATCTGCTTCCAGGTCCAGGAGCCAGGGGGCGCCAAGGCAGCACTTAGAAACACCCACACTGAGTTCAAATGAGAACTGATGTTCACCTGCCCTGAGCAGACAGCTACCACATGTCCTTCTTTGTAATCACACTCCTGGGAGCCAGCAGCAACAGAAGCCAGCTTTCCAGCCAATCATTGTTTTGAAAGACTGGCAAGCTACACTCCTGTGCCATAAGCTTTCTCTCACATTCATCTAAGACTCACAGCGTAGATAGCTTCCCTTCCAAATCTGAGGCAATGTTAAGCCACAGAGCAGATTGGTGTCCCAGACATGTTGATGCTTTTGGTGGGGAAGAATGGAAATTATCAGACTGGCCCAGTTGAAACAAAATGGAAGCAACTCGAAGTCCAAGCTATGCATGACACTTACGATATGCTTAAGATTTTAAGTCTGTGTTTTCAAACCTTCTGATCTTGTCATGATGCCATCTGACTCCAATGATAAATTAATTATTTCAAAATCTATGAAGCTTCTGAACACTTTACTCTCAGGAATTATACCTTTTTAAAATCTTATTTTCATTCTTTGTTGACTAATACATATAAAGTAAAATAATAATATCAACAATAGGGTCATTCATTAAATTTCCGAGATGCATCAGGCATTGTTGTATGCATTGGCCATGACTTTCTTACTTAATCACATGTCTCATTCTTTACCCTCCATGCCCAGTGTTGATAGCAGAGCCCCGTTGCCTTAGGAACTTTGCACTTGAATTGTTTCTATTGGTGAATTTTTGTCTCTGCTAGTTTCTTAGCAAGGCTCTCTTCCATCCTTTCTATTTCATTCCAAAAGTCTCCTAGTGAAGAGTTTCCTTCTAATACCTAGAAGAGGTCTCCCCTAACCAGGTCACTCCATGACATGAACATGTGTCACATATATTTCTCACTGTCCCTTTGACTGTCTGAGATGGTGGTCTATTTATTACCTGTCTTCAGGTGCTATCTGCATCAGTAGAGATAGATGATCTGTATGAGAACATACATTTGTAGAGTACAGGGAAAAGTCTGTCTTGTAACCATGAAGGAAATGTAATTCAAAGCCACAAGTAGATGCCACTTCACATGAGGAAGATGGCTAGTTTCAAAGAATGGGTAATAACAAATGGCTGGTGAATATGTGTGGAATCACATGTCTTGCACAATGCTGTTGGGAGAGCCATATGATGCAGATGTTTTAGTAAATAGCTTGGCAGTTTCTCAAAATTTCAATACAGAGTGACTAAATGATTCAGAAATTTCTCTCATAACCTGGAGAAATGGATATGTATGTCCGCAGAAAAACTTGCACATGCAGTCAGATAGTAGGAGTAAGTTCTAGTATTACCACAGTGGGGGGGGGGGTTAGCATTTACAATAACGTACTGCATATTGTACCAAAAAATCTGTATGATGGGAGCTGGAAGGCTCCAAACATGGTGAAAAGATAATGAAGTGGAAAAGCTAGTTGCTGGTTTGATCATTTTATGTTGCACATGTGTGGTGAATTATTGCACTGTTACTCAAGAAAATGTACAACTATTACATGCTAATCAACAATTAACAAACTCAAAGAAAACCTGTGAGGGAATATTCTTAATAGTATTAATCATGCCACTCAAAAAGTAAAAATGGTTTAAATATCTGTCAACTGATGCATGGACACATTAAATAAGTTATGTATACATTGTTGTTTTTGGTGATAGAAAGATAAGTACTGATATTTATTATTGCATGAATAAACAATTTAAAAATGATGTAAAATCAAAGAAGCCAGTCACAAAACACCACATACTGTACAATTTCATTGCTTTGAAAGTATAGAACAGGTAATTCCATAGACACAAAGGTTAGTAGTTGCCTAAAGCTAGGAGTGAGATGGGGAAGGGGATAATGGAACAAACCAAGGCCTTCAGCAACCAGGCAGTGAACCAAACACTGCTACAGGGATATACTCAGCTCCCCACCCAGTAGACAGCGGCTTGCAACAATGCCCCATGACAGCAGAGAGTTTGTTGCCCCATTTCAGCAGGAAGTAGCTCTAAAAACAGATCATCATCTTTCTACCCCTCCTGGACTTTTAGGACTAATGTAATCCCATACACCTCCTGCATTATAAAAAACAAAAGGGGAAATGTTAGTAAAATGGCACAGTCCCAACACCATCCTAGGCTCTAGCCCCCACCGCCATTGCTGGAAGCCAGGAGGCCACATGGCCCACCCACTGGTGTCAGCTCCACCCTCATCCTAATGGGATTCGCTGCTCCTATTTCCCTACCTGCCCCTGGCAAAGTTTTAAAGGACCTGTTCCTGAACATGTGGCTCTCTTTTTGTCTCCTGATTTCTCTGTCTCTCTCTCTGTCTCTGGATCTCTCTCTTACACTCTCCTTTTCCCTCTTTTCCTTCTTCACCCCTTCCCTCCATTCTGTTGGGTCTCCCCCAATAAACCCTTTCCCTTAAAAAAATTAAAAATATTATAGTATAATATACAAACATTATTTTGCTTCCTGTCTGTGTGAATTTTTATATTATATTTAAATCCTATTTATATGACATCATCAAGGTTTGTAGGGAACTCCAGGATTCTACTCTATATTTCAGCAAAAATTTGCATGAATGGAAAATCATCTCTGTCTTGCAAGAAAATACAATCAGAATGATGTGTCCTGTCTGCAGGTTGGTTTCACTGGACATCTTGAACTGCTTTCAAACACTTGAAGTTTAAATACCAAATACTCCTTTTGGAATTACTTTGCCCTTGAGTTTTTACAACCGTGTGTATCTTAGCGGAAATTTAATCCATATGTTTTTTATTCATTTACACTTAAATCATGAAAACACTGATCTTTTAGAGTGATGTGATATCCATAAAGGCTGTTGAGACTTTTTGATAATCCTTTAGAGCTCTTAAAAGAGGAAACCAGGAAGTTTTGCCTTTCCCAGAATGTACTAAAATGCTAAAGTTTCACCTTCAATGTGTTTGAAAGTTGTCCAAACAAGTTCTCTCATCTGTAATAGGAATAGGGACAAGCAAGGTGTTGGTGACAGGCTCACCTTCAGTAAAAGGGCTGGAACTTTTGATGAGACAAGAGCACGTTTTACAGCACTCACGGGCTTTTAGACCTTTTCATCCTAATGGAAAGTGCTGAAAATATTAATTTTCATTACTGTGGATGCTATTAGTTCTCTAGTTTTATATTTTCAAATTCAAATGCTTCACTGCTTACTCAATATTATTAAGCATTTTATTGCATGTTATTTGAAAAGTGCTCAGTAATCCTTTGAAATTTATTTTACACAAGAGGTGGAAATTTGTTTTTTACATGAAGTGTAAAAATTAACATGAATTTTATATATCATTGCTTCCATAAAAATGTATTGTAGTCATAGTAGGTAAAATTACTTCTAATATCATACAAGAAAAAATGCAAGTTTTGATATTTATTTTTTAAGGTTAGTGGTTTCTTCCAGTCTATATCTTTTGCAGTTAAATCATTTCACTCTTAACTCATCATATTCATCAAAAAGGCATTAAGTGGCTTCACTATCTCAAATCTTCTTCCTTTCCTTAATCTTTTCAAGTGAAATATTATCTACACCTACTAGTTCATATGGATTGCATACTCTCATTTCATCTCAAATGTCCATTTGCAGATCAGCTTTCCTATTCAGGAGGTCAGTTGATCTGATAAGTAATAGCCTGGAATTATCAATTATTTTTTCTAAGTAGATCGTATACGGAGATATGTTATAATGGGTATTTTTCTAAGGTGTGTTATCATGATTTTCCTGTCAAATTCCATTCTGAATTTAAAGAGCTTTGGAATGTGTTTACTTTTGCATAATGTAAATTCTATGCTACACAAAGCAAAAGGATTTTTGTTTTCATTAGATAAAGTCCACAATACTTATTCAAATTGATTAGGTAGTCATGGGATTTGATCAAATTGAAATCAATCTAATTTTTGTTGCATTCTCTTTGAAGTGCTGTTAGGGAGGCCCTCATTACAGAAAGGGACTTTTATTCCTACACAATTATCAATAAGTTCCACATGCACACCATTTAACCTTTGCCCTTCTCAGTGTATGATAAGAAAACATCACACTTGGTTCCCCAACTGCATGGAAACTTCATATAGTGAATAGTATCCATGTTCTATGGTAGTCTAAAATAAATTGCTTTGACCCTAGAGAGTTACATCCTTTCAATATTTTTAAACCTGATTGCAAACTACCATCATAGAAATGGATGGAATTTCAAAGTTTTTGTTGGTTTTAGTTACCATATTTCACGGACATATTTCCCTTATATATTAGAACAAAGAAGCAAGTCCATTATTTTTAAAATATTATGACCATGTGATATATTAGGATACTTCCCTGAAATGGCTGCATTCTAATATCTAGTTGTTCTAATGTGGCTTTGTTCATTATCTGTAGCAATAGCAATAGATATTTATTTGTATTAACTATTTTTCTATTTTATTTTGTAGCATGAAGAGCATGAACTCTTTTGTATTAACTATTATTCTATTTTATTTTGTAATTTAAAAAGCATGAGTTGTAATAATCTAGTGAGTTGAGTTTGAATAACTTCATTATTGGTTATTTCTTTTTTCTAAATAAAGTTTACAGTTTGAATTCTAAGTTCAGTAGCTTAGGCTTAAAAATACTGTTGACAAGGAATATATTCATTTGAGGCTGTATTTTTTCCAATGTACTGGTAAACTTAATGGGTAATAATTCTCCTTTTCCTCTCTCTCTTTTTTTTAAGATGTATTTATTTATTTAAAAAGCAGAAATGGGGTTGGGGTGGAGAGAGAAAGTGAGGGAGGGAGAATCTTCCATCTGTTTGTTCAGTCCTCAGTTGGATGCAACAGCCAGAGCTGGACTGATCTAAAGCCAGGAACCAGGAGCTTCCTTTGTGTCTTCCATTTGGGTGCAGGGGCCTAAGAACTTGAGCCATCTTCTGCTACTTTCCCAGGAGAATTTGCAGGGAGCTGGATTAAAAATGGAGCACCTGGGAATCAATCCGGTGCCCATATGGGATGCTGGCACTGCAGGCAGTGATTTAACTTTCTATGCCATAGTGCCAGCACCTGTTTCTATTCAAATTGATGAAAAACAATTATGTATGAATATATGTATGTATAGATATATAAATATGTACATTTTTAAATTTTCTTGGATGTTAATAGGTATGAATTTTGTATAGAAGAGAAGGATTTAGCTTTAAATCTTAATGAGTTTTCTTTCACACCTGAAATGAAAGCTGAAGGCCAAGAGTCACTCCAATCTCTCCACAAGAGTCTACCCGTTGGTAGACATGCAGAGACTGAGTTGGTACAATACCATGAAACTATTTGGATTTCAACAATGTTTTAGAAGACATTCTGCCAGTATGTGCCAGTTGTGGTGATAACCCCCCATTCTCCCGGGCACACACATCCACTGTGTCTCTCACCATTCTTTGGTTACATTGCATATGTGATTACGTTGTCAGTGAGAAGACCGTGCTTATTTCGATACACTGAACAGCTACTTCAGAAGCTTTATTTTAAAACTTTCATTGATTTAATTTACCTGTATTTTGAAGTGTGTAAGGAACAATTGATATTTATTTATATAAACTAATATTTACAAATGAAAAATGTGCATTTTGTATTATTTCAAATGTTATCTTACATAAACTTTCTTTAAGAATGAGTGATTAGCTTACTACATGAATATTTATAAATTCTTAAACCGTTTTTCCTATTGATTTTCTGAGTTTGGTATTCAAAACAAAAATATAATTTTTATTACTTTTATGACAAAGTATTGGATAAAATTAAAATAGCAAGAACAATGACTTTTTTTAAACACAACCATTTATGTACATATTTAAGAATTTATTTAATTAGTGATTCTTAAACTGCTTTATAAATATAAATTTTGCCTTTCTGATAACTCTGCCTCTTGCTACCCTGTGTACATGAATGTATCCATGTTTTCTGGGAGTAATTTGACAATGTGCAAGCAATCTGTAGCTGAGTGATTAGTGGAGCGCAGGATTCTGTATCTTGTTTTCACTCTACTGGCCATTTATTCATATTTTATTGTTTTAATTATAAAGATGAATCTTCATTGTCACAGTTCTGTGACATTTACATATTGAAAAGTATCTTCAAATATTCATGTACCTTTAGATCGCATAATAATTTTTAGAGATATTAATCTGAGATTAATTCTCAGCATCCCTTAGTGTTGTTGGAATGGGTCTGCACCAGGCATTGGTGCTGAAACTGGAAGTTACATTTCAGTGTTAACTGACTGTTGCATGACAAGTAAACAAGTTTAATTGTGTTATTCACCTCATTGACTTTAATGAGTCAATAATAGATGTAATAGGCACCTCAGGACCAGATGGCATAGGGTAAAAAGTCCCCATGAAATACCATTTTTTTCATCTCAAGTATCTGATAAATATGCTAACTTCCTGTGCAATGGCAATTGTTGAAATGTTTTAGCAGCTGGTCAGTTACTCTACACTGCAGGCACCACCGGGTGCTGCTTACAGTTTAAGTTCTCAGTTGTGCATTTGCAGAGAGAGTGAGAATAAAAAAAAAAAAAAAACCAATCTTCTCCCTGGAATGTGATATAAGAGCATAATTGAATAATTTTATAAATTTTATGTAATAAATTTAAAAAATTAAGTAGTTACATAGAAAGGGATCATAAAATCAACTATAATGTGTAACGTGTACTCACAGGGGTCATAAAATCAACTATAATGTATAGCATGGATTCACTCTGTATCTTCACGTTTAATGGTAAAAGACATTAGCTTTTATTGTAGAGGGAATCATCTTAACTCACAACAGAGGATTCATCTTTACCCCTTCTGTCTTCAAACTGAATTTTGAGCAGTAATTGTAATGTTTCCTCTTTTCAGATGGTCACATTCATTTTAAATAATGGAGATCAGCCATTCTTCCTTAATGTAATATTTAAGGGAATGTTCCTTTTCATTTTAGAGATTTCATCTCATAGATTCGGAAAGGGGAATCGATATTCACCTTATAAATTTATTATTGCATAACATACAATTCCTAATTCTTGAAATAAAAATGTTACAACCCAGAATTAACGGTATACCATATTCAAGAATATATGGCACATTTGCTATTACTGACTTTAAAGAGGAAAGTCTCTTAAGGCCTCCCATCAATTTACCTTCATCACTAGAACTTATGTCTTTTCCTCCTGCATTTATTACTTAAAATCCCAGACAATAGGTATGTGCTATTCTATCTGCGACACCTCACAATTAAGGTACTGTATCTCATGCTCTAGTAGCAGAGCCTGCGACCTTGCCCCCCTAACCAAGGGCATCTTGCAGATATTGTGTGTGAGATGATTCCACATTGCTGATTGTGTTTGTTGGCAAAACAGACCATGAGTATTCTTAGTGGAAGCTGTTTCCTAACAAAGCAAAAGGAATTCTTCATATATTGGGAGGTAAAGCTTGATGCTAGGGAGCTTAAGCCAGCATCTGGAAATAGCAGATTTGTTCAGAAGAAATGTTCTATGGAAAAACACAACGAGAGAAAAAAATGAACAACTTATTTTAATATGTAGAAATGTTGTGAAAAGCTTCCAAGATCTCATATAACTGATCTTGGAGCCTTGAAGGCCACATTGGGAACATGGTCATTGCAAAAAGGGGTGCTGAGACATTGAGACAGTGGTACTTTGACAGCCCAGTAGTGTTGTGAGACAAAGACACAGATTCAGAAAGGGCCAGAAACTGAGGCACTCTGATAAAGGAAACCGAATTCAGCCTAGGGTTCTTCAAGAACTAAACAGGGAAAATAAGAGGAACAAGGAATAGAGTGGCTCCAGTGATCCCTGGGGTCTCACTGTTGCCTGAGATGAGGTATCCCTGAACTGGTAGTGTTTCTAGGCTCCTGAAAGGGTAAAAATAAAAGCTTTGTGAGAAAAAAATGAAACACCTCCTTCCATATCAAGTTGTTTATCCATTGTTTTAAGATGATACTGTACCAGGCAGACAATAAGCAAAGCACTGATTTTGTTAAAAGACAAAAAAGTGACATAAAAAAGAAAGCAGATGCAAATTTTTAAAATAGCCATCTTTAATATTTTAAAATATAAAATACCAGATAAATAATTTCCTCAGTGAACTGGAACTTATTTTAAAATGGAAAATACCAGATAAATAATTTCCCGGCAGAACTGGAAATTTTTTTGGGGGGGGACAGGCAGAGTGGACTGAGAGAGAGAAAGGTCTTCCTTTTTTTTTTTTAACTTTTATTTAATGAATATAAATTTCCAGTGTACACCTGATGGATTACAATGGCTTCCCCCTCCCATAACTTCCCTCCCACCCGCAACCCTCCCCTCTCCCGCTCCCTCTCCCCTTCCATTTGCATCAAGATTCATTTTCAATTCTCTTTATATACAGAAGATCAATTTAGTATAAAGATTTCAACAGTTTGCACCCACATAGATACACAAAGTGAAACATACTGTTGGAGTACTAGTTATAGCATTGAATCAAAATGTACAGCACATTAAGGACAGAGATCCCACATGAGGAGCAAGTGCACAGTGGCTCCTGTTGTTGACCCAACAAATTGACACTCTAGTTTATGGCGCCAGTAACCACCCTAGGCTCTCATCATGAGTTGCCAAGGCTATGGAAGCCTTCCAAGTTTACCGACTCTGACATATTTAGACAAGGTCATAAAAGACAGAGTGAGGATAGTAACCAATGATCCTAAGAGTGGCATTTACCAGGTTTGAACAATTATACAGCATTAAGTGGGGAAGAGGACCATCAGTACACACATGTTGGGAGTAGAGCCATTGGTGGTAGAGTAGAGGTTATGATTACAAACGAATGAGGCCCAAGTGCACTAGACAGGGCCTAGAACAAAGGACAGAGTCATTATTAGAGGAGCTAAGAAAGGTGCTGTCTAAGCTACAATTAAGTTTTCTGATTGAGAGGCAAATAGAACCTGATAGAAGGGGCTTGATAATAATCTGGTGGGCTTTAGGCCTTGTAAATTCAGAGGCCCAGACCTATCTAACTCTTCACATGGGGTATATCCTAAGGGAGGTGTGAACTTCCTAGGGGAAGGCACTCTGTTGACTTTCATTACTTGGCTGACCTGGGAGGAGAGCTGGCCAGGTAAAGGCAGGGGGCATCTCTAACAAGAAATTTACAGTTCTGCCTGCAATGTTGCTGACCCTACTTGACCATATCCTCAGCTGCAGTGGTCACTTTGGAAGTTGGGCTGAGTGAAGGGCTTTTCAGCTTAGAGCCAAAAAGATCTGTGGCTCTGACCTGGGCATCCTTCGACTCCAGGGCAGGTCCATTTCCAGTGATCCAACTCTTGGCAGAGCTGCCAGGGCTCTTCACAAGCTGACTTCTGCTGAAGCCCAGGCTTACCACATTGAAAGCCACTGCAGTGGACTGGCCTGTTGGGTCTCCTTGAGGGCAGATCACTGTACAGATCAGCCATTAATAGGCCTGCCACCCATTGCTTCTGATGCCAAGCTTTCTTTTCCTCCTGGTTTGTGTTCAAGCAGACCAGAGGATGCAAGTCAAGGGAGTGTCCGTGTCCCATCTCTAATCTTTGGTGGCCTGAACTACAAGTCTATAGTCACAGGCATGTTCTGTAGTAGTTTTTCTAAGGTAGACAATGCCCATGAGGAAAATTATATTCTCACTTTAAAACTTTCTTTCCCATTTGGTGTGAAAGGGAGGTTTTTTCTACTTACTGTATACTTCGCTGATGGCGAAGTGAATCTAGCTATGAGATTATTATTTAAGTTCTTATTTTGGCTATGTTATTACAGAAAAATGTTAGCCATCTCTTTTATAAGGTCTAAAGATTAAATTGTGTGTCCTACAGATTCCTTTATAATAGAATTAGTTTTCTACCTTGAAGAGAATAGAGAAATGAAAGAACAAGTTGGGCTTAGAATAGAAAAATGAGGGTGTTTTTAAGAGGTGTTTTCAAATACATGATTCTTAAAATTTATAGAAGGCATTGGACCTTCTGGTAAATGTTTTCTTAAGTTGTTATCTAATGGTTGAAACGGTTTGCTAAGTATTCATGTGATATTGCTATTGTCAGCAAGCGATCTAGGAGAAAGGTCTTCCTTTGCCATTGGTTCACCCTCCAATGGCCACTGCGGCCCCTGTGCTGCGGCCTGCGCACCGTGCTGATCCGAAGCCAGGAGCCAGGTGCTTCTCCTGGTCTCCCATGGAGTGCAGGGCCCAAGCACTTGGGCCATCCTCCACTGCACTCCCGGGCCACAGCAGAGAGCCGGACTGGAAGAGGAGCAACCAGGACAGAGTCCGGCACCCTGACCAGGACTAGAAGCCAGGGTGCCGGTGCTGCAGGCGGAGGATTAGCCTAGTGAGCCATGGCGCAAGCCTGGAAATTATTTTTAAAATAGAAAATTCATAGCTAGAAATAAAAGAAATTAAAAACACAGTGGAGTCAATCCAAAGAGCAGAGAATGAGATAACTGGATAAAAGGAAAACTAGATGTCCATACGCCATAAAGAAATGAGCAACTAAGTCATAGTAAAAATAGAAATGATTATGAAAATCACAAGAACAATAGAAAAAATGAATAATTACACAAATAACTGCAAGGAACAGAAAATAGCATAGAAGTGATATTTCAAAAAATAATGATATAAAAATGCTGAAACTAATTAATTAGGTCAGTGTTTTGAAAGCATTACAATCTCTGGCTGGTGCCGCGGCTCAATAGACTAATCCTCTACCTGCGGCGCCAGCACACCGGGTTCTTGTCCCGGTCGGGGTGCCAGATTCTGTCCCCATTGCCCCTCTTCCAGGCCAGCTCTCTGCTATGGCCCAGGAGTGCAGTGGAGGATGGCCCAAGTCCTTGGGCCCTGTAACCGCATAGGAGACCAGGAAGAAACACCTGGCTCCTGTCTTTGGATCAGCGTGATTCACCGGCCACAGTGGGCCGGCCGTGGCAGCCATTGGAGGGTAAACCAATGGCAAAAAAGACCTTTCTCTCTGTCTCTGTCTCACTGTCCACTCTGTTAAAAAAAAAAAAAAAAAAAAAAAGAAAAAAAAAAGCATTACAATCTCTACTCAGTGACAGATGATGGATTGAAAGATAGTTAATGATAGATAAATAAAATATAGATGGATAGATTGATTAAATGTAGACTGCCAAAAAAACCTTAAAAAAAGAAAATAGACATGAGTTTTCAACTAAAATAAATGAAACCATGTGCTAAAAGCAGGTATATTTCTAGTGTTCTACAAAAATCCAGAACAAAAAGCTATCATCCTAGAGAGTCATGCCCATTTAAAAGGTGCTTTAGAAATTGCTACAGAAAAACTAAGATTAAAGCATCAGCAACATAAATAACAATACCAAAAGATATACCAAATAAAGAAAAATCATCTTGAAAGT
This sequence comes from Lepus europaeus, assembly GCF_033115175.1. Classification (NCBI taxonomy): domain Eukaryota; kingdom Metazoa; phylum Chordata; class Mammalia; order Lagomorpha; family Leporidae; genus Lepus; species Lepus europaeus. The sequence continues at coordinate 7,675,838 of NC_084832.1, read as the reverse complement.
GACCTATTTAAAAACTCAAAGGTAAAGAAATTTAAGAAATGAAAAAGATGTAAACATGCAGGTACATTTATGAAAGATAATGCCTAATATCAAAATATAAGCAACAGAATCTTATAAACATAGATGATAACCATTCTAACCAGGGTAAGGTAAAACCTGATTATGGCTTTTATTTGCATTTCCATTATGGCTAGTGAGCCTGAGTACTTTTCATTTGTCTGATGGTCATTTGAATTTCATCCTTTGAAAAATGCCTGTTCATGTTCTTTGCTTTGTTTAGTTGTTATTGTTTAGTTGTTTGTTTAGTTGTTATTGATTTTCTTGGGCTCTTTAGAGTTTCTGGATTTAATCCTTTATCAGTTGCTTAGTTTACAAATATTTTCTCCCACTCTGTTGGTTGCCTCTTGACTTTGTTAAGGATTTCCTTTGTGATGCAGAAATTTCTTTTTGTTGTAATTCCCTTTGTCTGTTTTTGTTTTAATTGCCTGTGCTTCTCAGGTCTTATCAAACAAGTCTTTACCTATGCTAATGTCTTGCAGAGTTTCCCTGATATTTACCTCCAGTAATTCGATATTTTCAGTTTCAGTTCTTAGGTTTAGGTCCCTGTTCATTGTGAGGTTTTTATTTTATTTTATTTTATTTTTGTTTAGGGTGTGAGATAGTGGTCTTGTTTCATACTTCTGCATGCAGAGATCCAAGTTTCCTAACGCCCCTTATTGAAGAGATTTTTCTTTTTCCAGGGAGTGAATTTAGTTCATTTGTTAAAGATTAGTTGGTTGTAGATATGGGATTGTTTTGAGTCTATGTGGAATATTTACAAAAAGTAATCCTTTTTTAAGTCAGTGATTCTCAAGCACTGAAAATTTTTCCCCCACCAAGGAATATTTTACAATGTCTAGAGGCATTATTATTATTATTATTATTAGAGAGAGAGCACTTACATTTGTTGGTTCACTTCCCGAATGCACTCTATGCTTGGAGTGGGGCTAGGACTGACAACAGGGGGTAGGAACTCAATCCATGTGGTGGTAAAAATCCAAATGATTTTATTGCCTCATAGTGTTGGTACTAACATGAAGTTAGAATCAGGCTTGTTAGTGGATGCCTTAGCTGCTAGTCCCAATGCTCTGACCAAGTGTACATTTTGACTAGCATGAGTAGGTGAAAAAGTGTGTGCTACTACTAAAGTAGGCAGGCAAGGAATCCATTAAATGCACTATAATATACAATACTACTTAAAATAAATTAATTGCTTTAAACAAAATGTCAATAGTACTAAGGTCAAAAGTCATTTTCTAGTCCATAAATCAAATTGTCATTAATTTCCAAAATAATATGATCATACAAAATATGCCTTAATTTAAAAATTCATAGTACTTGATGCATAAAATTTTGAAAATGTAGAATAAGAATCATATCAAGAAACTGGAAAAGAAGCAACCAATTATTCAATTAACTCAAAAAGAAAACAGAAGAAACAAAACAATAAAAAAGAATTGAATACTCTTATTTCTCTTCAGATCATATAGATCTTTTGCCTTTTACTAAAAAGAACTGGATAAGACAGAAAACTATACAATTAAATAATCAGAGCAACCAAAAAAAGGAAAGGGTTTTCATATACTCGCTAGACTGTCAATAATTGGATTAAAAAGTTTTGGAAACACTAATGTAAAAGAGAGGGCACATCTCAACAATATTAAAAAATAAGACATTATCACAGACTCTACATCAATGGAAAAGATAGTGTAACAAAGATTTTTGACTAATCATTTGCAAAAAATAATGGATCCAAAGTTAAATGCATTCCACTGTATGAAACTCTACATAGATGGTTTGCTATGGAAATCCAACACAGGCTAAAATATAATACCAATTTAACTAAAAAATCTTCCCAGAAATATTTTTATCTTAAGACCATTTAAGTCTAAAATAACCATAAAGTCAGACTACAAGACAGACAAATTGCTGGCAAATATCTGAAATTAATATAGATATACAAATAATAAAAGAAATAAATGAATGAATGAATAAATGAATAAATAAATCCTTCAAGTATGATTCCTTCCAGAAACGCAATGTGTAGTATTTTTTTTTAAGGTCTTATGTATTTATTTGGGAAGTCAAATTACAGACAGTGAGCAGGAGAGACAGAGAGAAAGATCTTCCTTTGGTTCACTCCTCAAGTGGCCACAACTGCTGGAGCTGTGTCAATCCAAGCCAGGAGAAAGGTACTTCCTCCTGGTCTCCCATGTGGGTGCAGGGGCCCAAGCACTTGGGCCATCTTCTACTACTTTCCCAGGCCATAGCAGAGAACTGGATTGGAAGTGGAGCATCTGGAACTAGAACCTGCAACCATATGGGATGCTGGTGCTGCAGGTAGAGGATTAACTTAGTTTGTCACAGCGCCCACTTCAATATTTTAATATCAATCAGCATAAAACACTAATAATAACAATGCAAAAATTAAAAAGTATATTATTACCTCAGTAGATAAGGAACAAAGAAAAATTTATAGCAATTTATATTAACATTTGCAAATTTATGAAAGTAAGCATTAAATACAAATTCCTTGAATTAATGAAGGATATTTACAAATAAGCTAGTGAAAACTTATATTTAGTAGTAAAATGTTAAAAGTTTCTCTTTGGGAAAAAACAAGTATATCTGACATGCCAATTGCTTGCAACATTGTATTGGCAATCCTATGCAGCCATATAGGATAAGAAAACCAAATGAAATATATAATATAAGAATTATCCATTACTTAATTATGAAGATAGAAAATTCACAAAAATCTACAGATCTTTTGAGAATAAGGGAATTTAGCAAAGTTGCTGGAATGCGCACCATTATTAAAAATAAATGCATTTATAAATGCTAAAAAGTTGAAATAACTTTTACAAATGATGTTATATAGAACAATAATAATTTTAAGTTACCATAATGAAGACAATGAAAAAATTTGTAATATTTATATAGATATAAGATATGTTTGAAAAAACAATCTTAAAGACCATAAAAGATATGATATATTTGTTGACTATGAATATCTAAGGAAAGATATTAACACCAAATTTGTTGGTAGATTGAGCAGCATCGTCAATATAAGAAGCAAAATATTGGTGACCTAACCAGGGCAAGATAATATGCCTTAGTAAAAATCAATTATATTCTTTTAGGATGGGGATAATTTCATCTGGGGAAAGAAAAGTGGAAAATATTCTAAATAATTTCTATGATAATGCACAATTTGATGAAAATGATCTTTTGTATGAATCTATTATCATGTTTTTAGTTATGGGATATAGATGAAGGACTGAAAATAAAAATATGATGCTTTCTTTTTCCTTGAGAAATTAGTAAACTTCATCTAAGAAAAAGAAATAAATGCAAGTGTGAATGAATCTGCATTGCAGTTTACTACATCATAAATCAATAGCATTAGAAAGAAATGTCTGAAGTTCTAAATTTATGAAAACTGAATTCACAAAAGCAAAGTTACAGCATCAGCCTACATATCCATCAACTGATGACTGAATAAAAATTATTGTTTACATACGCTCTGGAATAATACTCAGGCATAAAAAAGAATGAAATCTTGACATTTAGAATAAATGGATGCAACTGGACACCAGCTTTGCAGTGTAGTGAGTTAAGCTGTCGCCCCCAACCCCAGCACCCACAATGGGCACCAACTCAAGCCCTGAATGTTTACCTTTTGATCTTTGCGAATGCACCTGGGATAGGAGTGGAAGTTGGCCCAGGTGCTTGGGCCCCTACATCTGTTTTGTATACCTGGATGCAGTTACAGGCTCCTGGCTTCTGCCTGGCCTAGGCCTGGCCATTGCAGCCGTTTGGAAAGTGAACTAGAGGATAGTTCACTCTCTCTCTTTCTCCCTCTCTCTCTGTCTGTCTTCCTCTCTTTCTGTAACTTTGTCTTTCAAATAAATCAATAAATCTTTAAAATAATCCAGAGTTGATGCAACTAGAGATTATTATACAAATGAAATAAGCCACACCCAGAAAGGCAAACATCATATGTTTTCTCTTATTTGTTGAAGCTAATATGCAGAGGGATTATAAAAATCATGTGGCTATCACATAATTATATATTTATATATATAAATAAATATATTTATATATATTATATTTATTTATAAATATTTTTCACTGAATCATATCATGTAAATGGCAGTCTTTTTTCCAAATATTATGTTTATGTTCATGATCCCCTCATTTTGTAATATTAATATCTGTTTTCAATAAAAGATAGCATATGTGTATGTATATAATGTATACATTTGTAGTCAATATGATACAGTTAACAAAATTTAAAAAAGAAAAAAATCCAAAGATCCAAAGATAAACCATCACTGATTATGCTAACCAAATTATAGTTTTCAATTACTATCTAACCTACCAGACATACCAATGTTTTGTTGAAATCTGGCTAACAATTTTTCTAATGTGAATTAGTCATTCTTTTAATAATTGTTTCAAGACCCCTCAACAAAGAAAAATGAACTATTTTCAAGCTAAAACTAGTAATTCTTTCATTTCTGAGTATTTATTCAAGTAAGAAAATTGTGAAAAAAATCAGAGGAGTAATTGACTTTTCATACTTACTTATAAAAAGAAAGCATAAGAAAGCCGGTGCAGTGGCATTGTGCCAGCATACCATATGGGAGCCAGTTCATGTCCTGGATGCTCCTGTTCTTATCTGGTTCTCTGCTAATGGCTTGGGAAGAAAGATGGCTTGGGTGCTTTTTCCCCTGCAACCATGTGGGAGACCCAGAGAAAGCTCCTGGCTCCTGGCTTTGGATCCACGGCTCTTGATGTTGGGAACATTAGGGGAGTGAACCAGCGGATGAAAAACCTCTCTCTTTGTTTCTCCCTCTCTTTATATAACTCTGCCTTTCAAATAAATAAATCTTTTTTTTTAAAAAGCGTATGTTTGCTACTGAATATTATGAAAAGTCATTGTTAATATTTATACTGCTAATATTATCAAACAATCTTTCAAATTCCATAAGGAAATAGGAATTAAAAAATGTATTATGTTTCTACAACTACTCATAGATATAAACCAATGTTAAGCAAATTTATAAATGATTTTTGTATTAACTTCAAAATATGTAATACAATTAAGTCTTGGTGGGGAGAATGCATATTAAAAACTTAATATATGCTAAATTGATCTTCTGTATATAAAGATAATTGAAAATGAATTTTTTTTAGTTTAAATGTCTTCACTTTTAATAAAATATAAATGTTGTTATATCTTAATGTTAGCCATCGCAAAGCACACCGGACACCGGAGTAAGGGAAATGTTTATTGGGGAACACCCTACAGACCAGAGTGAAGGGGCGGTGAAGGAAAAAGAGGAGGAGACTGTAAGAGAGAGACTGAGAGGAGGCAGAAGAGAGACGAGAAGCGGAGAGAAGCGGAGAGAAGCCAAGAGAAGCCAAGAGAGGCCAAGAGAGCAGGGAGCAGAGCCAAGAGCGCACGTGTTCAGGAACAGGTCCTTTTAAAACTTTGCTGGAGGGCGGGCAGGGAAGCAGGAGCAGGGAATCCCATTAGGATGGGGGTGGAGCCTGGCTCAGGTAGCTGGGACATGCGGCCACCTGGCTAAAACAGCGCCAGTTTCCTAACATTCCCCCCTTTTGTTTTTTATAAAGCAGGATTTGCATGGGGTTACATTAGTTCCAAAAGTCCAGGAGGGGTAGAGGGGCGATGATCTGTCTTTAGAGCTACTTCCTGCTGACACAGGGCGATAGAGGTACTCTTCGCTGGCATGGGGTGATGTCTCAAGTCGCTGTCTCCTGGGTGGGGAGCCAAGTATATCCTTGTAGCGGCATTTGGTGGACTGCCTGGTTGTTGAAGGCCTTTGTTCCTTCCATTATCACCTGCTGTAAACACTTAAACAGACACTATAGTATAAAAGACAGGCTGAGACTAGTAACCAATGGTCGTAGGAGTAACATTAACCAGGTAATGAGAGGATAAAATGAATTTTGATGTGAATGGAAGGGGAGAGGGAGCGGGAGAGCGGAGGGTCGCGGGTGGGAGGGAAGTTATGGGGGGAAAAGCCATTGTAATCCATAAGCTGTACTTCGGAAATTTATATTCATTAAATGAAAGTTAAAAAAAAAATGGGCTTAAGGGACACACAACTTGGTAAAGAGACAGATTTCACATGGGATATGTAATAGGAAACGTGCAGAGGGGATGCAGACAGCTGCAAATCACAAGTCAAGTTATCGTCTGCCTTCCTGTTTTGTCACACTTCTCAGTGTGTTGGAAAAAGTTTGCTAACTCAAGTTTTAAGAGATGCAGTAATATTGTTTTTCAAAGATTGCTAATATTAGTTTAAGAGCTGCCACAGACAGAATGAGGAATTAAATCTGAGATTATCTAAACTGGGAGAACCATATCATGCAGGGAAACTATGGAAACTAGATGATTTGGTTAAAGAAAATACAGGAAGGTGGAGAGCGTGGGCTCAGGATTCAGCTAGACATGATTTCAAATTCTGACACTTTTAGCTAAATTCTTGCCATTTTCCATGAATGCATAATGAGACACAAGCCACCCCATTAGAGGAACCACTCACTTGGTTCCTATAATGCTGGCTTAAAATGGATGCTAATAAATTTTAGTAATATGGGATATGGGTCTAAAAATCAAAACCCTCTACCCCTACTTCTATAGTGAGGATACTGAGATCTAAAATTAGCTACTCCCCACATAATCTATTCTGCATATGAGCATGACTTCAGCATTCCTGCAAGTTGTCGCCAAGGCTAGTACCTTGATTCTTTATCTAGAAACCACCCATCAACTCCTTGACGAGCAGCACTGAGAATGTGAGCTGTGGGACTGAGTCCCGTGCCTATAAAATCCTTACAGCTGTCCTTATCCAAGCCTGTCCCAGTGTTCCCACCTGCAGGATTACACTGGACTAATGTAAGAGAAGAAATGCCAAGAAATGCTAAATGTGAAATGTCTGATAGTGAAATGTTAATATGAAGAGGAGATTTACACAGCTTCTTGATAGCATAGCATTCTTTATAGTATTAACATTCTCTGATTAATTTGGAACCGATTTAGAACTTCTTAAGGGTTCAGAAATACATTCAAAGTCAGATATTCTTTTATGATCAGAAGCAACTTTACAGAAAATCATTGGCTTGATTTAAAAAATAGAAACGTTTGATTCTGGAATTGTGGCACAGCTAGTTAAGCTGCTGCCTTCATCCTGGGAAGGTAGCAAAAGGTGGCCTAAGTGGTTGAGCCACTGGACACTCATGGGAAAACCAGATGGAGTTCTGGGCTCCTGGCTTTGACCTAGCACTGCTATTTGGGGAGCGAATCAATAGATGGAAGATCTATCTCTCTCCTCTCTCCTTTCTCCTCTCTCTTCTCTCTCTCTCTCTCTTTGTGTCATCCTCCACCTTGTTCTGTAATGCTGTCTTTCAAGTAAATAAATAAGTAACTCTTAAATAAAAACAGAAAAGGTGCATTGTTGGCCCCCCTCCCCCCAAAAATCAGATAAATGAGAATGACTTGAGGGAGGTTTTGGATGGGCTGTATGATTTTTCAGGGAGGACCTGCTGTTCAGACTGTTAACAGGAGTGATGGTTTATGGGGTCTACCACTGGACACGTGGAGCACCCTGCACTTCATGCATACATGAGGGCTGACACCAGCAAAAGTTCAAAGCTGCCTGGAGAACAATTTTGGCTTTCAATCATTCTGTTCTTTCCATACAAATCCCCATCTTAAAACCAAAACGTTCACACAGGAAACCAACATTCATATTCCACATTTTTGTTCCTTTTATTACATTTTGGGGGAGCATTACCTAAGATTATGTCAATTTTATATAGTACATTAAATGCTGTAAATTACCATAAAATGAAACAACACATCACACAGTGATGTTGGAACCATAAATCATTACTATTTCCTGCTGCAAACAGATGTTCTTATTTTTAGACCCACGTCAAGATTCATTTTGCTCTTCCAGATTGTTGAATGAAACTTTCAATTTTCTTGTTATTGAAATGAACTATTATATTCATGCTGTCATTTATAAGCCTAGCAAAATGAGTTGCTCAAGCAGTCAAGGTAAATCAAATTGTATGCATCACTCTTCCACAATTGGCTTCAAATACATCAGAATTGAAACTAACACAGATAAAACTGTGATCAACTTTAAATGATGATCTCATTCAACATCATTAAGTAAAGATGGCATTTTAACTTCTGTTGAAGCATCGTTATATGGGATTTAAGCAGGGAGAGTTGTGCCAGCGGTGCCACAGTTTACCTCCTGGCTTTGTGTCTCTGCTTTGGGAAACTGAGCATCATCATTGATCAGAACAAGAGTAGCTAGAGCACAAGGTGTGCTTGGAGAGGTTTTCTGTTTGCCCTGGAAACTCATCAAGCTCTTTTACCCACCTCCCCTTCTCCCGCCCTCTGCTTAAGAAGCTGGAGCTTCCTTTATGTGAATTATCATCTGCAGCAGCGATGAGCAGGACTAAAAAATAAAGTTTTTATACCTGCAGGTAAGGGGCCAAGAGCACGAGAATTTTGCATTTACAAAATGTCCAAGGCCTTTGGTTCAGAATCCACCTGAGGAATAGCAGAGATCAATGGAAGTCAGTGAAGAAAATAAAACAAACAATTGAGGAAGGAATGTGTGTTGGCAACATGTAATACTGTGCCAAAAATTAATTTCAGTGATGAGATGCAAACTATCTTTTTCAAACGTAATCTGTATGTAGATACTGGGAAAAGATCTAGAGAATTTCCACGTTTTCTGTGTTTTATTGATGAGAATGAGAAGTGCATGTGAGAGGCAGAGAGACAGAAAGGGGAAGAGAAAGAGAGAAAGTAATTCATGAATTAATCCAATAATGTAATGTGGCCTTTTTTTTTTTTTGCATTGTTTTGTCTCTTTGGGATAATATCTATTATGATATAATTTACATTGAAACTTGTGAAAACTGAAAAAAATACATCTTTCAACTGTTTAAAAAATTTATGCTTAGAAACCTCAATTTTAGATGTGAACACTAGTTTCTGATTGCTCTGAAATGCTTTGTGAAAACATTTCAGTTACCAGCTCTACCCTTTTTCTTTATGTCTCTCTTTTTTACTATTTTTCCCTTAACTTTTCATTTTCCTTCTCCCCAATTTCTCTTTCTCAATTTTCCCCTGTATAATAGAAGAAGACCCTTTAATAGTATCCAAAAATCAAAATTAAAAGCTAATGTGCCTTCCTTCTTCTTTATATCAAATAAAGAAACGTTCCCAGGATAGTTGTTTAAATTTATAAATTGGGTAACAATTCTCAAATATTTACAGGTGGAAAGTGCGAACTGAATAACGTAGGTTTGCATCAAATGTTCCTCACCTGAGAAATGCATTGTGCTTTTCCTTTGCTGGATTACATCTGAAAATGGATGTACCATATGATCCAGCTATACCACTCCTGGAAATTGACCCAAATGAAATGAAACGAGTGTATGAAAGAGCTATCTATGTTACCCATAGTTACCCATGTTTACTGCAGCTCAGTTCACAATAGCTAAGATGTTGAATCAACCCAGATGGCCATCAACCTAAGACTGGATAAAGAAATTGTGGTATATGTACACCATGGAATATTACACAGTGGTTAAAAAAAAGGAAATCTTGTCATTTACAACAAAATGGATGCAACTGGAAACCATTATACATAGTGAAATAAGCCAGTTCCAAAAAGACAAATAGCATATGGTTTCCCTAATCTGTGGTAACTAATAGAGTACCTAAAAGGCAATCTATAGAAGTGAAATTGACACTTTAAGATGCAATGATTTTGAGCAGCCCTTGCCTGGACTGTTGAGGAATAGTGGTTTTTTTTGTTTGTTTGTTTTTTGGTTTTTTTTTTTTTTTTTTTTTTTTTTGGTTTCTTCATAGTATTCGTTGAACTCTTTCCTTAGTGTAGGGATAATCTGAGGAATATAAAGTTAACTGAAAAATAGATCTTTGTAAAAAATAAGAATGAGAGCAGGAGGAAGAAGGGTGGAAATGCAGATGGGAGGGAGTGTAGGGTGGGAAGATCACTGTGTTCCTAAAGTTGCATTTATGAAAATTGTTCACCTTGTATAAATTTAAGAAATTAAAAAAAGAAATGCATTGGAAATTTTAGGAGTCTTTAAGACAAAGGACAATCTTTCAACTGTAAAAGTATTAATGATTATTACTATCATCTTTAGTAATAGTTTTACAGATTATTGTTTTACAGAGAATAAATTTTGAAAACGTGTTATAGAAAATGAGATGCTATCCTAGAAATATTGAAAAACAGTTTTTGATTTTAACTTACATTCTGTTTGAAATTCTATTATCTTGTGAGCAGCGTCGCGACTCACTTGACTAATCCTCCACCTGTGGCGCCGGCACACCGAGTTCTAGTCCCGGTTAGGGCGCCAGATTCTGTCCCGGTTGCTCCTCTCCCAGTCCAGCTCTCTGCTGTGGCCTGGGAAGGCAGTGGAGAATGGCCCAAGTGCTTGGGCCCTGCACCCCATGAGAGACCAGGAGGAGCACCTGGCTCCTGGCTTCAGATCGGTGCAGCGCACTGGCCGTAGCGGCCATTTGGGGGGTGAACCAATGGAAAAAGGAAGACCTTTCTCTCTGTCTCACTCTCTCTCACTGTCTAACTCTGCCTGTCAAAAAACAAAACCCAAAAAACAAAAAACAAAAAACAAACAAAAAAAAATTCCATTATCTTGTGATTGATATGAACAGAAACTAAACAGATGAATTCACCAAGAGTCAGTTTTAATGTCATTGTGTTTGTTTCCCTTCCCATTGGAAATTTTTTCCAAGGGACAAAGAAGACGTATGCTCACATCACCTTGAAATAAAGCAGGTTTACAAACTAAATGCTTGCAGAATCACTAAGACTTTCAGTATACCATGAGGCCCTGACGCCAGCAGCAACTCAGCCCACCCGTCACTGAAGGAAATGGATGAGCCTTGCTAGTGTAACTACATTACGACCAGGAAGTAGTTTGTAATCATGATTCTGTGCTGTGTTTTGTATTGAGGGTGAGGAAGTTGCTTTTTTTTTTTTTTTTAAGTATCTTATTTACTTGGGAGAAACTTTTAACCAGTTATTTCTCAAAAAAGATTTCAAGGCAAAATGTGTTAATGCTATAAGCAAGTCTTAATTTGGTCAAATGAATTGTAAAGATTTAATATCAAGGAGTGTATTTTCCTCACCTATATTTCGCTACCTGCCAGGGTCTGTTGAATTCTCCACCTTGCACCATTTCTTTCACTATATTGACTCGTTCCTCTGAAATTGACCATCACATCAAGAAAATAAAATTAGTTTTTTAATTTGAGGCATAGAATCATCTCCAAAATGTTTAGTAGAGATATATTTGTGCCTTACAAATATTAAGCAGGGATAAAACAATACCAATGATTCTTATAACTAGAGCACCAACAATCTGGACTGTTGTTCAATTGTCAGATGCAGCCTTCTTCTTACTTCCCCAAAATGGGTATTACTGGCAGGAAGAAATTCCTCTCAAAAACAGAAAGTTCACAGAATGTGTGAGTAAGCATTTATCAGATACTTACAGATATGATTCTTTTCCTCAAGGAATATAATTTATTTATAATTGGGCTGACAAGAATAACAAACAGGGAGCATAGCATAGTAAAAACAGAACAGATTGTGACATACTGGCTGGCGTGGACCCGTCAGGAACTGTGCAGCAGCTCATGGGAGATACAAATAGCATCATGCTGTTCAGAGGAGTGAGATTTGGGCTGCCCACCATGCAGTTCGTCTGATTCTGGTGAGGAAGAGATGGGAAATGACTTTAAGCCAGAAGAGCACAGTGCAGAGGACTTTGAACTGACCAAGAATCAGAAGTGACTCTGCCTTTGAAATAAAATAAATAAATACATAAATCTTATTATAGATTAAAAGGAGTGGTTTTTACTCCCATACCCAATGTTTATAAGAACTTTCGAATCTTCAGTATAACAGTCGGTGAGTGTCATGACATCATTAAGTAAGGAGTTGCAAAATTTTCTTAACTGAACCATATATGGGGAGAATATAAAAACTGATCATGTTGATCCTCCTTAGATCATCAATGGATACATAAGTATAAAGGAAACTAATTATGCTGTTTTAGAAATAATTTCTATAACTTTTTTTCCTGTTTGCATTTTTCAAATAACTTGTGTTTCTAAGATTTCAATATCACAAAATGATTATTCTGGGTATAAATCACTAATATGTAAATAATTTCTTTATTAAAATATTTGAATACATATTTGATTGAGAATCATTTACCATAGTGTAAAATTAACCTTTAATTTTAGTTTCAACACTCTGAGATTTCTTAGAAATACTTGTCTAGTTATAGGGTTATGTTCAGACTTAGGTATTTTCCTCTTAATTTATTTCATGTTATTGATGACTTTTTATATTAAATGTTAGTTATGATACTTATTTGACATCATTAAGAGTATTCTGTATTATTATGAGAATATTTTAGTATCTCATGAAAGCATTATGAACTATATTGTTTCTTATTATTTTAGAGAGCTACTATCTTTAGTTCCTCTTAAACTTCTGGACTGAATGTGTACCTAAAGCCATCTAAATTGTTTCATCACCATTTATTATAGGGCCATACTTGTATTTTTGCATTTGACTTCAAAGTCCTTGGTCCTCAGAACACTATGTGTATGAATTTAGTTGCATTAGCATTAATGCCTGATTTCTTTTTTTTTTTTTTTTTTTGGACAGGCAGAGTGGATAGTGAGAGAGAGAGACAGCTGATTTCTTTACCTTATAAACTTTGTGCTTACATAATTGGATCTCTTTCTCTCCCCCACACACATTATTACTTATTCCTGGAAGTGCACAGTTGTCTTAAGAACAATTTGTTTCTAGCTTTCCACATTGTTGGGAACACTAAACATGAACAATCTTGACATATTTAGTCCTAATTTTGTGATGTAAGTTCTTCTTCCTAACATTATGTACTTCACTGTGGCCTTAGATACCCAAGTCCTACTAAGTCAACTTTATTATATTTTATTGTTTTAGTTCTTTCTCAGTAAATTTATATAATACCACTACTACTAATAATAATACAGAAGACCAGTGAGCTTAACAAGAATCAGGACAACAAACTTGTTCCTATACAAACATAAATAAATATACTTGGTCTTTCTTTATTCCTGGACACAATCTCAGTTTCATTCTTGTATACTCTCCTACAAAATTTTCTTATCCTTGAAGACCTTTCCCCTAAGGAATAGAAATTGGGGTATCAGTCTAAAGAATCCAAACATAAATTTAAATTGGATCTAAAATCATACAATTTAGTGATTTAACACAGATATCTAAATGGAGTTACAACTTTTTTAAAAGTTAAAAAATCTAACTTTTGAACCATTGGTTAAGTTTGTTACCACAAATGTTCTGAACAATATAATAAACTGACTTTGATGTTAATTGTACATTGTGTGAAACTCTCCTATTCTTTATTATACACATATGCTCAATCAAACATGGCAGGAATGACAATGGTTTATTTGTCTTTACTGTACTATCTTGAAAATACAGATTTGGACTTCAGAAACCCACTGGTTTCTCTTTGAACAATATAACATTGACCTTACACTTCATTGCATTCATTAAATTTCTTGTTGTTTATCCATTATAATGTATGAAATGTCCTCTTTTAGTCCTGAGTCTATATAGCCTGTTCCATGCTCATCATTTTTAATTTTGGGCAAAAAGTCAATAGTATCATTATATTTTGGGCAGAGTAGAGGTAACTCATTTGTTTAGTCAGCTACTCATTCTTTCAAAAAGTATTCACTGAATAGCCACCTGTCCTTGATCTGTCAAATTGTGTGATCTGGACATGCTGATACATACTTACATGCTTTGAGAACCGAATGGGGCCGGCGCTGTGGTGCAACGGATTGACACCCTGGCCTGAAGCTCTGGCATCCCATTTGGACGCCGGTTCTAGTCCCAGCTGCTCCTCTTCCAATCCAGCTCTCTGCTGTGGCCTGGGATAGCAGTGGAAGATGGCCAAAGTCCTTGGACCCCTGCAACAATGTGGGAGACCTGGAGGAAGCTCCTGGTTCCTGGCTTCAGATTGGCGCAGCTCCGGCCATCTGGGGAGTAAACCACTGGACGGAGGACCTCTCTCACTCTCTCTGCCTCTCCTGTCTCTGTGTAACTGACTTTCAAATAAATAAATAAATCTTTAAACAAAAAAGAGAGAACCGAATGAAGAGGCTTGAAAGAAAAGGTATGAAAGAGAGGGAAGCAACAGGATGAGAAGTAACTGACACAGTGACTCTCCACTGCAAGATTTCATCAACTCTTCCATAAGATCTCAATGATGTGGATGATTGAAGCAAGCTCAACTAGAATTTTTTTTTTCATAAAGAATCAGAAAGTGAGTAATTCAGGTATTGTGGGACACATGACTATGATGTCTACTCAACTGTATTATAACTACTCAAGTCTACCTTTGTAGCAAGGAAGCTTGCATAGACAATCAGGAAATGGATAAATAATAGAGTGGTTGAATAACACTTTATTAACACAATGAAGGTCTTGAAGGTCTCTTCAATAAAAATTTAAAAATAACACCCATCAGATAAGTAAGATAACTAAAGCTCATAGTATAATCTGAAATATTAAATAACTGTATTCACAGGTAGCCATGGGAGCCCAAAGAAAGTGTCATGCTGGACAGACTTTCAGGATATCTTTAAAGAAGCTCAATATGTCCCCATTCCCTTACAATATGTTTCAATTCACTCCAAGATTATTTGAAAAACATGCCTATGCACATTTTTGAAACTCACTTACCTAAAACAATTAGAATTTTGCAGGATTTTTTTTTAAATTTTAGATTCCAGAGCCATTCAATTTGGTAGTAGTTCTATGTTATTACAGCCCAAAACATTGGAAAACACCTTTGTCTTTATTGTATACGCATAACAAACAACAATCTATATTGAGAAACCTGAGATAGTTCGAACTGCTTTAGACTTCATAAGGCTCAGAACTTGACCAAATATTTACTCTGACTTTATGAGAAGCCAAGGGTACAAATATAGCCCTGGAGCCCTTGGGGATGGTGGCTTCAGTGACGACACAAGAGTACCAAACTTTTATGAAAAATTCTCCTCTGAGGCTAATCAGTTATAAATAGTCCAGTTGCTGTTTCTGTAGCTGGCTGGCAGCCAGGAGAAAAGAGAAAACAGATTGAAGTGAGCCACAGGGAGACAGTCAAGGTGGGTAGAAGGCTGAACAATACACACAAGTCAAAGCAACATGCGCAAGAGCATGTTAGTGACAGAGGAGGGAAAAAGTGTGCAGTCATTTTTCTCTTAACATTCATTCAGATCCAATAGTCCTTCATGCACCTCTCAAACCTGTTGAGAACATCAGCAAGAGGCACGAGGGGAGCTAAGATAAGAAACGTTTATAATAATCATACTGCCTGTTTTGGCAATGGCTCATGCATTATGTTATCGGAATAGTAACCAGGATCCACAGAGAGCAGAAAGGAAACAGACAATCAGACAACCAGTGCGTCTGCGGCACAAGAAATGCTCAGTCAGTGCACATGCTGCTGAGTTTAGAGGATATTTTTAAACACTGCCAAGTTTCCCCACATGTAACAGGGACAACTTTAACTGAGACACCAGCAGACCTGGTAACATCTAATTGTTTTCTTGAAAACTTGTGCATGCGTGCACCTCCCATATTATCAAAACAATCAAAGGCAAAGGAATTATATTACATTCAAAGACAAAAATTCACTTAAATATCATTTGGTGGCTTAATAAATTTAGCCTACATACTACATTAAAATTTATGCAAAAATAAAACCATTTGGCCTCTACATCTACTGGATGTAGAGTTAGCTCTAGAGGTATATGGGAAACCTGACGGTGTGCTTCAGAAAGTTTGTAACAAAGGGTATTAGGATGTCCACAGTGTCTCACAGTAGCTGAGTGATCAGATGCACAACGTGGCTGAGGCTCTGTTCCATCTGTGTTGAGTTCCTTGCTTGTGACTGTTCAGAATTAACCCAGGCAATTTCATAAAGGATTATAACAACTCAGATAACATTTCTGGTTCACAGACAAGTTTTAAAATCCATTGCACTTATCACTTTAGCAGTTGAGGTGATTTCCTAGAAAAATCATAAAAATGACAATTCAGAAGTTAATGATTCTTAGTGATTCAATATTACCCACCAATTTTCATACCAGTGATAATTCATTTTATTTACTTGTAAACTAACCAATTTTCATGTTTCATGGTTCTTTTGAAGCATTAACTGCTTCAAAATAACAATGGTATTGTATGTATGAAATAATTTTTAATTCTTAAATATTTAAAATATCTGCATTAAATGTATTCTGTCATCTCTAACAAGATCAGCATCATCACTGAGCAGTTTAAAAATAAAGGCATTATTAATTGATCCTTTTTTATTTTTTAATATTTTAACTAGTTTTCAATGTGATTTGTAGTCATAATTCTTTTTTTCCCCAGAAACCATTTTTTCAGCAAAATGTACTTCATGTTTTTCATAAATACAACTTTAGGAATATAATGGTTCTTCCTACCCACACTCTTCCTCTTCCCTCTCTTATTTCCATTCTTATTTTTTTACTAAGATCTTTTTTCAAATAACCTTATACACATACAACTAACTCTATATTAAAGAGTTTAATAAATAATACCAAAAAAAAAAACCTGTTCCTCAACAGTCAAGACAAGGGTTGTTCAAAGTCATTGCATCTTGAAGTGTTAATTTCACTTATTTAAGTTACCTTTTAGATGCTCTATTAGTTATCACAGATCAGGGAGAACATATGGTATTTCTCCTTTTGGGACTGGCTTACTTCAGTAAGTATGATGTTTTCCAGTTTCATCTCTTTTGTTTCAAATGACAGGGCTTCATTTTTTACAGCTGTGTAGTATTCCATGGTGTATATATTCCATAATGACTTCATCTAGTCTTCAGTTAATGGGCATTGGGGTTGATTCCATATATTAGCTATTGTGAATTGAGCTGCAATAAACATGTGTGTAAGGATAACACTTTCTAATTTTTTAAAATTTTTTTTTTTTATTTATTTTTTTTTTTAAATTTTTGACAGGCAGAGTGGACAGTGAGAGAAACAGAGAGAAAGGTCTTCTTCTTCTTCTTTTTTTTTTTTTCTGACAGGCAGAGTGGACAGTGAGAGAGAGAGAGAGAGAGAGAGAGAGAGAAAGGTCTTCCTTTGCCGTTGGTTCACCCTCCAATGGCCGCCGCGGCCAGCGCACTGCGGCCAGTGCACCGCGCTGATCCGATGGCAGGAGCCAAGTGCTTCTCCTGGTCTCCCATGGGGTGCAGGGCCCAAGGACTTGGGCCATCCTGCACTGCAGTCCTGGGCCACAGCAGAGAGCTGGCCTGGAAGAGGGGCAACCGGGACAGAATCCGGCGCCCCGACAGGGACTAGAACCCGGTGTGCCGGCGCCACAAGGCAGAGGATTAGCCTGTTGAGCCACGGCACCAGCTGAGATAACACTTTCACATACTGATTTCATTTCCCTTTGGTAAATTCCTAGGAGTGGAATGCCTGGGTCATATGGTAGGTCTATATTCAGATTTCTGAGTTATGTCCATACTGTCTTCCACAGTGGTTGTACCAGTTAACATTCCCATCAACAGTAGATTAAGGCACAGTTTTCCTCACATCTTCTTCATAATTTCTTGTTTGTTGATTTCTGTATGAATGCCATTCTGAATGGGATTCTGTGATGTTTTGTTGAGGATTTTTTTGTCTGTGTCCATCAGGGAAATTAATCTATAGTTCTTTTTCTCAGTTATATCTTTTTCAGGTTTAGGAATTAAGGTGATGCCGGCTTCATAGAAGGAGTTTGGGAGTATTCCTTCCCTTTCAGTTGTTTTGATTAGCTTGAGAAAAATGGAGTTAATTTGTTAAATGTCTGGTAGGCCTCAGCAGTGAAGCCATCCAGTCCTGGGCTTTTATTTCCTTGGCTTTTCTTTAAGTGATTCAATTTCCATTGATTATTGTCTGTATACATTTTCTATATCTTCATGGCTCAATTTAGGTAGGTTGCATGAGCTCAGGAATCTTTCATTCTCTTCTAGGTTTCCCAATGTGTTGGCATACAGCTCTTTGTAGTAATTTCTGATGATTCTTTTTATTTCTGCGGTGCCTGTTATTACATTTCCTTTTTCATCTCTAATTTTGTTGAGTTGCATCTTCTCTCCCTCTCTCTCTCTCTCTCTCTCTCTCTCTCTGTCTGTCTCTCTGTTTCTCTTTCTTTTGGTTAATTGAGCTAGTGATGCATCAGTTTTGTTTATTTTTTCAAAGAAACAGCCCTTCATTTTGCAGACCTATTGCATGTTTTTTTAGTTTCATTTTTGCTTATTTCTTCTCAAGTGTTAATTATTTATTTTCTCTTGCTAGTTTTGGGTTGATTTCCTCTTGTTTTTCTGGGTCCTTGACATACATTGATAGCTCATTTATTTGGTGCTTTTCCAATTTCTTATTTTAGTCACCAACTGCTATAAACGTTCCTGTTAACACTGCTTTTGCTGTGTCCCACAAGTTTGGACATGTTGTATTGTCTTCAATTTTTCCAGAAATTTTTTGATTTCTCTTTTGATTTCTTCAATCACACACTATTCAAACATGAGCATGCCGTTCAGTCTCCAGGGGTGTGCATATGTTCTAGAGATTCTTGAGTTGTGGATTTTCATCTTCATTCAAATGTGGTCCTAGAAAATGAATAGTATGATTTTGCTTTTTTTTAATTGACTGAGACTTGCTTTGTGGTCTAGCATGTGGTCTATCCCTGAGAAAGTTACATGCACTGCTGAAAAAATATGTATATTCTATCACTGTGGTGTGAAAAGTTCTATTGATATCTGTTAGGTCCATTTGGTCTATAGTGTTGATTAACTCTGTTGTTTCCTTGCTGGTTTTATGTCTGGTTGATCTGTACTTTGCTGAATGTGTGGTGTGGTATTGATCTTCTCCATTACTACTGTATTAGAGTTTATGTCTCCCTTTAACATTTCTTTTAAATAGCCAGACTCTCTGTAATTAGATGAGTATACATTTATAATAGTCACATCTTCCTATTGAATTGATCCCTTAATCATTACATTGTGACCTTCTTTGTCTCTTTTAACAGTTTTTATGCTAAAGTTTGTTTTTTTTTTGTTTTTTTTTTCTGATATTAGGATGGCTAATGCCAGCTCTTTTTGGTTTCTGTTAGCAAGGAATTCCTTTTCCATCCTTTCACTTTCTGTCTACGTGCATCTTTGTTGGTGAGATGTGTTTCTTGTAGGCAGCAAATAAATGGGTTTTGTTCTTTAGTTGACTCATTGAGTCTGTATGTTTTAACTGGAGAGTTGAGGCCATTTACATTAAGGGTGACTATTGATAAGTAACAATAAATTTTCCAATTATTTAACCCTTTAGGCCTCTGGGGCTTTCTCATTAAGATAACTATCATGTCTAGTAACACAAGCTCATTAGACTTTTTAATTCTCAAACATTTGTATTAATAGCATTTTCCATTATAGAAACTTAAAATTTGGTACCATGTCACATCTTGACAGTACTTCTAATATAATCCAAATAGCCTGATTAGTTGGTGTCTCTATAAGATGAGAGACATAGGTCCTTCGATTTTTTCAGTTGGGCCCAAACTGGAAAAACCAATGTCCAAGATTTACTGGAAATTTTAGAGTCCAGATTGTTTAAAACTTTGATTTTTTGAATGCATGTCAAGAATGCCAAGAAGGCTCAAAATCCAAAATATCTGGTTGAAATAAGATTCCTTAAAATCATGACATAACATAGACCAAATTTGATCATTGTTACAAGGTGATTATTCAAATCTTTAAAAATAAGCACATATTTAAATAACCCATAGCTCTTAATAAAAATTCAGCTGTTTTTGAACAATTAGAATTTAACAGACATCAAGAGAACATAATAGATTACTTGAACACATTGCTTTAACAGAGCATCAGAGTTTAATTCTATGTCAAAGATAAATTGAGCTTCCTGTGATCTTTTGCTGTGAGGTTTCCTTCCTTTACCTTCTTTCATATTGATGACCATGTTTCTGTGTTTCTGTGTGTAACACATCTTTAAGCTTCCAAGTATTTATTTTGGATTTCCTATGTACTGCTACTGGTAGAATTTCTACCTTCACCTTCTTTTATAGTGATGATCACGTTTCTGTATTTCTGTGTGTTGTACATCCTTAAGCATCTTTTGTAAGGCTAGACAAGTGGTGACAATTTCTTTCAATTTCTGTTTGTTATGGAAGGTATTTATTTCACCTTCATTCATAAATTAGAGCTTTGCAGGGTACATTATTCTTTGTTGACAGTTTTTTCTCCTAAGACTTAGAATATGTCTTGCCATTTTCTTCTGAGCCTGTAGGTTTTCTGATGAGAAATGAGCTGTGAGTTTAATTGGAGATCATCTGAATGTAATCTGGTGTTTCTTTCCCACACATTTTAGTCTTTTCATGATGTTTTATTGTGGAAAGTATGACCACAATGCGTCATGGTGAAGATCTTTTCTGATTATGTCTGTTAGGAGTTCTATGTGTTTCTTATACTTGGACGTCTCCTTCTTTCTCCAAATTAGTTTTCTGTAATTATTACACTAACAATACTTTCTAATCCATTCTCTCTTTCCATACCTTCAGGAACTACTAAAACCCCTATGTTAGGTTGCTTGATAGTATCCCATAAATCTCTGACACTTTTTTTTTTTTAGTTTTCTAATTTCTTCTTTTTTTGATCTGACTGTAAACTTTCCAGAAATTTGTCTTCTAACACTGATATTCTTTCTTCTGCCTCACCAAGTCTGTTCTTCCGGCTTCCCACCATATTTTTTTATTTGTTCTGTTAAATTCTTCATTTCCAATATTTCATTTTGATTTTTCTTTAAAATCTCAATTCTGTGGGAAAATTTTTTCGTTCATGTTCTGTACAGATTTCTTTAGTTCCTGAATTTACTTCTAATTACTTCAAAGTGATCCTACAATCAATGTTTTGAATTCCATTTCTTATAATGTGTCAATCTCTTTATCTTGACAATCTAGTATTAAAGTGTTGTGTTCTTTTGAGGGTGTGTTGTTGCCTTCATTATCCTTGTTTCTTGAGTTGCTACATTTATCGTTGGGCATTTGTGTTGATGCTTTTTTGTTTCTCTGTGATGGTTTTTTTCTTTGAACTATGCCTTTTTGGCTTAGTGGAATGTCTACTCTCT
Organism: Lepus europaeus; assembly: GCF_033115175.1. NCBI lineage: Eukaryota > Metazoa > Chordata > Mammalia > Lagomorpha > Leporidae > Lepus > Lepus europaeus. The sequence continues at coordinate 7,654,447 of NC_084832.1, read as the reverse complement.
CAGTGAATTCCCCAAACCATGTGCTGGGTGTGGGCAGGGAGCTCTGTTCAGTGCTCCAGGGTGGGGGGAGTGCAATATTTATGAAGCAAACTAATGGCAAAGAATGTGCTACACTTGACATTTTCTAAATTCTGTTGCTGAACTTTTTTTACCAGTAATAAAAAACATCATTTGTAGATAATGAAGTAGCTTTAGTGTATCCTGTGATAATAACTTACGTCCTTTGTTTTCTGAAACACTATATACAAGAGCATACCTTGAATCTTTGGCATACAGGTCATAACATTTAGTGCAAATAAATATTTATTTAAAATTGATGTAAAACAGAGCCACCATTTATGCAATATTTCAATAAATACCAATGAATAAAAACAAAATAAAATGGTACTTGGTTCTTTTCTCTGAAATTTTTAATTTTTATTAATGTGTATATCCTGCTCTGTTTCCAACCAATCACTGAGACCATTTTCACTAAAGTAGTTGAATTCAACTACATTCAATGCTTTCAAATGGTTACAAATATCATTTTTGATGAAATAAATTGCTGCAACAGTGGATATTAAATTTAACGTTATAGTAATCATGTAAATGTTTTACATTTTCCTTTTTTATCTCAGAATTTTATTTGAAAGAACTTTAAGAAAAAAGTTTAATTTATACCCTATTGCACTTTACTTTTTTATCCAACCAAGAAATGTGAGTAAAAATGGATAATCCAAACTCAAAGAATAAATCTGCTTTCAAAATAAATAAAAATTCACTATACATTTTGTTAACTCACATTTCAAATTATAGACAGCATGCATGATTGTCTTTGTAAGTTTTCTGATCATTCAAAAACAAGTATCTTTTAAAGCAAACCTTCATGTCTGATAACACTAATTTTATATCATATTAATCTATTTAAAGACATATTTTGGGGTACAGCATTCTGGCATAACAGGTAAAGCCATTGCCTGCAACACCTGCAACCCACATGGATATTGGTGCCAGTCTTGATTATTCCACTTGTGATTTAATTCCCTACCATTGGCCTGGAGAAAGCAGCAGAAGACAGCCCAAGATTTAGGCCTTGCCCCCTGAGGGAGACCTGGACGAAGCTCCTGGCTCCTGGCTTTGGTCTGGCCCAGCCCTGGCTGTTGCAGCTGTGTTAGAGCGTGAATCAGCAGATGGAAGATCATTCCCTCTCTCTCTGCAACTCTGCCTTTCAAATAATTAAAATAAATCTTTTTAAAAAGCCATATTTTCCTTAAGACTCTAGATTTTGTAATAACACAAGCAGATACATAGGGAATGTGGTGTGCATGTTGATTTAAAATATCCTAGGTTTGAATTCTAGTCCACATTTAGCTTCTGTATTTTTAAACAATTACTCAGCAGAGTTATTTTTCTTCTATTCAAGACAAATGTGAGATTATCTGTGACGTATTATAAACATTCACCTTCTTGTGACAAGCCAGTGTTATTTAAAAGTAAACCCGATGTAAGGAATATAAGAAAAATCTAATGTGGGAAATATTATAGCAATTTAAAAGCCTTTTAAAAGAAAGTAAGAGCAAGAGTTTCCATTGGGTACAACAGTGCCAAAATTAGTAAAACATTTGAACATTATAACAGGGTAAGCGTTTGGCCTAGCCATTAAGCTGAAAGAATGAATGCATTCCATATCAGAGAACGTGGTTTCATCCTTTGCTCCGGCCCCTAAATCTAGCTTTCTGCTGGTGCAGGTCCCTGGGAGGGCACAGTAATGGCTCAAGTACTTGGGTTCTTCCTACGCACAGGATAAACCTGAATTGAGTTTCCAAGTATTGGATTCATTGTAAACATCTGAGTAATGAACCAGCATATAGGATCTTTCTGTCTCCCCCACCCTCTGCTTCTCAAATGAAGAAATTGAAATGATAACAGGACATCATGAACTAGGTAATTCATATAAATATGAATATTTTTCTCCAGAAGCCCTTAAGTATCACAGTGCTTGCTTAGGGGTCATCTGTAAAAAAGCAATAGGCTGGAGCAACAGTGTGACACACAAGTTCTATATTCATATTTATATTTGCATTGTTAGTATATTTTGTTGTTAAACATTTTGTATATTACAGTTTTATTGTTAGTAATACATTTTGTTGTTTCTTTTAAATTATTACTTCATAGTTAAAGTTGACTGAAAGAAAAAGTAACAAGTATAGAATTATACAATAAAAGTATATGGTAAACCATCCAATTAGTAGGATAGAATAGAGTGTGCATATGAACCAAGATGGCATTGCAGTGTGTCAATGTTTCCAGTAAATGCAGCAGACAGGTTTGGGATTTGAACTAGGAAATGTAAGTGTGAAACAGAAATGTGGCAAGGATAGGGTAGGATTAGCCATTGGCCAGGTGTTTTCCAATAGAAACAAAGAAGGATTGTCGTTAGGAAAAAAGACAATTAAAGGCATGCTTTGTGTAAGGCACTAGAACTCATCTGGGAGCAATGTGCAGTCAGGAAATGTGAGTTTGGTGTGGAGGAAAGGGACACGGCACATTTTCCAGTAAAATGTGTACAGCCTTCATTTTGCAAAGGGACAACCTATCCATGCAAACTGCTCAACAGCTGGGTCAACTGTAAGGACTCAGTGTGAAAGAAGAAAACAAATGATATGGTAACATTCCCCAAAATTAATATACGGTTGGCAGGGGAGAAGGGAGAAGGGAGGAAGACTTCAGGAAGAAATGGAGGGGGATAAAACAAAGACTGGCTTCAGGCTGATGTGAGAGCAGGCAGAGACAAGGAAAACATAAATTGCAAGGGAAAGAAGTGACACACTGCAGATCAGCTAGGAGATGGGGCTTGCAGAGTAAAAGAGACAAAAATGTATCAGAGGAGATATGTTTGTGCACAGAGAGGAAAGAACAGGACAGAACCGAAGTGAATGAATGGAGGAGAAGCCAAGTTAATGAGAGTGATGACATCATGAATCCTACCAGCAAAACACAGAAGATCAACATCAACAACAGCAAATGCCCAGTTTTATTTTTATTTTAATAAGTGGAACTTAAGGGGACAAAGGTTAAAGAAAAGAATTTCAAAGGAACTTCCAGGATTCAATCAGTTACTACAGGAATCATCAAAAACGTATAAAATGCATGCTATAATTAACTCTGTTATAATAAGCCTGGAAACTCAAGAGAAAGGGAGTTAACTTGGCAGAAGTGACCTGGAGCAGGTTAAGAAGCAGCCTGTGTCTCATGTGGGAGTACTTGGGTTCAATCCCCAACTCCAGCTCCCGAGTCCAGTTCCTGCTTGTATATACCCCGGGAAGCTACAATGATGGCTCAGAGTGATGGGGTTCCTGCCAGCTCCCTGGGAGACATGGATTCAGTGACCTGCTCCTGACTTGGTCCAACCCTGGTCTTTGGGAGCCTTTGAGGAGACGACCGGAGCATAGGAGGTGTCTCTGAGTCTCTTTGACTCTCACACTCTACCTTTCTGCCTCTCCAAGAAATAAATGAATGTTTTTCATTCTAAAGTGACAGAAACGTTAACCCAATTTAAAAAAGAGAACTGGGAGAAACACAGAGGAGTAAGGGGAGGCAGCTTAGGGTGAGGAGAAGGAGGAACCCAACAGTCGGAGTAAACAGGTGTGTTGTGTTTTGCTTTAGGTGTTCTGGGCCACAGTTTCTTTTCACATTAGTGAGCAGATGGGACTTCAGGATGGCCAAGGTCTCCCTGTCCTCCAGCCTTCCGGGGTTTGTCCTTGCATTCTGGCAGTGTAGAACACCACACACAGACAAGGTCAGAGACGCTGATTCTGAGTCCTGAGAAGGGCAAACCACACAGCTCCGAAGAGCGTTTCACTCTGAAACACAAGGATTCAGGAGCAAAATGTGAGAAATGTGTTTAGTCCCAAGGTTTGGAATTACTTTCCAGTGAAAAATTAGAAAATATACAGACACAAAAACATTGGATTTATTTAAACTGTTAGGAATCTGGGGAAATTCATGATTTCATGGATAAATTTTAAACAACATTTAGAAAATTTAGTGTAATTTTCAGTTTATGCACAAAGCAAATGCAATATAATACCAAATGATCTAACAGTAGTTGGTTATAATGTACTCCAGACGAATATGTGTTGGGACGCACACATGCAAATTATCTAATATTGGATAAGAGTAAGTTGAAGTATACAAAAGAATTCATACTTTATGCAAAAAAATTGGAATTTTAAACCATAAAGAAAAATGTCACTTTTAGTTAAGATATTATAATAGCTACAACTATTTTCACATAATAATCGTAGAAGTTTGGAAGTCATATAGAGGATATAAAAAATCTTCTGATAGAATGGGGAGAAATTGAAAGATTTAAATAGAATACATGGAAAAAAAGGCTTGCTTTCTTTTAAAGATGTCAACAGTTATGCAGCCAGGTAAAATATGATATTAGATATAAGAAGAGATAGAGCCCAGCAGATATTCTGTTTCTACATTTAGTCCATGCAGTCCTCGCATGGTTACTTGTTTGCAGACGACTCCAACACTTTATTTTTTAATGCTTTTTGAAGACTTATTTATTTATTTCAAAGTTAGAGTTAACACAGGGAGAGAAGGTGAGGCAGAGAGAGAGAGAGACAGAGAGAGAGAGAGAGGTCTTCCATCTGTTGGTTCATTCTCCAGATGGCTGCAATGGCTGGAGCTAGGCCGATGCAAAGCTAGGAGCCAGGAGCTTCTTCCAGGTCTCCCATGAGGGTGCAGGGGCCCAAGCACTTGGGCTATCTTCTACAGCTTTCTCAGGCCATAGAAGAGAGCTGGATTGGAAGTGGAACAGCCAGGACATGTACCGGCACACATATGGGATGCTGGCACTGCAGGCGGAGGCTTTACCCACAATGCCACAGTGCCAACCCTCTGTTTTATATTTTATTGCAAAACAGATAAATGATTATGTTTTCAAAATTTAAAAAAAACAAGTTTCCTCAGATAATTCTTGTTTCTGTTATTATCTGCACCATCTTCTCTATGCCCTCTTACATATACATGTATACAGCTATTTTAGTTATTTTAACACTGTTCAGCACTTTTCTCGGAAACTATAATACAGCGTATATTCATATCTCTATTTCTCCTCGCCTTAGACAGAAAGTTGCATCCTGTAAATCCTGTTCTACATCTTTGTTTTGTTCATTCAACAACATGTTTTTCAGATGAATCTACAGTAATGTGTCACTTAAGTATGGGACTGTATTCTGAGAATAGTATAATTCTGTGATTTTGTTGTTGTGTGACTATCACATAGGACACATACAGTCACCAAGGTGGTAAAGCTACTGCACATCCTGCTTTGTAGGATGGCCTGCTGCTCCCAGGCTGAAAACCTGTATGTTACTGTGTTGGATAGAGCAAATAACTGTAGCACAATGGTATTTGGATGTCTAAATATTTCTAAACATGAAAAGTATAATGGGGGGCTGATGCTGTGGTGTAGCCAGCTAAGCCTCCACCTGTGGCCCTGGCAGCCTATATGGGTGCTGGTTTGTTTCCTGGATGATCTTTTTTTTTTGGGGGGGGGGTTCTTCTTTTTTTTTTAACTTTTATTTAATGAATATAAATTTCCAGTGTACAGCTTATGGATTACAATGGCTTCCCCCTCCCATAACTTCCCTCCCACCCACAACCCTCCCCTCTCCCACTCCCTCTCCCCTTCCATTCACATCAAAATTCATTTTCAATTCTCTTTATATACAGAAGATCAATTTAGTATAAAGATTTCAACAGTTTGCACCCACATAGAAACACAAAGTGAAACATACTGTTTGAGTACTAGTTATAGCATTAAATCACAATGTACAGCACATTAAGGACAGAGATCCCACATGAGGAGCAAGTCCACAGTGGCTCTTGTTGTTGACCCAACAAATTGACATTCTAGTTTATGGCGCCAGTAACCACCCTAGGCTGTCGTCATGAGTTGCCAAGCCTATGGAAGCCTTCCAAGTTTGCTGACTCTGATCATATTTAGACAAGGTCATAAAAGACAGAGTGAGGATAGTAACCAATGATCTTAAGAGTGGCATTTACCAGGTTTGAACAATTATACAGCATTAAGTGGGGAAGAGGACCATCAGTACACACAGGTTGGGAGTAGAGCCATTGGTGGTAGAGTAGAGGTTATGATTACAAAGGAATGAGGCCCAAGTATGCTAGACAGGGTCTAGAACAAAGGACAGAGTCATTATTAGATGTGCTAAGAAAGGTGCTGTCTAAGCTACAATTAAGTTTTCTGATTGAGAGGCAAATAGAACCTGATAGAAGGGGCTTGATAATAATCTGGTGGGCTTTAGGCCTTGTAAATTCAGAGGCCCAGACCTATCTATCTCTTCCCATGGGGTATATCCTAAGGGAGGTGTGAACCTCCTAGGGGAAGGCACTCTGTTGACTTTCATTACTTGGCTGGCCTGGGAGGAGAGCTGGCCAGGTAAAGGCAGGGGGCATCTCTAACAAGAAACTTACAGTTCTGCCTGCAATGTTGCTGACCCTACTTGACCATCCCCTCAGCTGCAGTGGTCCCTTTGGAAGTTGGGCTGAGTGAAGGGCTTTTCAGCTTAGAGCCAATAAGATCTGTGGCTCTGACCTGGGCATCCTTTGACTCCAGGGCAGGTCCATTTCCAGTGATCCAACTCTTGGCAGAGCTGCCAGGGCTCTTCACAAGCTGACTTCTGCTGAAGCCCAGGCTTACCTCATGGAAAGCCACTGCAGTGGACTGGCCTGTTGGGTCTCCTTGAGGGCAGATCACTGTACAGATCAGCCATTAATAGGCCTGCCACCCATTGCTTCTGATGCCTAGCTTTCTTTTCCTCCTGGTTTGTGTTAAAGCAGACCAGAGGATGCAAGTCAAGGGAGTCTGGCTGCTCTTTTGATCCAGCTTTCTGCAGCGGCCTGGGAAAACGGGGGAAGGTGGCCCAAGTGCATGGGCCCCTGTACCAGCCCCTAGTCAGTCCTCCTAGAAAGACTCAGAGTCAGTGGAAGTAGATTTTTCTCTTGGGTAAAATCCCTGGATCATATGCATGCACAGTGGACACCAGCCAGGCCAGCGAAAGGGTGAAGTGGGTTAAAGCCATGGCCTGCAGCACTGGCAACCCTTATGGGTGCAAGTTCAAGTACTGGCTGCTCTACTTCCAATCCAACTCCCTGATAATGTGCCTGGGAAAACAGCACAGAAAGTGTCAAGTGCTTGGGCCTCTATATCCATGTGAAAGACCCAGATGGGTCCATCCCTGGCCACTGTGGCCATTTGGGGAGTGAACCAGCAAATGGAATACCTTTCTCTCTGTCCCTCCTCCTCTCTGCAGTTCTACCTATGGAATAAATGAAAATATTTATATTACAAAACAAAATTATAATAAAATGTGGTGTAATAGATAAAACGGTTGCAACTGTGCTTAGCATGAATGGAGCTTGGGAGCATGGAGGTGGCTCTGTGTGACTCCGTGGTGAGTGAACTCAAAGGCCTAGGAAATTACTGTGCATGCTGTCAGCTTGGTAAATATTGTATAACTAGGCTATGCTAAATTTACCTTAAGAATCTCCCTTCAATAATATATTGATGTTAGCTGAATGTGGTTTATTTTATTTTATGAAATCAATACTTTTTAAAAATATTTTGATTCTTAATCCTTAGCTTAAAACACAAACACGTTGTGCAGCTGTACAATAATATTCTTTGATTTATCTTTGTGTGATAACTTTTTACTATTTTTAATTCTTTTTTAAAATTCTTACATTAAAAACTAAGACACCAATATCCATCGGCCTGGATCTACACAGGGTCATCGCCATCAATGTCGTTATCTTCCAACTCTACATCTTACTGCTCTGGAAAATCTACATGGACCATAACACCCATGGAGCTCTCATTCCCTGTGACCATGAGGGTCTGTTCCTGTGATACCCCCTGAAGGATCTCTCTGAGGCTCTTGTTAGGGTGTGACCTCTTCAGTATTGGGCTCCATGTTTTTAAACTTTGCAAGGCACTTGTTAGATTCTGCAAAAGCTTCTGCTAAATTCGTCATTGAGAATTATCTGTGTACCTCCCCACTCTTCTCCTTCAGCTTCCTTTTCTCTTGACTCTGGTTAAGCTACGCACTGTTAGCCATAGGAATTTTCCAACTCCATTATAATTTTACATGGCCATTATTGCATCTATAGTCTGTCATTGATCAAAACCTTTACTATATTTTACATGATATTTCAATGGATCCAACTTTATATACCATTATTTATACTGCTTATTCAGACAGCATGCAAATAATTGATATTTGATTCCATATCCCCCATTTTTGGCTTTTATAAATAATGTCCTAATTAGCATCACTTTCATTTTACTAATGTATCTATAGAATGCACTTTTCTAAATGGAATTTCTGGGTCTAATAATAAACTCATATTCAGATTTATTAGTTATTTTGAAATTCTTCTGAATATAAGTTGAATCATTTTTATTACCAGCATTCACATAAGAATGACTATTTCCTAACTGCTTCATCACCAAAGCACATTATAATCAATATCTTGGATTTTTCTCAACCTATGTGAGAGAACCAACATATTCCATTTATATTATATTATTGCAGCCATTGTGAGGGGTGGACCAGCAGATGAAAGATGAAAGATCTCTCTCTCTCTCTCTCTCTCTCTCTCTCTCTCTCTCTCTCTCCCTCTGTCTCTATAACTCTGATTTTCAAGTAAGTAAATGCAATCATAAAAAAAAAGTATCCATGGAATGTGTTGTTCTCCAGGTAAATGTCTTCTCAACAAGGCCTCTAGATTTCTACTTCTCCATCCCCACTTATCTTCTACTATTTTTACCTGAATGCACAATTATTATAAACTCAATACAGCCATAGGAAATTTTTTTCTTTCCTCAAACCAGCCTGTGCTCCAGATTTGACTATTTAATTCATAATCATCATTATCTTTTGGTCATTCAGACAAAATCTTCAGAACAGAATTTCATTAAATCTACTCCCTGTCCCTCAAACTCTGTAGCTGGATGAGCTTTGTGTTTTCCATTGATACCACCATTTGCTTTGAAACTCGCTGCCCATTTTCTTTAGCACTAAATTCTTATTTTCTAAAACATTAGAGCCTGGGTGTCATCTGTTAACCCTACATCTATTTATCAGACTAGTGCTTAATATTCACATTACAGAAATTAATTTTAGGATTACTGTTTTATTTTTATTTATTGTTCTAAAATGTAAACAGTGCTGAACAAATGAATCTACACTTGTGCTTAAACAAGAAGCCCTCATTTTGACAATCATGGCTGAGTTCATAACATTTAACATTCCAAATTTATCACTTATAACCTCACACTATAAGTTCTTGCCAAACAAGTCGACGCATGCCATAAATATGTCCTGCTGGTGAGACCGTTTCAACATTGTTACCTCTCTCTGAAATGTAATTTCTGCCTCTGTCAAACTAAATGGTGCTCTTTCTCCAAATATCATGGTTGTCAAACATCGAAAGCAATCAGAATTATCTTAATCAGTTTTTAATCACTTGTATTTAAAAATAATCAAGATGCCTAATAACAAAGACATTTACAATATATATAATATGATTATGAATCACAGAACTCCTTTTTTATTATATATATATTTAAAGATTTATTTATTTTTTGAGAGGTAGAGTTACAGACAGAGAAAGGAGAGACAGAGAGAAAGTTCTTCCATCCACTGGTTTATTCTCCAAATGGTGGCAATGGGTGGAGCTGGGTCAGTCTGGAGATTTTTCTGGATCTCCCATGAAGGAGCAGAGACCCAAGCACTTGGGCCATTTTCTACTCTTTCCCAGGCCCTAGAAAAGAATTGAATACAAAGAGGAGCAGCCAGGACACAAACCAGCGTCCATATGGGATGCTGGTGCAATAGATGGAGGCTTAGCCTGCTACACCACATCATGGGCTCATAATGACCTAAATCTGAAAAAATATCAAGGAGACTATAAAAAAGACATATACAGTATGTAGAACATTATGAATCAAAAGTAAATTAATTTGAATATAATATAAAAATCTGATAGCTGAAAATAATACAGATATATGATAGCTAAGCAAAAAAATGAAATATTTTACATGTTTATTTTATCTTCTTAAGTTATATGCACATGGGTTGCAGACTATGTCCAGGGCATATATGTGGTAAATAATGAAAGCTAAAAACCATGGTACATCCTCAGCATCTCCTTTATTTTCTGCACAGTAGCTTCCAAACTGACTTTTTGCTATTGTAGTGCCTGAAAAACTATAAAAGTTCAACTTAAACAAAATTCAGCAGTGTTACAGCATATATTGTGTCCAAAAGTTTCTTGAATGACATTTTCAGTACTGTTGTCCTACGGTAATAGCTGTGCTGTCTCACATTGGATTGTCTACAAATGGTCACTGTTTGTTCTGTAGACAGTTGCATGAGCTACATCAGTAAGTTGTTGCAATGGAGCTACAAATTGTCGGATGGGGAGGCTGACCCACTGTGTAGTCATGGTTATGGCTCCCACTGTTTCTACAGCAAGTAATGTAGTGAGGATGCTGCTTTAGAATTACTAGGCATTAACAAGGGTGCTGGGCATCTATACCCCGTGCTAGCCAGCCAATTGGGCGTTGCCAAGCCTTTGAGGGTGCTAGAGTGGTGATCACGAACAAATTTGGCTTTGAGTTTTCAGCAATCTGTATTCTATGCATGTAAACATTGGACCCTGAAGCAAATATGTGGAGAAAGCCCCAGAATACCCAATACATAGAACAATTTTTCATAAGCATGCTAGAAAAACAGTTTGATTTCCCCAGAGGAAAAAAAGTTAAACTCAACCTTTAAAATAAACTGTCTAAGTAATTCGTGTGTCAACACTTTCAAGGTCCCAAATATAGTCTGTGAGTATCAATATTCATGTTAATTATGTAGGATTTTTAAAATCAGAAAAACAAGGCAAAATAAGGAATGGCATTCACTACATTATTATTGTTATTGTTTGTTTACTCTTTGGAAATAAGCATTATCTGTGGCTGAAAATAGACAATTTAGGAGAAAAGAAATCATACTCTATTACGAGCAAAAATGGTCTATCTATATTTAAATAAAAATGAATTAAGGGACTGTATTTGACATAGCAAGTTATGACGCCTCCTAGGATGACTGCACTGCACATCAAATTGCTGAGGTTCAGGGTCTGGCTCTGTCTTTATTCTGGGTTCCTATCGCTATGCACCCAATGAGACAGAAGTGATATCTGAAATAGCTAGGTCCTACTCACCGACAGGGGATTCCTGCATTGAATCTAGGCTCCCAGCTTTGACCTAGCTCAGCCCAAGCTATTGCAGGTATTTAGGGAGAGTGAACCAGTCGATGAGAGATCTCTGTCCATATGTCTTTGTCTCTCTACATCTCAAATAAAATTAATAATAAAAACAATTTCATCACAAATGTTTTGTAATAGAAATAAGCCAATGTTAAAAAAGCATTATTTTAAGATTGCTTAATTCATTTTGGAAAATTATATATGTATAGGGGGCTTATACTCAAACTATAAAATATTAATTTCTCCTACATTTTTTCAAGCAAAAAAAATCCATTTTCTATACTGTTGTCCTAATCTCTAATTTATTTTTGAATTGTTTCTTATTTCTTCCTCTGGTGAGTTAAACTATGTGCATAAGCATGGAAGATAATTGAAGGATCACAGGATTAGTCAAACACTACAACGGACTACCTAGGCATGTTGTGAGTCTTCCTCCCTGGAGCTTTTAAAAATAGATACCCATCTGTTTAGAGCACTTTTAATAAAGTACTGTCAGAGTGTAGTACATAATCCTCAGCTTTGGCTTCTCTGAACTCTCCTTTTATGAAACAAGCCCTTGACAACACAGCAAACTGAAAAAAGAAAAAGAATGGAATCTTTTGGCCGTAATTTGTATCTAATACATTAGTGTACAAAGAGTCATTAGTTTGTTCTAAAACGTTTTTAAGTAGATGTTTATAGGCGAAATATATCTCCCACTAGGTTACTTCAGCATAAAGTAGGTCACCTTCTGGTTTGAATTATGAAGAAAGTATCCTTTGATTCTGTTTCCAACGTGGGAATTTTGTATTTTAATTGAACAGTGATTACCAGAATCAAGGACATAGCATTTCTTTGCCAGAAAGAGACAAATCATGGGAAATCAGTTGAGTGTGATAAATGGTAGCTTAGCTAAAACAGCACCCTCAAAGTTAGTTTTTGTTTTTTTTCCCCCTTAACACTGTATCTTCAGCCAGTCTATTCTGGATACCCCAGTTTATATCTTTATTGTTTCTGCTCAATGTGTCAAACCAGTCATTGGGACTAGTGTTGAGGTAGAAGCCGTAGTCACTGGAAATGCCGTGACTACTTGCTGCCTGGCAGTTACTGTGATGTTGGCATCTTCAAAATCAGCATCAGAGTAAATTTCACATCAGCTTTCAAATGGATTTGTAGTTGTGTATGTGTGCCTGTGCTGCCTGCTTGTGTGTTTCAATCTAGAATTAGGTTATGGTACATTTTTTTCCACAGACAATATTTTCCACTTTCAAGAGAAGGAAAAAATATTGCATAAGTCACCCTAGTCAAAAGGCAATCGTGAATTTTAAATGCAAACAAGTGACTTAGAGGCTTTCAGTCTCCTAAGATTACTGATATAACCCATGATAATCACAAACATGCTAACTTCATTCTACATTTTTCCTTATAAATCCATTCATATCAACCTAACTGCAAAGGAAAAAATAAAATGACTGTTGTACTGTACACTTTTGGAGAGCCTTTATCTATATTAAGTTTTATCTACTTATTTTGATTAGCAAAAATGTCTATCTAGTCACCACTTTTATTAGTGTATTTGGTCGGCATATTGCTCTTTATTGATCCAAATTACAATATACTGACATTAGGTTTGAGTATAACCGATTGCAAGCTGATGAGGAGCACATGATGATACAAAGCATGTGGATTTCAGTGCTCTAACCTTATGAACACTTGCACATGTTCAGGAAAGCCCACTGGATAAAATTTATGTATTGCTAATGATTTTTATTGGCCCCTTGGCCCAAAGTAGTGGCAAGCTGCCCAAGAATCTGAAGGAATCCTGCTTTCGGTTAGTAGTCAGAAAGCAATGAGTAATAAAATTCAGAGACGCATGGTGAAAGCTAAAATACATTTATCCAGGTACAACAAGTCCAGCCAACCTTATGATTATGATTTCTTTGGCCTTTTTTTTTCCTTTGAGGTTACAGCATTCGTTTCATCAGAGCATAGTAGTTGAGGAACTATTTTTATAAAGTTTTGAAAAGTGCTGCATTATCCATTTGTGTGTTATTTGTTTATGTTGTGTGTCTGCACAATGTCATGAAATGCCTAATATGATCCACAGCTTTCTTTTTCATGCTGAATAAATGATCTCTTACACTCCTTGTGGAATTTTAGGCAAATCATTTGGCTTATATTAAAAGCAGGCATTTGGGTAATCCAAGTTTTAGACAAGCATAATTGTCCACATGATCTGTGTCTTTGTAAGGGAAAGGCAAATTTCCTGATGAATTGCATTCATTCAGCCACAAAAAAAGAGATGATAGAATAAAAAGCAGCACGTGAGCTTTTTTCCACTCTGCTTATTTGTACTTTACATTACTAATTAAAAACGTAGTTTCTTTGTGATTATGTCAATTGTGCAAAAGTATATTGAATCAGGAACAAAAGCAGCCATCGTAACTAAGTACAGGAAGCCATGTTTAGATACAGAAGGAGAAAGCAAGAGGATTCTCGGGAGGAAAGGAGAGCCTACTGGATTGTAGAGAAGCAGGAGAATCCAGACAGGGCTCCCTTTCTACCCAGAGCAAATATAAGGCTCCCAATTATTAAATTTCACCTAAGTCACAATAGATCAAGAAAAAGCACAACTGAGCCTGTCTGACTGTTAGAGGAGGACCCCTAAACAATCAGGATATTTTAAAACAAAGTCAGCTCCAACATCCCCTGGCACCATGGTGGTGGGAATTCTCTTTCAATATGATCTCATAGAGAGTTAATATTATCCCAATGACTATAAGGGGGTGGGCCAGCTGAATTAAATTATCGACACACACACACACACACATGTATATATAATGCAGGCCAATGCAGGGAGAGATTGGCAGCTGTGCTCTTGGGTGACATTTGTGAGCTCCTTCTTCATCTATTACTTCAGGGAAAACCTTCACCATCAGCATGTCCTACCTAAGACACATGTGTCACATGTTTGTCCAACATGTTCATTATTTGCAACTGAATATGCCATAATCTTCTAACGATTACTGAAGCAAAGTGAGCAATCAACTAATAATGACAATTGGCAAATCTGATGGAACTCAACAAAATAATATTAAATGTCTATTTGGCAAAAGAGTCATAACTCTTAAAATCAGACTATATGGGACAAGTGGCAGAGCAAAGGGATCCCCAAGGGAGAGCTATTGAACATATGGCAGCGAAAGCCCTTGGTAAGCAGGTAAGGCTAAGTTCACAGGAAATACAAGTGAGTTTTAAAAAATGAAACATGCAAAATAAGGGTGATAAAGCAGCAAACATGATCGTCATAAATTCCCAGAATTCAGTTGAATGTGCAGAAAATTTAATAAGCACAGCCGTTAACAAAAATGCTGAGAGTAGGCAGAGCAGTAGCTCGGCAGGGCGGGCTCAGGTGTAAGATCCTTTGTGGAGGAGGAGAGAGTGCTGCCGGTTCACAGAAGCAGATACAGGTGCAAGCTGAGAAGACTGACCTCTGAATAGGTACTCAGAGAGGACCTACTGAGAGGGCACCGAGCAGACCCAAGGTGGAATAACTCCTAACAGGGAAAGCTCCAATCGTCACTATGAAAACCTCGAAGTTACAAAGACCTATCTTTAAGAATGAAAAAACAGTCAGCAGGTGTGAACGTGAGCTCTTGGTGGCCAGAACAGCTGGACACAAGGACTGGAAGAAGGGAGGAGGTGAGGGAGGAAGGGAAAGTATGTTCTCAAAAGGTAATGTTCCAATTATCTCTCAGTAATAAAGTGTTCCCTTTACAATGAACAAACTTCAAATATTCCATGGGGATGAGTTTTCATGAAAAGTAGTACAATCGATTAACAAGGTTAAGTAAGCAGAGGGTTAGGGTAGGGATCCCTGGCTCTGTCACCACATTGCTGTGCAGGTCTCAGAACAATATGCATGCATTGAGAAGGCTTTTTATTTTCATGAAATGGAGATGATCATACACTTGGCCTATCTAGCTCTATGGCACAATGTGAAATTCCTAGCATTAACTCAGTTAATCTATAAATATTTGCTAATGCTCCATCCCAGTGAGTTTATTTATATCAAAATTATTTTAGTTTTTTTTTGTTTTTGTTTTTGTTTTTTTTTTTCCTGAGAGGACTGATCTGTACGATTGCTAGGGAAGCTATATCCCAGTACCAGACACTGGGGAGTTTATCTGGTAGAAACTGTTGGTTCACAGTTCTGGAGACAGAGGTCTGAATCGGATGCCTATGGGCAAATAGTTCCATCTGTCCTTGGCATTATTGGCACGTGGGTTTGTGTCTTCATTTTCTCTGTGTGTATGTCTGTGTCAAATTTGTTCACTTAATAAGGACATGAGTTATACCGAGTAACAGGCCCACTTTATTTCAACATGATCTCTTCTTAACTAATTACCTAGGTAAAATTCTGTTATCCTTGCTACTAAAGGACATTCAGATAAATTTGAGTATCAGAGAAAGAGCAAATACATACAGAGTGCCCCACCATTTAACAATGGAGATTCCTGGTGGCAGTGCATCAGTGGGCATTTGTCTGTTTCGTGTGACTATCATAGGGTCTACTTAACTAAGCCTGTTCCTCTCAGTTTGTTCGTCTTTCAAATTAAAAGATAAATATGAATAAATAACAAATTGTAAAAATTAATATGTGCCATGCAACTATTTATGAAATGCATGCAATACATGGGAGGAAACTTCTACATTTTATTATTTATATAAAAAATTAAGCCCATTGGAAACATGAATGTTACTGCAAATGAACACAGATCAAAAATTTTTAGAAGTGAGAGAGTATGTATAGGCCCCTGATATCCTGCTATGATGTTCAGAAATGCCTAATATATACAGGTCCTCTAACTAAATGGAATATTTTAATATAATAAAATAAATTGAAAGATGATACAAAATTCATCTGCTGAGCCCTCCAAAAGTGAGATCATTTTCTCCTGCTACTGACTCCTTACCCACTTCTCAAAATATAGTGTGTCACATTTGACACTTACATTGTCTTAAAATCTCCATATGCCTTTTAAAATCTTAAATAAACCTTGATCCTTCTAAAATTTTTAAGTTTTTGTTGAAATGCAGAGAGAGTGAATTTTCTACTTGCTTGATCATCCCCCCCCCCCCCCAAATGCTCACTCCAGCTGGGTCAGGGTCTGGCCAAATCCTGAAGCCCAGGACTCAGCCCTAGTGGCCCACCCATGTTGGTGGCACAAATTCAACTACTTGAGTCATCACCTGCTGTCTCATAGGGTACGGATTAGCATGAAGCTAAAATCAGGAGCAGAACTGATAACTTGAACGCAGGCATTCAAATATGGGATTTGGGTGTCCCACGAGGTTTGATAACTGGCACACCAAATACCCACTTCATCCATGTGCTCTTTAATGCTGTGTTGCCAGCCACATTGTAAACTCCTTAGTGAAGTTGGTATTTATTTTGTCTTTTCAACATCTCTCTCAGGTATCAGATATGAAACAAAGACTACATGTTTGTGTGCAACATATATGTCAATAAATTCATTAAGGGGAACAGTAGTTTGTGTACACTGACATTGTATATTGAACATGCAAAGGTTATATTAAATATCACAAGTTAACTAACAACCAGTACTATATATTAAAAAACTTTTTGGAGGCAAGCCTGCTGACTAAATGAAAAAATTACTCCATGTTATGTAGCAGGCTTGTCTGTGATAACAAGTTCATGGAGGCAGCCTCTTAGGGAATTCAACCTTAAGTAAGGGCCAGGTTTCCCAGGCCTCTGAGGCACGCTGCTCTCCTCCCCATGCTTGGTGATATAGATCCATCTTCAGGAACAGGACAGCTGTGCAGAAGCTAATGTGGCTGCACTGATGGAGACAGAGGTATGAGAGATAAGAGTCAGGGGGTGTGAACCCAAAACAGAGCCAACATTTAGCAGTGCAGTATTTCCTAAAGTCACAGGGTTTGTCCAGAATAGGCAGAGTAAGAAGCAATGAGAAAGAAGTGCTGGCATTGTGGCATAGCAGGTAAGGATGCCACCAGTGACCCCAGCATGTCATAGGAGCGCTGGTTCAAGTCCCAGCTGCTCCACTTCGATCTAGCTCCCTGCTAATGTGCCTGGGAAAGCAGCTTAAGACGGCCCAAGTGCTTGGATCCTTGCCACCCACTGGGAGACCTGGAAGAAGTTCTTGGTTCCTGGCTGTAGACTAGCCAATCCCTGGCTGTTGTGGCCAAATGGGGAATGAGCCATTGGATAGAAGATTCTCTCTCTCTCTCTCCACACACACACACACACACACATCCCTTTGCCTTTCAAATAAATATGCAAATCTTTAAAAAAGAAGAAGCAGCAGTGAGTGGCCAAAACTGCATGCATAGGTTTGAGTTCTTGAGTTCAGAAGTTGTCTCCACTTGGGAGTGCAGGTAAAATGGTTTATTTGCAAAGATTAGAACCAGGGTGAAGAGCAACCCCAGGCTCAAGTTCAGAGACAAATATACACAGGGGTTTTGTATCTCGCACTTGTTTCTCCCTCAGTGGATCATTGTCTTTATGATGGTAAAAGAAAAGGGAAAGCCTAAATATCTGTCACAGGCATGGTTACACACATACACATGCAAGCATTCACACGTATGTGTTCAAATGTCTACAGATACGTATATTCCAGTTTCACATCAAGTATTTACTTTTTTTTTAAATGCTCAGAATTTGCTGTTTGTTGGCACACAGCATCAATCCATCATCATTTCCATCCTACTCATCTCTATCAGCAATGCACCATGATCAAACTTTTTTGGCTCCCTCCAACGAAATGCTGTCTTAGAATGCAGGACAAAATAACGTCCCATACTTTACACAATCAATGACTGAAAACAAACAAAAAACACATATGAACAATGGTGATGCTTCATATTGTTGTACAAAGTTATTTACTTTCTGGGTGATCAATACATAATATGACTAAAAAAAACATCAGAAATACAGCAATAGTTCTTAAACCCATAAAAGCAATATATGACCTTTGTCTTGGACAGAAATATTCCATTTATAAGAAGCTGATATGACGATATGAGCTTACATGGGAACAAAGAACAAACAGGAAAGAGAAGAAAGGCCACATAGTGATTTCAGCATCATTTTGCAATTTTTATCTTTTTATTTTTATTATTTTTTTGACAGGCAGAGTTAGACAGTGTGAGAGAGAGACAGAGAGAAAGGTCTTCCTTTCCATTGGTTCTTCCCCCAAATGGCCGCTACGGTCTGCATGCTGCACCGATCCGAAGCCAGGAGCCAGGTGCTTCCTCCTGGTCTCCCATGCTGGTGTAGGGCTGAAGCAGGTCACAGCAGAGAGCTGGACTGGAAGAGGAGTAACCGGACAGAATCCGGTGCCCTAACTGGGACTAGAACCCGGGGTGCCAGTGCCGCAGGCGGAGGATTAGCTAAGTGAGCTGTGGCGCTGCCCGGCACTTCTTATCTTGTAGTAAGCATTCCAATGTACTTTACATGCTGTATCTCAGGGAAGAATTTAAATGTAGCTGTGAAACAGGTACAGCTTCACAGACTTTTTCACTTTTGCTGTTGCATCCCCAGCAATACATACTGAAAATTATTAGCATGTTTCTCCCTGTCCTTTATTAAGCATTTATGACAAATTTAAAAAATTATATCACATTTCATTTAACATTTTCTGCAAAGTGTATTAATATGACTTTATATGTGGGAACAGTGTGGTGCAGAGTTACAGCTATTTAGGTTTTAACTCAACAGAAGCAGAAGGGCAGAACAGTTCTATTTTCCAAGCCAAATCACAGCACAATTCCAATAGAAGGATCATTACATTCATAACTAGATCACAGAATGTGTATATTGTGCACCAGTATTTCTGTCCTTCCATCAACTAGTCAGTCCCCTAGGTCAAAGGACGGTCATATCTTGCAATGATCTCTTACTCTACTGAATTTATCAGTTTAACGATTTCATTTTTATCGGAGCCACAGGCAGATTTTGCACCAGACTTCCATCCAGTACGTAAGTACTAGCATTGCACAGATAAAACTGTTAAATGGTGGCAACTCCACATTGAACAAAGAGTGGGTGGGGGTAGAATCCTGACATTTCTGCAAGTTTTACTAAAAGAATATTCTGCAGATATTTAGAATGGTTTGTAGTAGGCACATATTAAAGATGTTATTGCATTTTTCACAAGAGGTAGGATTTGCCCTGGAAGACGTGCCAAGATTTCTGCAGTCTGGATGTAAACCAAGAATCTGGCATATCCCTATGGGGTACTAGTCACCTTATAAAATAAAATTTATGTATTTATTTAATTATGCCATATGATGCTCCTTCAAATTCATGGCCAGAGTTCAATTCAACTAGATTTCTTTGTGATGAGTGTACCTCTCAGACTGAATGAAATAATTTACCGATTTGCCAATAATAAGTGAATTAAAAATCAATTAAATGTATATTTGCATATTGACCTTGTGCTACTGATAGTCAACTGGATGCCAGTAAAAAGCATTTCTAGATTTAATCAGTACTTCTCTTTGGTTATTATTACTGAAGAAAGCATTGATAGAGCTTAATCAATAATATGAAACACTTTATATGGAGAATAATAACTAACCATTCCTATTGTTACAGGTGTGGAACTAATGGAGGAGAAGCACATACAATGACATCCACTTCCTTTGAGATGCTTTGTAGCAGACATAATTGTGACCTCCCAGGTTAGTGATCACATCCAGAGGACTGTTCATGGGGACTAACAGCAGTAGGCTACTTATGCAGCAAACAGAATTCACACACACTATGTATTTATACATGGGCATAGATTTCAAAATTACTTGCACCAAGATATCCTCATAAACGTATATAGATATATACATATATGTATATTCATGTGTTCATACAAAGAAACCCTAAAAAGCAAAAGATACTGATTCTGTTGATATTGGGGATTCTTTTACTTTTTTCCTGCCATCTCTAAACAGTACAGATTATTTTCTATGACCACAAATTTCATTCTTTTGTACATCCTATGCACTTGGCTACAGTGGTGACAGTCACTTAATTTTTTTTAAGATTATTTATTTATTTATTTGAGAGGTAGAGTTACAGACAGTGATAGAGAGAATCAGAGAGAAAGGTCTTCTTTCCATTGGTTCAGTCCCCAAATGGCTGCAACGGCTGAAACTGTGCTTATCTGAAGCCAGGAGCCAGGAAATTCTTTCTGGTCTCCCATACGGGTGCGGGGGCCCAAGCACTTGGGCCATCTTCCACTGCTTTCCCGGACCACAGCAGAGAGCTGGACGAGAAGAGGAGCAACCGGGACTAGAACTGGAGCCCATATGGGATGCTAGTGCTGCAGGCGGAGGATTAACCTTGTGTACCATGGCGCTGGCCCCAATAGTCACTTAATTTTAGGACTGAAATCGATGTCCTCCCTTAATACAAGCTAGGCTTTCTGATGGCTCTCTCTTGGACATTTAATGTTAATGTGATCAATAAAAACTTTCATCTTTCCTACTTGACTAACTCCACTTTAATGAGACTTTGGGGTTAGATTTTGCTCTGTCTACAAAAAGTATACAGATAATTTAGGTGGCATCAGAATGAAGGATTGATTATAGTCAGAAGAATATATTTTTTTCACTATGGGAAGCTCCCCAATTGCTCCACAGCTGAAACAAATACAAGAGTGGGCAGGATGTGCCTATGACTTGTGCGGAGATGCTGTGTGTCACCCTAGTGGGAGGATCTCAGCATTGGGCTTTCCCAGTTACTACGGTGACAGAAGGGTAACTTCTGAAAAACGAGGAGACCTCAGTGTTCTCCTCCCACCTACTCACCTTCTTCTGCATCATTCTTGTGCTCCTAAGCAAAAAGAAACTTAAAATTGGTCATTACTTAGCAGAATATATTAATTTAAGGATACATTTTGTTCCTGCAATCATAAAACAGAAAGATTGAATTTCCATGGAGGTGTCATGATGAGAGGAAATTGGGTATTAAGGAAACTGAGGAGAATATCGGAGTATCTATAGTTACACAACATCTCTGTCATCCTACAACTTAAAGAAACTTACACAATGCTACTGTGGCATTGGTTGTTTTTAAGGTAAGTTCTACACTCCATCCATGAATTGTCATGGTGTGCTCTAAATTGGAAGAGGAAGTGGAATGCCAGACAACAGTTAGGGAAACAGCTGACTAAATGTAGAGCTCTTTGGGGGAATAAGTGAGCTCCATCCTCTGTTGAGAATCCTCCACTACCAGATTAATCTCAGCAAAGAAGCTGGAGGGATGTGAGTCAATCACAGTGGGTGGTATGCACTAGAGAAAAATTCATGTGGGTTTCAAAGAATGATTGATACCACAATTACATGCAGGGAAAAGTCACATTAGAGATTGGGTGTATGAGAAAAATACATAACACAAAGTGCAAAATTGTCATCACATAAAACTGCTTAGGTGTACTTTCAACTATGTAAATATTTTTACAATCAACAATCAAAAGATGGTGGATTTTATGGCATAGGGGTTCTCACCAGTTACTAAAATAATGCTATTTATTAATTTTGGGAGTTTGGCTTCTTTTTTTAATGCTTCATTTATTTATTTGAAAGGCTGAGTGAGAGGAGAGAGAAAGAGAGAGAGAGAGGAAGAAAGGAAGGAAGGAAGGAAGGAAGGAAGGAAGGAAGGAAGGAAGGAAGGAAGGGAGGGAGGGAGGGAGGAAGGGAGGGAGGGAGGGAGGGGAAAAGAAGAGACAGAAAGAGATTCGCCATTCATTGGTTCACCCACCAGTTAGCTACAACTCCTGGGCAGGGCCATACCAGGCTGAAGCCAGGAGCTGGGAACTTCATCAGGGGCTCTCAGGTATGGGATGACACTTGGAGCACTTGGGTCATCATCTACTACATTTGTGGGTGTGTTACTGAGGAACTAGATCAGAAAGAGCAGCCAGGACATGAAATAGGGCTTCAATAGGGAATACCAGCATCAAAAGCAACGGCTTAACCAGCTGCACCACAAAACTGAACACCAGGGAGTGTTATTCCTAAAGGCACTTAACACAAAATATGTATTTAAAAAAATTACTCATTTTTCTCATTTTCATTTTATTTTCAACTATTTTTCTTTTAAATTGTAAACATACATAAGAATGGAACATATGTATGGGGTATTATGTGATGTTTTGGTACATGTCTACATTGTGCCATGACCAATCAGGATAAACATATCCATCTCTTCAAGAATTTAATATTTCTTTATAATGGAAACATCCAGCATCCTATCTTCTCTTTTACTTGTTTTTTCTTTCATAGCAAAATATACTGTAATTAACCATATCAGGGTCACCACCATGTGCAATATATTCCAAGATTTCTTACTCCTGTCTGGCTATAACTTAGAACCTGCTAGACAATCATTCCCTGTTGACACAGAAATTCTAATAAGATTGATTTCTTTTTAAACTAAATTGTCATTGGGGAAGCCTGAATCATTTTTATTTTGTTTTCTCTTTAGAGGTTCTTGGCCACGGTTTCCAATACAGGTTTGACCACTGAAAAACGGTGATGGCAGGTCTCTGGTTTAGATTAGAATCAACAAATTACGACTGGAATACAGGTAAATTGGCTCATTTACATATTATGTCTGACTGTTTTTGAGTATCTACAGCACAGAACATGTTACCCTCAAAGTCGTAAATACTTACTCTCTGGACCTTTGCAAAAAATGCTTGCCAAATCCTACCAGGCTTCCCCAACTCAAGAAACAGTCCCTTGTGTCCCTTCTGAAGCCAATTCCTGGCCCAGTGATGGGAAATGGCACAAGACACAGCATGCATTCAATGGATAAGTTGTATTGCTCAACGTCATATGCCAAAACCAACTTGTTAAATTTTATTTTGCCCTCATGTATAGCGTTTTATTAATAGACCACTCCAGAATGTACATATAAAATGGAATGATACAGGATATATTTTATGGTTTTAGCACTTCCATCTTTTCAGTATCATGTGGATCTTCAGATATCCCTCCATGTGCATATTTGTATTTAGCTACAAGGGGCTAAGGGTGTTCTTGCCCCCATCTCACCACTGTGCCACTCTATACATCATAAGTATTGAGCTTTCTGGTAGTTTCAGCTGCATGGGTAAAATTCTGTTGTTTTTGCCCCTGTGGTGGGAACATTATATACAGAAAAAGGCAAATATCTGCATGCCAAAACTATAACTACCAGATGAGTTTCTACCAGAAGACATAAAATTAAAGAATTCCATCCTAAGTCAATTGAAATAAATGACTTGAGTCAGGCAAGACACTTAATACAAGTCAAGGCAGACACAAATATAGCCCTTGGAATTAAGATTTTTTCAGTGTTTATTTTCTGACAGAAAATTTAGGAATTGGATCAAGCATGTGTTGTTTAATAGACATGAATGGAGCATGAAATATAACTTCCTGTCTTCTATCCTATACTCAGCAGGAATGTTTTTTGTAATTTTGCTGTCATTAGAACTAAATGCACACTATTTTGAGATGTGTATACAGTTTTAAGCATAATAGATGCTCTAATATTCTTGAATTTCAGGACAGCATAATTAGCCATGAGCAATGATGGCAAGGAATTTTGTTGTAAGGTGTCCTCAAAATTGTAACCAGAAAAAATTATAGTGCAGTAGTAACTGATTCTCCAACATAATGAGCATGTACTTATGGCTTGGTATATGTACTCAAATTTGCCCAAAATTCCTTTTCTCAGAAATGAGGGAAATAACTTGAGTTACTTTGTGCCATGCTTCTCTCCTCCTGCACAGATGAAAATATCCATGCTAAAACAAATAGATGCAGTCTGCAAGCAGGAGTCTTGGTGGCAGCCTGCCTGAGTACCAGACAGACAGTCATTGTGTCTTCAAGAAAAGAGGCCATCCATTGAGTGGGATCATAATGGAACGTGAATGGTGCCGCTGTCCTCCCTGGGTTGAGAAAGGCAGGGGACTTGCAGGTGAAGAGTGTAGTCAGGAACAGGAAGGTATGTCCAAGGGCAAGATTTTGGTGTGAGGACAGCCACAGGAAGTGAGAAGCATGTCTGCTGGAATCATCAAAAGTCTTACTGTGGCATAGGAAGTAGGTACATATGATCACCCTTCCTTCAGTCCATTGCAGATTTCCCAGTGTGATAGATCTTTCTTGTCTCATCCTTTTGTATAAGCTGGTTCTGTGGCTTAAAAATTCCTTCGCTAAATAGTACAAGAGCCATAAGGGAAATGCTCTTTTGTGTAGAATTGATCAACACTTAACTGGAGCAATGAAAGCAAGGCTTGCCACCAACAGGACCAGAGAAGGACTCCTGAATATTTCCCACAAACCCATTTTTTCTGACAGGTTTCCACGTTAGTCAATGACAACCCAATTCTTCCTATTCCCCAGGCATAAACTGGAGGTCAACCTTGACTCTACTCTTCTCTCAAACTCACACTCTTTCTATATGTTACATATGTTTATCTTGTTCATTTAGCTTTTAGAATACATCCAGCTTCAGACTAATTAGTGAAACACCAATAACAGTCGCCCTCACCTCTGGAGAGAGCCCTCTAACAGGTGTCCCTACTGGTCCCCTTCACACATATGAAAAATTCCATTCCTTACTCTAAGTGTGTATTTAATAAACTTAGATGGCATCCCCTTCCCCAGAGTTCTCTAAGACCTCCCCATTAAACTCCATAAAAGCTAAAAGGTTTTTAAAAATGATATATTAATTTTAATTGACAGATAAACGTTATTGTATTTACCACAAACATCATAATGCTTTGAAATATGTAGCTGCTGTTCATTGACTTATTCTAGCTAATTAACCTGTATTACCTCATGTATCATTTTTGTGATGAGAACAATTTACATCACTCTCTTAGCATTTTTCAATCATACAATACATTATTAAGTATGGTCACCATATCATACAATAGATCCCTTGAAATTATTCTTCCTGTCTAAATAAAACTTGGCAGACTTTGACCAACATCTCTGCCATTACACCAACAATCACCCAAGCCCAGGTAACTACTATTCCATTTGCATGGGCTCAATCAAACTGTTTTAATGGTGAGGGAGATAAGTACACTTCCCCTTCTATTGGTGCCTGTATAGGTCATTTATTTTGTACTACTCACCTGATCCAATACTGTGTCATAGGTGCAGTGGAATTTGCCTTTTCTCTAAACATTGAAACAGCAGACAACTTCTACTGGGCTGTCCACAGCTGCTATTTTCCCTGACTAGAATGCTTCCTCCCCACCGGCTGCCTCGCACACAGGGATGTAGGGCTTAGCTCCTCAGCTTCTTTAAAACTTTGCCTGAATGTCCCTGTGCCAGTCAGTGTTCCATTAGAGGAAGTGGTGCATAAGATTGTGGGGATGAGGAAACCTGCAGGAGACGCTGCACTCTGCTGTGAGCTGACACCCAATCCATGGCTGGAATTATGGCCTCCAAAAGCCTCAGCTCTGCTCCTCAGATTCTCAGAACCATATGCACTACCCAGGGTAGTCGCTTTTCATGAGGGTAACCTGGTTATAGACCTTAGCTGGATCTACAGAACACTCTCACTGCAACACTTGGATTAATATTTTAGCAACTGGAACCATAACTTCTCCAGCTGGATACGCACAACTGACTGTCGCAACCTTTGTCTTAATCACATCTCCTCTAACATTCCTGGATGCTTCAGCAACAAGAGCCTTTCCCAAGCCCACCTTAACTGTTCCTACACCTTTTTGGGCAACAGGAATTCCATAGAATTATGCCTTCCAACAATCTATAAATGTTCCATGAATAGCAATCATATATATCTTCTGGATAAATTAAAATATATATTAAATGCATTAAAATAATCCATTAATGGCATGCTATTTAATTGCAATACCATATTCAAATTTCATTACATCTTTACTTTTTATATCATATATTTTAAAGTTAGAATTACCTTCAATGAATTTTTAAAATTACTGCTTTATCAAACTTCATCCATTGTATTTGGTTCTTATATCTACTAATTCTTTAATATAGACCAAAACCCCTGTCTGTTTTTCTTTCATTTTATTACTCTAAACAGCAACTTTACTGTTCTATAGAATATAAAATATGCATTTATATGAAACAGGATTTCAATAAATTTATTTATTGATATTGATTATTGATATTTATTTCAATAAACTTATTCCTGTGTATCCTGTATTTCTTATAAATTGAAAATGAAATGTAGATATTTTAGAAAGGATAGCTGATAGTTATGCTTTTAATCTTTCATATTGTTCTGTGTTGGATGTGATGTAATCCCACAGCGCTTCCTGACTAGTTATATCAGGTTTGAATAGGTATATTTTGACAACTATTGTAATTCCCATTTCAAATGCCAGGCTGTCTAGGTTTAGAAAATATGTATGTTGTGCTTTGTGGCTGTACCTATGCAGCTATTGTTTAACATGCACACTGGAGACAATGGATGCATTGAGTTGCTTTCTTGAAAAAGAAAAAAAAAATTCAAGAGTCTTTAAAGACTTGATTTGATGTTAAGGCCAGCTTTTATCTTAAGATAGGGAATGTAGGACAGAAAGCATAAATTGAAAATAAAGTCTTCCACAGTCTCACTAACAATGAATAGACTAATCTGAATGTATGATTTGACAAAGATTGAGTATGTTTGTTTACAATTAATTCTACATACCAGATTTTTACCAAAGAACTGTTCATACTACAGCTATCTTGTCAATAATTTTTTTAAAGAATATGAAAATTTACAAAGCAAAGCCTGGGTGATTTTTTCACATGATAAAATATAAATAGCATTTGCAATACCTTAGCACTCTATCTGGATAGACATATTTTCCATGCTTCATCATAGGTATGTAGGTATATGCATCATGTTTGAAGTTGAGAAGAGTGCCCTTACGTATTCAAAGTGTGATAGGAGTATTTCATCTTTTGAATAAGAAAATGTTGAGAATGAGAATTTTAATAGAAATATGTCAATCACCAGTTTACTTTAAAGCTTGTTTTTGAAACTTGATATGTAAATTTATTGTTTAGATGCCACATTTTGCTCTGTTGTTAGTGGTCATATGAAAGTCTGGCTGTTTGAGTGATGTAGACACAACTTGCATCTTCTCCCATTTCTTCCACAACTACACTTGCAGCATCTTTCCTAAGGGCACAAGCTGTATGCCAAACCAAGTGTAGAACCGAGCATACAGTTCTCTGTGCTTTTTTCTAGTGAGAGCTAGAATGTGTCCTATAACATATTTTTGAGTACTTCATTCAGGCTTGGTGATGTTTTGTGTTCAAACAGAACATAATCTCCCACCTGTCTTCTTAACCTCAGCTTGCTCCATGAAGAAAACTATTCCTTTGAAGTTCACAATTAGTTTAAATTCTGGAATTGATCATAGTGAATGGGAAGTGTTGGAAGCCCGGAAAGTTTGGGGTTGTAGTACCTGCATGCAGGGCTGTTGTGCCTCTGAGGTTGGAGGTTCTGGTTGTAGATGTGGTTATTGTAATTCTTGTTGAAGTTTCCAACCATACTAGTTAAAGACTGAGCTAGCAAGGAGGACAAAGTCATGCAGGGAAACAATGCAGGAGGACATGCAGGAGGACATGCAGGAGGACACTGGCACTGACAGACGCAGGGAAGGTGTTTCAGGGAGCAAAAAATTTTCACATATTTTGACAAGATGTGATAGAAGTAGCCTCTAGGATTAGCACTTGATTTCAGAAGCTCTGGATACTTCAACTTGTCTTCCTTCAAAGCTACAGCTTAAAAACTGCGAGGTTTTGCTTACATCTATTATAATAGTTTGAGTAGAGTTTAACAGTCAGCAAACATTTTGGTAGCTAAAACTGACGTTTGAATTGATGTCAATGGTTGGCAGTCTTGGCTGCCTCTTACACAATGGAATCTAATACCTATTTTTTCTCCACTAGGATTCTTGTTTTGGGGCTCACATGAGTTGTGTCAATGAGGTTAAAATTCTATGGTCAGCTTGAAATTTAAGTCTAATCTTCCATAACCAAGATTTTTTTTTATGCCAGAAAGTTAATTCCTATCTCTCCAATACATGCGAAACTCAATACTAAAATATTGGAAAGTGTTATGCAATTATATATTATGTAATTTATCAATATTGATGTAAAAAGTACTTAACATTTGAGAGTGTGACCAAATTTATAAACTTTTTCGATTGTGATGGTGTTTTTATTTTTTTTAATTTATTTTTTAACTTTTATTTAGTAAATATAAATTTCCAAAGTACAGTTTATGGATTACAATGGCTTTCCCCACCATAACTTCCCTCCGACTCGCACCCCTCCCATCTCCTGCTCCCTCTCCCATTCTATTCACATCAGGATTCATTTTCAATTATTTTTATATACAGAAGATCGATTTAGTATATATTAAGTAAAGATTTCATCAGTTTGCACCAACATAGGAACACAAAGTGTAAAATACTGTTTCAGTACTAGTTATATCATTACTTCACATTGGACAACACATTAATGACAGATCCCACATGAGGAGTAAGTACACAGTGACTCCTGTTGTTGACTTAACAATTTGACACTCTTGTTTATGGCATCAGTAATCTCCCTAGGCTCTAGTCATGAGTTGCCAAGGCTATGGAAGGCTTTTGAGTTCGCCAACTCTGATCATATTTGGACCAGGTCATAATCAAAGTGGAAGTTCTCTCCTCCCTTCAGAGAAAGATACCTTCTTTGATGGCCCTGTTCTTTCCACTGGGATCTCACTCTCAGAGATCTTCCATTTAGGTGTTTGTTTGTTTGTTTGTTTGTTTTTTCCAGAGTGTCTTGGCTTTCTATGCCTAAAATACTCTCATGGGCTCTTCAGCCAGATCCAAATGCCTTAAGGGCTGATTCTGAGGCCAGAGTGCTATTTAGGACATCTGCCATTCTATGAGTCTGCTGTGTATCCCACTTCCCATGTTGCATCGTTCTCTCCCTTTCAGTTAGTATTAGCAGACACTAGTCTTGTTTGTGTGATCCCTTTGACTCTTAGACCTATCAGTGTGGTCCATGTGAACTGAAGTTGATCACTTGGACTAGTGAGATGGCATTGGTACATGCCACCTTGATGGGAATGTATTGGAATACCCTGGCACATTTCTAACTCCACCATTTGGGGCAAGTCCGATTGAGCATGTCCCAGATTGTACATCTCCTCCCTCTCTTATTCCCACTCTTATATTTAACAGGGATCACTTTTCAGTTAAATTTAAACACCTAAGAATAATTGTGTGTTAATTACAGAGTTCAACCAAGAGTACTAGACCAAAAAAATAAAATACTAAAATGGATAAAGTATTACATTGTACATCAACATTTTTATGTATACACTTAATTTTCTTTTTTATAAAGAAAAAACTCATATTAATGTATTGAAATAAAATGTAAAATACAGTAAAAATACTTAATACATTTTAAGAGCTATTAAGCCATGGTTTTGGCAATCAGTGAAAAGATGAGAAATGAATTTTTCTCTAAAATTAAAAGGCTGTGTGTTCTCAAATTCCAAGTGCTTTTTACTCCTTGAGATTAGAATTTGTGACAAAATGATAAAATATTGTGTCTGGCACTGTGACGCAGCGAGTTAAAGCACTTGCCTGATGCTCCGGCATCCCATATGGGTGCCAATTCTAGTCCCGGCTGCTCCTCTTCCTATCCAGCTCTCTTCTGTGGCCTGGGATAGCAGTAGAAGATGGTCCAAGCCCTTGGGACCCTGTACCCACGTGGGAGACCCAGAAGAAGCTCCTGGCTCCTGGCTTCGGATCTGCACAGCTCCAGCCGTTGAGGCCATCTGGGGAGTGAACCAGTGGATGGAAGACCTCTCTCTGTAATTCTGTCTTTCAAATAAATAGAATAAATCTTAAAAAATGTTAAAATAGTGCATGTAATGGAAGCTTTTTCAGAAATTCTTAGACAACTTTATAAATAGCAAATAATGTTTCCAAAATGTCCTTCAAACTATGAGTGATAAGTGTATTCCTAACATAAATACTCATTATTTAAGTCAACTTATGAGTCTAAAGTACACATATATGTGTAAATATAGTCATGTGTCGTTTAATGTTGCTCCAGTCAATGAGGGACCACATCTATCACAATGGCCCCATAGCATCATAGGATGGCTTCATGAAATGCTGTTGTAGCAGGGGCCATAGGAAGTCCTAGCAGAAATAGATAAATCAAAATATAAAAAGAATCCATCAAAGTCATGTAATACAAAACACTCAATGGAATTACATTGAAGAACAAAGGCAAGGGCGACTGTCATAGTACAGTAAACTGTACTAAGGACCCAGAACCTCTTAAATAGCAGACAAAATACCTGGAATATGATTTTTAAAAATCATTTACTAGATGAAGAATCTGAAATAAATCACAGCGTGGTTGACAAAATCATTAACAGACACCAACACAGAAATGGAAGAGATGGAATACCTCTTTCTTTCTCTCTCTCTCTCTCTCTTTCTCTCTCTCTGTGTGTGTATGTGTGTGTGTTTCTCCCTCTTTCCCTCTCTGTAACCTTGCCTTTCAGATAAATAAATGTGTAAAAAATGTAAACAATGGAATGAGTAGAACGGAGTACACACACTAGACCGTGTTTCACAAGAGCTTTAGAAATCAAACTTTGGGTTGGAACAAATATTATAATACCATATGATAGTGGGCTCAAAGGTCTTTAAAAGTAAAATTGAAATAAGTGAAAATAAGATCTTTACTGTTCATACAAAATAGTAAAAATGATCACATATGT
This sequence comes from Lepus europaeus, assembly GCF_033115175.1. Lineage (NCBI taxonomy): Eukaryota > Metazoa > Chordata > Mammalia > Lagomorpha > Leporidae > Lepus > Lepus europaeus. The sequence continues at coordinate 7,623,297 of NC_084832.1, read as the reverse complement.
AGGAATATTGAAATAAAATCATGTCACATATATCAGAAAAAAAGTCAAAATCAACAAATGGATGGCAAAGAAGATATTATACATTTTATTTTATATTCTTAAAGTTATTTGTCTGTCAGGCAATAATTCCATCAATTATATTTTCACCCATATTGAATTATATTTGTGTGTGTGTATATATGTATAGACATAGATGTAATTTTATTGTTTCTAGATCAATATATACTTTTAAGAACAATTAACATATTCAGGAAACTGGGATATGTAAGTGTGAATTAAATATTAGATAAGATTAGAGAATTATTGTAATTTCATTAGCGATGCTAATGGCACGTTGATTATGAGCAGAATATCTTTAGTTCCAAAATAGGCAAGCTGAAATATTTAAATGTAAGTGGCCGATCATTTTAGTTTACCATCACATGGTTGTGCTAATATTAACACACATATACACAGACAATACACATGTGCTAACAACATTAATAATTGTTGAATTTTGGTGATGAGTATACAGAAACTTATTATTTTATTATTAAAAGCTTCTGCATACCTGAATTTTACTTCACAAAACAAAACAAACAAAAAACTAAGAAGAATAAAAGAATGGAAGTACTTTGTTTTTTAAAAAGAAATAAAGTTTATTAATTTTTCCCTACTTGAAAGAGAGAAAGGGGCCTGGTGTTATGGCGCAGTGGGTTAATGCCCTGGCCTGAAGCGCCAGCATCCCATATGGGTGCTGGTTGGAGAACCAGCTGCTCCACTTCTGATCCAGCTCTCTGCTATGGCCTGGGAAGGCAGTAGAAGACAGCCCAAGTCCTTGGGCCCTTGCATCCACGGGAGAGACTCAGCAGAAACATGAGAGGATGGCTCAAGTCCTTGGGCCCCTGCGCCCATGTGGGAAACCTGGAGGAAGCTCCTGGCTCCTGGCTTCAGATAGGCGTAGCTCCGGCCGTTGCTGCCAATTGGGGTGTAAACCAGCGGATGGAAGGCCTTTCTCTCTCTCTGCCTTTCTTCTCTGTGTAACTCTGACTTTGAATAAAAAAAGAGAGAGAGAGAGAAAAAGAGAGAGAGAGATAAATAGATATCTTCCAACAACTGACTCACCACTCCCCAAAATGCCCACAACAGCCAGGGCTGCTCCAGGCTGAATCCAAAGGCCCAGAAGTTAATCTGGGTCCCCCATGCAGGTCGCAGAAGCCCAAACACTGGAGCCATCTTCCTCTGGCTCCCAGGATGCATTAGCAGGAAGCTGAATAGAAAGCAGAGTTGTTAGGACTCAAACCACACTCCAGATTGGGTTGTGGGTATCTGAAGCAGCAGTTTAATCTGTTGTAACACAGCCTCACTCCTGGGAGAGTTTAAGGACAAAATTATTAATAACACAATCAATAACTTGAAAACTAATTCTATTTTGGAACAGTTTATTTCAAGCTTATCTTGTATTTTAAAATTTGAAGTTTTGTGGTTCACAGGACATACAGTATATATATTAATATGGTAGTACATGTAAATACTTTATGTAAAGAAATAAACTTACAGAGGTTGTATAAGATCAAAACTGATTGGAAATTGTTTGATTGTGTTTCAAAAATTCATAATTTTTGAAGTGTTCTTTATTTGAAAAGCAGAGTAACAGAGAAAATGGAGCCAGAGATAGAGAGAGATCTGAAAAAGACAAAGAAAGAGATAGAGAGATACTCCATCCACTTCTTTACTCCCCAAATGCTTGCAACAGCAAGAGCTGAATCAACTGAAACAAGGAACCTGGAATTCCGTTCAGATCTCTCACAAAGCAGGGATGCAAACATTTGAGCCATACCTGTTCCCTCTCAGGGTATATGTTAGCAAGAATCCGGAATCAGAAATTGAGTGGAGGCTTGAACCTGTGCACTGTGATATATGATGCTGGCATTCCAGGTAGCATCTTAACCACCATGCCAAATGCCCACCCCTGAAATTTCGTAATTTTTTATCGTTTTGGTCTCAATGAAATGATTTCTATAGAAAATGATCTCTAATGCTTTTATTTCATATTCCTGTAATGCCTTTTTAACAATAAACAGTTTCCAAAGCTATTGATATGGAAAAAGAAAGTATGATCCATGTACACCAACATAAAGTACATATTTCAAAACTTGAAAGTGGCTAGTAGGCCGACGCCACGGCTCAATAGGCTGATCCTCCGCCTGCGGCGCTGGCACCCCAGATTCTAGTCCCAGTCGGGGTGCCAGATTCTGTCCCGGTTGCACCTCTTCCAGTCCAGCTCTCTGCTGTGGCCTGGGAGTGCAGTGGAGGATGGCCCAAGTCCTCGGGCCCTGCACCCACATGGGAGACCAGGAGAGGCGCCTGGCTCCTGGCTTTGGATCAGTGTGGTACACCAGCTGCAGCGCGCCAGCCGCAGCGGCCATTGAGGGGTGAAACAACGGAAAAAAGAAGAACTTTCTCTCTCTCTCACTGTCCACTCTGACTGCCAAAAAAAAAAAAAAGTGGCCATTTTCATATGATTCTTGAAGTACAATTTATTCAGATCTTGTTTTTGGAATTGATATGAATTTATGTGGTTAGCAAAAATTATGTTAGTAACAAGAAAAATAGTAAAACTGAATTTTAGGGGAAATGGAACTCTGTGTAATAACTAAAGATTTTTTTTGAAGAAATTCAAAGAAGTGACATTTTCCACGCAGCAGTTTCATGAAATGCATTGGTGGTCTCACACAACAATTACTTGGCATATTCTGAAGAGAATTCATCTGTGCAAAATGTTATAGCATAATGGACCTTACAAAATCCCTTAATTTTCAAATGCAATTCTATATTTGGAATCAACCACTATTCTAGGCTCAGAGTACATTGGGATGAGGCTTTGGAACCTCATAGGACCAATAATGCATTAGGGACCACTGATGACTTGAAACTTACCTGGAAGAGCAAGAACTATTCTTCAGGTGGAGAACTT